>NC_082662.1:118953678-119578678 GCF_025265405.1 Mesoplodon densirostris
TTAAGAACTTTCTGAGCATCAGGGCTGATCTGAGACAATTTGCGTTTGGCCTTATGAGGTAATGAGCACCCCATCACTTAGGGTGTGCAAACTCAGACTGTCCAGCCATTGGATTCGTTTACAAAGGAGATTCAAGGACCAGAGAGTCTTGGAGGTCCTTTCCAGCCTTGACATTCTAAAATTTGGTGCTCACCCCCACTAGCCTGGGGACAAACAGTCTTTCCCCAGGAGCCATGCAAAAATGCACATGAGCTCTGGGCAGTTTCTCTGACTCTCCACTCCCACCCACTCCCTTGACTCCTCTTTCCAGGAGTCTCCTGAGAAAGTCACCCAAAATCTCAACCCTATTCCTGTCCCAGCCTCAAAGTCATCAAAGGGCAGGGAGGTGATGACTACCTCGCTCCCAAGAGGACATGGAAAATGCAGGAAGAACGCAGAGCTGGGAGGCTGGGAGCTTTGGGAGCTAAGGCAGAGGGAAAGTCTAAGCTATTTAAAGCCAGTCAAATCAAGAATAACTTAGCCCTTTCTGGGACTCTAGATTTCTGTGATGTTGGACATGAGCTTCTTCCAGGTAACCTTGGTGTGATTTGCCAGGATATCTCTCAGAGTGTGGGAGGGGGAGGGAAAGGGGGGCAGGTCACCTTGGCAGCAGCCTAGAATTGGAGAGAGACCTCTGGTCTGGAGTGACCCATCCCCTCCCCAGCAGTCCTCTCCGAGGCCCCAAGCTCCCCAGAAGCATCAGTGGGGTTGGATGAATGAGAAAACAGAGTGAGGCGCTCCATGGCCTCAACACCCAGACTTCTTGTCTGAGACTAAAGCGTCTCCCCTCCACTGTCACCTCAACAGCTGCCACTCTTCCTCACCCCAAAAGCCCTGATTGGCTTTGAAATCTCCTGAGCCCCTTTCGTTCGAGCTTAATAAGAGTGATTTTACTGAAACCAGTTAATGCCCAGTGGGGGGCCAGAGTCATTGACAAGGGATGCTGAGGCTTTCAGGGGTATTGGAGGACATCCCAGGACCCCACTGAGTCAGGGACAGCCTGGCTGGGCCACCAGTGTGGGCTGCTGAGTCACGCCCAACTGGTGCTGCTTCTGCAACAGGTGCAAAGGTTCTGAGACCGCCTCCAAGCCCCAGTGCAGCGTGACAGGCAACAGGCACACATGGGCAGGGAGAGCATGAAGCCCAGCCAGAAGCTGGGGCATACGTTCCCAGGAGGCTGCTGCCTGCAGACCTGACTCAGTGCTCCAAGGTGGCACCCAGCCACTGGATAGTCCAGGCTGCACCAGCCCAGTTTGACACTGAAAGGACCAAAAGACCCAAGGAACTGGGAAGGGAGCTGGGAAGTCAATCAGGTACACATACGACAAAGTTAGTAGCTTGGGCACTTTTTATTTTTTTATTTTTTGAAAGCTTCTAATATCCTTACATCAACAAAGACAATGTACCAAACAGCACTTCTTACTTATCTCCAGATTTCCCCAACACTGCTCTACAGCTTGGAATCTCGCAGCTTCCTAGATACCCCGAAGATGATTCAGCAGCTTGGAGGGGTGCACAGAGTTTATTTCTACCCTTGAGCCCTAAGAGGGAAAGTTGAATCCATCCCTAGGAGAAAACACTGCCCACCCAAAAGTCCAACCTCTAGCAACAAGTCTGAGGCTGGTTGTTCCTGAGCAGGGCAGGTGGGGGCAGCTGGGGGGAGGTCCACGTCTTGGCCTGTACTCCAAGGGAGCTTGTTCTTCTCAGCCCTGAGATGGATGACATCAGTAGGAAGCTGGGCAAACTCCAGGCACCTGAGGTCCTTTCTGGCTTTCCTGGGAAGAGGGCCCCCTGAAACAAGTAAAGTCTCACTCCTTGGTCCCTGCAGGTATTCTTAATCGTGCAATAGGAATGCTTAGAGAGAACCTAAGCAAGTATGCCAGCTGCCTCAGTGGCATTGCCATGTCTTCTCTCCCATCCCAGGCTGGGTACCACATCTTCCCAAGATCCCTAGGGAGGAAGGGGTTAACTTCTTTAGGTACGAGGTATGCACTTAGGGGTATGGAGCAGGGAAAGTGAGAAAGTCTCTTCCCCTAGCAGCTGGTGGGGCTGCCCACCTGGTTTGGGGGAAAAGGGGGCCACAGACTTCTGTGGTGGGGAAGGTGAGGAAGGTGCCTGGGGAAGCTGCAGTTGTCCTGAGGCAGAGGAAGCACAGGAAGCAGCTTGCCCACTCTCCCTGGGCCCTGTGAAAAGAGGACTCTTGCCGGAGGTCCTTGTAACCTGGCATTGTAAACACTGGGGACGCGCCCAGCAGCTATCCTCTGCCTTCTCTTAGTGCAGAACCCACCGAAGGAGACAAGACTCGGCTCTGGATTTGAGAAATGAAACCGAGGGGGAAGGAGGCTGCCATAGTGATGGGAGCCGGATGGAGGTCCTTTCCCCTCAAAGGTATACAAAAATGGGGGAAATGGCTCCATCCTGGAAAGTTAGCACACAGCCCAAAATGGGAGCCTGATCATCCAGGTCCTTCCAAATAGGGTGAGACTCTTCTAAAGCTACAAGAAATTTTGTGGCAAGCAGCACGGGGGCAGTGGGAAGCAAGAGCAGACTGACTGACACTGATGAGAAGCTTCTGTGGAGATGGAAACAGGTCTTCTGATTCACTGAGAACTGACTTCACTAGAATGTACCTAGCACATGGTAGGCACTCAGAGGTACTTGGATGAGTAAATGAATGAATGAAGAATATTTGGAGGGAAAGCGAGGCAAGCTAACACAGATTTTATCTTTGGGGATAAAGCTTTGGAGAGCCTCACTTGTTGGAGAAAGGTGGACTAAGGGGAGCCGGCCACTTGAGTGGGGTGGGGGGCTGTGTTTGGGTGAGGGTGCCAGCCTGGCAGGTTGAGACGTTGGGCCCTGGTCATGCCCCGATGGAGGATGGAGTGGGTGCCTATGTCGTGACACTGCCTGGCATTGAAAGGGCTCTGGCATGACAGGGTTGAGACAGGAGTGTGAGCCACAGGTTCAAACATCACCCTCTCCACATTCATTATCTGAGTCACAGGCACACAACTGGTAAGAGCTCTGACACCTCCTTCCCCAGCACCGCCCAACCCAGCCCTTGCTCCAGCCCCACCCTGAGAGAGCATCTCTAGCTCCTTGACCTAAAGTGCCTCTGAGCTTGGCGTGGAACGAGGACAGAGATAAGACTGAGCTGAAAGTGGACATGATGACAGCATCCCAGAGAGTCACAGAAAAGCCAAGAGACACCAGGATAAAGGGACCATCTGGCTTAGGAGGGCTGACCATGAGAGAGCATCCTTCCATTCTCTGCCTCTGAGCATCATACCACCCACAACCTGGGGCTCCCATAACCTATTTTGCTCCTCGTTAAGTGCCCGTGGCAGGCACATCCCCACAGCAAGAAAGCTGGACTGTTCCTTACAGAAGTAGAATAGATTTAATCTGTAACTCAGAAGTGTCTAGATTAGCTGCAGTTATGGACACCGAGAGCCTGGGAGGAAGCTGCCCTCTGAAGGCATCCCGAGGGGCAGAGAGGCACCCTCAGTACACAGAGGTGACGGGTGGGTTGTTAGCTTTGCGCTCAGCTTCAGTGCAGTACTTCTCAGGAAGGCCGGTGGCTCTGAAGGAGAAACACAGGTGTAAGGGGTGTAAGGGGTGTAATGGGTAGGGATAGAGAAGGAGACCAAAGAGGAGGCAGCGGAATTCTGTTTACAGAATCTAGGGACCTGTACTCCAATCCTGGTCCCCCAATCCATCCCCCAAACACATCCCTGTCAAGGCTCCAGCATCCTGCCAAGGAGTTCCCAGAGAGCCAGGAAGACCCCATCCCAGAACTTTCTCCAGGAGCCCCCTTCAGAGGGCCACAGCCCATGTGGGCCTGGAGTCAGGAGGAAGGCCCTCCCTGCATCCCTGTCACCATCCCTTCATTCCCCTAATCCCACACTTCCCAGCCCACCTCCCTGGGGAAGAGGAGAGGAGCTGGGCAGGAAGGGATTCCAGCACACCTCAGCTCCTCTATCTTTTTCTTCTTGATGTCTTCAATGTGCTCACGCCACTTCTGGGCCTCCTCTTTGAGGCGCCGGCCCTCCTCGAAGGTGGCGATCCGGTCCTGCACCTGCTTCTGCTGGTTCTCCCGCACCTGGCGCCGGAGCTCACTGGCATACTGTAAGCGTCCCATGGCCTTTTTCTTCTCCTCCAGCTGCTGCTTTTCAATCTGCTCTCTCTGAGCCCTAGAGGAGGGACACGTTCGAATGGGCTAAGCTGAGCTGTCCCAGCCCAGGGAAGTCTCTGGGGCAGCTGCTGGGTAGGCTCCTCCAGGGGACACGCTGCAGAGACTAAGGCCCTCCACACTCAGGCCCTCCTTTTCTGTGGCCAGAGATCAGCCCCAAAGGCTGATCCCAGCCAGGCCCGGGTTCATGGCATGTGACTCTATGCCATGGGCATGTTAAAAGGGCCCAACACTTGGGCCCAGAGCTAAGGCTCTGCTGTCACTGTTTTGAAATTCTTAATTGTTGAACAAAGGGCTCCACATTCTCGTTTTTCACTGAGCCCTGAAAATTTTGTAGCTGGCCCTACACCCAGGATGTCACCCACTGGAAGCTATTGTTCCTACTCTTCTCTCCTATAAGGATGCCTAACTCCTCTCCAGCTTGTTCTGAGATAGCTTTCTTTCTCTCTCTCTTCCTTCCTTTCCACTAACAATAATAATGATATTAACAAAACCAACAAAGAGGATGTTTAGGAAGTTCAAAGAAGTTGTAAACTCTGCAATGCTGGCTCTTCTTAGTTGCTGGAAGAAGAAGGAACTTAGCCTGTTATCTCTGATTTTTCTTACTACTCTCAGGAGCCTCTTCCGCAAGAAAACTTCATGAACCCTGACATCAGAAGGAAAACGGCTAATGTAGACGAGATGTCCCCAGAAAAAAAACTCAAATGAAATGTATTCACATCTCAGAGGAAATGCAGTCATAGGCCATCCTGAGCTAACTCCTTCTTTCTTCCTCAATGTAATCAAAAATAAAAACTAAATGTAAAATCACCTTAGGCCAGGACCTCTCAGCTGAGGTCACTCATACCCCAACCAAAAGCACCACTTCACAGACTCATTTCCCTCTAGCTATCTTCCAAGCTCCACCATGCATGGCATGTCCTCTCAGTGCTCAGCAACTCTTTTACACCATGTAGACACCTCCTAAAATTCTATACCTTTCAGGTTTATCAGAAGAAAACTGCTGACTTCCTTGCCCCTCTGTACTTATACACCAAATCCCCACTGCTCGGACACATCTATGAAAGCAGAAAGATTATCCTCCTTGCCTTGCCATTATTTTCCTATATAGAGAGCAGTTTTCTATTGCTTCACATTATGTGAAACAGGGTGGAAATGGGGAAACTGTATGTGTCATTAGAGAGCCCCTGGGGTGGCAGGCAATTGGAAATCTAAACGGGGAAGGGCCTGGTCATTTCACAGGGCTGGGGCAGGGATCCTGGAGGCTGGCTGCATTACAATCATCTTGGGACTCTCAAAACTCCTGATGCTTGGGCCTCACCCCAGACCAGTTAAATAAGAATCTCTGGAGTTGGCTCCTGGGCACCAGTACTCTTTGAAAGCTGCCAGGCATTTCTAAGAACCATTGGGTAGGGAAGGTCAGCTATTTCTGCTTAGTCAACAGGCTGACAGTTAAAGGCATCACTCTGTCCAGAAGCAGGAAGTCCATATACAGGCCATAGAGGAGGCCATGCTCTTGAAGTAGGAAAAGTTGGAATGCTGGCCATGCAAGAGACACTCCTAGCACTTGGAGATGCCCATCGTGGTGGTCACATGGCCCTGGAGACCCTAGGTCCAGATGCTAACCTAGAAAAAGATGAAATTGAACTTAAAGCTAGGGCTGGCAACATCGTTCTCAATGGTGAAAAACTGAAACCATTTCCACTAAGATCAGGAACAAGACAAGGATGTCCACTCTCGCCACTATTATTCAACATAGTTTTGGAAGTCCTAGCCATGGCAATCAGAGAAGAAGAAATAAAAGGAATTCAAATTGGAAAAGAAGAAGTAAAACTGTCACTGTTTGCAGATGACATGATACTATACATAGAGAATCCTAAAGATGCCACTAGAAAACTTCTAGAGCTAATGAATGAATTTGGTGAAGTTGCAAGATACAAAATTAATGCACAGAAATCTCTTGCATTCCTATACACTAATGATGAAAAATCTGAAAGAGAAATTAAGGAAACATTCCCATTTACCACTGCAACAAAAAGAATAAAATATCTAGGAATAAACCTACCTAAGGAGACAAAAGACCTGTATGCAGAAAATTATAAGACACTGATGAAAGAAATTAAAGATGTTACAGACAGATGGAGAGATATACCATGTTCTTGTATTGGAAGAATCAATATTGTGAAAATGACTATACTACCCAAAGCAATCTACAGTTCCAATGCAATCCCTATCAAATTACCAATGGCATTTTTTTACAGAACTAGAATAAAAAATCTTAAAATGTATACAGAGACACAAAAGACCCCGAATAGCCAAAGTGGTCTTGAGGGAAAAAAACACAGTTGGAGGAATCAGACTCCCTGACTTCAGATTATACTACAAAGCTACAGTAATCAAGACAATATGGTACTGGCACAAAAACAGAAATATAGATCAATGGAACAGGATAGAAAGCCCAGAGATAAACCTGTGCACCTATGGTCAACTAATCTATGACAAAGGAGGCAAGGATATACAATGGAGAAAAGACAGTCTCTTCAATAATTGGTGCTGGGAAAACTGGACAGCTACATGGAAAAGAATGAAATTAGAACACTCCTTAACACTATACACAAAAATAAACTCAAAATGGATTAGAGACCTAAATGTAAGACTGGACACTATAAAACTCTTAGAGGAAAACATAGGAAGAACCCTCTTTGACATAAATCACAGCAAGATCTTTTTTGATCCACCTCCTAGAGCAATGGAAATAAATAAATAAATAAACAAATGGGACCTAATGAAACTTAAAAGTTTTTGCACAGCAAAGGAAACTACAAACAAGGTGAAAAGACAGCCCTCAGAATGGGAGAAAATATTTGCAAACAAATCAACGGACAAAGGATTAGTCTCCAAAATATATAAACAGCTCATGCAGCTCAATATTAAAAAAAAAAAAACCCAATCCAAAACTGGGCAGAAGACGTAAACAGACATTTCTCTAAAGAAGACATACAGATGGCCAAGAGGCACATGAAAAGCTGCTCAACATCACTAATTATTAGAGAAATGCAAATCAAAACTACAATGAGGTATCACCTCACACCAGCTAGAATGGGCATCATCAGAAAATCTACAAACAACAAATGCTGGAGAGGGTGTGGAGAAAAGTGAACCCTCTTGCACTGTTGGTGGGAATGTAAATTGATACAGCCACTATGGAGAACAGTATGGAGGTTCCTTAAAGAACTAAAAATAGAATTACCATATGACCTAGCAATCCCACTACTGGGCATATACCCAGAGGAAACCATAATTCAGAAAGACACAGGCACCCCAATGTTCATTGCAGCACTATTTCCAATAGCCAGGTCATGGAAGCAACCTAAATGTCCATCGACAGATGAATGGATACTGAAAACGTGGTACATATATACAATGGATATTACTCAACCATAAAAAGGAACGAACTTGGGTCATTTGTAGAGACGTGGATAGATCTAGAGACTGTCATACAGAGTGAAGTAAGTCCGAAAGAGAAAAACAAGTATTGTATATTAATGCATATATGTGGAACCTAGAAAAATGGTACAGATGAACTAATTTGCAGGGCAGAAATTGAGACACAGATGTAGAGAACAAACGTATGGACACCAAGGGGGGAAAGTGGCAGAGGGGTGGGGTGGTGGGGTGATGAATAGGGAGATTGGGATTGACATATATACACTAATATGCTTAAAATGGATAACTAATAAGAACTTGCTGTATAAAAAAATAACTTAAATAAAATTCAAAAAAAAAAAGAAAGATAGGCTGCATCACTCAATCTCTACTTATCTGAGCATAACTTCTGTAATTTTTGTAGCCCTCCACCCTAATTAAAATTTTGTTTGGTTTATTTCCTAGTTTATTTTATTTTATTTTATTTTTATTATTTTTTAATGGCTGCACTGCACAGCATGCAGGATCTTATTTCCCCAACCAGGGATCAAAAATGGGCCTGGCAGTGAAAGTGCCGAGTCCTAACCACTGGACAGCCTGGGAATTCCCTTGTTTGTTTCCTTTAAAATTTTTTTTGATGTTATAGAGTCTGGATCAGAGCAAGAAGAGAGTCTTTCCCAGTTAGGCCAGAACACTTAGAGCCAGTAGAACATCCCAGGGGCCAGGTCAGGTGGTGGCAGATCTAACTGGTAGAAAGTAGAACTACTGAGACTGCTCACTGCTTTGGTGTAGGAGAAGGGAGACAGACAGTGAGAGATGGGAACACTTGACTTCCACTTATGTGTTGGAATTATAACTAAGCCAACTTAGAGAACAAAAATAAAAGGACAAAGAGCTGACAAGGCCAGAAAGATGGAGAAATACAGGTGAAGTCCATCCAAATATGAGTCTCTAACATCCTTCTTAGATGAATGGGCAAGAATGGTGTTTTATTCATCTCTTATATCTCCCATAGCATCCAACACAGAGCCTTGACTTTACGTGCTTAGTACATATTTGTCAAAAGACCTCCTTCAAAGCCCTGCTCTGATGACTCGCAACCCTGAGTGTGTGAGTTCTTCTCTCCCTCTCTCTTCAACCTCCCCTGCTGAAGTTTCAGCCCAAACTTGTCGAGGGACATGGAGGTGGGGAGGGCAGAAGGGATCAGATTTATACCTTTACTTACACTTTTAATGCTCCCGGGGAAATAATCCCTATAATCCCCAATTCCTTAATCACTTCCAGGTGCTATTTTCCAATTCTTTAATAAAATTCTTGGCTCAAGTGTCTTTGAAATATTTCAATTATCCATCTAGTTAGAATGACCCCACCAACCTAGTCAAGGTGGATGCACATCTGTCCATGGACATGCCAGAAACTGCCTTTCCACCCAGTACGGACCATCCCTGCCACAGTACCAGGAAGGGAAGCTGAGGTTTCCAGCTCCTCCTACCGAAGAATTCTCTCGAACTCATCCCGGTCCCGTTGCACCTGAACGGCCAGAGCGTGCTCCTTGAAAGCCACCTGTTCTAGCTGACTTTTCCGCAGTTTGGCTTCAGTTTCCATCTTCTTCTGTGCGTTTTCCTTTTCCTTTCTGCGCCACTCTCTGTCGGCAACCTCCTGGTTGCGTTTGGCCCGCAAGGCATCCTGGGAAAGGAGAGGGTGGGGAGACAAGTGAGGATGCGAAATACCCTCAGGTCCCTTTAGGAAGATACCTACTTCGGACTCTGCCCCAGCTTACTTTGAGAAGCCCCCCGAATTTCTCTAGCAGCAGGGTTATGCTAGGAAAGAATAAAGGGAATCCTGTCATAGAACTTTCAGGTCAGAAGATACCCTGAGGGGTCATCTTGTCCTTCCCCCACCCCCAGCTCATCCCAGTGCTTTCCCTATACCTGAAACACCTCCCAGCTGTCCTGCGATTGCTTCTAATTTTAATAATTGCTACTGATGGAGATGGCACAGTTTCCTCTGGTGACACATTTCAATGGTTAGTTAAGGTTGAAAGTTCTTTATGTGGCAGCCAAAATCTTTCTCTTGTACCTTAAGCACGTAATACACTTCTCGATCCTTGCCGCCATAGGCTTGGAAGCAGGCCCATCCCTCCGCCCTCCAGCTACTGAAGATAACTTGCATCCTCTCTTCTATACCCTCAGCCTTGAGACCATTCTACAGGCTGTCAAAGGAATAGTTAAGGGGATGGGAGAGGCCGAGAGAAGCTGAGACTGAATAGGTACCTGCTCTGCCTGGTAATCCTGGGCCTTCTCCTGCATTGCCCTCAGGCGGGCGATCTCCTTCTCTTTCTCCCTCCGGATTCTCTCCTGCTCAGCCTCAAATTCTGCTTCTCGAGCCTGCCAGGAAGAAAAGGCCTCACAGCATGGCTCCCATTGCCCCAGGCTTGCAGAGAGAAACTGAGCCCCTTGTCTATTCAATATTCCCCCTACCCCTTCCTGACTCCTTTTAAGGTAGGGCAAAATGACTAGCAATGCATTGACATGAAACTAATCGGCATTTGTAAGATGCTTCGTTGCTTACAAAATGCCTTCTCCTGAGCCTCCCTGGTGGCGCAGTGGCTGAGAGTCTGCCTGCCGATGCAGGGGACACGGGTTCATGCCCCGGTCAGGGAGGATCCCACATGCCGCGGAGCGGCTGGGCCCGTGAGCCATGGCTGCTGAGCCTGTGCATCCGGAGCCTGTGCTCCGCAACGGGAGAGGCCACAACAGTGAGAGGCCCGCGTACCGCAAAAAAAAAAAAAAAAAAAAAAAAAGCCTTCTCCTGTAATATCCCAGATGGTCCTCACAACATCTCATTAGATTGATATTATAAAGAAACTGATGTTCATAGAATTCAAGGGTCCTGTCCAAGATGGCACAGCTAGTAAACTACCAAACGGATTCAAATGCAGGTGAGCCCAGCCTTCATGCTCTGTCTGCTACTTCACAATTTCCAAGTTGAGGCTGCTGGGCCAAGTTTCTAGAGGTAACAACTGTGGCTTCCTGCCTGTCATGTAAAGTACAGGAGGTGGAAGTTATCTCATTAGTCCTTTTGGGCAAATGGCCAACCGTGCGATGTGCGGCCTCCCAGTTGTTAGAAGATATCTAAGGAATGAACTACCAAAATTAGCTCCCTTTGCCACTTCTCTGAACGAGCAGACATATCCCTAAAAGCTTTCCATACACAGCTTCCCAACTACAATTCTTGGGTAGTCATAAGACTAATAATGGCTTAGGTTGGGTGGAAATGTGGTCATCCCTCAAAGAATGTTCCTTAACCTCATTCCACCTTTCCAGACTTCTGTGCACCCGATGAGTTGTCAGCTTGTGAGCTGTGCACAGCTGGCTGTGTGTCAAGCTGGTTTCTCTGCTCCACATTGCCCTAGATGGCAGGGCAGGGAACTCTGGAGGCTTCCACCACCAATCTCTGCCTTTAGCTCTAAAGCGGCAGCCCCGGCTGTAAGAGCAGAGACCACTGTGAGGTCAGGGAAGGGCTTGTGATATACTTGGATACTTCTGGTGGGCTGTGGGCATGCCCAAGTGCCCGATCCCTTTGCCAGTTTCCTGCCTTTCCCAGCTCCTCCTGCCAATGACATTTTCATGTATGAAGACAAGACATATTCCTCTCCTGCTCAGAAATCAATGGCAATTCCTCATCATTCCACACTTCCAGCTCTGCTCAAGGTCCAAGGCATTCCCAACAACTGCTCTCAGCTCTCCATCATCTCACTACCTCATTTCCCATCACAATCACCAGAGACTCTCTGCTGCAGCCAGTGAAACTGTTCACCAATTCCAACACGTGAGTGGCTTATTATCACCACCTTTGCCCATTCAGGGAAACAGTTGCTGAGTTCCATATGTTGTACATAACATTACTCTAGGTACGTTCAGCCTGTCTGATAGTGGACACACACTGAAGCTTTCAGGATCTTTTCAATCAGTCAATGACTAGGTTCACAAGGTTGTTGTAATGACTAGATAAGACCACACACAAAGCCCTTAGCACAGAGCCTGTGTACAGACTAAGTGCTTGATTAATGGTAGTTGTGTGATCATTAGTATGCTGGAACCCCCATGTCCCCAGTCTCGCGTTCTCACTCTGTTGCCTGCATATCTCTGGCATCCAGTAAGGAAGCCAAAGCCAATAAATGAGCTTTGCTGAGCTTCATTTTCTATCGTTTGCATTTGGAGTATAGAGGTATATCAAATATGCCTTTTCCAATTGCACCCACACCCTCCCCCTACCCATAATTAAGAAACCCTACCATAGAGAAGTATGGAATTGTCATGGAACCTCAAAGCTAGCAGGGAAGGCAGGACTCACGCATGAGGAGTTGAATAACTTTCCTGCCACCTCAAGTCTTTCCTTCTCTTCTTATAGAAATCCATGTTCACTCCATCCAAACCATGTCTAAAAGCTTCCTTTTGTCCTCCATTCCTCACAGACCCCAATCATGCCATTACTCATTCTTGTCCCAGAATGAGTCCACACATTCATGAGCTGCATCTCCCTATAACTGTTCGAGGGTATTGCTCCCTGTTTCATGGTGCATTTGTTCTTACAAGTACTACAGGGGGTGGTGGTTGAAGGCTCTATTTTCTGAGCCTAGCCTCCAGTATAGGATGGATACCCAATATAGGAATTTTCACGAGAAATTTATGGGGCAGCTGACTCATGATTGATTACTGAAGATATAATTATCCAGGTCATGAGGAATCCACGAAAACTTTACTTTCACCAATAGTTTTAATTTTCTTCCCCGCCTGCACCTGACCCTCACCCCAACTTCTAATCAAAGGTGTTAACAAGGACAATAACACCCTAATTGGGGTGTCCTTTCCAGGCTACTCTCTGGTAATGAACAAGGGGACTGGCCAAGTTGAAGAGAAAAAGAAGCCAGGCCCTTGAACTAAGGACATGAATTTTAGGATGATGACATAACTATCTTCTGTTGAGTTAGCTTAGTTCTCATGCCTGCATCTCCCTGAGACAGACACTCCATTCCTGCTCAGAAGTCCCAGGCATCAGTAAGCAGATCCCTACCATCTTCTTCTTGGTAAATTCCATCACCATCTGGTCTGCCAGCTTCTCCTGAGCAAGCAGCTCTGCTTTCTGCCTCTGGTTTTCGTCATTGATGCGTTTGATCTCAGCCTGCATCTTCAGCTTTTGCTGGTGTCTTCGTTCCAAGTCCTGCCACCGAAGGGAGAGAGCCTCAGAGTAGAAGGGGAAAGATCAAAAGATACTGGCCTATTAGGACAGAGAGACACAGATGGAGGCAGGGAGAGAGATGCACACTCTGAAGTCTAGCTCCAGTTACTGCCCTTGATTAAAGCTGTTTTTTCAAGGGTCATCAATGACCTCTTCTAGCCAAATGGCCCTTTGCAGTCTTCATCCACCTTGACTTTGCGGCAGCCCCTGACACTGTTGACCTCTCTGAACTCTCAGGAAGTGGAGGCTCCTAAAATTCTACTCAGTGTCTCCCCCATGTCAGGCAAAATCCTATCCTTTGTTCATTATGCTTTCCTCCTGCCTTCAATTTCCTTCCCCTATTCAAACCCAAACCTTTGGTCTCTGTTCAATAGTGATGATGAAAATAGATAAAATAGGGTATTGCACTAATTGAGTACTTTTTATTCATAAGACACTTTATATAACCTACCTCTAGCACCTAAATATACCCCCAAAAACCCTGAAAGGTAGTCCTTGTTATCTTTCTTGTACAGGTGGAAAAACTGAGGCTCAGAGTTTAAGCGACTTGCCCAGGGCCATACAGCTAATGAAATCCAGAGCCAGAATTTTGGAACCTGGTCTGTCTAAACTAAAGTTCCAATCTTCTCTGGAGCTCTTACTTGATTGCCCCAAGTTTTCATTCTCTCTGCATTTCTGAATTTCCTTTGAGACTTAACATGGTGCCACACCTCCTCGGACTTGATCATATGCTGCCGTGAGGATCCCATTCGCTTCCTGTGTGTTCATTCTGTCCCAGCCAGAGGACAGGGACCATGTGTAACACTTATTCTCTTTCCCAATACTGAGAGGGAAACAGCAAATACTCACTAATGAGGCAGGGAAGAGGGGGCCGAGGTGAGTGGCAAGTGAGAAAGAGAAAAAAACCTCAGAGAGAAAAACAATGAGTGATGGACATCAGAATCCCAACCACCCTGAGTGACAAGATCCCCTCTAAGGAATGAGCCTGAGCCTTTGAAAGCTCCCAGTGATCAGACCACTTCTGAGCACATCCTCAGGTCCCAATGTGGAGGGGCACTGGGACCTTGGGCAGTGGCCTCCCTATCGTCTCAAACTTGGACTCCTTGCTTCAAACTCCCCTACCCATCAACTCACCCCACCTCCCACACTGCTCCCAGCTCCTTTCATTTCTTCAAAGACTAACCCCTACCTGGCCTCCCAGCTCCTCCTCAGCCCAGCTTCTGCCCTAACGCATCCCAGGCAACACTGCTGACCCTCCCCCAGCTTGGCTCACTGCCCAGTGCAGGGCTCTTTCCTCCAGGAAGCCTCCTGAACCAGACCAGCACAGTGCTGTGTGCCTCCCCCCAGGTCCACATGGTGCCTGAGTCAGGGCCGCCAGCATCCTCTCACTCTCCGGGCACCTGCCTCCTTGCTCACGCCACAGTTCCCCTCTTCACACTCCAACTCCCACACTCTTCTTTCCCCTTTTCCCTTTCTTCCTTTCCTTCCTACCTTCTTTCCATCAGTTTTGCGCATGCCATTGGTACCCCAGGCAGTATTTAATCCCACTGACCCTCAAAGCTAGAAAAGCTGCTGACTTCTGATCTATGACATACATATAATCATACATTTACTTACTTCTTTGCCTATTTATTTACTTTTTGGTTTGTTGTTTTTGTGGGGTCATTTCATTTCCAAGAAACCAGGACTTCCCCTGTTTCTCATCTTTGAAGCCATCATAAAGCAACCCCAGATAAACTCCCTTCATTCTCTCCATCTTGCTAGCAAGGTGGGGAAAGCTGCCCTTGCATCACCGTGAGATGACCCAGTTCTAGGCTGGGGAGGCAGAGGTTTCTATCTTTGCCCAATGATACTGCCTGGAGACTTAGGGAGTGCCTAGGAGGACAGGAAGAGGACAATGATGTAACACTGGAGTAATTGCGTTGACTCAGTGACACCTGGAACTTTCTCAATGAACCCACCAATGTCCATTCCCCACAATCAAGGTGGATTTTCCAGTCTCCTGCATATCTACCCCAGAACTGTCCTTCCTGTCCCTTTCCCTCTCTCTCCTGAGCCAGGAGCTTGGCCAGGTCTTGTCTGTCTTCATAGCCCTGTTGCTCCCCTTCTCAAGCAGTTCACAAGGCTGCCTGCCCCTCATCTTCCCTGACCATCTGGTGATCAGCCTCCCACCCCTCACACAGATCCTCATACTGCAAGTGCTCAAGAAGCCCTCATAATTATAAGGCCCCCCATGAGATCCTTCAGGGCCCCCTGTCACTCCTCACCATCAGATTCACTGGGAGATGACAACTCAGTCACCCATAAACATGGGGAAGGAGGAGAACAATAAAAGAATATGTGTTCCACAAGTTAAATGGCACCATGAGGAAATAATCAGGCAAATTAGAATGTGGGACATTCTTCAAGTCAAATGTCCTGGATGCTTCAAAATATCAGTGCTATAAAAATGAATGAATGAATGAATGAATGAGTGAGGGAACTCTTCTAGATCAAAATAGACTAAAAAGACTTAGTGAATGCAATGTGTGAACCTTGACTGAATCCTGGTTTGAATGAAAGAAAATAACTGAAAATATATTTTTGTAACAACTGAGAAAATTTGAGTGTAGAGTAAATATTAAACGATATTATAGAATCATTGGATTCTAATTTTGTTGATAATGGTGTTGTTGACTTGTAAGCAAATGTCCTTCTTCAGAGACACAGGCTGAAGCAGTCAGCAGCAAATTGTCAAGATGTTGGCAACTTACTTTCAAATAGTTTAACAATATCAAAATATGTATATACATCTAAAAGAGACAAGCAACTCAGGCAGATTAACAACCACTGAATCTAGGTGAAGCATTGATGGGTGTGATACAGTTCTTTCAACTTGTCTGTGTGTATAAAATTTTTTAAAAGTGAAAAATTGAGGGGAAAAAAGAATAAATGCCCCAAATGCATGCCATGTACCTCACAGTGCCAGGGACGTTTGTATATTGCAGCAGATCAGATAAGGTCAATAGAAGAAGATTTGTTCAAGTCTACCTGGTCTGAACAGGTGTGTCATCATTTCTTTTGCAATGGATATGCTTACTAATTATATTTACGCTAACAGGAAAAAAGGGTGTGACTCCTCAACACAATTAATGACGCTGGGATGCAATGTACTTTGGATGAGGCAACAGCAGGGAGTCTAGACCTAAGACACTGCTACTGCTCACCTACAAAGTCTATGATACCCCTAGATAATTGAGGGAAGACAATAAAACATCCCTATGTTTATTTGTGCAAAGCATGTAGCCATATCTTTCCTTCATGTGTGCATTCACACAGATATGCCAGTTCTGGACCCCAAGTCCCAGTAAGGCAGGGACGGTATCCAAATCACTGCTCCTCCCCCAGCATGACTCCACAGCCAAACAAGTTTCATATGGCAATAAAAAGTTGATGGTGACAATGATGTGAAATGAGCATGTGCCTGACGGAACATCAGCCCACACGCTCAAACCCCACAGTGTTGGAGGGCTTTTTTGCTGTTGCCGGTGGAAGTTGGCATTATCTGGGCAGCCCTGTTACCCTTAGATCCTCCTCTTGGAGCTGCTCCATATATGCGTGCATCTGCTCCTTATCCTGTTCCTGCTGCTCGGCAAGCAGCGATCGCTCCTCCTGCTTCTTTTCCATCTGTTCCACAATGTGCCTTCTTCCTCTGGGAAGAAACAGTGCCACGGTGTCTTAGAAACCAAGGGTCTGTGTCTCTCTGTTCTCACCTCCACCCAAATAACCCCCAAGACGGGAGGCATCATAGGAACAATGTGACAAGTGCCCCCTAAACATGGCTATGCTTCATGAACCCAGACCAAAGTCCTTCCCCAGAGGGTCCTGGCAGGTTGGTCCTCTCCCTTCTGAACTCCTGGTTCTGGAGCTCACCCTTCTTTTTCTTTTTTTTTTTTTTTTTTTAATTTCATGCAGTCCACTTTATTGATTTTTTTTCTTTCATAGATTGTACTTTTCTCTTGTTGCAGAGCACGGGCTCTAGGCACGCGGGCTTCAGTAGTTGTGGCTCACGGGCTCAGTAGTTGTGGCTCGTGGGCTTAGTTGCTCCACGGCATGTGGGATCTTCCCGGACCAGGGCTCAAACCCGTGTCCCCTGCATTGTCAGGAGGATTCTTAACCATTGCACCACCAGGGAAGCCCCTCACCCTTCTTGATATTCCCTCACTTCATTTGTTTGCCCAAGAGGCATCCACATTGTAATACGCCTTCTCCCTTTCAGTGTGTAAGAGCTTCTGAAATCCTACCACCTCCCAAGCCTTCCCAGAGTAATCAGAGGGAGTGACCTTCTCAAGCTGGATTCACAGAGCTTCCCAGAGTTAAAAAGCCCATGACTGGGCTTCCCTGGTGGCGCAGTGGTTGAGAGTCCGCCTGCCGATGCAGGGGACACGGGTACGTGCCCCAGTCCAGGAGGATCCCACATGCCGTGGAGTGGCTGGGCCCATGAGCCATGGCAGCTGAGCCTGTGCTCTGCAACGGGAGAGGCCACAACAGTGAGAGGCCCGCGTACCGCAAAAAAAAAAAAAGCCCATGACTTCTCCTGTCTCTGGTGCATCTGCTATCACCCAGTGTATCTCGTCTTCCCACTCCATCTCCCATGCCTAGTTTGCTAAGTGTCCTTCTTATACCCAATCGTATATTTTAAGACCGTCAGCTGCGGGTGGACAGGGCTGAGTCTGAGGAAGTCTCTCCACTCAGCAGTGCCCTGGCTCAACAATGGAAAGCAGAGAAACCAGATTCTACAATCAGTGTTGCCAGGGACTCCCTATGTGTTATTGGGATGTCAATAAGTTTGGAAGCATCCAGGCCCCATGCTATATGACTAAAGGCTGGGAGAGTGGGAGAAGACACAGATTAGGATAAGAATCTCCAGGAAGGAGTATGAGATTGACATTCAGATAGAGATCTTGAATGGCTTCATGACTCTAGATGAAATACACTAGAGCAATGAGTAAAAGAGTTACATGGAAGCAGGTTTAGACTCAATATAAGGACCAGGTCAAATCATTAGAGCTGCTGATAAGGCAGGGATTTTCCTTTCATTGCAACTGTTTATGCAAACAATGAAGAGCCACTCGGCCATGAAATAAACTTTTATTGGGAGCCTGCTATAGTGAACCAGGTACCTACTAGAAGTACAAAGATGAATGGTACATGAGAACAGAATACAGATGGGGAGAAAGAACTGCTACTCAGTGTGGTGCAATGACTATTTTTTTTACAAGGACTATTTATAGAGGTAATTCTTGAATTATATGGTTGGCGTTCTAAATCCAGGATACTATGATTCTATAGTTTACCAGCGTTGGGACTTGTCCTTTCCTGCAAAATGAAGGGGACTGAATTTACTCATTCTAACATGTATTAAGCACCTACTACAGTCCAAGCACTCTGGTAGGCCCAGAAGCTACAGAAATGAATAAGACAGGGACCCTGCCCTCAGTGAGCAAATAGCCTGGTGAGGGTCAGGGAGCCACAGTGCAAGGAGGGGTGTGCCAGAGTATAAACAGGGTGTGGCGGGACCCAGAGAAGGGGGCCCTAAAGCCTGCCAGGTGAAGTGAGGGAGGTTTCTCAGAGGAGGAGACAGCAAAGTTACATACTAAAGGAAGAGAGCAAGTTTTTCGGGGGGCAAGGAAAGAGAAGGGTATTCAAAAGAGAGGGAACAACAAAAGTCATGAGCTTTTGTCAAGACCTGGCATGTTGGGGGAAATGAAGGAAAGCCTCATAGAATGGATGGCAGGAAATGGTGCAAAATGAGGCTGAATTGGGGCCAGATTATGAAGCACCTGTTGTGATCTTGGAAATAAGCTTTAAGAAGTTCTGTGGTTCTCTGAATCACTCCATAAAGGTTTTGAGATAATAACAGAGGAGGATAATGACGATTTCTCGCGTCTTCCCCCTTTGCAAGGCTATATGGACCTAAAGACACATGGAAATGACTTAGAGAGGGAGGTGCCAAAGCCATCTCTTTACCGGATTCTCTCTTCCCGCCTCCTTCTGTGCAGCTCCTCCTGCCTCTGAATGGATTTCTGCCGCTCCACCTCCATCATCTGATCCAACCGCTTCTCCTCTGCATCCAGTTCTTTTTGGATCAGCTGCTTCTCCAGAATTTGGGCATCCCGGATGGCATGGCACTTAGCATTGAGGATGATCTGGGGAGTGGAAATAAAGTTGTGGTACTAGGCCTGGGAGTAAGGATGTGGGGGGGGGATTGCATCACAGGGATGTGGAAGTTGGAGCGGGGAGAAATGGGAGCAGAATCCTATTGAGTGTGCACACAAGCCCAGAAAAGCAATAGCGTTGGGGCTTCCCTGGTGGCGCAGTGGTTGAGAGTGGTCTGCCTGCCGATGCAGGGGACACGGGTTCGTGCCCCGGTCCGGGAAGATCCCACATGCCGCAAAGTGGCTGGGCCCGTGAGCCATGGCCGCTGAGCCTGCGTGTCCAGAGCCTGTGCTCTGCAACGGGAGAGGCCACGACAGTGAGAGGCCCGCGTATCACAAAAAAAAAAAAAAAGCAATAGCGTCTTTCAGGGTATTGGATCTTAGTGTTTGAGGGGTCATGGATCACGCTTTGGGAATATGATGAAAGCCATGGGCTTTCTCCTCCATAAAATTCATTTGCATCTGTACACACAAAATTTCCATAAAACTTCAGAAGTTCATGGTCCCCCTTAGAGACCCATGAACCCCAAGTGAAGACCCGCTGTTCTACACTTCGGGGAAACAAACATTCTTGCAGAGGCCAAGCCACTAGATTTTTAAACTAGAAGAGCCCAACATGACACATAAGGGAATGAAAAACCGTGAGCCATCAATAAGAACTATGGAGTAAAAGCTTTGGAAAATAAAAGGAAGTAGAGAAGATTTACCTGAGAGACAGAAAGAAACTGTAGATGAAGGGGTTGGGGAGTCAGCATTTTTCATTTGGCCAGGAAGTGAACCACATGCAAATGAGTTACACAATAGAATTCCAAATGAGCCTCTAGTCTTCTTTATGCTCTCAGCTAAGGCAAGTGCTTTGAAAATGACAAAAAGAACCCAATTGCCTGGGACCACCATATGTGGCCAGAACTGAACTAGCAGGATAAGATACAAGTAACATCCTCACATGCATTTATCAACCCACAGTTCGCAAAGCCTCTCCCATATATTAGCATATTTAATCCTGCCGATAATTCTGCTAAGTAGTTTTACCACCCTCATTTTACAAATGAAGAAAGTGAGGCTCAGGGAGGGAAAGTGACTTGCCAAAGGTCACACAGCAGGCACATGGCAAGTGCAGCTCTCCGCCCCGTTCCCCTGCCAAGGCCAGAGCCTGACCTTTCACCCCTGCACCCTGTCTCCAGCTGGAGCCCATGCTGTCAGGTGTGTGAATAAGAGATAAGAGAAGGGAGGACTTCCCTGGCAGTCCAGTGGTTAAGACTCTGTGCTTGCACTGTAGGGGGCATGGATTTGATCCCTGGTCAGGGAAATAAGATCTCGCAAGCTGTGTGGCACGGCCAAAGGAAAAAAAAAAAAAGAGAGAGAGAGAGAGAGGGGCTTCCCTGGTGGTGCAGTGGTTAAGAATCTGCCTGCCAATGCAGGGGACACAGGTTCGAGCCCTGGTCCGGGAAGATCCCACATACCGCGGAGCAACTAAGCCCGTGCACCACAGCTACTGAGCCTGCACTCCAGAGCCCGTGAGCCACAACTGCTGAAGCCTGGGCGCCTAGAGCCCATGCTCTGCAACAAGAGGAGACACCGCAATGAGAAGCCCGCGCACCACAACTAGAGAAAAGCCCGCACACAGCAACAAAGACCCAACGCAGCCAAAAATAAATAAATAAAATTAAATTTAAAAAAACAAAAAAAGAGAGAGAAAGAGAGATAAGAGGCGGTAGGGAGAATGGAGAGCTCACCTTGCTCATGTCCTTCAGCTCCTCCACCTGCTCCATCTGCAGCTGCCTGGCTCTCTGAAGGAGGTTCTGGGCCCTGTCCTTGTCTACCTCCTCCAGATTGTTGAGCTTCTTGCTGTTCCTCCTAACCATTTCCTTCTGTTTCATGATCGTCTTGCGTGTGGTCACTGCGTCCTGTGGGAGCCACGTCGGGATTAGTGGGGGGTTGCTGCTTGTGCTCTGTGCCCTGGGCACTAGCCTGGCTGCCACGGTTGACCCCAGATGAGTTTCGCCTCACCCCACGGCACTGTCAGAGCCCAGGGGTTTCTCAGCCTGGCTTCCTCGCCCTTCCCGCTGCCCTGCGGTTCCTCCCACGCCCACTCTTAATTCTACAACATGTCCTCTTCAGCACGTTCACGTCCCATTTCATGGTCCCCTAACTAGAGCTCCCAGTCTCGTGGGAAGCCAGCCTCTCCCCAGCCCTTCTCTTCAACCCCCCTCTGCATAGATGGGGGACGGGGGTAGCTACCACAATGGCTTCCTTCTCCTTCTTGAAGGCCTGCTCCCTGGCCTTGAGTTCTTCTCTAGTCAGGACGTGGGATGCCCATTTGATCCGCTCAAACTCCTCAGGGCTCATGATAAGGGACTCCCCGAAGGGGTCCTTGGTGGGGATGCTGACACAAGGATTGAACAAAATTAGGGAGGGGAGGGGAGGGCAAGCTCTCAGCACCACACTGCAGGCTGCTCTGCTCTCTTCCCCACCCCTCATCACTGCCCACCCGCCTGCAGGGACTCGGGCAAGGGTAGGAGAGACAGCCAACTGTGCAACGGGTCCACTGGGGAAAAGTGGTCCCAGGCAAGGGTGGAGTAGCGTCACGGGCTAAAGAAGGGACAGTTTAAGGACTTTTTCTAAAAGGTCCAGTTCATATGCTACCTTCTCTGCGCCGCCGTGTATGACCCTCCCCCATGTATACATGCATACACCACCTCCTTCCCTCTGCTCTACCTGCCAGTGTTGTGGCAACTTCTGTTTCCCTTGCTGGATCACAGGCTCCTCCAGGATACGGACTCTGTCTTAACCCCACAGGTAGCCCAGTGTCTGGCACAGTGCTGGGCACAGAGTGAGGACTCATAATAAAGTTGTTGAATTGAACTTTTAAAATAGATGATTCCTCAAGGATGACATGAAAAGAGCAAGGGGATGCCAGACAAGGATGAAGTGGATGCCAGTGAGAAACAAAAACATCCCTGTGCATCCAGCCCAGAGAGGAGCTTTGAACCCTAAATATTAATTAAACTCTCTGATCAACAATAGTCAGAGACATGTCTATAGACCTTTCTAGCCGCCCAACACATTCAACAACCCAATAGATAATTGTAATGATTACAAACAAATGACACACGTTAAAGATGGAGCAGGGGGGGGGGGTGATAAAGGTGTTTCTGGGTGAGGCGATTTAACAGGTACATGGTTAGGAGGCAGGAAGTTAAGCTTCCTCCAATAAAACTGGTGCAGGGGAGGTGTCCAGGATGTGGACGAATGAGCGAGTGGACCTGAGGCTTAGCCAAGATCTTGTGGTTCACTGGGTGGCGTGGCCCCAAACATCTGGGATCTGGAATAACAAAAAATAATCTAAATCTGAGACAGCATCTCATGCTGCTCTCAGCAGCCCTGACAAGTCACCAGCAACTTCACCTCCAACTTGTTTTTTAGGACTGGACCAGTCCAAGAAGGAGACATTTCTTGGGCCCCAGGAGTATCTGCAGGGCTGCTACCACATCTGGCCATTTGATGCCAGAGCTGACCAGACAGTACTCCTGGAGCTGTGTCCCAGTCATGCCTCCCCAGCTTGTGACACAGGCTACGTTTTCTGGGACTTCAAGTTTTTAGCGAGTGGAGCCGCATTAGGAAGAACGGTTTGGAGAATGAAGCACTGGCACAAGAGTTAAACCACTGAGTGATGGTGTTGGCTCAGTTCAGATGGCTGAGCTGGGCCTAAACCCCACAGGAGGGGCCCAAGCAAGGGAGCTGCTCCAGTCAGGAAGCCATGCTGAGCTAATCCCAAAGGAACCCAAGAGCCCTTGGGAATTTCCTCTTCTGGCCTCAGAGCCTGGGAAGAAGCCAAGGGGCTAATTAGGCATCTGGTCAGTTTCCCTTTGCTTCCTATTCTTGATGCAGCCGAAAGGAAGTGACTCATCTGGACATTTCCCTTTACCAATGGGAAAGTGCACTAATGGGGGCTCAGAGAGGACCCCTAAGCACCTCCCCTCTACCAGCCCCATAGGACCCACAGCAGCCAGAAGAAAGGGAAGAGAAAGAAGCTGGGAATTAAGGGCAATGGCAGTAATAGATTCAAGGTGGGGAGAAACAAAAGAAACCAAAATGGAGAAAAAAGGAGAACAAAGAAACAAAAGGGGGGAAATGAATAGGAAAGAGGTGGGGTCTGCAATCACAGAATGAGACAAGGTGGGTTTCCCCATCTCTACACAGAGGTCCTCAGCGGAAAGGCTCTGTGTGCTAGGTACTCACTTGAGCTCCCGGACCATGTCCCGGGTGATGAGCTGGACGGTCTCTGGCTTGTGGTCCAAGCCCAGGGCAGTGAGAGTTTTCCGAATGACATGCTTATCTCGGAGCAGCACAATGGGGCTGTCGCTCTGGGTCAGAGGCTGTGATGTCAGGAAGGACAGCTTAAAAGCTGGTCACCACACTTCCTGCTGGTCAGCCCTAACTTCAAGTGCAGCCTTCCCCTCTCCTGGGGTTTCTACCCCATCCAGTGGCAGGGGAGGCTGGCTGGGGCCCAGACTGCAGGACCACCAAGAGTAGCCAGGGCACTGAGAGAGCAGCAGGGTACTCTGCCCTTGAACATGGCCAGATGTGCTCTGTACCGACCAACTCTTCTGAGAGCAAGGCTTCTTATACCTTGTACAGATACTCCCAGAGGGATGGGGGCGCGGGGGGAGGGTTGCTAGCGAACGTCCATTCCTAACCTAAAACCATCAGGAACGAAAATCTGGGTTCTCTAGGTTCTCCTCCCTCCGTGGTTTACGAAAGAAAAAAGAATTAGCTCTCCTGACCACACCGTGGGTTTGAAGCATACAATTTGTTACAGACTCATCCAATCTATGATATTTGTTATTTTTAATCCTTTCTAATGATTCATTTACTTTCATCCCCCAAAAAAGCCATATGGAGGAAATTAGACATAGCTAAATGGCCCCGGTGGAGACCTGCCCTTAAATCTAATGGGGTGAGGAAGTCAGTGAGTTAGAATTCAGCAAGGAGAATACAAATTAGATATATGAGGTTTTTAAAAAATGCTCTGACCATGAAGGAGTTACATAATAAGAAAATGAAATCACTTTTCAGGAAATTTTGAACACAGGAGAGACTTTCATTTGTCAGGAACGCAGTATCTGTGGTCCCGAGTAGAGGCAGGGGCATGGCTTCGGTGGAGGTCCTTCCTGTCTGGAGAATCCCGCTTTGCACACCCGTCCCTGGAGTGCTGTTGCCACCTGGTGCCCATCTCTGCTTCCAAGTGGCACAACGCAGTCAGGCCACAGGCCACTTCTGCCCCCTACTGCTGGCTGGGAGACTTCCGGGACTCTCACCCAGCAAAACGGCCAAAGGACAGGCCAGGAATAGGCATTACTTTGCCTGCACACTCTTGCAAGTCAGCAGGACTAAGTTTGGAGAACTCGGCCATTTCCAAATCTATCTTCACTTTAACTAGAAGACTCCCCATGGACTCAAAACAAATAAACGACACGTCTGTAAGTGAAATTGCATTGCTTTGATTCTTTCCCTTGTCAATAGGAAACTGCTGCAGAGTGGGCATCTTCTAAATGGATAAAGATGCCCATCTGGAACACTCTGGAAAGTCCTTTTTTGTTCACAGTGAGGATAGTGAGGGGCAGGGGTAAACGTCAACTCTCGTCTCCCCAGCCTGCCTGCAGCCAGAGCTATTCACACTAGTATTCACACCACCACTGGTATCTTTTGTCTTTTTTGCTTTTCTCTGCTTCTTTTTTCTTTTCTTCCAGTTTTCTTGAGACATAGTTGACATACAGCACTGTATAAGTGTAGAGCATATTGATTTGATTTACATCCATCATAAAGTGAAAATCACAATAAGTTTAGGGAACACCCATCATCTCATATAGATGCAAAATTAAAGAAATAGAGAAAAACATTTTCCTTGTGTTCATAACTCTTAGGATTTACTCTAATAACTTTCATAGATAACATACAGGCAGTGTCCCTCTCCTCTCTCAATCTCTCACCACCCTTCTCTCCATATCTCATCCTCTTTCTCTCCTTGCCTCTCTTCCTTCTTACCGTCTGAACATCACGTGTACCAAGGTTATTCCAAGCTACACTCTGGCTCTCCTTCTCTAGTCATCAGCCTCTTAGGTGGGATGACATTTGCAAACAAACACCTGCCTGTTTCCCAAGCAAAGTAACTGTATTTTTTTTTTTTTTTTTTTTTTTTTTTGCGGTACGCGGGCCTCTCACTGTTGCGGCCTCTCCCGTTGCGGAGCACAGGCTCCAGACGCACAGGCTCAGCGGCCATGGCTCACAGGCCCAGCTGCTCCGCAGCATGTGGGATCTTCCCGGACCGGGGCACGAAACTGCGTCCCCTGCATCGGCAGGTGGACTCATAACCACTGTGCCACCAGGGAAGCCCAAAGTAACTGTTTTAGCTGAGCAACTGGGAAAGAAGGCTGATTTTGTGTTTTTTCACTCTGATGCTATTCTCCTATGGAGGGGAAATTATGTTGGTCTGTATCTGCAAGCTTGGGCCAGTGGCCCTCAAGCATTTCCATCACGGGGCGCTCACTGAGCAAACAGTGAATATTGAGCGCTCTGCAGCTGAGACTCCCTTCAAAGTTATAACAGATTTTTAAATGCTGTGAAGACCTAAGGATTTCATGGTGGAGGAAGCCAGGTGCCCTGTTTGCTTGGGCTCCACTAGGCGTCCGAGCTCATGCACTCGAGCCTCAGAACCCCTCCCTGTCTTCAGTGTGAGAATTACCTGGGAGGGGGTGGCCTGCCCAGAGCTAGCTTTGTCCTGAGCAACGCTAGTTTGGGTCACTGCCTCCAAGTGGCAGCTCCCTGGAGGGGCTGGGTGAGGGTTACCTTGATAGCTCCGAAGAGGCTCTCATCTACCTCGGAGTTCAGGGCTTTGGTCCGATAGCAAGGCCTATTCCTTGACCTGTTGTAAGTGGTAGAGGAGGAGCTCAGGACGCCGGCTGTGCTTAACGGCTGCAGGGAGAGGCAGAGAGTTGGGGTCATCAGTACTGAGTGCCATCTGGACCCCGGGCAAGGTAGACACTTCGCCAGCCCGTGCTGGGGGGACGTTGGATGGGCATGTGGGAAAGCCCCTGGGTAAGCCCTGAAATGTAGGGGACACCCTACAGGAGCAGAGGCTGGCACACCAGCTCAGTGAGGAGGAGGACTCCTGAGGCTCCTCAGCTAACGGAGGCCAAGACACCGTGCAGCAGGGAAGGAAGGAGAAAGGACACAGGATGGCAGGAGGGTGGCCTCACTGTCAGCTCGGTTCTAGTTTCCCACAAGCACAGTCTTGTGAGACCACGTGGGCTTTCCTGCCCAGATTTGTACAGTGTCCTCTTCACCTCCAAAATCCTCAGCCCAAGCGCCAAACCCCCTTCACAACGGACACTACTATTTGCCCTCCTTCATGTCCCCACCATCTCACAAGGTTGTGGTGGGGACCTGAGGGCACTCAGGATGGAAGAGCACTTCGCCCACTGCTGGCAGGTGGTTGGTGCCTGATAAACTTCAGTGTATTAACAGCTGCCAGCTACAGTTAGGCAGGCCGGTTCAGAGCATCCACCATGATGCTCTTTCGCTCCCAGCACCCCTTTCATGTTCATTAGTCAGTTTTTAACCAACCAGTACTTTCTAGATTGGGGGAGTTCCCCATCTAATGAGGTGAGAGAGACAAGGATCATCACTGAATGTAGAAGCTGAAAACACCAGATGTTTGCCGTCCAAGCCTGGGCAAAGGACCCCTAGACTGAGCCATCAGATGCCCCAAGCCTGACAATAAATAGGGAACTAGTGATGCAAGAAGGAGAACATGGAAACCCCTTCTGACAAAGGCAGCCACACCCCGTTTCTGGGGCAATGCTGATAAGGGTACCAGCGGCAACTGCCCACAATAAAGCTGCCAGTGCTGGAGGTGCAACAGTGCATCGAGGGTCTTTGCCAGACCATTTCTGGATTGTGATTTAGGCCTAGGTTCTGGCTGCAGTGCCTCCTTTGTTCTCATTTTCCAAGCCTACTCGCCCAGCGTTGGTGCGAAGTCTGTGCGTGCTCCAAAATCCTCTCCATACATTCCCTTCTCCTTAAATTCCAGTTCTGGCTCTGTTGCTTATAACCAAGGACCCTGACTGATACAACCTCCTTTCCCCAAGGTCAGTCCAGCTTCAGCTCACATCCAAGAGGAGAAGTCTGTCTCCAGGAGGCAGTTTCTGTGAGGACTGCAGGACAACTCCAGGCTTAATCTAAAGCTGATTCAAATCTCACTCTGGAGGAGCCCACGTCTCCCGCAGTTCTCTGATCTGGGACACCTAGGGGGAATGGGCTGGACACTTTGGGTCTACCAAGCCTGGGAATGAGCAGCTTTCGAGAGGACAGGGTGGACAGGGAGATGCATTCCATGTCACTAAACACTGGACAGTGTGTTTTGAAAGTTCTCTCTGATCTGCCATGACCACTCAGACACCCTCCCACCCCAGCAGCACCTGTTCCACCTGTATCAGGTTTTCACACTAAATCGGGCAATTATTCTCCAGCTGGCTCTGTTCCATACAACGAGCACTGCTGTTTGCACCCTTTCCCTCCCAGCCTGGCACAGCCAGCAAAAGGCTTACAGAGGGCGCCTCCCTTTACAGCCTCAGTCAGCCCCCATATAGTAGAGCAGAGAAGCTCGGCTTTATTAAAAGGTAAATACAGCAGCCCCAAGGATGCCTAATAACAGACTCTGAATGGTTATCATATGGTAACTGGGGAGCAACAGCTCCCCTTTCCACCAAAGATAGAATAAGAGGAAATGAATAGAAACCACCATAGGTGGGACTGAGGCAAAACATTGGGAATAACCAGAAAAGATGGAGGGCAATGGAACATGAGAGATGGTGTGAATTCTGTAGACAACTAAGGGGAAAGGTGCCTGGCACGTAGTAGGAGCTCGATATGTATTTGAGGAAGAATGAATGAATGAAGCCAAACAAGACGTCCTCTTGGGGGCTGCAGACCAGATTGAGACGGAAGCCTTTCCCGAGTATGCCACCACTCCACATTTTCCATATCACGGATGTGCTTTTCACTGTGGAAAATAATGTATAAGAAAGGGCTTCGGAGCACAGATGGAAAGCATTATTGTCGTTTTGCATTTGTTTTCCTGTTTCTTTCCAAGGGCTCCTACAAGCTTTTCCCTTGGCCTTGGGTGTCCACCAGACTGTAGGTTCCTCCAGGGCTGGGACTGCATCGCTTCTCTCCTATGCTCTTGATACCCAGGTCAAAAGGAAGTCACACAAGAGATACTCGACTGCCTGAGCTTCGAAGTCAGAACATAGGAAGGAAAACAGATGATGACCACAGAAAAGCGGCCACTGGGCAGAGCAGAAGGAAGCCCTGAGCTCTGGGGTTGGGTGGCTGAAAAACCTTATTGGGGAAATGCTGACTTTGAAGCCACAAGCCTTACACCAGGGTTAGAATAACCAGTTTTGCCAAAAGCAACAAGAAGGATTAGGGAGGTCACTGTGTAAAAGTACTAGAAAAAAATGAGGAACCAAGCAGAAATCGAAAGTTAGAACCCTCTGGGCTACAGGCAATAGCCAAGAGGTTCTTTCAGGAGGTGAAGGGCTGGTTTTATTTCTTGCATGACCAAATAAATATCCCCAAGAAGCTGAGCCAGACCTAGAGAGAAGCCGGCTAGTCTTCCCTGGGGGAAGGCAGCTCTTTTTTTTTTTTTTTTTTGGCTGCACTGGGTCTTCACTGCTGCACGCGGGCTTTCTCTAGTTGTGGCGAGCAGGGGCTACACTTCCTTGCGGTGCGCGGGCTTCTCATTGCAGTGGCTTCTCTTGCTGCGGAGCACAGGCTCTAGGCATGCAGGCTTCAGTAGTTGTGGCACATGGGCTCAGTAGTTGTGGCTTGTGGGCTCTAGAGCACAGGCTCAGTAGTTGCGGTGCACGGACTTAGTTGCTCCGTGGCATGTGGGATCTTCCCAGACCAGGGCTCAAACCCGTGTCCCCTGCATTGGCAGACGGATTCTCAACCACTGCGCCACCAAGGAATTCCCAAGGCAGCTCTTGAAAGTAAGGAAAGACCGCTGAGGAGACAAGGATGATTGGCAAAGACGAGGACTGGGACAGAAAAAGATGCCAGCTCTGCCTTGATATTTTCCTTTTGGTGACCTAGCTGACTCCCTGTCTCTTCAAATACCATTCCATCCCAGGTTTATAAGAATTCAGCCATTGCTGGGAGCTCTGGGAGAGACTGATGCAGAAAGATTAGCTGGTTATTCAGAAGATGAGTTTCACTCTGTTATAGATACAGGATGATCTCCCTAACATATTAAGTTTATATATATATATATATATATATATATATATATATATATGTTCTAGTCCCTGCTTTCCATTCTTTTTTTGTTTAATATTTATTTATTGGTCGCGTCGGGTCTTAGTTGCCGCATGTGGGATCTTTCCTTGTGGCACACGGGCTCACTAATTGTGGCACACGTGCTTAGTTGCCCCGCGGCATGTGGGATCATAGTTCCCCAACCAGGGATTGAACCCCTGCATTGCAAGACCGATTCTTAACCACTGGACCACCAGGGAAGTCCCCATATTAAGTGTTAAAGAAAGCAGATTATAAGAAACATGCAAGTACAGAAGTAAAAAGGAAGGGTATGCACCCAGAATGTGTTACTAAAAGAAAGTTCACAAGAATGTTTAACAGTAATTTCAGGTGAGTATTAACATCTTAAGGTGTTTCTTGTATTGAATAATGTTCTGCACTGAGTAGGTAACTCTCTTTATGACTGGGGCAGGGGGAGGGGGGAACTATTTTTATTTGACTACAAAACAAAGCAGTGGACCTGGTGCCCTGACTCTGAACACAGAGAGTGCAGCCCTTAAAAAGCTGCAGTGCCAGATGTCCCGAGATCCGAGATGTTCAGCTCAAATCCAACAAGACAGATCTCGAACAGGGCTGGAACAGGGCAGTGTGGAGTTTCCATGACGTAACTGTAACACCTGTCAACTGAACAAAGACAAAGGCTTGTCCTTTCCTGGATGTCCTCTCCACCCTGGGATCTAGTGTCTCTTTTACATCTAGGTTCACCACAGGCTGGCAAATTCAGGCTTTGAGCTCTTAGCCTGATTCTTCCTGCTTTCTGTAGACTTTGGTTACTAAGGTGGGGATGCCCATGAACCAGGTACCTTACCTTCCACTGAGTGATACATTCAGGTCACCTCTTTCCTCAAATAAGACTAGGTTGGCCATCTGTGGAGTACCATTTGAAGATGACATCCTACTCAGGACTGAGGCCCTGTCCCTCCTTCTGGGGGATGTTATTCATTGTTTTTGTAAGAATCCTGGAGGTCTGCCTAATTGTGACCCTCCCCCCAACTATCACCTCTCCCCACTCCTCCAAACACTCTCAAAAGCTAGTAAGTAGCACCATACACACACACACACACACACACACACACACACACACACACACTTGGTCTCACAGAAGGGCAGAGATCATTAACTTGACCCATTGCTTCTCAAAGGTGCCCATATGCCCAGTCCTGTCCAAGGGACTTCAGAAGGGCTCAATCAACAGACCAAAACCCCTCCTTGAGTGACCCTTGGGTGGGGAGTCCCTGATTTGCATGAGCCACAGCCCACAAGTCTAGCCCAGGTGCAACTCACTGATTCATTTGGACTTGGAAATATGACATTTTTGAAACAGGAGAAAAAGAGAACTAACATTTACTGTGTGCCCTTAGATGCCAAGTGTGATGCTAGGCCCTCAGAGACAGACACACAGTACTGGGCCTGTAAATCACCCAGGAAAGCTGGAGATAAATATGCACCATCGTAAAATGCATAACTGCTCTTTGTGGGAGATTTGTTTCTTTTATAATTAACAAGGCTCTTCTTGAAATCCTGACTTGGGGACCCTGAATTTGAACCACTGAGTCCCAGAAAAGCAGTGTGACCTTTGAGCATAAAGTGTGTCCACAGGGACATCAGAGACTCCTTTGCCACCAGGTGTGCACCCAGAAATTCTAAGGTTATTTCCAGTAACCCAAGGCTCCAACACCTATCCTCTGCCCCTCTCACTTATTCCTCAGGGACCACACCGTCCTCATGGGATCCCAGACATCACCTTCATACCTCCTCCCAGGCCCGCTGCCCTTTCAACCCTCATGACTCTTGTCCTCTCCATCCTGGGGAACCCCAGGCCTGCTAGACAGTCCCAATCCCTCTCCAGGGATTTTCAAATCTGGTACCCTCTGCATTCATTCATTCATTCATTCATTTGCAAATGTTTGTTGAGTACCTAAGAGTGACCCAGAGCCCCAGTAACAGAAGACAAAACTTAGGCTCAGGACATTAGGTGACTTACACATTGTCACCCTGCTGGTCAGAGGCAGAACGCGTACCATAACCTGTTATCTGGCCTCCTTACCAATGGTTTTCCCACATCACATCCCACAATCCCCAGCCCATGGAGGCCCCAGACCGATGGGAGGGGGAAGAAGGTTGGGACAGCCCTTCTCCCCACCGCCTCTGCTCAGAACCAGATCACATTTCCAATCACTATCGACCCCACCCCTAATTTCTCTTTTGGACCCCCCTCAGGACTTCCCTTGCCTCTTCCAGGGGTGTCATCCCCGCTCCTGGGCCTTCCTGACCCCAGACCCAACTTCTGTCCGTCTCCCAGATGCCCACTTTCCCAGATTAGAACCCCAACCCAATTGAGGACACATGAGGCCCCCATCCGAGGTTCTCCTCCACACCCGGGACCTCACCATCTCAGCCGCACTCTCTAACTCCGCGCCTCCACCGACTCGGCCACCCACGGCACCACCGACTCTAGGTGTTGACGCGTTACCATAGTAACCAAGAGCCCGCGTTCTCCGGCCAGGGCCCCGCCCCCGCCCGGCCCCGGCCCCGCCCCTCTTCTCTGGCTGGTAGACGCGGCGTGCTGTGGCTTTAGGAACACGAACCCCACCCTCTGACCGTTCCCGCCGGCGCTTGAGCGGGAACTTTGGCTCTGAAAGATTGACCCGCCCTGGCGTGCCCCGCTCTTCACTTAGCTTTGGCTGAACTCTTGGGTCAGGACCCAAACCGTCAAGGTCCTAGCATGGGCCCAGGGGGTCTGACTTGCTGGCAGCCACTCCAGGAGCCAGGCCCAGGGTCACGGTTTTCCCCTACACCCCATCTAGGTTACCATGGTAACCGTTGCCCCAGTGCCTGTGAGGGGCCAAGCCAAACGCTGATGAGAATTTAGTCTGCAGAGAAGCAAGCAGGATCAGACGAAACAAATTTCACAGCATCAGAGAGTCTGGTTAGACCAAAGAAAGAACTTCCAGCCGTGAGGATATGTATGTAGTTTCAGGAGCAGTTCCTTAAAATGTGGGCCTCAGACCTCCAGCTCCGAATCGCCTGGGAGAGTTTATTAAAAATGAAATGTAGACCCTACTAGAGTAGCTGAATCGAAATCTATGGACCTCGCTTTAGGGAACCTGCCTTTTAATGCTTCCCAGTTTGTATGTACTGTTCTGGAAAGCTTTTTAGGAGTTTTATGATTTTCCCAATTTGGTTTGGCACCTATACCTCCCAACCTGCAGGGACACAATTGGACTTATCCCACAGCTGTGCCTGCTCCAAGCCTCACAAAGCCTTCCCACAAGACCAAGTCCTTTTGTTTTTTTCTCCAGTGCTGATAAACTGAACTCTTAGACCAAAAAGAAGTGGTGACTTCGGTTCTGAGCTACTTTCCCACGCCCAAACCTCTCTCCACAGCCCACTTTTCTGGGGCTTACTCCAACCTGACTTTTGTGTTGTAAAGCCAGGCACTGCCTCCTCCGACATACTCAGGGCTGAAGGATCGGCTGCAGAGCTAGGGTGGTTGAGGGCTGTTTACAAGCTCCAAGGGAGTGGGGGAAGGGAGACCAGGTCACCTCCAGTTGTTTTTAAAAGGGCTTAACTCCGGCAAGCTTCACATTCCTTCCCTGGATTTTCCAGCCTTATCTCCTTTGGGATCCTCAGAAGGACAAGTTAGGGCGTGGGGCAGGCAGAAAGTGTTGGAGGTGGGATCAGAGGGAGGGAGAAGCCAGGGCAGCTACCATACAGGTGCTGGCACGATCCTCCCGGCTTGAGAGTGAGGGAAGGGCTTTTCTGTTCCTGGCACCCTTCTTTCCCCAGCCTCTTCGTTGCAACCCAGAGAGGAGGGAAGATGAAGTAACCAGTCCCCTGCGGATTGGATGCTTCCCCTATGTTTTCCACCCAGTTCTCACAGCCACATCTCTATGAGGTAGTAATTATCCCCATCACCAAAGAAGAAACTGAAACCAAGAGAGATAACTGTCCAAACTCAAAAGTTAGTGCTCTTTTCTCAACTCAGGCTGCCTCTCTGAAGGAAAGGTGTGAGATTGAGGCAGAAAGGAGGGGGATGACCAAATTCAGGGTAAAGGAATTGCTTCCCAGGCTTTTGTTTGAATATACCTCAAAGCTACCAGTGCTTAAGCTTCAGGCCTCCCATTTGTATGAACCCCTTGAAAAAGTAAGTTGAGGGAATTCCCTGGTGGTCCAGTGGTTAGGACTCCGCGCTTCTACTGCACGGGGCACAGGTTTGATTCCTGGTCAGGGAACTAAGATCCTGCATGCTGTGCGGCATGGCCAGAAAAAAAAGTAAGCTGAGTTAAGGATACATTTTACTTTGGATTTAATGAAACAGGTTTGTGTGGTTCTCCACCACTTACACGGATAGTTAAGTTACCGCCAGCTGTCCAGGTGGAGGAACGGCTGCCTGGAACACTCCTTCCACCAAACCACTATGCCACCTCACCTGATGTCAGGACAGGAGGGACTGGCCATAATCTCCATGGGAATATGTGCTATGATGCTCACACCAAGAGTATTTGCAAAGTGGAGGAAAAACAAGGTTTGAAATGAACAAAGCCAGAAGTCCCTCTGTGAAAAGATTCTAAGCCTCTGTTATGTAAAACTGTGAATGTTCTGTTCTTATCAAGACCTGGTCAAACTGAAGTTCTCTCTGGCCTGGAAGAGACCCAGTGATGCAACATATGTAATTATAAGCACAGTATGCATCTCATCAGAGAAAAAAAGCTGCCTTCAAAGGACCTAAACTCATTGACTACTTCCGTTTTTCCAACAGTGATAGGTTTTCCTTTTGACTTCTCCTTGATAGTTTTAAACACACATGCTTACTTGGAGTTTTCTAGGTATAATGAGATGGTCTTTCCATTTGAAAACTATTCAAGCCTTGTGTACTAGTTTTCTACCACTGCTGCAGCAACTTACCACAAACTTAGTGGTTTAAAACAACATAAAGTTATTACCTTACAATTCTGGAGTTCAACAAGGGTCTTACTGGGTAAAAACCAGGTGTCGGCAGAGCTGCGTTCCTTACTAAGGCTCTAGGCTGAATCCTTTATCTAGTTTCTAGAGGCCACTCATGTTCCTTAGCTCATGACCCCCTTCCTCCGTCTTTAAAGCCAGTAACATTGTAGGATTTCCCTGGTGGTCCAGTGGTTAAGACTCCGCTCTCCCAATGCAGGGGGCCTGGGTTACATCCTGATCAGGGATATAGATCTACTATACTGCAGTGAAGATCCCTCTCGCAGCAACGAAGATCCCACATGCCGCAACTAGAACCCAGTGCAGCTAAATAAATAAATTTAAAAATTAAAAAAAAAAGCCAGTAACATTGCATCTCTCTGAGCACTCCACCTTAGTCGCATCTCGTTCTCGGAAAGGTTCCCTGAGTTTTAGACTTGTGATTAGGTTGGGTCCACCTGGATAATCCAAGAGAATCTCTCCATCTCAGGGTCCCTAATCTAACCATATCTGCAGAGTCCCTTTTGCCTGTAGATAAATATTCATATTTCTGGGAATTAAGAGGTGGACATTTGCAGGAGGGGAGGTGGTGCACTGTTCTGCCTCTCACACCTTGCTACATATCAGTGATATTTTAATGATCTATAATATATTCTCAAAAAGTTGAAAAAACTTACATATGCTTTTCTAAACTGCTTTTTGGAAAGTGTCTTTAAAAATTTAAATAATACAGGGCTTCCCTGTTGGCGCAGTGGTAGAGAGTCCGCCTGCCGATGCAGGGGACACGGGTTCGTGCCCCGGTCCGGGAAGATCCCACATGCCGCAGAGCGGCTGGGCCCGTGAGCCATGGCCGCTGAGCCTGCGCGTCCGGAGCCTGTGCTCTGCAACGGGAGAGGCCAAAACAGTGAGAGGCCCGCGTACAGAAAAAAAAAAAAAAAAAAAAAAAAAAAAAATTTAAATAATACAGAATTCCCTGGTGGCGCAGTTGTTAAGAATCCACCTGCCAATGCAGGGGACACGGGTTCGAGCCCTGTTCCAGGAAGATCCCACATGCCGTGGAGCAACTAAGCCTGTGCGCCACAACTACTGAGCCCATGCGCCACAACTACTGAAGCCTGAGCGCCTAGAGCCCAAAAGCCACAACTACTGAAGCCCGCACACATAGAGCCCGTGCTCCGCAACAAGAGATGCCACCTCAATGAGAAGCCCGCGCTCCACAATGAAGAGTAGACCCTGCTCGCCACAACCAGAGAAAACCCGCACTCAGCAACGAAGACCCAACGCAGCCAGAAAGAAAGAAAGAAAGAAAGAGTACATTTTCTTCTTTTGTCAACTTTACAAGTATGTATTAAAGGATGGAAAATTTACCGAAAAATTAATGGGTTTATTCCACACAGCAAAGGAAACCATCAACAAAAGGAAAAGGCAACCTACCAAATGGGAGAAAATATTTGCAAATCATATATCTGATAAGGGTAAATATTCAAAGTGTGTAAAGAACTCATATAACTCAACAGCCAAAAAAAAAAAAAAAAAAAACCATTGAAAAATGGGTATAGGATATGAATAGAGATTTTTCCGGAGAAGACATATGTACAGCCAACAGGTACATGAAAAGATGCTCAACGTCACTAATCATATGGAAAATGCAAATCAAAACGACAATGAGCTATCACCTCATAACTGTTAGGATGGCTATTATCAAAAAGACAGGAAATAACAAGTGTTGGCGAGGATGTGGAGAGAGGGGAATTCTTGTGCACTGTTCGTGGGAATGTAAACTGGTGCAGTCTCTATGGAAAACAGTATGAAGGTTCCTCAAAAAATTAAAAATAGAACTACCATATGATTCAGCAATTCCACTTCTGGGTATTTATTCAAAAGAAACAAAAACACTACTCAAAAAGATATATGTACCCCATATTCACTGCAGCAATAGCCAAGACATGGAAGGAATCTAAATGTCCATCAATGGATAAAGGAAATGTGGTGTATATACACAATGGAATATTATTTAGTCATGAAAAAGACTGAAATCTTTCTATTTGCAACAACATGGATGGCCCTTGAGGGCATTATGCTAAGTAAAATAAGTCAAATAGAGAAAGACAAATACTGTGTGGTATCACTTATATGTGGAATCTAAAGAAAGAACTCATAGGTACAGAGAACAGACTGGTGATTGCCAGAGGCAGGGCAGGGGGTCAAAAAGTACAAACTTCTAGTTATAAAATAAATAAGTCCTGGGACTTCCCTGGCAGTCCAGTGGTTAAGACTCTGTGCTTCCACTGCAGGGGGTGCAGTTTCAATCCCTGGATGGGGAATTAAGATGCCATATGCCATACAGCATGGCCAAAATATTAAAAAAATAAAAAATAAATTAATTTAATTTAATTAAAAAGTCCTGGAGATATAATGTACATCATGGTGACTGTAGTTAGTAATATTGTACTGTATATTTGAAAGTTGCTAAGAGAATAGATCTTGAAAGTTTTCATCATAAGGAAAAAACTGTGTGGTGATAAATTATTGTGGTGATCATTTCACAATATATACAAATATTGAATCATTGTATTGTACACCTGAAACTAATACAATGTTATATGTCAATTATATTTCAATAAAAGATATTAATGGGTTTATGAAACACAAATAATAAAAATGAACCATGAATCAGTAGAAATTATTTTGAAATTGAGAAGCAAATTGAAACAAAAATTTTCAGATTACCAGAAAAGGTAATTCAATAAGAGGAACAGATAAATTTTGAACAGCATAAACAAGCACTTGGATTGTTTAATAATCCAACTAACAAGGGGAAGAAAATTGTATGGACATATTGGGGAAATATTAAATTTCTTGTTGACTTGATATAAAAGATTGACACTGATGGAGATTGCATAAAACTCACATTAGTACACTAAAATAAGGACTTATGACAATCGGGTAAATGAGTGTCATCAACTCAAAGAACACTTAAGATTAATTACTGAAGGACTTCCATGGTGGTCCAGTGGGTAAGACTCCGTACTCCCAATGCAGGGGGCCCAGTTTCGATCCCTGGTCAGGCAACTAGATCCCACATGCAAGCCGCAACTAAGAGTCCGCATGGCACAACAAAGATCCCATGTGCCACAACTAAGACCCAGCACAGTCTAAATAAAAAAAATTTTTTTTAAAAGATTAATAACTGGACAATCTCCTGAAATTCTACAACTCATATAAGAGAGAAATTTCAGAGGTTTTTCCCAAATTTGACAACAATCAAAAAATTGATACAACAAGAAGCTGTGAAATGAAACATTCTAATCTATCAATAATAAAAGTGGTGATCAAAATCATGCCAGAGGAAAAACACTGAATTATTATTCTGTTCTCCATATAAAGTAATATTATAAAATCTTTATCATGTGAAGAGACAAAGAATAAGTTGCCAAAAAAAAGGTAAGGGCGAAAACTATTTTAGACTTGTTTCAGGCAGTGAATTCATATGAATCTTATGTCACTCTTCCAGATGTTATGATGTTTATAGTATTTGCCAGATTTTTATTTTTTGAATTTTTTTGCCACACCGCACAGCACGTGGGATCTTAGTTTCCCAACCAGGGATGGAACCCGTGCCCTCTGCAGTGGAAGCACGGAGTCTTAACCACTGGACCGCCAGGGAAATCCCTGCCAGGTTTTTTTTTAATGTATAATTTGTTGTCACATTATTCTAGTTCAATGTTTACTCCTGTAATTAATTTTGTTTTTCTTAAAAGGAGCTTCCAAAATTGTGTAAGCTTCAGGCCTCACAAAACCCAGTTCCACCTCTGAGAAGTGGGGAGACAACCTTTCCCTTCTCAGCAATTGGCTCAATTGCCCAGCTGTGTCTGGTGGGTGTGGGTGGATTTCCCTCGCTCTCATCTCCCGACCTCAGCCACGCTCAGCCCACTCCTCCCCTCACCATCCTGTTCCACTTTCTCCCCTCTGCCCTTCCTTTTCTTCCTGTGTCTTCTACTTGCTGTGCATCTTTGGGGGCTTCCTCCTTCTAGCCCAGTGCTTAAGCTCTCATTTCACTCTCCTCCTGTGCTCTGACCCATTTTCAGCATTCTCATTGCCTAGCAAGCCGAGGGATGAGAACAATGGGGGGTAGGTTTAAGAGGCTGGCTGCTGCTGCCTGAGGAAGAGGGCAGGTCCAGATTATCTGCCTAACCCTAACTCCACCTCTGGCTGCCTGACACTTCCTACCAAGTCGCCACTCCCAGAGAAGTCTCACGGTAAACCCAGGATTGCTGGCCAGGAGCCCAGATCCCGGAGAGTTGCTGGGTGTCTCGGAGCAGCGAGCAGAGCCCAGGGGCTGGGCTGGGTCCCTCAGCTTCTCCTCACCCTACCAGGCCTTGGGGCGCTGGGTCAGGCAGGCCTCACCCTGCTGTTCTCCTGAGATGCTCCCCACATTGGCTGAGGCAGGAGGGATAGGAATTTTGACTCTGTGATGAACAAGCACGTTTAAATGGGAGGAGCCTGGGAGACAGGACCCAGAGGAGCCATTTGGTTAAAATGAAAACTCTGGCCTCTCACTAGAGCATGTCTCCTAAGAGCATGAGAAAGGAGACTGATTCCCTTTCTCTCTCTCTCTCTCTCTCTCTCTCTCTCTCCCTCTCTCTCTGATATGCATTTAGGAACAGGGATCAGAGTTGTGGATTCTGGATGTAGCATGGGGGGAGCAGGGCCCCACATGGACAAAAGGCAAAAAGATGGGGCTTCCACATTCCCATAGAAGACTTTGTGTTAAGTGCATGGAGTTGTGGGTTAGTGGTGGTCTATTGCACTCCTGTTTTCTCCGAACTCCTTTGCTGCATATACACATCCTCGCAGTTCTCCAGGATAGAGTCCCCAGCTCCTTCCTCCGGACCCACCTCCTTGGGCAGCTTCTACTCCCATCTTAGGGGTGACACCTGCCCGTGATGGGAACTCTAGGATGCCCATCAGGTCTCAGTAAATCATCATTTCCTAGGCTGTTCAGAGCCCACAATTCTATCTAAGGCAGCCTGGAAGATGCTCTCCCATGACTTATGCTCCTGGGGTAGCTCAGTGAAGAAGAAAATTAGTGACTGATTTTGGAGCCAGACCAACAGACTTTGACCCCTGGCACCATTACTTATAGCTGAGAGACCTTAGGTGAACTGCCTAACCACCTGGGCCTTGTTTCCTCATCTGGGCGGTGGATAATAGCCCAAAAGAGAGGCGCTGGGAAGAGCAGACCAGGCTGGAAAATCAGTTTGCATGGTGCCTGGTGATTTTCTTCCCTTCTCCTTCCCACAGAGCAGGGAGGTACTGGGTGGGGTGGGGTGGGGTGGGGGGAAGAATGTCTCTTGTCCTCAGTGTCGTATAAACGACCAAGAGTCAGACTGTAAATCCTCTAAGTTGCAAAGGATGCCTGAGAGACTGTTTCACAACCCCCTTCTTCCTGGAATACTTGAACTATCAAAATTGCCTCAAGTCTCTCTAAAACAAAGTATGGCTTAAAAGATAAATAAATACTTAAATGCGTGAATTATTTTCCTCCAGGAATTTGCTGCCTTCCTGCTTTCTTCCAAATTCTCTTTCTCTTTCCCATTCTTCAAAACTGTAGAGCCTTCCTGCTACAACCTGAGAGACTGGGCAAGGGACAGGGATGGAGAAGAGAGTCTGAGGAGCAAGAAGAAATTTTGGGCCAAGGAGAAAGATAGTGAGCACCAGGGAAAGAGTTGGGGTGGAGTGGAACTGGGGGAGGAAGATGGTTAGGGTGGGAGTGAAGTGGGGACTACAGGGTGATGCTTGTGCCTGGCTGGAGGCCCTGCGTCTAGATGGGGGAGGGAGGGAAAGACGAGAGGGCGCAGGCCAGAAGGGCAACATCACCCTCTGATACTGGTGCCCCCACCCACAGGAAGAGGCGTGCATGAGGAGATGAACCTCCAGAGCCGTGACAGAGAGAGCCCCATGCTGGTCATACATCCCCTTTTCCTCAACCTCCCTACCTGGCCACGTTCCCACTGGGCAGATAACCCTCAGGCCAAGGAGAAAGTCATCAACAAATCTGCAGCCTCCCCTACTTCTTCAAAATCTCATCACCCTCCTGCTCGCCCCAGGTCCTTGGGCCAGTGTCGCCCTGGTGCCCTGCACACGTCTCCAGACACCTGGCACCAGCTTCCCCTCCTACGTGACCAGCAGGGCCCTGGACTGGGTGGCGGATGCTGAGATAAGGCCAAGGAGGGGAAAACAACCCAAGCCAGGAAGTTACACAGCCTGGTTCCCCCGGCAACCCAGCCACAGTCGCCAAACAGTACAGCGTGTGGGGGGGGGGGGGGGGACAACTCCCGTTCAAGGCGCAGCCAGGGCTGGCTCAGAGCTCAGTTTCCTTGTTGGAGAAACTTCTCTCTCCAAATCCCCTAGGACAGTGTTGCCGCCTAAGAATTATGGGGTAAGCCAGTTTGAAATGCAAATTCAAGACACCACCCACATCACCTCCACCACAGATTCCCGGCCTCATAGGTCTAATAGGACTAACTAGAATCTGCATTTCTAACCAGTACCCCAGGGGATTCCAATGCTCGCAGTCTTAGAGGGTAGCTGGGTTGGGGGAAAATACAGGATGGGGCCTACAGTCAGCCCATCCCCAGGGATGCTTGACATGGGTATTTTCAACACCCGGTGACTGACCAGGAGTCCAGAGACCTGGATTCCAGTACATGCAGAACCAATTCAAAACCATGAACTTGGGCTGAGCTCCTCTGGGCCTGCTACTAATGTTCTGAGAACCATGAGCTATCTAAAGACACATAAGGTGTGCTTTCTACTCTCAAGATCCCTGGGACCCTGACCCATCACTTTCAGCCTCTCGGTTTCAGTTTCTCTCTTATCCCCAAAGGGTATAAAAATATTCAAGCCTTCCCAAGAGGTGACAAGTCTCCCTGGAATTAATAGATATGGAAGTGCCTTGAAAATACAACTCTCAGATACTGTCCTGGGGGCTGTGGTAGTCTTTATGGCTGGAAGGAAATGGTAGGCTGTCAGAGGGCTCCAAAATGTCAGGGGACCTTGGGCTTCCCTGGTGGCGCAGTGGTTGAGAGTCCGCCTGCCGATGCAGGGGACACGGGTTCCTGCCCCGGTCCGGGAAGATCCCACGTGCTGAGGAGCGGCTGGGCCCGTGAGCCATGGCTGCTGAGCCTGCACGTCCGGAGCCTGTGCTCCGCAACGGGAGAGGCCACAACAGTGAGAGGCCCGTGTACCGCAAAAAAAAAAAAAAAAAAAAAAAAAAAAAAAATCAGGGGACCTTCAGGACAGAAACCCCAAGTTGCAAGATCAGGGCCTGGGCCTCAGGGTTTCTTAGTTCCTTTCTGTGGCTGCCAGATCTCCGTTTGCCTTGGAGAGGTGGCTGCTGCAGAGCTGAACTTCCTGCACCTCTTCCTAAGCCAGACCTCTCCCTTCCTCACTGTGGCCCTGGCCTCCACCTACAGAAAAACCACAGTTCATGCTGGCTGCAGGCCGAACCCCTCCCCAGGGTCAGCCACCAAGCCAGGGAGCTCCACGATGGGGTGAGCAATTAGCTTGGACTTCTTCTGCCACAAGTTTTAAGTCCCAGTTCAGCCACCTGCTAGGTAGGTTCTGCAAGTTACTTTTGCTCTCTTAGCCTCAGTTTCCTCATCTGTAAAATAGGAGAGAATAACATTCTGTGGTGGTGGTCAAGCTCCTTCTCCTGGATTTCCCATCCTAGCCACAGACACCATTTGCTTAGTGGCTGAATCCAGAAGCCCGTCTTTCTGGATCCCTCGCCCCCTTCTTCAACTCTGCACAGTCAGAGTACTAAACGATTTTGAAATCCAGTCTCTTCTTTCCAACCCCACTGGCCCTCCTTCCCAAGGCCATTCTTGCCTCTGCTGTGACTGCTGCAGTACCTCCTGGAGTTGGCCTGCCTCACTCACTAGTCTTCTCCAACCCTAGGCCATTCTCTACCCTGCAGCCTAAGGAAATCGGCTAAATTAAAACCCAGCTCTCATCTCCTCATCCCCCTGCTTAAAATCCTTCAATGTCTTCCCCTGCCCTTAATGAAAAGTCCAAAATTATTCATTGACATTGAAGGCCCTCTGATGATGTGCATTTCTCAGCACCCACTGCTCTGGCCTCTAAACACACCCATTCTACTGTCCAGCCCTGCACATTCCTACCTCCAGCCCACACCCATGCTGCAGCTCGGCGGAGACCGGAGACCGCTGTCCTCTTCAACACTACTGGCCTCTCCTTTACGCTTCTAATTATCCTTAAATCCTCCGTTCAGACCTTCCAGAAATCTTCACTGATGCCCCTCCCCGTGAGGCTGGGTTAAGTCCCCTCCTCTGGGTTCTCACCTAGACTCCCCTTAGCACACCACAAATCACATTATAATTGGCTCTCTGCTCTTCTAGCTCCTCCCAGGAGTTAGTACTCCTCCTAGTACTTGTTTTGTTGACTTTTGTACCCTCCAACACCCAGTAGATGCCTCGCCCTGAATAGGTGCTCAATAAATATTTTTTGAAATAATGAAAGAACAAATACAATATACAGGTAAAGCTTTCAGCAGAGTAAGTAACAGAAAAATGGTAGTGAATCATCATCATCATCATCACCGTGATGGTTCAGCCCCGCACGGAGCTACATTTCTCTCATGGAAACACAACTCAAAATTCAGGCCCTGCTCACAGCGGGGTGAAATGGTGTGACAGCCCCAGTGTTTGGGGAGATGCTTGTATGGCCCACTCCCCACCTACCCTCCCCCAGTGATGTTGATCTCTCCCCACCCAATCCCTGGTTCTCACCCTGACTCAGGCTTCTTTGCCCAACCCCACTCCAGGCAGGAAAGGAACAGCCCCTTCACCCCCCACTGAAACTTGACCTCTGACCACAGAGCCAGTGACTACGCCTTCTTCCGGAGGAGCAATCCCACCCCCACCAACCAGCAGCCCCACTCCCCCCAGCAGATCAGGGGAGAGGATCCCTGAGACACGTAGCCTCAGCTCACCATGACATCATCACCAACCTCCACCCCAGAAATGATCCAGGGCTGCGGGAGGCTGGCAGGTGATCCTCCCAAAGAGCCCTATTTGCATTTCTCCAAAGGCACATGTCACTGACTTCCTGAATTATCATGGCTCCTATCCATGTTTTACCTCCCCTACAGGACTAGGTACTTTTTGAGCAAAGAGATCATGTATTAATAATCTTCATATCCCCCATAAGGCCTGGCATAGGGTAGAACCCCAATAATTGTTGAAGGAATTAATACATGAATGAAAAAATGGGTGTGTATATGAGTGTTCCCAGGCAGAATTGCTCATTTTCCACCTTAAGAAGATGAGATTTGTCCTATTATTGAAGACCTTCCTCCTGACCCTTAAGAGAATCCAGAGGCTAATAACACCTCAGACTCAAGAGGATCACTTTTCCTTGTTTAACCTAAATTTCTCTAGGTGCAACTTCAGTGCATTTTCTTTTAATCTACCTCCCTAGCCACTGGGACTAAAACTCATTTCTTCACAAGGAGACAGTTACTAATTTACCTTTAGCCTTCTCCTCAACAAATTTAATCCCAGGCCCTTTATTGCTCCCTCCCTGGGGCCCTACTGCCCAGCCCTTTCCCTGTTCCACTGGTCTTTGGGCCTTTTGCCAAGCTCTCAAAGGCCTCTCTGGGCTGCACAGGCAGGAATGGACATATTGTTCTCCATGGAGCCATGGACAAACACTCAGACGCTTACCCTCTGCCTACACACACCCGACACACACCTCTCTGCACCCCCAGTCCCCAGTCCTTGGTAAACACATACTCACAGGCAGCCTCCACACAAGGTCACAGTTTCATCTCCTCCCAATCCCACCCCCTGAGCCCTGGCCCTGTGAATTCTCACACACCTGGACGCACACTCAGTGCACATGAACAGACGGCACAGAACTATACTTTTCCCCTACAGGTCAGCCACACTGTGAACCCCTCCTCCTCCCCCCCTCCCTCTCCCCCTTCTCCTCCTCCTCCCCCTCTCCATCCTCTTCCTCCTCCCCCTTCCCCTCTTCTTGCTCCTCCCCCCTCCTTCTCCTCCCCCTCCCCCTCCCCCTCCTCTTCCTCCTCCCTGCCTTCCTTCTCCAGCTCTCCTTCCCATCAGCCACCATGGGCCAAGCCTACTTTCCCTTTACCTCCACAGTGATCTTCCACTGCAAGGCTGAAGGCAAGGAGTAAATGAACCAATGCCGGCTCCTACCCCTTCCTCCTGCCCTCTTCCCATTTTTTTCTGCCAAATCCTCAACCACCTTCCACTTGCCCAGAGCACACAAACCATCCTCCATCCCCTTCCCAACCTCCACTCCTCTGGCTATAGGGAGAACTGGCTTCTCCGGTTTTTACCTTTGGGAAATGAACAGTGAGGAAGCATTGGAAACTGATAGGAAATGAGGAAGCATTGGAAACTGACAGGAAATGAGGAAGCATTGAAAACTGATATGGAAACTGGTTTCATTTCAGATCCAATGGCAGGCTGGGTCACTGGGACCCTGGGCTGGCTGGGCACCAGGCCAGGGGATTCAGGAGCATGAGGGCAGTGTGATATTCACTCATTCATTCCTTCATTCAACAAATATTTATCCAGCACCTACAACATGCCAGGCACTACTCTGCATCAACAAAACCAACACAAACCTGCCCTTACAGAGTGTACATCCTGTGGGTGGAGACAGAAGATAAATAAGTAAAATACATTGAGTATCACATAGTGATAGGAGAAAGGAGGGAAGGAGGATGGGGTGCAGGCTGAGAGTGGAGTGTGCAATTTTAAACACGGTGGCCAGGGAAGGCAGTATGTTTGAACTGAAAGGTGACATTTGAACAAAGACCTGAAGGAGAGAAAGTAGCCACGGTGACACCTGGAAGGGGAGATTGTTCTGGGCAGCAGGAACCGTACTGCAGGCGCAGGGTATTAGGGAACACCAGTGTGGAAAGCCATGGGGAATGAGTTGCTAGGAGATGACAGGAGAAGGGGGTGCCACTCAGAGAAGCTTTTCCTTATATTCCCAGGCCTGGGACCCATTCTGGGCTCCAGGGCCTGATGGAGTGCCAGGAGAGATGAGAGGGGCCAAATTAGGGATAAAACTGTGATTTCAGATGGAACAAAATGCTGTAAAGCAAACAGAAAACAAAACGAAATGTTGAGGTGTCAATGGAGGCCATTTCCAGAAGGAAGGAGCTGCGACCTGGAGCGAAGTGGATTAAGGGGCGACGTGGAAGGGCCTCCCAGAGCTTGCTGGTGGGTGGTGGTTCCAGCCAGGAGGGAGGTGAGCCCCGTGGCTGAGCACCTCTCAAATCCAGTCCAGCTGGAGCAGCATAGGCTCAGCCGGCTCCCAGCCAGGATGACCTGGGTTCAAAACCCCTGTCCGCCCACTAAATCCTTATGTGCCTTTGGGTGAGTTTCTTGTCCTGGGACCCAGTATGCTCATCTGGGAACAAAATGAGGGAAATAATACAGTTATATCCACCTCGTGGACTAACATGGGAATCTGCTGGGAGAAGACAGTGGTTCTCAGTCTTGGCTCTGCGGTGTGCCAGTCCCAGAAAGTCGTGAGGCCTGTGACCCATAATTCATTAGAGCTATAGTTAAATCACAGAAGGGTGCAAATGTTTTTTTTTTTTGGTTTAAATATCAATGAATTCAATGTTGCCTCTGCGATGACATCACTCTTCCTCACTGGCATTCCACGGAGGCTTGGGAGATAACGGGGTGGAGTGACAGCTAATCCCCTGGGAATTTGCAAATAGGCTGCACCCTATCTTATCTGTGCCACAGCCCAAGGGAGCACAGCATGCAAGCAAATACCATCTCGCCCATGGCTGGAGCTCGGATAAGGTGGAGAGCCCCTGAGCTGATGGCTAATGTACAGCAGTGGCATGGGGCCTGGCACACAGTAGGTGCTTCTTGGCAGAGGGAACCACAGTGGGGTGGGAGAAAGGAGAATGGAAGCTCTCTTGTTATCCACCACTGCACAATTGGTCACCCTCAGGCACAATGCTGTGGCTTTCCCATCCTCAGGAAATAGAGATACACTGAAGTAGACATGGGGAGAGGGACAGTGGAGGCCAGGCTGGCTGACGCAGGTGGGAGCTGAAGTGGGGGACTGGCCCAGAGCCTCTAGGGAGACACAGGGTCTGATGGGAAAGCCGTAGGGTTGGAACTACATTCATGCCTGGGTCAGGGCTGGGAGCTCAGGACAACCTGACCCCAAAATTGATTATTGTGGTCCAAGGCCACCCGTCCAGAAGGAATGCTGCTAGGCTCACCAGCAAGCAGCTCACAAGTGCCTGGGATGATCAACAAGGCTTCCTGCCTCCAGCCACCACCACCAACTCCTTCCTGCTCACTCATCCCCCAGCTCACCAGATCCTCACCACCACAATGCCTACCCCTGGCCCCCAGACTGGTCTGGCCACCAGAGGCCACCTTGCATCAAGCCTGCCTGAGGGCCTCCCATCCAGACACCTGCCAGGACTCAGGACTGTGTGGACGGCCGGCCCCACCTTCCTGCAGTGGCTGAGAACTCTTCTGGCTGTGGGAAGGGCCCAGCCAGGAGCACCTGGGTAGGTGACGGCCCCCCTCCCTGTGGACCCTGGCCATGTATGCTGTCATCATGGCTTCTAGCCCGAGGGCAGCTGGGAGGGCCTGTCCCATCTCAACCCCACCCCTAAACCAAGTGAGAAAAAGAATGGGAAGGAAATGGATGATGGGGAGATGTTTGTAACCTTTCATTTCAAAGCCCTCTTCCCTGGAGCCAGTCACTGCCCTTCCCCCACATTCCTCCCTTCCCAACAGTGGACTCAGTGGCCCCAGACACAGCCCGAGTCCATCCAAAAAAAGACAGAGATTCTTTATTTAAATCAGCAAACTCAGATTCTTCAAGCCCCAGCCCATGGTGGGCAGCCTTCCCTCCCGAGTCCCCTCACTCCCACCCCTTAGCCACAGAGAGGGGAATGGAAAATGAGAAGCCAGAAGGCCTCTGCCAGGGCAGGCTGCCTCAGAAGTGTGGTGAGCGCAGTCCAGCTGGGGCTGGGGGGGCAGCCGCCACAGACCCCTCCCTATAAATTAAGTCCCTGCAGCCACAGCTGTGGGCGAGGCGTACTTGTGGGGAGAAGGCCATTAGGCAGCATCCCTGACTCCCAGCCAAGGAATGGATTAGGGCACAGGGCTCAGGGGAAGAGAGGCCAGAGAGAAAGAGAAGAGGTATGGTGGGGAGAGGGGGTGATGCCCCCCTAATTTTGGTCCCGGGCAAAAGAGGCCAGTTGGTCCAGTTTTGGTGGATTTAGAGAAGGGAATGTATTAGTAAGCACAGTGTGGAGGCCACCGTCAGGCACCCCCGGAGGAGACAGGTCAGGCCCCCACCCTGGCAGAGGGGAGCGTGAGAGCTCCAGGGGCTCTCAGGGAATGTCACTGCTAAAATATATATATACATATATATATATATATATATATATATATATATATATATATATATATATATATATACACATACATATATATATATATATATTAACCATTCACGGCAGGCAGGGGCAGGGCTGTTGGTGGGATCAGAGGATCTGGCGTGGCATCCCATAGCCGGTCATGCCTGCCTGAGATGCCCCGCGATTGGTCCCCATCTGTAACCCAATCACATTCTTGCCCTCCTGCAGCTGGTTGTCTGAGAAGTTCCGAGGGTTCTCCTTGGATTTCCTGCGTGGAAAGGGAGTGCTGGTTAGGAGGAGGGTGAAGGCTGTCCCAATAAATGTCCTCCATGGACACAGCACAGGCTTTCTTTGGCTTAAGTGCTGGTGCCAGCTCGGCCCTGGAGAGCCTTGAGCTCTCTGAAGCCACCCCCTCATATCTCCAAAGGGACTGTCCCTTGCCATCCTGGGAGACTCGTGAGGATTAAGTGAGACGAGGAATGTGAAAGTGCTTTGTAAAGGGCATTTCCGAGGGACAGGAGTGGGCAGGATCAACGCGCCAGCCCGGGGCCTGGGCTGCCCCAGCAGTACTCACTTGGGAAACCAGTTGGGATCTCCAGAGAAGAGCCCATTGTTCTGGGCTACCGCCAGCCCACCCAGGTTCATCAGTGTCCGCTGCACACAGGCCATGTTCTTTCCTGGGAAGAGGGAGGGGGTGTGTTGGCCTCAGTGGGTCTGGGGTCCTGCATGCCAGGCTTCCACCTCTATCACTAAGTCAGCAGGCCCAGCTTCCTAAGTCTTTTACTCTTGGTCTCCCTATCTTTCTCCAACCCAACCCCCAATATGGCCAACTCCTACACACACACACACACACACACACACACACACACTCTCTCTCTCTCTCTCTCTCTCTCTCTCTCTCTCTCTCTTTGTCCTCAGGTGTCGGAAACCTGCCCCTTTTCCCTGGTGGACATGGCCCAGCCCAGCCTCTGGTCTTCTGGATGACAGTGCCCTGGCCCTGACCCACCTTCCCATAGATCCACAGTCTGGAAGATGTCAGTGGTGTTGATGCCGTAGCGCTCGGCTGCTTGCAGGAACTGGGAGATCTGCTCCATCTGCTTGAAGGCCATGGTGGAGGCCTGGATCTTCTTCACTGGGGCCTGGCCCTCGGGGTACAGACCATTAATGAGCTCACACAGCACCTGGGTGAGGACAGTAGGTGTGCAGAAGTGAGGCCCTGCCTACCACAGATCAGAATGTACCACCCTCGGCGCTAGAGACAGTGAACCGCAGAGATGCCTCTCCTACCTGAAGACAGCTCTGACTCTACCTGGAGTGAGCATCAGGCTCCTTCCTGCCCAGCCCCCGCCTCTGAGCCCAGAGTGTAAACCGTGCTATTCCAGGATTACCAACTACAGCACACCTCCCCCAGCTCTTCCCTTAGAGCTCCTCTTCCTTCCGTCACACACGGCTTCCACTGCAGGGAGGCACGTTCACCCTCCCACTTCCCTCAGCAGGAGGGAGGAAGGCAGGGGGCCTCTGCACGATGAAGATGTCCCGGCTCAAGAAAAGCGGGGAGGGGGCTGCCCTCCGTTCTTCAGCTGAGAAAATCCCCGGTCCCTCAGACCCAGCCCTGCTCTCTTGGCACTTCTGGTCAGAGGCGCCCAGCTCTCACCGTGCCATCCTTGAGCCAGTTCTGAAAGTTCTCGCGCCCAGGCTGGGGCCGGCCCACATCCTTGCGGCACTGGGTGGTGATCCATTGGATCAGGATCTGCTCCAGGTCTGCATCATATTGTTTCTCAATCTTCTGCTGCACCTCCCGGCTCAGGCCGTAGGCAGGTCCTCTGTTGGCCATTCCAAAGGGTGGTGGTGTCTGGGGGAAGCTGGGGAGAGGATACATCCAGGCCTGTGATCAGCGCTCTGCAGCCTGTGGGGTGGGGGATTCTGACACACACCATATCCCCAGGGTGGGCCCCAGAGGTGAGGAGGTGAGAACAGCCACCAAATGAGGGAAGTCTCACCTTAACCCCTGGACATGGGCTAGAGTCTCAGTGCTCAGAACTCTAGGAGGTGTTAAGGCACCTCTGGGTTCTTCCACCCCTGTGACAGGTAGCCTGTCTACTCTACTGAGGCTTCCCATTAGATTTCATTTGAATGGTTCCACTGCTACAATGAAATATAAAACCCACTGGAATAGAAAATAGGGTAAATGAGGCCAGGATTGGGGGTTCAGTCCCTCATTTGGGGTGGTCAGTTTTAGCAAAGGCAAACTAGTCATTCTAACCCCAACCCTGCCTTTTCCAGTTCTGGGCAAGAGAATGATTTGGAAAGAATATGGAGGGTCTGGAGAAACCTATGTCAGGAGCTAGGGGACTGGACAGATCTACCCTTAATTAGCCACTGGATTTTAATTGAACACCCACTATTTGTGCTGGGGATTGTGGAAGAGACAGAAGTCCTTGGTCCTAAAGTTGCCCACAGTGCCATCAGAGAGACAAAGTGAGCACACATGAAAGGGCAAGAGTTGTACATGATGAATATTAAACTACATAGTCAGACCATATGTTATAGGAATTGAGAGAGGAGTATTGGCAGAAGCAGCCTGGAGGACTTCCTGGAAGAGGTAGGTCTGAGTAGGTCCTTAACAGATTTCACCAGGCAAAGGGGTTCCCATGAGAAACCAGGTAATACCTAATTCTACTTTCCTTTCTAGAAGCAGTGGTAGGCAGAATAATGGCCCCCCAAAGGTGTCTATGTCCTAATTCCCAGAACCTGGAAATGTTACCTGATATGGCAAAAGGGATTTTTGCAGATGTGATTGAATTACAGATCTTGAGATAGGGAGAGTACCCTGGGTCTCCGGGGGGGCCAATGTACTCACGACGAGGGTCCTTATGAGCGAAAGAGGAAGGCAGATGAGTCAGAGTGGGAGAAGTGAGAAGGAAGCCAAGGTTGGAGTGACGCAGGGTCATGAACCAAGCAATGCAGATGGCCTCCAGAAGCTGGGAAAGGCAAGGAATGGAATCTCCCCTAAGTCCCCCGGAAGGAATGCAAGCCCTGCCAACACCTTGATTTTAGCCAGTGAAACCTAGCTCTGCAATATATTATATGTGTGTTGATTTAAGTCACTCAGTTTGTGATAATTTGTTACAGCAGGAATAGGGCACTAATCCAGGAGCCTTGGGTGGCATTTTTAGGGAAACCCAGGAAGAGAGGGAGGGATGGGGTAATACACAGTGGGGTTTCTTTAACTTAGTTGGAGGACCTCAGTTAGGAAGAACTGGGTGGTTTCCTGACCACTGGCCTGGGTTGACAGCACCTCGCAGTGGGCAGTCTGTCCCCACCTGCCACCTCCCTGCCTAGGTCCCACACCCAGAGCCCTGTCCTAGGCATGCTACCCATGCCGAGGGGGAGCCAGGACCCCATTTCCTGCCCCCATCCCCTCCCCATGGGCTCTTCTTTCTGCTCTGAGATAGAGCTGGCTGACTGTACATAAAAGGGGATGCCCCAGGCCAGGCACCTCTGTTCAAGGAGAGGGAAGGGAAACACTGCCTCTCCCCACCTCTGGCCCGAGGCCAGGTCAGACTTAAGGGATGGAGTCACTCTGGCTCCCTGGGTCCCGTGCACAGCATGTAGAGCCACCCCAACACCCCCTCACTGTGCCTCGGGGCAGGCCACAGGGACAGCAGCTGCCTCAAACGCCCTCCCACCTCTCAGCCTCAGCAGAGCTGGGGCTCGGGCCAGTCCCCTCCCCCCCCACCTCAACATGGCTACTCCTTCCGACTGCAGCCTATTGGGCTGCACATTTCCGGCAGCGATCCTCCCCATATCAGTTATTGTTAAACCTCATTAAGACAACCCAGCCCCACTTCACCCAGCCCGGAAGCCCGGCCAGATAAATGTCAGTCTGGGCCCTGACCCACACCACCAGCCAGCACACACTCAGCAGGGGGAGAGCAGGCTGGTCGAGTGGAGAGAGGGAGACAAGACTCTCTCCCCTCAGCCCAGCCCCAGCTGCCCAGCCGAGAGCCACTCAGTCTCCGTAAGCCTGTGACCCCTGACGCACAGGGCCACGGCTGGGAGGCTCAGAAGGAAGGAGAGGGGGGCCAGAGGCTGCTGCCACCAGTAAGCCCCCTTTTCCCAGCCCAATGTTCAGACCTCACTTCTGGGAGCAGCTTCACTGTGGTCACCTGGGCCTCAGGGCTGTGTCTCCATGAAGCCAAGTGGCCTGAGGCCCAGGGATCACTATGGCCCAGGGAAAGAAAGGACAGGGGAATGATTAACCCAGACACCAGGGTTAGGAGGGGAGCGCAGGACGGAAGAGTGACCCCTTCAGTGTCACCTAGGGTGTGGACGGGCAGGACAGACTCAGCCTCCCAGACCCACCTCTGGGTGGGTGTTGGGGGCTCGCCTAAACTCTGGTGCCTGGGCGCATCTGGCAAGGTCACAGACTCCAGCTGCCGTGTCTCAGCTCCACTTGGTGGCCATTGCCCTAGATCCCGAGGTGCCAGAGCCATAAAGCAGAGCTCTGGGAGGAGGCAGGCCAGACGGGCCCAGCCTGCCCACGGCTGCTCTCCCCACCACCGCGAGCAGGCACACGCTGAGGGGCTGCGGCCGCTGGAACTGGAGTGGCCCACGCTAGTGACACTCAGGGGACCTACCCTGGCTCTCCCTTAAAGGAGGGAAGGTAGCCAGTTGCCTACTGCGGTGGGGAAAGGCTGTGTGGGAGATGCCCAGAGCTGGGGGTCCAAAGGGAAAACAACAGCTGCACAGCTTGGGGGGTGGATTGGCAGTGAGTAACCTAAACTCCAGAGCTGCCTACAGCGGTGGGAACAGCCCTCACTCCCACCCACAAGGTTACAACAGTTGGGAAAGGGGGAGGGGCCACAAAAGGCACTCCAGCCCTCAGCCCCACCCAGACCCTGGGCTGGAAGCTTACCTCACCCCACCGCCGACGCCAAAGAAAAAGCGGACATGGGGTGGGAGTAGGATTCCAGGGCTCCTGGCTGGGGTGTTGAACTGGAAAGACAAAGGGACTCTCCATTCATTGTGCAGAGAAGACACAGGGGAACTTCCCAATCCAGAATTGGCATTAAGACTATTTTGAAAAGGCGAAACAGGGATACTTGCCCCCAAAGTGAAGTGCCACAGGGAGCGGGGGTAATGGGAGACCTATGATTGAGGGGCCACCTTGGGGCAGCCCCCTTGGTATCAAGAGTCAGCGAGCAGAAGAGAAAGCTGAAGCTATACAAACAGGAAGCCACAAGGCTTGCGCAGGAGGAGGGGTATGGTGGGGGCCGTTGCCATGGCTTCTGTGTACCAAACACAGGAATGGGGCAGGGTGGGGGCACCAGGCAGAAACATCCACTCGGCGCAGGAGTGGCGGGGAGGCTCCGAGTGGGGGCGGGGCGGGGGCGGGGCGAGGGCGGGGAGCAGAAGTGGGATCCTTGGGAAAGGGGCCGCTTCACAGGTACAGACAGGTGCAAGGGATTCCTCGAGGAAGCAGCTGTGGAGGGTACGGAGGGCGTGCGGAGAAGGGAAATTACAAGTTTTGGGGTAGAGAAGTAGATTTAAGGAAATAGTTCAGGAGTAGAAGAAATGTCCTGGGAACAGAAGGTACATTCTGAGCTAGAGAGCCCCATAACAAAATCCTGGGCGGGAGAAGGGATGGGGGTGGGTGGGGGAGAAGGGATGGGGGTGGAGGAGAAGGGATGAGGGGTGGGGGAGAAGGGATGGGGGTGGGGAGAAGGGATTAGAGGCCAATCCCCAGAGAGCAAAAGAGGGACCCGGGGTGTGGAGTGGGGGGGTGGGGGGAGAACTGCACTTGGACAAAGACTTATTTGTTGATTCTGGAAGGGTAGGGCCCTGCCGACCCCACCCTATCTTGGCCTCCTCGGCAGTCTTCCCTGTGGACTAGGAAGGAGAAACTGGAAGTGGGGTTAAAGACGGGGAGCTGTCCCTCTGTCTGGTGCTCTGGAGTCAGAAAACTAGGAGAGCCACAGGTCTCCTCCTACAACGGATCCCTACACCAGTCCATCCTCACTTCTACCCCGTTTCTTTCAGCTCACAGACACCAAGGTGCCCCAGAACTTCACAGATACCGGCTCCAGGAGACTCCAGGAGACCTGCAGAGGGAGGGGGGCGGTGGGGGGAGGTGGCAGTCCATTTCCGGTCCTGCCGCCCCTCCCTCGCCACACCCTGGGCCGTTACTGGGATGAATCACCCACCGCCCGCCGCTGGGGTGACGCAGTGGTCTGGGCAGCCCGCCCGCCCGCGGCCACCACCGACTTTCCCAGCAGCAGGGGGCAAGGGGTGGGGGCATCGGCTCCCGTAGGGGCTGGAGGCCTGGAAAGCATCCATCCTCCCTCAACACCGCCTCCTACAGGCAGGGCTGCAGCCTCCCAGCTGCTTCAGGTCGGGGGGACTCTCCTGGAGGCGATTGGAGCTTCAACTCCCCGCCCGAACCCGGGAAGGCGAGGCCACTGCGGGACCCGCGCACGGAGCCCCCTCGCCCCAACCCGCGACGCCAAATCCCCAGAAAAACGAGCTACAGAAGAATGAACAGAAAGGTCGGCTTCGGGGACGCAGAGGGCAGGCAGCACCCACACGTGCTCCTGGAACTAGGAAGTGAAGTGTCGCTTCGGAAGCCCCGGCGGCGCCGAGCTGGCCAGGGTGGGCGCCGGGACCCTGTACGCTCCATCACTCAGGGCCAGCCAGCTAATCCCTGACGCCCCCCTTTCCCCACCCCAGCGAAGACCTGGCGGGCAGGAGCCGGCGGGCAGGACGCAGTCCCCGAGTCCCTGATCCGGACGGCCGGCCCCGTCTATGCACTCGCAACAGCGGCTGACCTCATTGCTCAACAATGCGGGGTCAGAGCCTGGGGACAGACCTGACAGCCCGGGGAGGGGCAGAGCAGTCAACGGACCCTTGCCTGTTAGCCCTTGATCACCAAGCTCACTGGAGCAAGTCGCAAGCTCTGGCTTCTAGCTTTCTAGAGACCCCTCCCTCCAGCTCACCGTTCACGCGGGCCGGAGAGTTGCGCACTCAAGGCGGGGTCTGCAGCGCGAGTGAAGCGCCGGGGCCGGGCCCAGCCGATGGTTCTCAGCCTGCTCCCGCCTCGGACGGGGCGGACCAGGGGCGGGGCAAGGGCCGAGAGGGCTTAAAGGCGCCGCAGTCCAGAAGCCGAGGGCAGTGCTTAAAAGAGAGGGGCGGTGGACAAGAACCTGAGTTAAAGGACTTGGAGGCAGTAGCCTCCACTCTTGAGAACCCCTACCCCTACCCCAGAGCCCTTAAACTTGTGCCCCAGTGGGAAACTTTCTGCCTAGGTTAGCTCAAGACTGTGGGCGTTTTTATGCGGGAAGAAACCTCTTGGTTTAAAAAGGGTGGTTAGGTAAATGGAGGCACAGGAAGACGCTCACCGCCCCCACCCCCACCCCACCCCCACACAACTGTCTAGGGTGTAGCAGGACTGGGACTAGCAGGCCAGGACAGCTCCGGGTCTTGGTGGTCTTGCTCCCCACCTTCTTCAAGCCCCAGACTAGCAGTGAGGTCATTCTGTGCCCAGGGCCCAAGAGGCATGATCAGCGTTGGGACGCAGGGTTCAGACTTGACTTCTTTTTTTTAAACAATTATATTTTTTTATTTTATAATTTATTTATTTATTTGAGGGCTGTGTTAAGTCTTTGTTGTGGTGTGCAGGCTTCTCATTGTACTGGCTTCTCTTGTTGTGGAGCACAGGCTCTAGATGTGTGGGCTTCAGTAGTTGTGGCACATGAGCTCAGTAGTTGTCGTTTGCGGGCTCTAGAGCGCAGGCTCAGTAGTTGTGGTGCACGGGCTTAGTTGCTCCACGGCATGTGGGATCTTCCCGGACCAGGGCTCGAACCCGTATCCTCTGCATTGGCAGGCGGATTCTCAACCACTGCACCACCAAGGAAGTTCCCAGACTTGACTTATTTCCCCTTCATTTCCTCCTCTATGACCTGGCACCTCTTCTTAATCCTGGAGGGATCAAAAGAACCCTCAGTGGAGGAGAAGGCTGGCAGTTCTGTCTCTGAAGGTGGAGAGCCTCGTTTGGGGGTTGAAGGAGGGCTCCCTCCTCCCTGTTTTCAGGCTTCAGTTGAGCAGTCCCTCTGGGGTGGAGTCCCTGCTTACATCCATCAGTGGAGTTCTTCATAGATGATAGAAGACCCAGTTGAGCCTGGTTTTCAAGCGCATCACCAACCAGTGCCGGACTTCCCTCGTAGTGCAGTGGTTAAGAATCCGCCTGCCATGCAGGGGACACAGGTTTGGTCATTGGTCCAGGAAGATCCCACATGCTGCAGAGCAACTAAGCCCGTGCACCACAACTACTGAGCCTGCACTCTAGAGCCCACGAGCCACAACTACTGAGCCTGCGTGCCACAACTACTGAAGCCCGTGCGCCTAGAGCCCGTGCTCCACAACAAGAGAAGCCACTGCAATGAGAAGCCCACGCACCACAACAAAGAGTAGCCCCCACTCCACGCAACTAGAGAAAGCCCGAGCACAGCAACGAAGACCCAATGCAGCCAAAAATAAAATAAATTTTAAAAATAATAATTTAAAAAAAAACAGTGCCTTCCCACTTTTCCATTCTCTCTTGCCTAATCCTCCCTACCCCTATATTCCAGTGATTCCCTGGTAGGCCAAGGAATCCTCCGTGCCTTTACACAGGCTGTTCCTCTGCCTGGGATGTGTCTCCTCCCTTGACTGACTTCTCACCTGCTCTATCCATCACCAACTTTGTGACTTTGGGGCAACTTACTAAAGCACTGTACACCTCAGTTCCCTAGTCTATAAAATAGAGCTAATAGTACTACCTACCTCAGAGTGGTAGAGAATTAAATGATACATGTAAAGAGCTCACAGCAGTGCCTGGCACATAGTGAGTGCTCAGCTGTGGCTATTATCATTGTTCTCACTTCCTGTGATCATGCCTGCAATCGTCCCAATTTATCCCAGCTCAAGCTGTAAGCATTCAGTTTGCTGACTCCTTCCTTCGTGCTACCTTAATAACCAACACATACTTTATCACAGAACTTATCACATCATACTGTAACTATTTCTTTCTTTCTTTTTTTTTTTTTTTTGCGGTACACGGGCCTCTCACTGTTGTGGCCTCTCCCGTTGTGGAGCACAGGCTCCGGACGCGCAGGCTCAGCGCCCATGGCTCACAGGCCCAGCCGCTCTGCGGCATGTGGGATCTTCCCGGACCAGGGCACGAACCCGTGTCCCCTGCATCGGCAGGCGGACTCTCAACCACCGTGCCACCAGGGAAGCCCTGTAACTATTTCTTTACTTGCCTGCTTCACCGACCAGAAAGAACTCCCCAAGAGCAGACATGTCTTGTGAACTTTGTACTTCCTCTGCATCTAGCTCAATGGCTGGTCTCAGTAGGCATTCAATAGCTGACCTCAGTAGGCACTCAGTAAATGCTTTTTGAATGGATATTGAAGGTACGTCCATTCATTCAGGAAGAGTACCCTCCTTTTTTAGGGTTCAGGGATTTTCCAACCTCCCTCTCAAATTCAAAGCAGATGACACACAGAAAATTTTCAGACTTTATTCACCTGTAAAAAAACCTCATCCACACCACAAACACCACACACGCGTGCATGCACACACACACACACACACACACACACACACACACACACGGGCAGACCTAAGATCCCTATTCCAGTCCCCAGACTCTAGAGGCTCAGCACATCCCACACTAAGCCCACTGTCAGGGTCTGTGCCTGAGCACCAAAGGAGGAGCGGCAGTGTCCCAGGCTGGAGCTAGTTCTTGCTGGGGGCCTTCTTTGCAGGGTCCATGTGCCTTCCCCCTGCCTCACATTAGGGAATTCATAGCAGAGTGGCCTGTTCAGGGTGGGAGACTGGCTGTCGATAGGCCGGTAGCCGGAACCTAGCAGCATCTCGACGGCGGCGGAAGGCCAGGAATTCCTCCCGAAGGGCAGCACAGCGGGCCTCAGGGCCAGGAGTGTGGGCAGTATTCAGGAGGCAGCCCTCCTCTGGAGTCTTTGCACCTACAAGAGGGCAGAATAACGAAAGGAAGAAGTCTTAAGGCTCCCTGGGTGAAGTCTTGTGGTTCACCAGCACCATGAAGCTCTCTAGGGCCTGCCAATGCAGAGAAGCCAAGACAGCAAGAGGAGAGGGCCTGGGGCACAGGGCCCGGCTGGGAACTGACTAGGTCCTAAGGGTGTGGGTGCAGGACAGCAAGGCCAGGGGTGCCTGCCTTTCTGGAGGGCTCCCACACCTAGCTCGGGCTCAGCTTCAAGTCGGGATCGAGGGCCAGTCAAGCCCAGGTGCAGAGTCTCCAGCAATTCCATGTCCCCTGGGAATTCTGAGTCCCATTCATAGTTCTCATCCACAGATGTGTTCCTCCTGTTAAAAGGGACAGATGTTTGGTATGGGTGGAGCAATGGAGGGTAGCCAGAAAAGCCTGAACCCGGGGACCCCAAGCTGAGGGTGGGACATGGGTTTCCTCCGAAGATCCCTGGACCTCAGCAAAAGGACCTCAGCTCTCCTGGTCCCAGGGTGGGAATGGAGCAGAGAAGGCAGACGGTATAGGAGAGGGGTGGGGAGAATCTGGATAGGGCAGGGCTGGGCAGGGACTGCCCTCACCTCGTGCTGACTGTCACCACATGCTCCCTTCGGGGCCACCTCTCAGGGCCACTGGCCCAGCTGCTGGTGTCTCCTGGAGCGGGGCTGAGGTAGCTGCCTCCTGCAGAGGGGGCCGTGGAGGGGGGCCGAAGGAAGGAGGCGCTGCCCCACCCACTGCTCTGGCTTGTGAGGCTGCCCCGAGGCGCGGCAGGCAGAAGGCTTGGCAGCAGCCGCTCCCTCAGTGTCCAGTCAGTCAGTGCTGTGTACGGGGGCTCTGGGGAGGCCCCAACCCCAAGCATGGCCCCAGGAAGTGCTGCCCTGGGGAACTCAGAGCAGGAGTCCAGGGGGTGGAGGAGAGATGAGGTGGGGCGGGGCCGGGTATCCATGTAATCTGGGGAAGGAGCAGGCTCCTCCAAGGGGGGCCAGTCCCCATCTACATTCATCTCCCTGAAGAAGGGCAGGCTCAGGTACTGGAGCAGGGGTCCTGGACCTGGCAGGGAACTGGGTGGCGCTGCTGGAGGGGGCCTCACAGGGCTGATGTCTGCAATGCAGAGGGGCTGGGGCATCCCACTGGGGCTGCTGCTGCCATCATAGGACCTGGCCTGACGCTGAGCTGGGGTCCGAGGCTCAGCCTGCTCAGGGCCTGACTTTTCTTGGGAGGTCCCCACCTTGGGTCCCATCACAAATCTCCCATCTGGTCCCCGGCAAATGGGCTCCAGGGGTAAGGGCCCCCGGCTAGGTGGAGGATCCAGAGGGGGGCTGGGGTGTCCAGCGGGGTCCCCCCAGAGCAGACTCTGGCGCAGGCTGGGAACTGGGGAACACTGGAGCTTCAGCTTCGCCACGCTGTCAGGACTGCCCGAGCCCGAAGCAGAGCTGGGGAAGGACAGGAGATCAGGGTCTGTGGTAGGGGGCCAGTCCCCCTCCCAGGAACCAGGGTCAGGCTTGAGAGGTTTGATGCAGAACAGAGCAGAGCTAGGGAGAGCAAGGGAGAAAAGGACCCACATGCTGGAGGGGTGGAGCGGTGGAGGGAAGGCACAGGCAACACTGGACCAGCCCCCAGGCTGGGGCCTCTGCACTTCCACCCTTACCTCCCTCTCACTTCTGTTCCTACCCCTCCCCAAGGTGCAGAAAAGGAAGCAGAGAGCCCTGGTGCTCACAGAAGGCAGAAGGAAGCCAAGGAAGTGGAGGGACTTACTGGGGAGCTGACTTCCTGGCCAGAGAGAAGATAAGAGGTGGATCTGTAAGGACAGGAGAACCAGACGTGACACAGGCGCCCAATCCCATCTGCCTGGGAAAAGTGGAGGCCAGTGGGGAAGCAGGACCACGGGCTGTGGGAACACACCTGGCCCACGCAGGACGGAGGGATTTCTCCTCCAGGTAGGAGGTGCTTATGGAGGGGCGGGGCCCTTCTTTGGCCGGGCCCCAGGTGGCCTACCTTGGCGGAGGCGTTTGCGGTGGCGACGCGCGGCTCTGCGCCGGTTCATAAGGCAAGCGGCCAGGATACTCACGAGGACAGCCACGCCCAGGAAGCAGACCCCGCCCACCACGCCGGCCAGCACTGGCTGGGGCAGGAGGCCCGGCAGCTGTGTGCGCGAGGGGTAGACCTCCAGGCCTGGGCAAAGGGCCACGGGGGAGGGTCGGTGTCCACGACTTAGTGGGCTTCGAGCCCCCCAATCCCCAGGGCTCTGCCCTCCTGCCAGATTCTCACCAGAAGTGGAGACGTTGGCCGTGTTGCTGGGATCACTGACATAGCTACCGGCGAAGGCCACAAGGCGGAACTCGTAGAGAACGTCCTGGGGGTTGGGGTCCAGGAAGGGGGTTGGGGTCCAGGAAGGGGGTCAGGGCTCAGCACTGCCCACCCCCAACCCCGTTCGGAAAGACTTTGCAGTTGGAAGGTACGGGTGAAGTGGACAGCCAGAGGTGAGGATAGTCAAATCAGGGTGAGATCAGGTTTGGGGAGTGAAGCAGAGGGCTGGAGGGCTGCTGGGAGGACCCTCCCTGTGCCCACCTCCCACACCTACCTTGATAAGTCCTGGCACCAACAACTGCATTTCACTGCCTGCCACGGCCCGATCCAGCACCTCCCACCCCTGGGAGCCTTGCCGTGCCTCCAGGACGTAGCCATCCAGTCTCTTAGGGACCAGTTCTGGGGGATCCCAATGCAGGAGGACCCCCCGGGGTGTCCTCACTGCCACCAGACCTCTCGGAGGGGACAGGGGAGGCAGCATCTCTGTTGGGGGAGGACTGGGGGCAGCTGGTGTGGTAGGAAGCCCTGAATGGGACAGACAGACTTGTAAAGATCGGATTTCCAGTGCTCCTCCCCTGCTCTTCTGGCCTTCGACATCCCCTGGTGCCCAGCTGCTCTCCCAGAGCCCCTAAAGACAAGCCTGGATCATCTTCCACAAAGCCCTCTGGCCCCCAAGCGGCCCAGCACCTCTGCCCCCTCCCACCCAGGTCCCTACAGCCCTTGCCTATCCTTGTCTGCTGCTCTGGATAAGAGGTCTCTCACCTTCAGGGGCAGACAAGACGATCTCGCTGAAGGGCCCGCTCCCCAGCTTGTTCTGAGCGAGGACGCTGAACTGGTATTGGGTGTGGGGCTGCAAGCCTGGCACTAGGAGGTAAGCAGCCCCCATGGGCACAGCCAAGGACACCCAGTCGTAGTGGGCTCGGTCAGGACGCTTTGCCCTGGAGGACAGGAGGAAATGGGGGGCACCTCACCTACTAGGAAGAGCAGGAAGGTTGGAGTCCAGAGAGCTGACCTCTCCCCTCCCTTCCACCATCCGGGGTCTCAGGACCTGGGCCATGAATCCCTGAGATTCTCTGGAGCTCGGGCAGCAGAGTTAGGGCAGGGCTGGGATAGAGGGCTGGGAGAAAAGGCAGAGGGCCAGAGAGAATCAGGGTGTTGGAGGGAGAGGGATGGCAGGGGCAGGTCACTCACAATGGCGTGTACCAGACGCTGAATCTCTGCAGGTAGCCACCATCAAAGCCAGGCTCCCAGGAGACATTGGCACCCTTGGGCAAAGGCACGACAGACACATTGGTGACAACGTGGGGGCTGGTGCCTGGGTGGGGGGAACAGAGGGATGATGGTCAGGCTCCTGAGGGACAGCAAAGAGCTAGGGGGAGACTAGGGCTTCGGCCCTCCACCCATCATCCCAGGGGCACCCCACCCAAGATCCCCCATCTGGGCCCCCCAAAATGATTTATTCCCGTCTCCTTCCCACATGGCTGCCTCCAGCTGGCTCTGCCCCCACTAACCCAGCACGTAGACATTCGTGGAGGTGGCCACTCGGGCCACAGCATTGCTGGCTGTGCACTCCCAGCGCCCGTGGGCCTCCTTGGTCAACGGTCGCAGGATGAGGCTACTGTTGCTATCCACCTGGGCCTGGCCCTGCAGCCCCCGGCCCACCTACAGAACCACTGGTCAGCCCTGAGGACACACGCAGCCACCCCTCACCAAGGGCGCCACTCATCTCTCTGGGCAGCTCCAGTTTCCTCCCCGCCCTGCCTCTGACAGCCCTCTCCTCCCCACCATCTCCCTCCCACAGAACGGCCAGGGGCACGGAGAGGCTGGGGCGTAGCAGGCATGAATACAGGAGGAGTGGGGTCAGGAGCCTTACCTTAGCCCAAGAGATAGTAGGAGAAGGGTCTCCTCGGGCAGAGCAGGGAATGAGTAGCTCCCGCCCTACTTCTTGGAAATATTCTTCCTTGGGCCGTTCTAGAAAAGCTGGGGGAGCCTGTAAGCCAGATCTGGCATTGGGAGGGGGCTCTCTCACACTGCTGTCTAAGGGTCGTTACTTCCCCTCTGCGGGGCCCCCGTCATGCTGCGTCTGTCTCCATCTCTCAGTGTCTCTCTAGCTTTCTCTCTGTTCCCCAGCAGGGGAGCTGTAGGGACATTGCTGGAGAGACGAGGGCCTCTCAGAACACCCTTCACCCTGCCCTCTGCTTCCCACTCTCTTCCCTCTAGAGCAGAAGGCAGCCTGGTCCAAGTTAAAGGGTCGGGGCAGGCAGGATATCTTACTGTGTGGAGGTGACCGATGCCCCACCTCCCCAGCACCATCTCTGCAAAAACCTCTGTGATGGCATCTGATAGCTGCTGCCGTGGCCACCATGGGAAACACAGACTGGGAAGCCCGCCCCACCTCCCCACATGTGTCTGTCCCACCCGCCTCTGTCAGCCCGGTGTCAGCACTAGGCTCACATCTTCGGCCACCTGACCCGCTGCCGCTGCCCCGCCCCCACCCCGAGCCTCACCTTGAGCAGTACGCGGGTCACCGGGGAGGGCCCTGCAGTGCCAAGACGGTTGTAGGGGGTGCAGGAGTATTCTCCCAGCACATCCTCATTCCCCAGGGCAATGATCAGGGAGCCTTCTGGGCCCTGGGACCAGCCAGGGAACTGGAGGCATGAGGAGATGACAACCAGAGAGAGAAACTCAGTGGAGGCCAGACCAGAGATGGAGAGAGGCAATGCGTGGGAGGGACCCACATCTATGCAGAGGATGCCACAACCCTACCCCTAGGCCAGACCTCTCTGTGAATTCCATCCTTCCTTTCTCTTTCCTACAGAGGGGCCACTACCAATGGGTGTGAAGACTGGGACTGCAGACTCCAGGAGAGCCACTCACAGGGAATCCAGTGTGCACGGCACACCCTGGGGTTGAGCTTGAGCAGTGTGGGTCTCCCGGCCTGCTGTCTTCCCAGCACTCCGAGATTACATCCTGCATCTTCCACCCCAAATCGGTTCTTCTTCCTGGCTTCCCTAGTTCAGCGTTAAAGGCTAACATCCGACTCCTCACTCTGTCTCACGCCCCACGTCTGTCCTCCTGGGAAGGCCTTTTGTCTCATCTATCTTCATGTCCTCCTTTCTAACTCAGGCCTCGTAACCTCTCACCCACACTCTCATTTCAATAGCCTCTGTACCCCCTCTGTCTGTCCAGTCTCTTCCTCTCCATTCCTATCACACCGTTGCCCAAGCAACTTCACTGCCTCCGAATGGCTTTGGACTTCTTTTTTTAAACCTTAGACAAAAATTTATTGAGCACCACTACAGTTGCAGTAGCCCTGGGGAGACTAGGATTAAAAAGATGAAATACTAGCCCACAAGGAATTTGTGGTCTTTGCCGACAAACAAAAGATCTCAATCACCGTGGAATGAGGTAATATTAACTTGGCATCCATAGTTCCTCCTTTTGGTCCCAACCAGTCTTTCCAGATTTCTCTGCACCAGTCACGTCCCCATAGGCACTGTAGCTCCCCCCCAGCTGGTAGACTCATTATACCATAAATGCACTATGCTGTTTCCTGCCTCTGGGCCCTGGTTTCTGCATGGAATGTCTCTCCACCCTTCAAGGCCCATCACCAGAGTCCCAGAAGCTGTTGCTGATCTATCCTCAACCAGTCCTAAGAGGAAGGTGCTCGCTGCCTCCTGGCCTTCTAGCAGAGTGTCTGCACAGCTGTGCTGCCCCCTGAAGGCATGGGTGTCTCTGCTCCTGCTCCCCATGTGACAACCTACACAGCGTGTTCCCCATTCACTGAATTGATCTAATGCCACCCCAGCTGTCCTGGCTAGAATACCACCAAGCTAAGCCCTCTATCCCCTGCCCCAAGCCTGTACCTTGTCCAGCTGCAGGGCCTGCCCATCCTTGGTCCAGCTGACAAAGAGCAGTGGGGGGTTGGCACGAACTGGGCACCGGATCACCCCCCGCATGCCCATGGGCAGGGGTGTCTCAGGAGGCATGGCAGTCACCTGGGCAGGGTCTGGGGGGAAGCAGTGGCAAGTTGTCGGGGAGGAGTTTGGCCTGGCCCAGGGGAGGAGAGCAGTCTGGGGAGGGAGCTGGGGTCAGGCTTACAGAGAACAGTGAGGTAGGCAGAGGCCGAGGGTGGGCGTGGAAGGCCATTGCTGGGTACACAGGTGTAGCGGCCCGCATCATCAGGCTGGGCGGCCTGCAGCCGCAAGCTGCCATCCACCAGGATCCGCACTCGGGGCTGCAGGCGGCTGCAGTATGGCACGTGGGCAGGGGGGTCCAGGCCTTGCTGGACTCAGACTGCCCATCAGTTCCCCACACCCACCCCACCCCATGCCCCACCTAATGTGGAAGACATTGGTGCTGTCCTGGAACCAGCTGTAGGTGAGGTTAGCGGGGTACGCCTCAGCCTGGCAGGCCAGGGAAACATCCTGGGAGGCATTGACCGTGCTGTTCTTGGGGGGCACCACGATGACTGGGGGTCCTGTCGGGAGGAGCACACGGGGAAGGGGAGGCCTCAGCCCAGTCTTCCAGGAACCCTGAGGGTCACTTCTACAGTTCTTCCCAGGTCCGCTCTCTGGAATACAGGGCTGGTTGCTACAAAGCCTTGGGAATGGAAACAGGTCCTAACCCTTTTATTTAACACCCTATTTATTTAACCCTTCCTCTGCCCTGGCCATTCACCTAGTTTCTCGTGTGTGTGTGTGTGTGTGTGTGTGTGTGTGTGTGTGTGTGTGTGTGTGTGTGTGTGTTGGGGAGGGGGAATCAGTTTTACCCCTCTGATCACCCTTTACACCTTTACACCCACTACCCTTTCCATCCCTCATCTGTCACATCTGAAATCACCTCTATGTCTCCTACCTTAATCCGGGTACCCAGTACCTTACCCCAAGATGCTGCAGCAATCCCTGACTCCAGGCTCCACCATCACTGCCACTCTGATGGCCATTCATGCAGAAATGCCCCCTCCCCCCACCTTTGGCCATAGAACACGTCTACTCAAGAACCCACAACAGCTCCTGGCTCCTAGCACATTAAGCTCAAACTTCTTGACCCAGCCCTGTGGGCCCTTGTAACCCCTGCCTGGCCAACTATCTTTTCATATGTCAAGTCTTTGTGAACTTTTTCAGGTCAGTATGGGTAGCTCACTGTGCCTATGCCAGTCTCACTCCCATCTCCATGCCTTTGCTCTCTGAACCCACAGTCTAGAATGCTCTTCTCTGAGAGCCTGGCCAGGCCACAGAGCCCCTGCCAAACCGTCTCTAGCATCTGCAGCTGCGCTGCTGTTTCCCTTCTCTGGGCTCTTACTGTGTGAGTGGTCAGTAATAAGTGGTAATGATATGAGTTGGTGTATAGAGCGCTTACAGGCATGCCGGGCATAGCTGAGCACCTCACCTGCACTATTCTCATTTAATCTTCCCAAGAGCCCTTTGTGGTAGAAATTAGTCTCCACTTCATAGGTGAAGACATGAAGGCTCAGAGGCAGAGAGACTGTGAGGTGACTTGCCCGAGATGAGCGGGGAAGGCAAATTCATACTCAGGCCTTCTCAACACCAGACTTCACCCTACACCACTGCCCAGCACTGCCTCTCCCACAGTACCCAGGAGAGCAGCACTTCGCCACTGCGTCTTATTTCCCCCTGTGGATAAGAGGCTCCATGAAGGCAGAGTCTACTTCTCAGCTTTCTTTCTAAGGGGAAGGGCTTGGCCAGGAATTACTATGATCGTTGTGCTCGTCTGAACCTAATTCTTGTAACAGTCCTGCGAGGAACATAGGAACCTCTTTGTATAGATGAGGAAACTAGAGGTCAAGGGGGTTCCATGGCTCATGGTCCAACACCAGCACTCATGCCTTCTCACTATACCACATTGCTGGCACTAAATATCTATCTCCATTCACTGATCCTTTTACAGGCAAGACGCTGGTTTTAGAGGAAGAGCCTGCATTGGGAGCTCCCTCCCTCTCCATGGGCCCCTGCCCTCAGGCACAAGCCTCCCCCCCCCCCCCCCCCCCGCTGCTGGCTGTGTGCACCTCCAGCCACAGGTCAGTCCTCTCACGTGTGTCCTGTTTCCCGGCCCTCCCCCAAGACAGCACCTAGCACCAGCAGCTGGGTGGCGTGGATGGCGCTGCCCTCAGTGCTGGAGGCTTGGCAGGTGTAGACCCCGGAGCTGCCTCGCTCCACCCTCCGGATCCGCAGCGTCCCGTTCTGCACCTAGAATCAGAGTGGGTGAGGAAGGACCCTTGTGTCTCCCCTGCCCAAGGCGGGCCTCAGACCCCGCACTTCCGAGGCTGGCCAGCAGAGGGAGGCAGCGTGCTGGGCTCAGGGAAGCCAATGCCAGACCCCTCCTCAGGCACGTCTCCCAACCTCCTGGCCTCCAGCCCCGCTCCCAGGCCACCAACTGCCTCACACTCTATCTGGCGCACCCTGTCCAGCCCTGGGACTCACCTGCACCTGACTCTGGCCCTGGCCGAGGTCCTGTCCTCGGAGCTTCCAAGTCACACGAGGTTGGGGGCTGCCGCGGGCCGCGCAACGCAGGGTCACAGGCTCCAGTTCCCGCACTTCCAGCACCTGGGGAGGCGTCTCCAGAAATTGAGGGGGCGCTGCAAGGAGAGAGGCGTCAGGGATTGCCAGAGGGGCCATCAGCCGAAAGAGCAGCGTCCGAGGACCAGGGAGGCAGATCAGGGCCTCAGCCTTCAGCCCATCAGCCCACCAGCTTCATAGGAATCCCCAACCCAGGGCCACCCTGTCTGCTGCACCCAGGACCCAGTAAGGATGCACAAGCCCGTTTCCCCACTGGCCTGCAGAGTTGGTGAGGGAGCTGACCACCAGGCTGGGTGTTCAGAGCTGGGAGAGAGCTAGGTGCCCTCTAGAAAAGCACTGTCCTGGGAGTCAGGGGACCTGAGTTCTAGACTGCTCTGCCACTAATCAGTGGCATGACCCAGTCTCCCCATGCCCCATCTATGAAATGGGAATAATTATGACCTCCTTGCTTCTTAGGGTTGAGACAGAATTCATGAGGTACTGGGTTAAAAGGTGTTTTGAAAAAACAAAATGTTGTATATATGTGAGTGATGTTTCACTCAGGGCTCAATAACCCCTTATCCCCTCCTACCCATTACCCTCTCTTGGCCAGGGAGGCAGGTGCAGGGAAGAGAGAGGAAGAGGAAGTTCCTAACAGCTGAGAAGGCTGATTGGATTTAGGTTTGAGGAACTGAAAGGGCAGGAGTGGGGGTGGCAGGGGTAAGATGCAAACAGGGAGCCAGCAAACAAGGGGTGTCAGCAAGGGTGGGGCATCGGGACTGCCCTCCTCCCCTCCCCCTCCTTCCCCTCCCCTCCCCCCTCCTTCCCCTCCCCTTCCCCTCCTTCCTCCCCCCTCCCTCCTCCTTCCCCTCCCCTCCCCTCCCCCCTCCTTCCCCTCCCCTTCCCCCTCCTTCCCTCCCCTCCCCCTCCTTCCTCTCCCCTCCCTCCTCCTTCCCCTCCCCTCCTTCCTCCTTCCCCTCCCCTCCCTCCTCCACCGCGTGCCTGCTCCCAGCTTCATACAATTGACTGTGAGGTGCACCCAGGAGCCGTTAGCAGAGTCGTCCTCGGGTCTGTGCTGGTCCAGGAAGAGCACGCGGCACTCGTACCAGCCCTGGTCCTCAGCCCGGAGCCCCTCGATCTGGAGAGATGCCCCCTTCTGAAGCCGGACACGCCCTGGGGGAGGAGCCCTGGATCAAGGGTGCTGAAGGGACCCCATGGGAGCCCCAGGCCCCTGGTCACACTGGTCATTCTCAGACGTCAAGAACAGGCTCAGTGTCTCCCAGTTACCCTGATAGAGTGGGGTCCAGAGAGGCACAGATGGGGTTGGGGTCACTGAGGGCAGATCTCTCCCTTCAGCCCCTCTGATGGCTCCTGCCTTTCAGCAGCTGGGACCCAGCTTAGACAAAGAGAAACCAGAGCAGCAGCAGGTGGACACTGAACTACGCCCAGCTTCCAGGACTGTAGGGGGAAGGGGCTTGAAGAGCCAACACTTAAGTCTCCTCTGGATTCATACAGAATCTGCCCATCCCTGAGCTCTTTTTGTAAGGGGGGTCCCGGGAGTACTCCTGCCAGAGGACTCGGTGCCCAGAAACCACAGCTGTGTTTGGGATCCACACCTCGCCTACCAAAGCCCCTAATCCGCCAGGGCTATTATCAGCGGCCTAAGCGCCTTAGGGTGGCCAGAGTCCAAACCAGCCAGGCAGCAAGGTCAGCAGCCTCCTCACCCCATCCCCTCACGCTCCAGGGCATCCAAGCCCCGGCTGACAGACTACATAGAGCTCCACAAAGCACCCAGCCCCAGTGCAAGCAGACAGCGCCCTCCCACCCTGACTGGAGCCCTGCACCCCAGACAGCTTCGTGGATCCCTGGCAGTGCAGCCTAGTGAGCAAGGCACACACTTGGGAGCCACAGAAAGCTAGCCTCCAGCTCTGCCATTTACTTCTTTAGCCAAATCACTTAACTTCTCTCTCAACATCAACTTCTTCATCTACAAAATCAGAGAGAAAAAATCCAGGTAGGGTGGATGGAAGGCAGGCAGCACGGTGCCTGGCATCAGCGGGTGCTTAAATAAAAATGGTTGAACAAATGAATGAGCTCATGATTTGAAATCAGCAGCCTGCATTCAACCTTGGCTCCATCCCTCACCTGACGACACACCCTCTCCTTCTTCTCCCCTGTATTAGTGAACAGTGCCATCGTGCACGTCACCCTACCAGAAACCTGGTGTCACCTAGATTGCTCTCCCCATTAACCCCACATCTGCTTGTTCAGTAAGCCTTTCAATTCTACCTCCTAGATGCTGTTTCCCTCTCTACCACCTTCTCTTTAGTTTAGTCCCATAGCATCTCTCACCTGGGTTACGCCAACAGTCCACAAAGAGGTCCCGCTGCCTCCAGCCTCCCGTCCTCCACATTCATCAGCTACCCACCCCGCCTTGACCTTTGATAGGGACAACTGACATTTTCTAATTCTTGTGGGTTATGCCAAACAAAGGCAACCAGACTGTGCCCCTACTTAGCCCGTTCTAAGACTGGGCAATCTGAAGCTGCTCACACACTCGCCCCCTCCGATCTGCTTGCATTCTACCTCGAGGGTTCACCTTTCTGAAATAGAATCAAAACCTGTGGGGGCCCTGAAGCCATCAGGAAAAAAGAGGAGAAGATCAGCTTGAGGCCGGCGCTGTGCTCATAGGCAAGGGACTTTTTTCTTCCAAGAATGAGGTCCAAGGGTGCAGATTCTCTAGAAAGGGTGGAGCTGCTTAAAGGGCTAGGTGTTTAAATCCCCACCTAGAAGATAAGCCTGGGTCGTGCAGGTAAATATTGAATATGATCACACCCTTCCTCCCACCAGTGGGATTCCTCAGTAACCCTAAACTGCCTGGCCATGGGACCCCCGCAGACCCCACTGCCACCTCTCCTTTTTTTCTTTTTTCTTTTTTTTGGCTGCGCCACGTGGCTTGCTCCCCAACCAGGGATTGAACCCCGGCCATGGCAGTGAAAGCCCAGAATCCTAACCACTAGACCACCGGGGAACTCCCTGCAACCTCTACTACATCCCGTGTGATGGCAACTTTTCATTATGGTGATCTTCAGTCGCTACAAAGAAGGAAGGAGAGGGAAGGGAAATAGAGTTTGGGATATGGGCCATGTAATAGTAGGCATTGTCACCATACTTAATCCTTCCAAGAATTCCATTATAGAGGAGGGAACTGATGTTAAGCTTCTTTCCAATAAGCTACTCAGTGATACAGCCAGGCCTTCTTTCTCATGATGCAGCACACTCTCCCTTGCACACCAGTGTGAGGATCAAGTGACGCTCAGGGCACTTATCACTGAGCATAATCAGTATATTCTCACTCGGGGGATGTTGGTAGCCAATGGGTAACAGCTCCAAATGTCTGTTGATCAGAACATCTAATAAAGCATAGAGTATGTCCTAACTTTTCTGTGAGGTATGAATGGCTAGACCTGTAGAGTCACAGAAGGACAGGAAGCTGGCCAGGGGCAGGCCGTCCTGTATCCTCCTGAGTCCTGGGCCCCCCTCCACCCGCAGAGCCAGAGCCTGAGTGTCTTTGGACCTCCCCACGTGCAGGGGAGTATAGAGGAAGGAGACACAGTCCCCATTCTTGCAAGCTCTAGGAAGGCAGGGAATCCACACTCATGGACATGTGCAAGTTCATATACACATATAAGCTTAAAAAATATTCCAAGAGGCTAAGGAGCAAGAGGAGTATGGAAGGCTTCCGGGAAGAGGTGACTCTGCAGAGAGTATGCAAGGCTAAAGGTAGTGAGGGGAGATGATTGGAGGGAGCTAGGTTGTTCTAAATGGAGGATAAGATAACTGATTTGTATCAAATGACTCTGGACAGAGAGAAAATTCATGTCCCTTCTGCCACATGGGGTATCTTGAAACTCCCAAGAAATATAGCACAGAAGTCGAAGACCAAAAGCTGGTCCCATGAATTAGAAGAGCTGATCTAAGATCCACCCCAGGAAAGCTGGTGTAGAGGAAGTGGACCCTCTTTCCTCTGCACGCCTAGTCACGGTTTCACAGCATGCAGGCACTCTGTACAGGCTCTGTGCTGGGTTCTTTATGTACAGCAGCTAACTTCATCCTAGGATTTAGTCCTGGCTTGTTTTATACTGCTTTTTACTACTTTTGTACTAGTCTATAAATCCAGTCTCCTCTGCTAGATGGATTCTAGGGTCCTCAAAGATTGGAAGCCTTCTCTTCAGTGTAATCCCTGAAGCTCCAGTCTCTCTCATGGTCCCTCCCACATTCTACGCCACAGGCCTCACACACACAGTCCCAGGCCATCTCCCCTTCGCTTGCCCAGAGGGTTTATGACAGGACAGCATTGTCCTTAGCAACCTTCACCTCCCGTTGCCTAGCAACTGCAGTTCAGAGTCCCCTACACAAAGGCTGAGAGGCCCCTTCCACACTGGGAGGCAGTAAAAGGGTTAATGGGTGCAGGGGCCTCTCCCCAGGGCCCTGACTCCCCAGACTAGCCCTGCCCGACCAGGAGCTCCAGAGTTGGGGCAGGGGTGGGCATGAAGGGCAGGGGCAGGAAGAAAGACTTGCAGCTCAAAGGAACACCACAGAGACAGAAAGAAAGCCCACAGGTAGCAAAGTTGCTACCGTCCAGTGGTTTGTCTGCCTGAGGGACCTCAAGACAGGACGGAGGGCAGGGGGTGCGGGGGGAGGAGAGTTGCACATCTCCCTGGGGGAAGCCCAGGAAAAGCCCTTCTCTCCCCTGTCCTCCACCTCCCCCTGCCCTGCTGTCAGTCGGGCAATGTTCTGCCTCTGCGGAGCCTCAGCCTGGCAGCCCAGCCCCTCCCAGCCCGGCGGGCAGAGGCAGGGAGGGCTGATGGGCACAGCCGTTGTCTCTCCACTTGTCCTAACTGGCGCCCCGCTTTCATCAGTTCTCCGGGGGCTTGTGCAGACACATACGCTCCCACCAGGCTGTTTGCCAACAACTGCCCCCGGTTTGAAAATAAACTCCTCGCCTCTGCAGCACCTGCCTGAGCCTCCTCCCCTCTCTGTTCAGCCTGCCCCTCAGTGACAGCTCAGCCAATCCTGTGGCTTCTCCCAGGATTCAAACTAAAGAGGGAAAAGGGAGGGGGTCCCCCTGCCCCCATCGCCGTCCTCCCAGGTGGCCTTTCCTGGGCTTCCCCTCTGAAGAGGAGGCAGCCAGACTCTCTCCCCAGCATCCCCAGCCCCAGCCCTAGGCTCTCCTACACACTGCCCTCAGAGACCTGCACTAAACCACTCAGATTAAGGCTCCATCGGGGATTAGGAGGAAGCTGAGCCTTTCGAGGGAGCCAGCTGGAGCACAGGAGAAGGCCCCTAGGGAGGCCTATACACTATTTTAAGTCCATACAGAAGCCAACTGAAGCAGGAAACCAGCCCAGCTCCATCCATTTGCTGATCTTTAGGGGAGCCTGGTCCATCCCCAGCCCACCCTGTCCGTGCACAAACTCTGCTGTACCCAGAATCAGAAGCAGTGGAGAAGCAGACAGGTCGTAAACCCACCCAGCCTGCTGCCCCATCAGCCCACTCCCTAGAAGCCTAGAACACCCAAACTAGCATTTAAGGAAGTAGGGGAGGAGGAGGGCAGGGACCAGGAGAGGGCCAAGTAGGGAGAATAGGGAGGATCAGGATGGTCTGGGAGGTTTCATGAGCTCTAGAAAGAGTGATTAGAGAATTAGGATGGACACTTGGAATAGGGCTGCAGGATCTCTTTTGGAACAGACCATGTGGAGTTTTAAAGAGACCACATGTGTGTCTGTGTCTGTGTGTGTGTGTGTGTGTGTAAATGAATGAATCCTTCAATGAATGAACACTGCTTGGGAGCAGGGCCACGCTTGTTAAGCAGAGTTCAGGCAGTGGAGCTGGAGATGAGGTTGGGACAGGGACAGGCACAGAGCTGTTAAGAAGAGGTCTTATTCCCACTCTACCCAGTCCACCTTTGTTGGGGACACCTCCCGACCTCCCACATGAGGATAAGCCTTACCCACGTAAGCAGGGTCGATGCGGGGAGAGTAGAGGCCGAACTGAATGAAGATGGGAAGCGGGAATCCAAAGCGCAGCCACTCGATGACGTGCAGAGGGGGCCGGCCAGCCGGGGGCAGCAGGTCACAGCCCAGCACTGCACTCTCCCCGGCCCGGCCCACCACCGACACCACCTCAGGCTTCCCTCGACCTGCAGGGCAGGTGGCATGAGGACACAGCAGAGGGCCAGAATCAGGGCTGGGAGGGGAGATACCCTCTCTATCTTTGTGGGCTCCCCAGGCCTTTGTGAAGTGGTTGAGGAAATCCTCGACTTCTGCAGAACCAGTGCTGTTCCTCCCCTCCGCTGACCTGCGCACAGAGAACCCCAGGGGACCACCACCCACCCCAAGGCCAACAGGGAGTTCCGGAGCCCAGGAAGTCCAGCTCACCGTCAGCCCCCTGGCTGATGATCAGGCTGAGGATGGCCAGACTGAGGCACCAAACCATAGCCCAGCTGCCTGCTCGCCCGGCCCCTCCTATCCACAGGGGCCCAGACGGAGGGGCCCAGGGACCTGCACAGCCCAGCAAGCCCTGTCAATCCTTCTGATTGGGTAACAGGGGTCAGCTCTCACTCTTCTGGACAGTTAGGGCTTGGCTCATGTAACACCTGATGAAGCCGTCCTCTGGAGCACCGCCAGATCTAGATGCAAAATGCAAGGCAACATGCAGAGTGGGCCAATCTTGGAAACCAGAAGAAACCCCAAGTTAGAGAAAAGCTGGAGGTGAGCAAAGGCAGAAAAAGGAGAGAGGAGAGCAGATGAGTGGGGGAGGGGCTGGGGTGAGGGAGTGCCGGGTGGGGAGACCAGACAGATGAGGACATGTGGGGAGCAAAGGAGTTGGAAAGATCTTAGAAAAAGCAGAGGAATTCTGGGGATACCCAGGTTACTAAGGCTCTTGGAAAGCTGAGCCAGGAGGGAAATTGGGTTCCTACACACTTGGAAAAGGACTTCTCAGGAAAGTATGGGACATGAAGAGCCCCCACAGCCCAGCCTCTTCTCCCTCTTCTTTCCTTAGTCCTGACGCTGATAACAAGGTAGCAGATAGCAAGGTAGAACCAGTATTATCGCCTCCACCCCACAGTGACAAATAAGGACCTTGGGTATCTCAGAGCTTTGCTCAGGCGCACAGAGCCAGTTAAGGGCAAAGCCTGGATGAAAACCCAGAGAAAGTGGCCCCCAGAGCACAAATCCTTGCCTCATTTCTCCAGCCTCTGGGAACCCTGCAAGCTGGAGGCCCTGTACCTCTTTCTCCATCAGCCTCCCAATACTGCTTTAGCCGTGAATGAGTCAGACACTTGGGAGAGGAAGATTGCCTCCCCATCTGCTGGTATGGGGGGCCCAGGCAGCATCCTCCAGGTCTGGGCAGGTCCTGGGGCTGGTGGCTGGCGCCACTTCCTCTTCTTGATGCTGACAGGCAGCCCTCCCTCTGCCAGACACCATGACCCAAGTGCCTTAACCCAATTCCTCCCGCTTACTCTCCGTCCAATATCTTCGGGGCCTAAGGTTTGCTAGGCTCCCCCTTCACTAACCCCAGGGGCATGGTCCATGAGAAGCTAAAAAGTCAACCAGTCCCTAGGGTGTACAAAGTGAGCCCTGGGCCATGGAGGGGAGGAACTCTTGACAGCCCCAGCCCCTGAGCATCTAAGGAAGTCACAGCGGGCTGGGGGTGGTGGTGGTGGGGGGGGGCGGTGCTGCCTTGGGCCTGGCAGATCCAAGTGGACTCTGCTCTGTGGGCCTCCACCCCACTCTTGGCCTCACAGTTCGGAATGGGCTATAAAACATCCTCCATGTCCCTCAGCCTGATCCCTGCCTGTACTGAATGGCCCTGCACGTCTTACTCCTGATAACTCACCAGCAAACATCCATCCCCCTTGCTTCCCACTGTCCCCAGCCACCTCATGGACATATCTTTTTCCAAATGCATAGGAACCCCCAGTTCCCTCCTGGCTCAGTTTTCTGAAAACCTCAGTATCCAGGTTTGCCCAGAACTCCTCCGTTTTTCCTAAGATCCTTCCAACTCTTCTGTCGCCACTACGTCCTCACCTAATAGTCTCCCCACCCAGTACTCTCTCATTCTCCCATCCCAGTTATCCCCACTTCTCACAGCTCCCACACCCCAAATTCCTATTTTTCGCACCTGATCTCCAATTGCACCAGGTCCTCTCCGCTTCAAGGAACTCCCTGTCTCCTCCCGAATCGCCACTCACCCACTTCTCCTATCCTCTCTTCCCTGGAATTTCCCTCCCTCGAATTCTCTTGCCTCAGCCCACAGTACACTTCTGGTACCCCGCCCCCAATTCCCTTCTCCCTCGCCTTCTCCGGACCCCTGGAACTTCTCCCTATTTTTGGAACCTACCAAACCCCCACCCCCACCCCAGGCACACTCATTACCTCCAGAACTCCTCCACTTCTCCAGGAGCACCCACCCATCCACCCACCCAGAATTCCACTTCACTCCCCAGAACTCCCCTAGTTCTGCTCCCCAAAGAATTCCACTTCTCTCCACAAGTCCCCCGCTTTTTCCTGTCCCCCATAACTCCCGCACTGTTCTCCATCCCCCCGCCGGCACCCCGTTCCATTGCCCCCAGGGCGCTCCCGCCCTCACCTGCTCCGCACCGCTCCGCTCCACTCTTCCAGCTACACAATAGGGGGCGGACCCGCCTCCCAGCCTCGGATGCCCGGAGCGCAGCTGGTCGCCCTGGAGACCGCCAATCCCCCTTCCGCGGCGGCCAATTGGAGCGAGGAGAAGGCGAGGCAAGGCGGGCGCGACCCCCAAGCGGCCTGGGAGTTGTAGTTTCGAGAGAGCAGGACTGGGTGGCACGTGGGCCCGGGTCGCCCCCTGGTGGAGCTCGATACAACGAAGGGTGGAAAGGCCGGTTGGCCGCTTCCCGCCGCAAGCTTGAGGGGCTACGCCGGTCAGGTCCCGGGCTCCCGGGGTCGCAGGAGCCGGCCCTCAGCTGGTTCCTTGCACACCTTCCTTCCTGTGTAAGCCACCTTGGACCCTCTCCCCTCCCCTAACGGGCTTAACCGCAGAAGTGGCAGCTAGGGTTGAAATCTGAGCCCGGGGGCAGAAGCACCAAGCGGGGAGCAGGACTCCCCGCCCTCCTCCCAGGGGATCCACCCCGCTCCTCTGATCTCCTCCCCCATCCCCATTCCCACCTCCACACATTTCTTCTCTGGCTGGACTGGAAATACCTGTCTGCGCTGGCGAGCTCCCAAATCTTGCCCAGGCGCCGCCCACAGTGTGCAGAGGGGAAGGCGGCGCTCCCAGCCTGAGGTTGCCAAGTTAGCTACCAGCACCAACCACCCAGAGAAACGGGCCCAGAGGGGAGAGACATCCTGGCACGGGAGACTGAGAGAGGAGGAATGAAATAAGTGATCATTTACTGAACCCCTAAAGGGAGCCAGATCCTGGACTACATTCTTCATGACTCTTTTTTTTAATTTTTTTTTTTATTTTTGGCTGCATTGAGTCTTCGCCCCTGTTGTGGTGCGCGGGCTTCTCATTGCGGTGGCTTCTCTTGTTGCAGAGCACGGGCTCTAGGCGCACGAGCTTCAGTAGTTGTGGCTCGCGGGCTCTAGAGCACAGGCTCAGTAGTTGTGGCGCATGGGCTTAGTCGCTCCGCGGCATGTGGGATCTTCCTGGACCAGGGCTCGAACCCGTGTCCCCTGCATTGGCAGGTGGACTCTTAACCACTGCGCCACCAGGGAAGCCCTTCAAGGCTCTTATGTAACCTGTACAGAAACCCTCAGAAGTAGGTATGGCTCCGTTTGACTAATAAGAAAACTGAGGCTCCACGAGATGTCGTCACCTGCCTAAGACTTCCTGTCTAGCACAGGACAGAGCTGGAATCAGACCCAGCTGGGGCTCCATCACACCCACCCCCTTGGAAACTTCAACAGCAGGCAAAAATACATGTTGCATGTCTGCCCCATAGAGCTTTCTACCTCCTCACCTTGGTGCCACCTTGGGGATGCAGGGTCATGACACCTTCCCCACCAGGCTTAAGCAGTCTTAAGTCTGTCCGGGTGCTGCCCTGGAAGCCTTCCCTAAAAGCAGCACTCTGATCTCACCCCGGGCTGAAGTCCTGCCCCTCATAGTGCACCATTCCCAATCATGGCCTCAACACCAGGAGAGACCCAACAGAATAGGTCTAACCACGGCTCACACTGAACTCGGAGGGACATCGGTGAGCGGTCCTGAAGAGATATCTTAGTTCTCTGCCCAGAAATTGACACTGAGAAGCCTGGATGAAAACCAGGAATCCTAACCGCCAGACCACCAGGGGCTAGAGACTAGAGACAAAGTTCCCTGGCTCTTACCTCCATTGAAAGTAAGAATGTTTCAAGGAGGCAAAAACTGTAAAAACAGGTACAAAGTTTATTATTAGAGACACAGCACAAGTGGGAGAGCACACAGAAAAACAGTGTATTTAAGACTGAAGAAAGGTAGAAATATACACCTGGAGAGAAAGGGTATGGGTGTCCTCTCTAATGAGGAGGAGCGCAGTAAAGAGGTGATTTAAATCACTTATACAGGACAGTCCTTCTGTGTCTTTGTTTACCTTTGGCCTATTATCTCGTTTCTTTTTGCACACCTGACCAGTCCTAGGACCCTCCCCAACATGCGTGCACAACTTTTTGCTAAGATGGATCCCACCCCAGAGGCCTGTGTGTGCACATCCACACTTATTATGGGGTGGTGCCCCCTCCATTTTTGACCTCCAAGGAGCCTTCCTGCGCATATGCAGACAGGGAATTTTCCCTTGACCTCAGCAGTGGGACCCTTATCTCTTTACTTCAGCAGAGCTCAGCTTCCGCCACTAACTTTGTCCTTGGAGTGCCTGGGTGAGAACAAAGCTTTAGTTTTACTCCACACGACAAACACCAGCTGTCCAGCCCAAGTGCCCATCTATCTCCTACCTCAAGACCCCTGCCACATCCTCCCTTCCAGGTGGTCATCCAGCCCCATACATTCTGGGCCAGGAAGCTCACCACACCTTATAGTGACTCATTCCATCTTCAGGGACTTTTTTTTTTTTTTTGGCTGCACTGGGTCTTCTTTGCTGCGCAGGCTTTCTCTAGTTGCGGCGAGCAGGGTCTACTCTTCGGTGCAGTGTGCGGGCTTCTCATTGTGGTGCCTTCTCTTGTTGCGGAGCACGGGCTCTAGGCGCACAGGGTTCAGTAGTTGTGGCTCGCAGGTTCAGTAGTTGTGGCTCACGGGCTCTAGAGCACAGGCTCAGTATTTGTGGCGCACAGGCTTAGTTGCTCCGCAGCATGTGGGATCCCCCCAGACCAGGGCTCAAACCCGTGTCCCCTGCATTGGCAGGTGGGTTCTTAACCACTGTGCCACCAGGGAAGCCCCATCTTCAGGGACTTTGACTGCTGGAAGGTTCTTCCAGGTGTAAACATCTGGGTGCTTTTTGCCACAGCCAGGGGATGGGAAGTGAGGGAGGAGGCAGGAGCAGTGGCCTGATCTCTCTCTCCCACAATCCCTCCAGCAAATTTTCCCAAAGTGGCTGCTTCCAATGTTACAATGTAACAGATTGACCTAACAGTGCTGAGACTCTAATGAAAACATGTCAGTGGACACAGCATGAAAGCAAGGCCAGGCAGAATGCCTAGGAAAGATGGTCGAAGAGCGCAACCTCTTTTACATCTTGGCCCCTCACCAACTAGTGAGAAAGATCTCCCTTCCCCATGTTAGAATCAGCTCCATCTCTGGTTCAAAGGTTTCATTTCTGCTATCTCCAGTGTTTTCTTGAAGATAAGTTAAACTCTTTTGGACATTAAAATAATTTTTTGTAAAATTGGGATTTAAAATGATTTTCAATTTTTTACAGTTTATGATATGGTCATTTTTTTTCTGGAAGTTTATTTTGTGTTTTATTATTACTGTTATTTTGCTCTGATTCAGATGCATCTTGTTGGCTTTTTGGTAAGAAAAGGAACCTAACCCTAACTTGTTCCCTCACCATGCCAGGAGTGAAAGTCGGTAAAATTAGTCCCTGAGGCTCAAAACTAAAGATTTTCCTCTGGGTTGTCCTGGATCCATAATCATCACCGTCTGGGATAGTGTATTCAATCTGCTAGGATTCTACCTAGCATCATTCTACCAAAGCTTCAGCCAGCCCACGTATTTTCAACTTGTTGACAAGAAGACCAGACAGTGTTGTCAATTACAGGGACTTTGCTGACCACATGCTATGAGCACTGGTCCTGTCACCTGATCAGAAAAGAGGTATGGTTCCTCATCGATTGTTCTTTGGCTGTTGGCGTGCCTATCTGCTGACCCAACGAGACTCTAGCTCCATGAGTGTGTGGAGTTGGTCTTGTTCATCCTTGAATTCCTCCCCAGCCCTTAGCCTATCAGAGGGGCCCTGCCTACCTCTCCAGACTCATTTATCACTTACCCCTTCATCACAGGGCAGCAGCATGTGGCCTCGTAGTCCCTAGAATTCATGGTGCTTGTTCACTTATCAGTGGCTTCCCACTTATCTTCTGTCTCGCTAGAATGTCCTTCTCTCCCTTCCCTGAACTCACTGCTAACCACAGGTCAAAATTCTGTTTACCTCTTCCCTCCAGGACACCATCAATGACTCCTCTCACCACGCCTTCACCTTCACCCATAGCCCTTGTCACAGCTCATTGTAATTATATCTTACACACCCCACAAAGAGTTCCTTGAGGGCAGACAGTGTCTTTCCCGCCTCTCCAGGGCCAGCCCAATGCCTGGCACTTCAATGCTCAAATATTATCCTCCTCCCCTCAGTTTGCTTTTCACCTATTTCAAAACAGCAAACTTTGCAAAAGGCAAAGTGCTGTCAGGTGATTATTATCCTGGCTTCCTGCAGAGGAAGAGGCCTGGGTCTCTCTGAGCTTATATTCCACCTTCTTGAGGGTCTGAGCCTTCGTCTTCCAGGTGCTCTGGACTGGTTGGGGACCTCAGCCTTTCTCTGTTCAGAGACTGGGTGTGAGAAGGTATTTTGCCAAATTCCAGGGAGGGCCCTGGGCTAGCCATACAGGGACATTCATTCCCTTATTGACTTCCTGTGCCAGACTCTGAAATATACAAGAAAAGACCTGCCCCTGTGTGTGCAAGATGGCTGTTGGCCTTTTCCACTCAGTCTCCAGAAAGGTATTAAAGGAACTGGAGGAGCTGGGTGCTGCAGGCTTGGTCCTGGAACTTCGTGCCTTTTTGGAGGTGGGTCTCCTCAGCCCAAAGGGAGGCACAGAGAACCAGCCTCAGGCCAGGGACTGCCTTCCAGCAGGACAAGGACTCAGGCCTTCAGGGAGTAGAGTGGATCGGTTGCTATTCATAGGAGCTCTTTGGGGACCAGTTTCCCAACCTCATCACCTCCTTCCCAAGCCCTACAGGGTTCCATCTCCTGCCCAAAAACCTAGACAGGAAGCCCCTGCTTACCTCCTGGCCCCGCTTCCTTTCCAGCCCCGGAGACCCTGACTCTTGGTTTTCACCATACCCCTGGCTGGAGTGTTCCAGTGGAGCCCCCCTCCTGGAGTGTCCCAGTGCCTGGTCCATGTGTCCTGTTTTCCCTAAAGCCATCCTTGGTCCCTGTGGTTCCCCAGTGCGTCCCATTGCCCCTTCACAGCCTCAGTGTTCCTTTTCTTGGGAATCACTTTGGAGGTCAGCATCCTTCTCCTCACTGAGAGGGGAAAGCCAGATGCAGAGAGATGTCCGGCATGGCTTCTGCCACATGGCTCTGTCTCTACCCCTCAGACCCTCTTCTAAAATCCCCCGGGGTTACCGGCTCCTCCCGCCCCTGTGGGAGCCAAGGCGTTCACTTAGCCCTGTCTCTGTAAGAGCGCCAGTCAGCTGCACCTGTGCATGCCTCTCCTTCAAAGTGCATGTTCCTGGTGGAAGGGGACGGTGCCTCCATGGACATCTGCTGGGCAAAGTGTCCCAAGCCAGAGACCAGTGGCAGAGCACAGCCCAGATCTCCTGAGACCTCACCCAGTGATCTCCCTACCGTATCCTTCACACCACCCTCCTCCAGGTCACTCACTCCCTAGGCATGTCCTGTGACTTGAGTGGCTTTCCATTCCCTCCCCAATTCATCCCCCTCCCCACCCTGCCACTGCAGCCACATTAAGTAACATCTACAAGATCTGATGTGGGGAGAATGACCAAGACTTAAGCAGAGGGTGAGGAATTCAGACTGATCACTGGGCTTGGGAAAGAGAAAGAACATATAAACTTAAAGGCCTTTGTGGGGGGGATGGGTAATGTATGTGTAGCGGGTGGGAATTAACCGAGGACAAGAGTCCAGAGAGAAGGTGTGAGGCCTGGAAATCTATGGAGAAGGGACAGACAGGACAGTAACACCAACCACAAACAGAGGTCAAGGGTTCAGACCTCCACTATTAATCCGGCTGAGTTGCCGTCTCTGTGGGGAAGGCACCAGAGCCCCAGAGAAGCTGGCACCAGGGAGATGACGGAAAGGTCAGAGTAGAAAGGTCAGACCCAGAGTAGGACTGCACTGGGGTGCTTCAGAGCGCCTGTGCCGGACAGCCGCTAGATTGGGGTGGGGTGGGGTGGGTGGGAGTAGCTAAGTGAACTCATCTGCCAGGGCGGAAGGAGGGTGTGAGAGCAGAAAGATCGGCAGGAATAACACCACTCTTATGTAGAGTTCTCATTGCCTGAAATCTCCCATTCACGTGTCACAGCTTCAATTAGGTTAAAAGGAATCTCTCACTTTTCTTATTGAAGTGTAAATGTTATGTGTGTTGGTGGGGAATGGGTTAGGCATGAATAATAACATACCAACACTTCATTGTGAGCGGGTCTTTTAGACTCACTTTCCTTCCCAAAGGCAGGTGAGGGAAGCACGTGGGGTTGGCAGAGGGTAACTGGAATGGAAGAAATGCAGGAAAGCAGGTTTTGCCAGTCACCCAGTGAAGGACCAAACAGCTCCTCCCAAGTGAGGTCACCTAATTTGACTTTATTGCCAGACAATCTTCCCTCGGGGACCATGGCCCTTGGGACACCCATCCCTTGGCCCCCTGGGAAGAGATGAGTCTGCGAAGGAGAGGAAGGTCTCCCTTGGGGCTGGGAAGAAACAATGCTCAGGGCAGGGGTCCCCAGGGGGCCATCAGGCCAGGCTGGGGCCAGGCTTCCCCTTCTTTCTCAGTCTCATTCTGTTTCTCTTGAGTTTCTTCATTCTTGGCATTTTGCATCTTGTCTGGACTCAGAGCCCCACAGCAAGAATTACAAAAAGCAAGAGGATGAGCAATGCCTTGGCCAGGAGACAGAAGGAAGTGGAGGACTTCTCCAAAGGGTAGCCAATATCTGGGACAGAAGAAAGCAAGGAGAGAGGGGCTCCCCAGAGGGAAGGTCTGGATTAGGGGACAGACACCTACCCCAAATTCCACACAGGGGGTCTCAAGTTCACATTCAGTTGATGTTCCTTGGCAAGTATCTCAGGAAATGTATATTCTATTCACAGAATTTCAGGGGCTGGGGTCTGGGGAGTAATCTCAACCTGAGTAAGAGACTAGAAGGGACCTTTGGAAGCTGGGAGGACTAGGAAGGAGCACAGGGAAAGTGGGGGGCCCCTCCCCAATCCAGGGGTCAAGTCTCCACGGGAGTAGTTAGGTCTAGATTCCATGTACTCTCCTGGGGAGAAGGGAGGGAGGGAGCGGGTAGACGTGAGACCCTGTGGTCGCTCAGGGGCTGTCTCTGGGGCCCTGGTACCTGCACAGAAGGGCCCAGCAGGGATGAGATGAGAACTGATGTCCATGATGGGGTTGTTTGCCCTGCATGTGTAGGAGACGGCCTTTTCCCTGGGCCTCCAGGACGTGCTAAGGACAGAGCCTTCGTGGACCATGTCAGCGCCGTCCTCCCAGGATATCCAGCAGTAGGTCACATCCAGGCCTGCCTTCCCTATGGATCATGTCAAGGACATATTACAGTACCTTCTTCCCCAGAGATCTCAAAGTTCACAGTCATGTGAGGCTGTGAGAGCCATCCTAGATGAAGGAGAAACACAAAGACCCTCTAAGTAATCAGGGGTTGGGTCTGTTTTCCTAAGCTCTTCAACACTGGGGTATGGATGCTGCCCACTGAGACCTGCTTCACTTAATAAACGAGCCAAACTAACAGCACCTAGCCACCATCAAACCTGTTGTTCCAGAGTCCCCAGGGTAGCTGCCAAGCAGACAGAGCTGCTTTGGCATCTTCTACCTCCCCTTTATGACTTGCCTTCTCTCTCTTACCTTTGCACCCCACCTTCTTTCAAACTCTGTCCTGCCTCCTTGATCTTAGAAAATATTATCACCCCTCCCAGGGGCATTTATAGTTTAATCAGTGCCTCTGCAAGATTCAAGGTAGAAAATCAGTCAATGGACTTCCCTGGTGCCACAGTGGTTAAGAATCCACCTGCCAATGCAGGGGACACAGGTTCAATACCTGGTCTGGGAAGATCCCACATGCCACAGAGCAACTAAGCCCGGGAGTCACAACTACTGAGCCCGTGCACCACAACTACTGAAGCCCACACACCTAGACCCCGAGCTCCGCAGCAAAAGAAGCCCCTACTCGCTGCAACTAGAGAAAGCCCACATGCAGCAATGAAGACCCAACGCAGCTAAAAATAAATAAATTAATTAATGAAAAAAGAAAAAGAAAACCAGTCAATGTCACAGGCACTAAGAGGAAATTTGGGTTCAACTAGAGAGGAGACCCTGATTAGTAGCCCTCAAATCACACAGGAGGACAAAAGGCTCAAGAATGGAGGTGGCATTCATGCCCAGGATGCAGAATCTCACTGGGAGAGAAAAGCTCCCTGTCTGTCTGTAAACAAAACCCCTGACCCGTCTCACTGCGTTGGGCACATCCACAGGAACAGCCTCAGTCCAGGGTCTTGCTACTCCAGGTCACTTTACCTGCAGTGCAGACACTGGAGTCAGACACACTGGAGGCAGACTGCCTTCCCATCCCAGACCCTCAAGCCATAACCCCGAGTCCTAAGACCCCTGATCCTTTGTGTGAGAAGCTCAAGAGAGCCGGAAAAAGCAACTTTATGGTTCCCAGTAAACTCACGGTACACACGAAGATTGTAGTGCTGCATGGTGGAGATCTGGGACGCCCTCAGGTTGACTTGAGCTTGGTAAGGCCCCGAGTTCTCCCAGCTCAGATTGCTGACGTGCAGGTAGTAGGTGGGCTCCAGGAAGCTCACTCAGCCCTCATAGCAAGGGTTGGTCACCATGATGGTAGCTGGATGTCCCTCTTCCCCTGGCATCACAGTGGCAAGCCTTATGTGGGAGGACTAGATGATGTTCTCAACCTCTTCATCAAATGGTATTTACTGGGGGAGGGTGATGGACTCCTGAAGGACCACGACCACTTCCTCGGGATCCACGCCATCTCCAGAGTCCCCTTCGGCTGCAGATAAAGGAAGAAAAGATGGTGTCTCTAGTCTGTTGAGACTGGCAACAGGGCTGTGGTCTCAATCTCTGAGTATTTTCTCTGACCCACACTCAACCTTGTCCTCCAGTTGCCTCTTCTGGCTCTAGCTTTTTGCTGCACCTGACTTGAGCACCTACCACGGCTTGGCTTCCATCTGTGCCCCACCCTCCAAATTTTGTCTTCTCCATTCACTGTCCTTCCATATCCTCAGGAGGGATATGGGGCTGCTTCCCCTTCCATAGCCCCAGGTTTTCTCATCTCTTGGTCCTGCACTGAAGCCACACACTAGTCCTCTTTACTCCAGAAGAGCTGAAGCATTTGGTCCCAAAGGTGGTGACTTGCTAGCCCAAGACCCAGCAGGAGAACAGAGGGGGAAAGAGATACTCCTGTCCTGGAGCTAGCAGTCTGTCTCACCTCCCTGGAACAGCAAGAGGAGGAGCAGCCATGGAAGGGCTCCCATGTCAGCAGCCCCATGTCCCGGTGTGCCCCAGGTGTGACTTGGTCAGCCCCGAAGGCTGTGAAGAAGACAAGCTGCCAGGATGCTGCTAGAGACAGAGTGACCAACTGACAGTCCTGAGGAGAGGGAAATGACTCTCACCCCATGGAGCAGCCCTCTAACTTCCTCCCTCTCACTAAGCCCCTCCCTGTCCACCTTGGGAAGAGTTCTCTCTCTGAGCCTGATTGGCAAGATGGTTTACCCACTGACTCATGTTTCCTGTCCCTCAAACTCAGCTGAAATCCCACTTCCTAAATGAAGCCTTCCTAGATCCCTACTCTCTGTACTCCCAGACTTCCCAGACATAGCACTTTCCCCAAGTTCTTTGAACACTTTCTATCCAACCCTATCATTTGGCTTTCAGGATACTCTGCCTCCGGTCTCCCTTAGCAGTTCCTATGTTGCTGTGATCATATGACCATAAAAACATCTTTATCTACCCAGGCAGACTCTATCTTTTGGGACATCTCTGTATGTCCTACGGATGCTGGTCCCCATGGAGAAATGATATTTAAGCTGAGACCTCAAGGACGAGTAAGATCTGCTAAGTGAAGAAGATAATGAAGGAGATACTTCTTAAACTTCAATTTATACAATTATCAAACCTCAGAGGCTGGGTTTTTTGAAAAGGTACATCAAGTCTCAGTCTGAGTATGAAAACTTTTTAACATAAAATCATTTAAAAAATAATATTAAAGCAAGGAAGAAAAAATTCAGTTAAAGGTTTGAGCACATGAGTTAGGTTCTCTGAGAATCAGATACTGGAGTTAGGAGTGAAAGAGGTTTAGGACTTCCCTGGTGGTGCAGTGGTTAAGAATCCTCCTGCCAATGCAGGGGACACAGGTTCGAACCCTGGTCTGGGGAGATCCCATGTGCTGCGGAGCAACTAAGCCCGTGTGCCACAGCTACTGAGCCTGCACTCTAGAGCCTGTGAGCCACAACTACTGAGCCCATGTGCCACAACTACTGAAGCCCGCACTCTGAGCCTGTGAGCCATAAGTACTGAGCCTGCGAGCCATAACTACTGAAGCCCATGCGCCTAGACCCTGTGCTCCGCAACAAAGAGAAGCTACCACAATGAGAAGCCTGAGCACCGCAACGAAGAGTAGCCCCCACTCTCGCAACTAGAGAAAGCCCGTGAGCAGCAACAATGACCCAACGCAGTCAAAAAAAAAAAAAAGTAATTAATTAATTTTTTTAAAAAAGAGGTTTAATGTGTGTGTGGGAGGGAGTGTGTGTGGGAGGGTAAAGCCTGTAAGAGATAAAAGGGAAAGGAAGCAGAAATGAGCAAGGAGAGCCTGGGACCATGATGCTGAGCAGGCAGTCTCCGCTAATTCAGCAGGGAGTTCTGCAGCGGAGCTCCCGCACCCTCACTGTGTGCAGTCATTGGCTAGGGCTGCCCAGGAAGTGCATGGGTGCTGCAGGTGCTGCAGTTGGAGGCTGTCAGTTAACTGCATCCCTCACAGCTGAAGACACGTTCTCTCTTGAAAGGAGATCCAGGGGCACCTTCACGGCTGCTGCAGTGAATGTGCTGATCAGACAAAAGGTGACTGTGTGCAGATGGATTAAACTTGTCTCCATAAACAGTACATTGTACTTATTGAGCAGAGGGAAATAATTTGCATCACTCCCTCCCCAGCCCCTACCCCACCCTCACTAAGCCCTTTCCAGTCCAGTGTGGAGAAATCCCTTCTCCGAACATGATTTTCAAGTGCTCTGGAAATCTGATTTTTTATTCTGGCTCATGGACTGCAACCCAAATGCAACTCCATTTCCGTCTCTCACTGCCTCTTCAATCTTATTCAGTGGGGTGGTCTTCCCCTGAGGTTTCTGCTCTCAGTTCAGAAATGAGAACTTCTGTCCCATGTATTGGGTTCGCCCAAAAGTTCCTTCCATTTGTAACTAAAAATAAAAGACATATTTTTCATTTTCACCAATAACTTTATTGAACAACATATTCACCAGTTTGTTCCACTGCTTTCTGCCATTTTTCAGGAAACTTCATAATTCCATCTTCCCAAAACTTTTTATCTTTTTGAGCAAAGAACTGTTCCAGGTGACTTTTACAGTCTTCTGGGGAATTGAAATTTTTTCCATTAAGAGAATTTTGTAAAGACCAAAGTAAATGGAAATCTGAAGTTGCAATGTCTGGTGAATATGATGGATGAATCAGAACTTCCCAGCCAAGCTGTAACGGTTATTGCCTAGTCATCATGAAACATGCAGTCTTGCGTTATTCTGATGGAAGTTTATGCGTTTTCTGTTGACTAATTCCAGATGCTTTCATCAAGTGCTTCTTTCAGTTGGTCTAATCAGGACCAGTACTTTTTGGAATTAATCATTTGGTTTTCCGGAAGGAGCTCATAATAGAGGACTCCCTTCCAATCCCACCATATACACAACATCACCTACTTTGGATGAAGACCGGCCTTTGGTGTGGTTGGTGGTGGTTCATTTCGCTTGCCCCATGATCTCTTCTGCTCCACATTACTGTACAGTATCCACTTTTCATCGTCCGTCACAATCTGTTTTTAAAATGGGACATTTTTGTTACTTTTCAGTAGAGAATCACATGTGGAAATACGGTCGAGAAGGTTTTTTTCACTTAACTTATGTGGAACACAAACATCAAAGCGATGAAAGTAACCAAGCTGGTGCAAATGATTTTCAAGGCTTGATTTGGATATTTTGGGCATGTTGGCTATCTCCCGCGTGGTATAATGTTGACTGTTCTCAATTAATGTCTTGATTTGATCGCTATCAACTTCAACTAGTCTACCCGACCGTGGAGCATCGTCCAGCAAGAAATCTCCAGCATGAAAATTCGAAAACCACTTTTTACATTTTCGATCAGTCACAGCACCTTCCCCATACACTGCACAAATCTTTCTTTGGTAGAAAGGTTTCTACCTTTCTTGAAATAATAAAGGATAATATACCGAAAATGTTGCTTTTTTCTTCCATCTTCAATATTAAAATGGCTCCACAAAAATTCACAAATATTGATAAGATTTTTTAAATGCATGCTGAAATGACAGCTGTCATAACTGAATCTAACAAAATTGTTTCAGATGAAGTTAAAGACAACTAAGCGCTACTAGAGCCATCTTACAGAAAAAAAAAAAAAAAAAAAATGAAAATTTTGGCCAACCCAATAATATACAAAATTCCAAACTTAAATAGAATCAAGCAATCTCCCCTTGCCTTGGCTTGCGTCTATTTCAGGCTGGAAGCTTACAGCAGGGCAATGGGAGAGGTCCTGCTCTCTGCTCAGCTTCCCCCTTCCTCCTTCTCCCCTCAGCTTGCCTCCCCAATTCATGTTCCTCCTCTCCAGGAAGGTGGGCAGGTGGTAGAATTGTTCTTATCTGGCTGAGTGGCTTTGCGCTCTGTGGGTCTGGCAGATGGTTAAGACGAACTCTTCTGAGGAGCAGTTTTGTGGGTTTTTACAGTTTTCTGCTGGCTCTTTCTCTCCTACTCTTGACCCAGGAAGGATGCATCTTTCTTCTGGGTGGTCCTTTGAAAGTCCTTCCTCAGCTCCTGGACACCTGGCTGCATGCCTCGTCTGCACCCTCACCCCTCCAACTGTCCCCACTGTATGGTACCCAGGCCAACCAAACAGGCTGTGTCTCATAGGTGGTCCTCGGTTGCCCTCCAAAAACATTCCTGGCCCCTGACAGGTTCCGAAATCTACAGCACATCGCCACACTCCTGGCTGCCTCACGGGAGTCCCATCTCAGTCCACAGTTTTTTTTTAATTCTCCGAGCCCTGACTTAGGCTCCGGTCCCCTTACTCTCACCTGCAGGCACATGTCCTCTCTCTGAAGTTCCCTCAGACATAAAATCATCTATCCTTTGAGGGATGAGGTGGGGACTGACAATAAATTAACAGCTATTTCTAAAGAACTCTCTTTCTGGAACTCCGTGGTGTTACAGTGGTTAGGACTCTGTGCTTCCACTGCAGGGGGCACGGGTTCGATCCCTGGTCAGGGAACTAAGATCCCACAAGCTGCGTGGTGCAGCCAAAAAAAAAGAGAGGGAAAAGAAATCTCTTTCCAATCTCCCTCTCTCAACTCCCCATCCATGGCTGAGGGGGTTCCAAGAACGGTGACACAGGTTCTCCTTCATTCTGGTTGAAAATTTCACAGGGGGAGGTCTCCCTCACGCTGCCTTTGATCTCTCCTTTCCTGTCCCATGGACTCCTCAGTGGAACGACGGCAGGGAGAGTTCCAGTTAACACATAGGGTCCCCTTACCACAGCCTGTGACCCAGTTGATTTCTGCAGTGCTGTGGTGGACAGTTTCACAACTGTGCCCCTCCACCCTGAAGTTTGCACCTCTGCTTTTCTGCTTCAGGGCTATCTCTGCAGCAATGGAAGGGCATCAGTCTGGTTGCAGTGCAGCTGGAAAGTGTAGGGAGTATACAGACCCCAGAGGCAACCCCTGGAGCCAATAGAGTGCTGCGTTGGTGGATAAATGCCGCAGCTTCCCTGCCCTTCCATGGGATAATTCTGAGGCTTGTTCTCCAGAGTTCTTCAGCAGATTGAGCCTGGTTGTCCTCACCTTTTATGGGCTTTTCTCCCTTCCCCATCTCAGGTTCCTCATTCTTTTATGTTGGCTTCCTGGATCATCTCCCAGAAAATACTACCTCTACCCAAGTTCTTGTCAAAGGCCCTGCTTTGGGAGGAACCTAGATTAAGATACTATTATATATGATAAAGTAGTTCAGCCAGTCAAAGTTAGATGCCCTGTCTCCTCTGCCTGAGTCTTTATGGGGCAAATAAGTTAATGAGAAATAAGTCTCCGGACTTCCCTGGCAGTCCAGTAGTTAAGACTCCACGCTCTCAATGCAGGGGACACGGGTTCGATCCCTGGTCGGGGAACTAAGATCCTTCATGCCACACTGTGCAGCCAGTTCCCACCCCAAATCCCCTGAGGTAACAGCCTTGGGAAACAGGGGCCGGTGAAAAGCTGGTCTTGTTCTGATGAAAGGATGGAGGGATAATAAAGGGTCAAACCTTTGATCAGATTTTCTCTTCAGCTTCTCAGTCAGGAACTGGGACCCACACAGCAGAGCCATTAGCAGATAAGTTCCAAATCAGTCACCTCCCTCCCACAGCAAAGCACATTGAGACCTGCACATGTCTTCTGTTCCATCAAAGGGGCTGCGCCTGGTACATGGTTTACCTTCTTCCTTTCTTTTTTAAATGTCAGGGTTAAAAGAGTGATTATTCAGTTGAACTATGAAGGTGGCTGGTGAGAACCGAAATAGCCCGCAAATTGCTGAAGAGCACCCAGAGGAGCCATTGTGAAACAGAGGAGAAAGGAGTGTCCCTTGTGAGGGACCAGCCTGGGCAGGACCCCCGGGGTGGGAGAGGGCAGAGCACACGGAGGCACAGATGGCATCCTGACCAAGTGGGGCAAGAGTGAGGTGGCGGAGATCAGCGAGGGGGCGGCAGAGGTGCCCTGGAGACAGCTCACTTTAGAGCCTTGGAGACCCGCTCAAGAGCTTAGAAGTCATAGTCTCTCAAGAAGTTTACTCTAACAGGCAGGAGAAATAAAGGCTGGAGGTGAAGGGAAAACAGGGTAGAGGGAAAGTTTTATTGCTGCTTATTTTTTGAAATTTTACTGAAGTATGCTTGATTTACAATGTTGTGTTAACTGCTGCTGTACAGCCAAGTGATTCAGTTATACATATATACACTCTTTTTCATATTCTTTTCCATTATGGTTTACCATAGATATTGAATATAGTTCCCTGTGCTATACAGTAGGGCCTTGTTGTTTATGCTGTTGATTTTTTTTTTTAATGGGAGAGATTTGAACATATTTAAACGCTGGGAAGAGAAGAAGCAAGTAGGGAGTGGAGCTGTGGGAAAGAAAGGAGATGGTCAGTGGAGCAAGGCCTCCCCCACCACCCCCAGAAGATGGGAGGGAACTGGGATTCAGAGCCCAGGAAGAAGAGCCAGTCTTAGATTGCAAGATGGCCCTTCATTATAATAAGAAAAGATGATCAGAGATGCAGGTAGCATCTTCTTTGTCTGTGGCAAGAAGTTAAGGGGTGTCCTGTCATGTGGTTTCAATTTTCACTGTCAAGTGGAGGCAAAGTTATCTGCTGAAAATGAAGGTTTAGGTGGGTGTGTCAAAGGCAGGTATTTCAGGAGAATGGACAAAGTCTGAAACAGATGAAGTGAGTCTGGGTCCAGGTTTCTTGGGACAGTCCCAGCTTAAGTCTGTTGTCCTGGCCTAATTATTATTTTTTTGTTTTGTTTTGTTTTGTTTTGCGGTACACAGGCCTCTCACTGTTGTGGCCTCTCCCGTTGCGGAGCACAGGCTCCAGATGCGCAGGTTCAGCGGCCATGGCTCACGGGCCCAGCCGCTCTGTGGCATGTGGGATCTTCCCGGACCAGGGCATGAACCTGTGTCCCCTGCATCGGCAGGCGGACTCTCAACCACTGCGCCACCAGGGAAGTCCCTGGCCTAATTATTAATCATGCTCCTTTTCACTCTTAGAAAGTATCCTGGTTTGTAGGGTAAATTATGTGATTACCCTAAAACAGGAGCAAAATCTTAGAAAAAGAATCACAGTGAAATAGCTAAGCTTTAAGAGTTCAAGGCCACCTTTAGCTTTTCTGGTCAACAAATTGCCCTAAAGATCTGGAGAAAGGTAGTGGGGTGGGCAGGGGAAATGATGACATATCTGGAACCAAACTGCTTGGTTTGGAACCTTCATCTGCAGAATGGGATCCTCACCACAACAGCTTTGTAGGTCGGTTGTGAAAATGAAGTGAGATGATGCCTGTAAAGTACTTAGCATAGAGCGGCACAGAGCGAGGGCTCAAAGAGTGTGAGTTGTGGTTGTTATTGAAGGTTGGTTAAGTGTCGAGATGGTGGGCTTGGGGATTGTGAAGACCTGGCACCCCTTCGTACTTGTCCAGGGTCTGTGGCTATTGAAGAGAATAGGGAGGAAGTCTCTAACCGAAGATACGTGAATAGGCTGATTTGAGACTGTTCTCTGGCAGCACCAATCAGCCCCTGATCTGAGGACACAGAGGGCTTTGCTGCCGGCAGGTTCAGTCCAGCTCGGTGCTTTCCATGCCACCTGCCTGCTCACCAGATCAGCCCGTTATGTACACAGAGATGCAGCACGCTGGGCTGAGCCTTATTTTATTTTATTTTATTTTTTGGCCATGCGGCAGCTTGTGGGATCTCAGTTCCCTGACCAGGGATTGAACCCTTGCCCCCTGCAGTGGAAGCACAGAGCCCTAACCACTGAACCACGAGGGAATTCCCTGAGCCCCTTTAAAACACACTGCCTGACGACTCATTCCTTATCTCTTGGGCATCCAAATCCCAGAGTGGTTCCTATACCCACACCCTTCCCTCAACCTTCCTTGTAAGTACGACGTGTCTGCCCTTCTTTCCTAAAATCGACTCCCCGCCATATGCTCTGCTTATTGTTCTCACAGTGCAGGTTTTGTATCTTCCACATCAGAATCACACAGAGGGCTGGTTACAATACTGATTCCTTGGGCTCCACTCCAGACCCAGGGAATCACGATGGGGGCGAGACCTGGTGGTGGCTGTGAATCCACCTGCTCATCCAGGTCCCCAGGGGATTCTGCTGTACGCTAAAGTTTGAGAATGCCCCACACTGCCTGCTCTTCTGTTTTGCTGAAGCAGAGAGAAAGTTCCCCAGCCTGAGCTGCCTTTGTCTCTAATCACAAAAGGTTTCTTTCCCAGTGAGTAGAGCTGTGAAATGCTGCCTTCTTGGGCTGGGCTTCCTAGAACATGAGATGGACTCTGGGGGCTTTGGATCTGTCCTCCTGGGAGTCCCCCTGGGAATTGGGAAGCACTGTGTCCAGGACTGCTAAGGGAAGCAGGTCCGGGCCAGAGCTTCAACCAAAGACGTGCGCCTGCATTTATTCCTTGACATGCGAGGTGCTGATGTAGAACTCGTTTGAAAATAGGAAAGAAAAAAAGTTCAGAACCTACTAATCTTGTCCAACCCCTTATTTTACAAAAAAACACAAAAAATGAAAATAAAAACCAGAGGTCCATGGGGTGGAGGGACTTCCCCGAGGCCATACAGTTGCCAAAACCCAGGTCCTCTGGTATCTTGGTGGCAGAACTTTACTTGATGAAACAAATTTGGGATGTAACACACTCTATCTGTGATGTCCCAACACAGAAAACCCTCAGTAAATGTTAGTATTGCTGGTGTCATTATTAATTTGTATTTGTATTCATTCATGATTGTTAATTTCTATTTGAGACTGGAGGCGCTCAAAGAGAGCCCGACGGGAACAAAGTGGGATGGCCTGAGGGAAGCCAGCTGGCCGCCCAGACAGCTCTGCACAGAATGACACTTTTCTCAGCAAATTCAACATTGATCAGGTTCCAGCTCTCCACACAACCACAGGCTCAAAACTCCAGCTCATCAGTGTCCCAGAGTTGATCAGAATCTGGGAGGCTGCCTCCTCTTATCAGAGCTGTCATCAACTGATATATAAAAGTAGCCACTCAAGGGCTTCCCTGGTGGCTCAGTGGTTGAGAGTCCGCCTGCCAATGCAGGGGACACGGGTTCGAGCCCTGGTCCGGGAGGATCCCACATGCCACGGAGCGGCTAGGCCCGTGAGCCATGGCCGCTGATCCTGCGCGTCCGGAGCCTGTGCTCCGCAACGGGAGAGGCCACAACAGTGAGAGGCCTGCGTACCGCAAAAATAAAAAATAAAATAAAAAGTAGCCACTCATCCTACAAATATTTAGGAAGTTCCAACAAAGTGCCGGAAACTGCAGGGCCCAGGGTTGTTTCCCTGAGCAGTCTTGTGACCGTATAGCTGACGTTACTACCTCCTCAGAGTTGCTGCTGTCGAGTAGAGAGCCACGTGGGTGGCCCCCTACGGCCAGGATAGAACACTGAAGCATGCAATTTGGATACGACGGTGTTCCTGGCACTGGCTTATCTTTCTACCCTGCTTTCTTCTAATCTCATTTTCCTGATTGGTGTCTTATCTTGCCACATTGTACACATTTTGTAAAACATGTGTGAGTTTAGCCAAGCATACAGTTAGAGAGAATTGAAGACCACCTTCACTTCTGACACCAACTGCAAGTTTCAGGGGTTCCCCCAAACCATCCTCAGTTTCAAAGATTTGCTAAAGGGATTCATAGAACACACTGAAAGCTTTTATTCTCACAGGTTAAAAATCAGCCTAGGGGGCTTCCCTGGTGGTGCAGTGGTTGGGAGTCCGCCTGCCGATGCAGGGGACACTGGTTCGTGCCCTGGTCCGGGAGGATCCCACGTGCCGCGGAGCAGCTGGGCCCGTGAGCCATGGTCGCTGAGCCTGCGTGTCCGGAACCTGTGCTCTGCAACGGGAGAGGCCACGACAGTGAGAGGCCCGCGTACCGCAAAAAAAAAAAAAAAAAAAAAAAAAAAAAATCAGCATAGGGAGGAAGTGCATAGGGCCAGGAAAAGTACCAAACATGTCCTCTCTCCATGGAATCCTAGGACAGTGTTACGCTTCTGGCATCAGTGTATGACAATACACACAGAGAATCTCGCCCAAGCCTTGGTGCCGGTTTTGTTGGGGCTTGATGACATACGGCCCTCGTGACTGATCTTTAGCCTCTAGCCTTCCAAAGGTTGCAGGGAGAAATGATACTGCATGGCCCAAAGCCCTCATCATACATCACATTGTTAGACGGTCTGGTGGCCAAGGTCCCCATGCAAACGAAGACATGCTTATCAGACCTGATGTTCCAAAGGTCTAAAGATCACTTCCAGTAGCCAATGGCAAAAGCCAGACCTCTCTTTGGGAAAGTTAATTCTTCATGACACAATGTGTTCAATTCATTTTTCCAGCAAGGGGAGAAGGAAAGAAGGAATAAACCAACCAGTCAAATCGAATCAGTCCAGTCATGACCAGACTCCTGACTACAGTCCCCTATTGACAACAGGTGAGGGACCTCAGCAGGGACTCTAGCCCATAGCCTGAGCCCCTCTGTTGTGCTTCTTGTGGTACCCAGGGTTGGAAGAGGGAGCCAGGGTTGCTGCTCTGCCCTGAGTGAGGGTAGGAGAGACAGTGTCCTCTGAGGCCAGGGAAGGCAAGGAGATACTGATGAGACTGAGGTGGATTCAGACTTGTGCCATCTTCTCATGTTACTAGGGAACGGATTCTAGGTGGAGTAGGCTAAGATGGGCATGCGTGCAGTGGAAGGGTGGGGGGGTCCTGGCAGCTTTGCAGAACTGTTTGGGAAGGATGCTGAGTCAAGGTCATAGTTGGCACTCAGGGTCCAGTGCCTCAGAGCCACTCTCACAAGCCTTCAGCCAGCACCTGGGCAAAGCAGCTGCCATTTCTCCCCTGGTGCTGCGGGAGTCCTGGGACTTCAGGTTCCTGAAATGCCTCCAGGCTGTGTGGTCTCAGGGTCCCCTCGGCAGAGATGTATGCAGACCATGTGACTGCTCCAGTAGCAAGGGGAGAAGGCAATGCAGCCAGCTCTGGGGAGAAGGCGTCGGCAGACCCAGGGAGAAATGGGGGTCAAGCTGAGGTTATGGGGCTTCTTGTGGGTATCTGGAGCTCATCTTCACCCAGGACTCCAGCTCCTGCCTCTCTATTCATGTCCCTGTGTGAGCCTCACTCAGGCTCTCTGCCTCTCTGCTCTCTCTCTAACACACACTGTCTTAGCTCAGGCTCCCATAACAAAATGCCACAGACTAGGAGGCTTAAAGAACAGAAATGTAATTTCTCACAGTTCTGGGGGCTAGAAGTCCAAGATCAGGGTGCCCAAGGTAGGTTTCATCCTGGAGCCTTTTCTCTTCACATGTAGGTGGCTGCCATCTTGATGTATCTTCACAGGACCTTTTCTTTTTGCACGCCTAGAGAGAGAGAGAGAGAGAGGAGGGGAGGGGGAAGGGGTGGGGGAGGGGAAGGGAAGGGGGATGGGGAGAGGGAGAGAGAGGAGGCTCTTGGTGTCTCTTCTTACAAAGGCACTTATCATGTCATGAGGGCCCCACCCTCATGATCTCATCTAACCCTAATTACCTTCCAGAACCCCCCATCTTCAACTACCACAATATTGGGGGCTAGACCTTCAACATATGAATTTGGGGTTTACACAAACATTCAGTCTATAACACACACCTTATGGCCTATCCACAGGAGACAAGTTGCCTGTGTCTGAGGCCAAAATCCAAATGGCTCAGACTTAGTGAGATCCCAGGAAAGTGGTTCTCTAAAGGGTCCACAAAATCTGTGACTGTAAAAAGAGGACCCATCTAACTGTCTATTTTCATGTGACCTGAGGTTCCTCTCACTCTACACATCTCCCTCCTCCAAGCTCCCCATGCTCTGTACCCAGCATGGTGGGAGGAGCACAGAGGAGTGAGATCTGACCCTGGCCAGCTTGCTGGGGCTCACAGCCCAGTTGGGGGACAAGACCTACCATCCACGGAGAGTGTCTCAGGCTTGCTTGTCTCTTTGGAGACACTGTTCTCAGCGCAGGTGTAGTCCCCAGCATCCTGCTCTGACATCACCGGGAAGAGGAAGGAGATGGCTCCACCATGGGGAGCCACGTGGTTGCGCAGGGTGTCCCCATTGAGGTAGAATGAGGATCGGAGGGGAGGAGCTCCACAACTCGGCTGGTGGGTCTCAAGGTGAGCAGAGGACAGGACACAGGAACAGGGGCAGCATACAATTGGAAGGGTCAGCGGGACCCCCCAGGCTCCTCCCTTGGGGACCCCTCCCCACATTCCCAGGGGGCCCCACTGCCCAGGCCCCTGGGGAGGGTCTCCCCATCCTCCCTTTACCCCACACCCTGACCTCCAGCTGGGGACTCTGTTTCTGCACCCAGCCACCCTCAAGGGCCTCCTCATACGAGTAAAGCCTGGAGTCTCCCTCCTCGGCTGCTGGGATGCAGAGTGATGCTAAGGAGATAGTATCTAGAAGACTATAGATATATATACATATATAATATATATAAATATATAAGACTATTTATATATACACATAAAACATCAAAAGAGTGAAAACAACTAAAATGTTTATTAATAAGGGACTGGTTAAATAATTACAGCCCAGCCATATAATGAAATATAATGTAACCATGAGAAAGAGGTATGTCCATAAATACCAAATGGAGTGAGCCCAAAGATAAAGTGTTAGTGAAAGAAAATTAAAAGCAACATGTGAACCCACGTGTACAGTGCACCTCCACTGTGTATAAAAAGGTATACACATATATATTCACACATCTATAAGTTTGCATGTGCATATAAGATTTTTAGCATATAGTGGGTAGGCTGGGTAACTCGTGGGCTATGTCTGGGAAAAAAACAGTTTTCACAATGTGCTTCTTTGTTTTTAAAAAATTTTTCTAATGTTTTTTACTGCATTCACTTTTTTTTTTTTTTTTTTTTTTTTTGCTGTACGCGGGCCTCTCACTGTTGTGGCCCCTCCTGTTGCAGAGCACAGACTCCGGACGCGCAGGCTCAGCAGCCATGGCTCACGGGCCCAGCCACTCTGAGGCATGTGGGATCCTCCCGGACAGGGGCACGGACCCGTGTCCCCTGCATCGGCAGGCGGACTCTCAACCACTGCGCCACCAGGGAAGCCCCACATATTTTTTTAATTTAAAAAACTAGATAAAACAAAAGATTCTAACCTTTATTTCCCATTTTCCATCCTTTCATAAACCCCTCCTACTTGAATTACCTGAGTAGGGATGCACTCCCTGCAGCGGGAGATCCTGAGGAGCTGAGTCTCTCATCGCACAAGGAGGATGCTCAGGAGGAGGTAAGGAGCAGACTCTGGGATCAAGAATCTGGGTGAGGGACTTCCCTGGTGGTCCAGGGGTTAAGAATCTGCCTTCTAATGCAGGGGATGCAAGTACAATCCCTGGTCGGCTCATGGCATACCTCTCCCCACTCCCCATCCTCCCTGCTTCAGGAGGAATGAGGAAAGGAAGCCAGATGGGACTTAAATGACAACTGCCTCGTCCTCTAAGAAGCAGCAGGCAGGACAAGACTTGGGGTTGGGGTGGGGACTTTAGAAAGGATAACTGACTTTGGTGTCAGTTATGAGGGTAAACGTGGATCTTCATACAGAACACCAGATCTGATGAGATTGGTCTCAGCACGTGGAAAGGACTCTTCATCTCTTAGGAGCCTGGCTCCAACTTGAAGGAGGTAAATGGATGACTGTAGTCACCTGGGTAACAGATGCTAGGATGGCATCCAAACAGACCAGGACCTAAGAAGGGAGGCAGGTAAAGATGCCTAAACTATATCTTACAAGACAGATTCCTGGTACCTTTTTGTTTGTTTCCCTTTTGTTTACCCTAGCCTTTAGTAAATAGCTGTCTAAAGGTTTCAGCCCAGCTCAGTCATGTGTTGAAGAGGAAGCAGAGCTCTCCAAAACCCAGCATGGTAGACACTGGGAGTGGTCACCAAGGAGAGCCCCCAAGAGAAGGTGAACCTCAAAAGCCAAAAGAACCTCAGATGTGTGGCCCAGTTGGTCCTCTCACCAGGAGATCCTTGTTCCAGGCCCAACTTCAGAGGTTCTGAGTTTTGTTACTATCACAGAAGGCAATATTTCCTTGTAAAGTGAGCTGTAACTGGCTCTCTCCTCTTATGGGAAGGGGGGGAGAGTCTCCCATTCCAAACCATCATTTCCCAAGCTGACCCCAGAAAATACTTCATATGTCTTTGTGAAAATACAGATTGCTTTTCGTTTTGAAGGACAGAGGATTCACTTATGCTTATTCATCATAAGGCACTTCATGAGCCTGTACATCATTAAATGCATCTCATCAATGCCATTGATATTGTTTCCTTTTAATTTCTATATGATGGTGTTCAATTTTCTGAGTTCTTGTCTCACTTAGTGTGGCCATGAGTAGAAAACCTTGCAAAATTGATGTGGGTAGGCAGAAGTTATAATACCGTTTACAAATCAGGAGTAGAAGGCAACCTAGGTGGTAAAGTTTGAGTTGTTTTAGAGAAGCCCTTCTCAAGCACAACTCTCTTAGACGTGCCCCCCACCACCCCCCTCCCCACACCCCCGCCACTGATTTCTTTTTGGCTGTCACTACTGTCCCACAAGTTCTTCTTTAATATGCAAATACTGCTGGGAAGATAAGAGGAAACTACAGCATATCTCTGCTTAAAAACTGTTCTAATATGTTTGTAAATGTTTAGGAAAAAAATGTAAATCTCCTTGGATAAGCAGGATGAGATGAAGCTATGAGCTAATTTTGGTAAATGTGCAAGTTTAAGCATTTAAAGCAAAGATATTTAAATCAACCTAAGCTTCCAAGGCCAGGAGTTAAGCATCAAAGTATGGTAGCCAAAAAAATATTTTATTGACTGGAAGAGCCTCTCATGGGACTCTTTACCATGAATGACCTAGAGAAAATAACATAAGGCAATTTTTTTCTCCTTCAATTTAACTCAACAAAGATCTATTTCATTCTACTATATGTAGGACACTGTGCTAGGTGAAACTGCGGACACAAAATTGCATATAACAGTCCCCATTCCCAGACAGTCTACCATGCAGGACAAAATACATATGGAGACACAAAGCAAAGTGCCAGAGTACTGGGAGAGTTCAATGAAGGGAGATAGCCCACCCAGTTACAGGGCTCAGCAGGCATAGAAGAGATTTAGAGGCAGCTATAAGTAAAATAAATTGTATGTGAAGGAACTGACATAAACAAAAGGCACGGAGATAGGAAATCACAATATATTTTAGGAAATATCAGGTGGTCAGGTCTGGATGAATCATCAGGTAGGAATGGGAAGTTAGTGGAAAATGAAGATGGGAGAGAACATTAGGGCCTCTGAGCAAGACCAAGGCAAAGGAAGTTTAGAGCCAATTTACAATGAGTCTTCTGTTCTTTCCCATTTCTGCTTCTGAGAGCTCATCCTTAACCGCCCACTAGAACCATGATTCTTAGGCACACTTCCAGGATGAGCTTCTGGGGCACAGACATCTCTCCACAATGAGCTGAGTCTTTGGTTCTGCCCTTAGAAAGACTCACCTTCTCATGTAGCTTAGTGTTCTTCCTTTGGCCACTCTTCCCAGCCTCTTCCCATTTGCCATATCCCTAACCTCTCCACCAGCCTTAGTACTGCTCATCCTCTTGGTCTTTCAGCCATGGCTACCTTTGTTCTCTCTTGAAAGTGACTAGTGATAGAATGGTACCCAACAACATTACCCAAGTGCCAGGTCCTCCTTTGATGGGCAACAGAGTCTCCTGAGGATTAAGAGCTAATTGGAGATCTCAGGCCTATTTAATATATGTACTTCTCATTCTCCAACTCTTCTCATGTCTTTCTCCAACACTGTCTGTGTCCACGTCTCCTGGACCCATCTGATTCTCCTTTTCCTCATCAGATAGCAGAAGCAGGAATCACAGGAAGGAGGAGCAACACATGCACCAAAGGACTAGTGCCTCTTAATGCATGAGAGGGTAACAGAGGTGGGATATTGCTTACCCTCTGTTATGTGCTAAATTGTGTCCACTCTGTCCACCATCCCATTCATAAATTGAAGTCTTAACCCCTAGTATCTCAGAATGTGACTGTATTTAGATATAGGATTTTTTTAAAGAGGTGATTAAAGTAAAATGAGGCTGTTAGTGTGGGCTCTAATCCAGTCTGACTGGTGTCTTCGTAAGAAGAAAAGGTTAGGACCCCAAGGCTGCTCGTGCACAGAGGGACCACCCTGTGAAGAGTCGGCGCAAGAGTAGCCATCTGCAAGCCAAGGAGACAGGGCTCAGAGGAAACCAATTCTGCTGGAACCTTGATCTTGGACTTCCAGCCTCCAGAATTGTGAGAAAATAAATTTCTGTTGTTTAAGCCATGTAGTCTGTGGTATTTTGCTATGGCAGCCCTAACAAACTAATAAACCCTCCCAAGGCCATGTTGGAATGGATGGACTGGAGAGAAGTTTTTGATATTATCAGTGTCTACCAAACCCATGGCATCCTTCAGAAGAAATCAGTTCTGTCTTGATATACCACAAAAATTTGCCATGCCTTGAGTTTTATGATCCTGATACCCTGGCCACAACTGACTGGACCAAGGATCAAGGACTGACAAGACCTGTGGGTTTATGGGACAGCTCCTTATCATAGAGTGCTAAGTTTCCCAATTAGATTCTCTCTGGGGAATTTTGAATACAAAACAGTAAAAGACCAGGGAAGGCAGAGGTAATAGAAACAGAAGTAGGAGAAGAAAAGACAGATGAGAGAGAGAAGCTGAGTAAGGAGAACAGCTATATCTAGAGCAGACATTGGCTTCTGAGGGGACAATCAGAGCTGCTGTAGAGTAATTCCCCCTCTTCTGTGAGACCTGACTGTGAGACTGTTGAGACAGTTTCCTTACTTGTCCTTGTAGCCTTAAAATAAATCACTGTCACTCAAGCTCTTTAAGCCTGAGCCTCTCTTTTTCCATCAATCTGAAAGGACCTACCTACTACGATAGTGTGTTTGTTTGCTAGGGCTGCTGTAACAAAGTGCCACAAACTGAGTGGCTTATATAATCAAAACTTCTTGTCCCACACTTCTGGAGGCTGGAAGTCCAAGATCAAGGTGTCGGCAGGGTTGGTTCCTTCTGAGGGCTATGAGGGAAGGATCTATTCCAAGCCTCTCTCCTTGGCTTGTAGATGGTATTCTTCTTCCTGTGTCTTCCCTTTGTACACATTTGTGTCCAAATTTCCTTTTCTTCTAAGGATATCAGTCATGTTGTATTGGACCCACCCTAGTGACCTCATTTTAATGTAATTGCCTCTTAAAAGATTCTATCCCCAAATATGGTCATATTCTGAGATACTGGGGGTTAAGAGTTCAACATATGTATGGGGGTTGGGGTGTGTGTGCACAGTTCAGCTGGCAACAAGTAGGTTTTTGGTCTTTTTTTTTAATTAATAAATTTAATTGTTTATTTATTTATTTTTGGCTGCATTGGGTCTTCATTGCTGTGCTCGGGCTTTCTCTGGTTGCTGCGAGCAGGGGCTACTGTTCATTGCAGTGTGCGGGTTTCTCATTGTGGTGGCTTCTCTTGTTGCGGAGCATGGGCTCTAGGCATGCGGGCTTCATTAGTCGTGGCACGTGAGCTTCAGTAGTTGTGGCTCACGGGCTTAGTTGCTCCGTGGCATGTGAGATCTTCCCGGACCAGGGCTTGAACCCATGTCCACTGCATTGGCAGGTGGATTCTTAATCACTGCGCCACGAGGGAAGCCCAACAAGTAGGTTTTTAATGTTTTAATCTTTTAAAACTTTTTTCCAGCTTTATTGAGATATAATTGACAAATAAAACTGTAATATATTTAAGTGTACAATGTGATGATTTGATATATTTATGCATTGTGAAATAATTCCCACAATCAAATTAATTAACACATCTATCACCTCATAATTTTTTCTGTAAGAATGTTTAAGATCTACTTCTAGCAAACTTCAAGTATACAATACAGTTATTAGTTAATTTTTTTTAAGTAAACTAATATCTTTCAGTCATAAGTTTTGAAGATCTAGTGTACAGCATGGTGGCTATAGCTAATAACAAGTAGGTTTCTATCTAAAACCAAGGCATTTCCAGCAGGCCTCCTCCCAGCCAGTCAGCTTTCCTCCATTGACTTTTCCCCAAATAAGCAGCCATTCTGGGGTGATGGCCCTACTCAGCAACCAAGCTGTCCCTGAGGCCTGATGTTAATGCTCTTCCAGAAAGGAATACTGATGTTCCTACTTACCTCCAACCCACAAGCACAAACTAAATAAAGTATGATAGATCTGTGTATCCTGATATAAAAAGATCTCAAAGACAATTTTAAGTGAACAAACAAGTTGGAAAACAATCTGTTCAGCATAAGCACATTTATGCTTAAGAACAAACCTATATATTTTGTATATGTATATAAAATAATATAAGTGCACAGAGAATAAACCAGGCGATACGGAAATAGAGGAGAAGAGCATGAACATCTCAGTCAGGCTGTAATGGAAGGAGAAAGTTGAGGGGATGTAACAAGCTTGAAAGAATTTTTTTTAATAATGGAGTAGCACTGAGGACACTGGTAAACAGAAGGGGGAATGGGAAATGTTGAATAATTGATAGGACAGGACCCTCGAGTAGATGGAAAAGAATGGAATTAAAAGCAGAAGTGGATAAGCAGTGCAAAAGAGAAAGAAAAGAAAAACAGAAACTGGGCATGCAGAAAAGTCCTGAGGACAAAGAAAGAAAACTGGAAACATTCCGGTAAAATGTTTAGTCTTAGTGCTTAGTGCTTAGTCTCAGCACAATAAAAAGTGAGATAGCTCAGTGTTATGGGCTGAATTATGTCCGCCCAAATCCATATATTGAAGTCCTAACCCCCAGTACTTCAGAATGTGACTATATTTGAACATACGGTCTTTAAAGGAGGTGATTAAGTTGAAATGAGGTCATTAGGCTGGGCCCTAATCCAATGAGACTGGTGTTCTTATAAGAAGAGGAAATTAGGACACAGACACACAGGGAGGAAAGACCATGTGAGGACACAGTGAGAAGGCAGCTATCCACAAGCCAAAGAGAGAGGCCTCTGAAGAAACCCACCCACCAACACCTTGATCTTGGACTTCTACCCTTCAGAACTTGAGAAAATACATTTCTGTTCTTTAAGCCCCCATTCTGTGGTATTTGTTATGGCAGCTCAAGTTGACTAGTACATCTACCAAGACTGTGGTGTGCTCAAGAAGAAGAGGAAGATTTCAAATACCAACTAGAAAATGAGAGGGGGCAGCAAGCACACACACAGGAGAGAACAGCCTAAGCCCTTCCAGGAGGCTGGCAGAAAACAGCCTACCCAGACCAGGGGTGCTAAAGAGGTCAACCCCTCTTTCACATCTCTTTTCCATTCCTCCAAAACTGCCTTAATTCAGACTGGGCTGCTGCAGTCATCTCTGTGCTGGGGGAAGTACACTCAGATCTGCTGCTAGGAGCGTGGTTGGCTGGTAGCCTCCAGCTGCTGCACCTCTGGGTGCATCAGGTGTTCACACTGCCCCACCCCCAGGCAGCTCCCAGCTAGTGATGAGCACAGCAGGGTGCCAGACACAGGCCATTTGTGCCTGACATGGGACATTGGTATTGGACACCCCACTGACCTGGCTGAGATTTTCTCAGAGCTGCACTGTGGTCTGAGGCTCCTCTTACTCAACTCTCTCCCCTTCCCCCAACTCCCTTTCACAGGTGTCACGCCTGCATTATGCCTGATGATTCTCCTCACCTACTCCTGCTCCCTCCTCTTTATCCATCACTGGTGTGGTGTTTCTCCCAGTGACTCTCTTGCATGTCGACTTTTGTCTTGGTCTCTACTTCTCTTAAAGGATCTCACTGCCCCTGGTCTCCTTTCCCTCCATCCATCCTCCACACTGCTAGAGTCCTCCTTCTTTTCAAGTTCAACTCTTGTCACACTCCCTGCTTTCATTCTTTCCAAGATGCCTGGTCACTTAAAAGATGAAATTAAAAGACTTAAGTCTCTCCATATTCAGCTTGTGCTCGACTTTCCATTCTCATACCCCCCCACCCCAAATGCCCCTCCTGACAGCCATATGGAACTACCTGCACTTTTCTAAACTTCAGTGCCATTTCACATCAAGGCCTTTGGCCATATAATTCCTTTCTCCTGGAACATTCTTTTCCATTCCCAGCACACCACCACTACCACCATACAGACACACACAGATGCAAACACACACCCCACCTAGTGATCTTTGAATTCCTATTAAGACCCTCTTCAAATGTCCTGGACACAGCCAAGCAAAGGAAATCGTGCCTCTCCCTGTGCTATTTTTATACCCAACACTAATATCTCTTATGGCATTTATCAAACTGTCCTGCAGTTCCTTGTATCTTAGGGAAAACTTTAAGGTAGGAATAAAGTTATCTCTGTAACCTCAACACCAGCACAATACCTAACACACAGCAGGTGCCCAAACTTTGTCTAATGTTAAGTATATCTATATGTGTACATACAGACACACACACATAATATTAAATATAACACATGAAAGCAAATGTCTTGGTCAGTCATCAGCACTCTGGCCAGGCTCCTCTCTTATCGACTTACCCTCCCACCCAGGGTCTGCCTCCCTTTGCCATCACGGGGTCTGTGATTCTTCATCTCTTGGATGGAGAGAGGTACATATGGGTGCTGGAGGAGCCATGGACTGAAGTATCACAATCACTGAATATGTGCTGGGAGTCAGAAATGGACAAGGAAAATTTCCCTTTCCCAGGGAAGGAGTCCTCAGGTGGTCAAGAAACGAGAGATTAGGTCTTCCCAAGGAGAGGTTTTCTGGCCACTTTTTCTTTTATGGATAAGTTCATTCAAGTCCATTTCTATTACTTGAAAATAAAGGACTTTAATGAATTCACTTGAAAGACATTGCTGGGAAGGTAATGACTTACTTGAGAGGCTGAGTTTAGGTGGAAAGTCAGTGTTGGCTAGTGAAGCAGGGTGGTGGATGCTGGCAGGGCAGGGGTAGGGTGGTGAGGCTAGATGAGCTTTTCGGTCCCTTGTAAGAGGATAGAGGTGCCTCCTCTGGTTAGTGATTCTGGTCAGTCTCCTCTCTCCGCTCTCCCAAAATGAGAAGCAAAAGGCCGGAAGAAGCCTCCTCACAAGTCACCAGTTCCCTCAAGGAAGAGACACATGGAAATCATAGCAGGGTTATTCACAACGGCAAGCGACCAGGACGCTAGGAGAAGCATGGCCACACTTGTCCCAGCAGCAGCCAGTGCTTCAGATTTGATGGAGCAAAGGAGATGGTCTCTAGGAGAACGGTGAGCTGACTACACAGACAGTGAGAGGAGGAAGTAGAAGAAGTGTGGTCTCAGTGCAGCCTTTTCCTTACATGATTATGAAAACAAAGTCCACTCCATGTGGGCTGAACAGTGTTCCCCCAAGATGCCCACACCTTAATCCTGGAACCTGTGAGTGTTACATTACATGACAAAAGAAACTTTGCAGATGTGATTAAATTAAGAATCTTGAGATGGGGAAGTTATCCTGGGATTACTGGGAGGGCCTGAGGTAATCACTAGGGTCCTTATGAAAGGGACTCAGTAGAAGTCAGCATCAGAAGAAGGCCATGTGATGATGGATGTAAAGGGAAGCAGATCAGAGACAGAAGATGCTATATCACCAGCTTTTTAAAGATGAAGGAAGGGGGCCACAAACCAAGGGGTACATCCGTATTCCTTAGTAGATAGCAACTACTTTGGAGTATCACTATGAGGATTAAATGATTTAATACATGTAGTAGTAGTTGTGCAATAAATGCCTGCTATTATAAATATCCTTGGATCTCTTAGAGCTGCACTGTCCAATATGGTAGCCACAAGCCACATGAGACAACTGAGCACACAAAATGCGGCTGGTCTGAACTGAGGTATGCCACAAGTGTAAAATATACCCAAATTTCAAAGATGTAGCACAAAAAAAAGAATGTAAAATAATTCAATAATTATGACATTGATTACAGGCTGAAATGATAATATTTTGGGTATAGTGGATACATAAAATATATTATCAAAATAAATTTCACCTGTTTCCCTTCCCCTGTATGTTACCTTTATATCAAAGTGGCTATTAGAAACTTTAAATTTCTGTGTGTGGCTCGCATTATGTTTCCACCAGACAGAGCCCTCTGAGTTTCTGAACTTGCTGAATAGAACACACAAAGCCAAGCCCTGAGCATTCAGGGAAAGCAGTAAGACACACTGACTTCTTTACAAATGCCCCTGGCACTCATCTGCTTCCTCTTTTTTGTATCTTTATGATGCTGTTCAAGAGACATTCCTGGGAGCACCCTTAATTCTTGACTGCCAGGTCCAGCTAAACCAAAAGAGTAAGTTCAATTAGCCTCAGACACAGTGTGGGTCCCTGCCCCAGGGCAGAAGGAGGTAGTTGTCACTTTCTCTTTGAGACATCCAGTGAGCTCAGAGCACCATCCTCCCGTGTGGCTTAGCAGGAGCCTGTTCCCTCCATACCATACATTATTTTTTCATCCCTGCCATCTGCTCCAAAATGTTTATCCAACAGTCTGCCCCTGTTCTTGAAATTCCACAATTTGGGTGACTCTTCTGAATAGAAAATTTAACTCTGTCCAGAAACGGTGCATGGGTCTTACGCCTGTTAAACCTCTGCAACCATCAGGGATTCAGCTTGCTTTCCTTCCTTCACCCTCACCCCAAGAGTGACCCTAGACCAGAAAAAGGCCTCCCAGCTTCCTTCTCCAGTTGTCCCTAAAGACATACACACAGCTGGGACTTCCCTGGTGGCACAGTGGATAAGACTCTGAGCCCGTCATGCAGGGGGCCTGGGTTTGATCCCTGGTCAGGGAACTAGATCCCACATGCATGCCACAACTAAGAGTTCGCATGCCACAACTAAGGAGCCTACAAGACATAACTAAGGAGTCCACATGCTGCAACTAAGACCCAGTGTAACCTAATTAATTAATTAATTAATTAATTTTTAAAAGACATACACACAGCTGCCCCCCACCTTAAAGGCTCTACTGCCAATCATTACACTGATACTGATGGCAAAGGATGGCAAAAATAACAAAGCTTGGCAAGCTGCAAGGCTTCCAGAACCTTCCTCAAGTCCCACAGCTAGTCCCTGGATGATGGGGACTCAAGTGGACTCCAGTCCCTGCCCTCATTCCTGAGTGTGGAGCTCACCACCCCATGCCTAAGGAGCACGTGGTCTCCTTTCCCTGAGAAGCCCCTTCCCCACTTTGTGGGCCTGAAGAGGCAGCAGGAGCAGACTCAGGGCCAAGTAGGCAGTTTGTACCTAAGAGGCCTTTAGACTGGGTGATGTGCACTTCACAGGCTCTCTGCCCGTACCTCTGGATACTCTTCACAATCCTTATCAAATAGAATTACCAGAGGGACTTCCCTGGTGAGCCAGTGGTTAAGAATCCACCTTTCAATGCGGGGGACATGGGTTCGATCCCTGGTCTGGGAACTAAGATCTCACACGCCGGGGCTTCCCTGGTGGCACAGTGGTTAAGAATCCACCTGCAAATGCAGGGGACATGGGTTCGAGCCCTGATCCAGGAAGATCCCACATACCGCGGAGCAACTAAGCCCATGCGCCACAACTACTGAGCCTGCGCTCTAGAGCCCAGAAGCCACAACTACTGAGCCCACGTGCTACAACTACTGAAGCCCGTGCATCTAGAGTCTGTGCTCTGCAACAAGACCACCACAATGAGAAGCCCACACACCGCAACAAAGAGTAGCCTCCACTAGCTGCAACTAGAGAAAGCCTGCACACAGCAACAAAGACCCAATGTAGCCAAAAATAAATAAATAGAATAAATTAATTTAAAAAAAAAAGATCCCACATGCCGTGGAGCGACTAAACCCATGCACCATAACTACTGAGCCCACGCTATCTGGAGCCCACATGCCAAAACTAGCGAGCCCATGTGCTACAACTATTGAACCCGCCCGCCACAACGAAGAGCCTGTGCACTGCAACGAAAGATCCCACATGCCGCCATGAAGATCCCGTGTGCCTCAACTAAGACCCAATACAGTCAAATAAATAAATAAATAAATAAATAAATAAATATTTTTTAAAAAAATACCTTATATCTAGCAATTCTACTTTTGGGTATATACCCAAAAGAATTGAAAGCAGGGACTCAGACAGGTATTTGTTCACCCATGTTCAAAGCATGTGAATTGTGGCATTATTCACAGTAGCCAAAAGGTAAAAGAAACCCAAAAGTAAAAGAAAACCACCAATGATGAATAGATAAGCAAAACGTGGTATATACATACAATGAAATATTAGTCAGTCTTAAAAAAGGAAGGATATTCTGACACCTGCCACAACATGAATGAACCTTGAGGACATTATGCTTAGTGAAAAAAGCCAGGCATAAAAGGACGACCATTGTATGATTCCACTTATATGGCTAGAGTAGTCAGTTTCTGAGACAGAAAGTAGATTATAGGTTTCCAGGGCACAAGAGAGGGGGTAATGGGTACTTCTTGTTTAATGGGTACAGAGCTTTAATTTGGGAAGATGAAAAAGTTCTGGAGATGGCTGCCAACAGTGTGAATGCACTTAATGTCACTGAACTGTATACCTAAAAGTGATTAAATTTGTAAATTTTATGTTATAGATATTTTACCACAATCTAAAACCAATACCTCCAATTAAGGGAAAAAATAATCTGTATTTCTACAACATCTCTAACCAGAGCCAGATTATGATCAAATATGCCTCCAAATCTCCTCACCTTCCCTAGTAGAGAACCCTCTACCAGAGAATACCCCCAGGCCCCTCTCAGACCCTCCAGGCACTGTGCCCAAGGGCGGGCTTCACTTAGATGTTTCTCTGTCTCTTATTGGAACTTGTGGGCTGCCTGAGAACACATATTCTCATGAATCCACAGGGGAAGCCTGAAGCTTGGGGCAGGAAGTTTGGGTCTGGGCATGTTTGCAAGCACATTTGGCTACATACCTGACAGCACAGACTTTGTTTGTTATAAAGCTGATATTTTTATCTCCATCTTCTAACTGCTGATACTCTGACTTAGTTGGTTCAGAACTCAAGCAGAGAAGAGAGAAGTGTTACTCATTGACCACCTAAAATCCCAACACTGCCAGTATTAGACAGGAGGCCAAGGCCAGGATTTTCTACTGGACCTAGGTTTCAGCAGTCTTAGCTAGGGACGGTATATGCTGGTTATCGAGCTACTGTGTGTAGGTTCAAATCTACCCTTTCATATTTGTTTTGTGATGCTGAGTACTTTCCAAATTATGTTTCTCCTTTGCTGGCTTGCAGCTGTTAGGTTCTGCCAGGAGGGATGCTAGAGAGAGACTGGAAGGAAGGAGTAGGGAAGATGTTCTTCCTATTGGCTTGCACCTCCTGGCAGGTGGGCCAGCAAGAGCCCTTCATCCGAGCAGCCAGTCAACCTGGTACAGCTTCTTTCCACACTCCCAGGACAAGCCTCATGACTCTACCTCGGAGATACCAGCATGAACCAGACAGCACCCCCTCCTCAGAGGTCTGAGCCAGCTCTGCTGCATCCTTGAAAAACAGAGATAGTCAAAGTGGGACTTTACTCTGAGGTTAAGGCTCAGCAGTGTGGGCCTCTCCTCCAAGCTCATAGGTCCTAGTAACACTGACCTCACCCCTCATCCCCCAGCCATAGAGGTAGATGCTTCCTGCACTTATTTTCTTTCTTACCTCACTATTCCTTTTTTTTTTTTAATTTTTTTAGTCCTCTAGTAACTCTTTGACCAATTTCTTACATTAAATATTTTCTGTTAGGATACCTAGCATGGCTGCTGTTTTCCTGACTGGGCCCTGATTATTTTGGGGGGTTAAGGTCTGTGGCAGATAGACCCTTAGGGTGATCCTTATGACCCCTGTCCCCTGGTATCCAAGTCCTGCATAATCCCCTCCCCTTGAGTGTGGGCAGGACCTGTGATTTGCTTCCAGCCCATAGAACATGGCAAAGTGAAGGAATTTTGCAGAGGTAATTAAGGTCCTCAAACTGCTGACTTTGAGTAAATAAAAAGGGAGATCATCTGAGATGGGCCTGACCTAATCAGGTGAAAGCCCCTAAGAGAGGACTAGGCCTTCTCTGAGGTGAGAAAGACACTCCTTGCTGACTTGATAAAGTAAGAGCTGTCTTAAAGAGACCCACATGGCAAAGAACTCAGAACAGGGCCCTCAGTCCTATGACCACAAGGTAATGAAATCTGCCAACAAGTGGAATGAGCTCAGAAGCAAATTGTCCCCCAGTTGAGCCTCCAGATGAAAACACAGCCCAGTTTAAACCTTGATTGCAATCTTGGGAGACGCTGAGCAGAAGACTCTGCTAAACCACGCCTGGACTCCTGACCCGCAGAAACTGTGAACTAATATAAATATGTGTGTTCTTAAGCTGCTCATGTGGTGATCTGTTATGTGGCCATAGAAAACTAATACCATGTCTTCAGACTTTGTATGCAGCAAATCAAACATACTATTAAAATTACCCATGAAAATCCTTTAGGAGAGCTGACACTCACAGCTAGATTTTTTTCTTCTACACTGGAATTTATGGTACCAGTTGAAGTAGGTGGCTTTCATTTAGGAACCATGTGGTTCCAAAATATATGTGTTTTCTAAACATGAGAATCACACTCAGCATACTAAGATACTCATGCAAGAAAACTGAGATTTATGAAAATGAAAGACAATTTGTGTCTCCCTGTCACCCTCATTCTGTGGTACATATTTATTGAATTTGAAATAGCAGGTGGAAATTCTCTTACTATGTAAAGTATTCTCTTGCTCAGTATATAGTTGGACTTATTTAACTTCAACGAGTATATAATGTAATTCTTCTTTATTTGAGTTTTTGTGTTTGCATTTTTTTTTAACTTTTTTTTTTTTTTTTTTGCGGTATGCGGGCCTCTCACGGTTGTGGCCTCTCCCGTTGCGGAGCACAGGCTCCAGACGTGCAGGCTCAGCGGCCATGGCTCACAGGCCCAGCCGCTCCGTGGCATGTGGGATCCTCCTGGACCGGGGCACGAACCCGTGTCCTCTGCATCGGCAGGTGGACTCAACCACTGCGCCACCAGGGAAGCCCTGCATTTTTAAATTAATAAGACATTTGTGTTAAATTTTGGAGAAGCTTCTTTTATAACTTAAGACCCCTAATTTAGCCAAGACTCTATTGAGTAGAGTAGATAATAATCCATTAATAAGAGAAATGAAAACACTCTCTCAGGAGGTAGCTGCAGCAGAACAAGAAATACGTCTTTCGGTCCTCTGTGTACGACGGCCACATAAGGACTGAGGACACCCTCTACCTCCACCCAGTCCAGAAATCATGATAGTAAAAAGAGAAAGACAGCACATCTGTCACAAAAACAATCTGTATCTTGGAACCAGGCAAAAGATATATTTAAAGTGTTCTTTCAGTGCAGTGCTGAGCTTGGTTTCTATTGATTAGGTTATTTTACAATACTTAAGAGGTTAACTTGTAGTTTTTGTCCACTAAAAAATGTGAATAATTTATTGTTGAATAGAAGAGATAACCCCAAAGGTTACAGTTTATTGCCCTATAACACTTTAAAACATTTTGTGTCTACATCTAACCCAGCAATCTTAACCTAACAGTTCTTTATTAAATTGCCTATCTATACATATACATATTCAGTTTCTCAAATGCTCTTTGAACCAGTTTTGACATCTTACTGGTTCCCACATTAATTCATGAGATAGTTGAATAAAATTTTTGACATGATTCATTTTATATATGCATGAGAGTTAGGCTTTTATCATTTTGAAAATTATACTTTGACCGGGGTCCAAAGAAAAGTGCCAACCACACTCCAGAAACTTCAATGCATTTACACTAGATGATGTTCAGTGGGACTAGACTGAAGAAAAACTTCAGGGTGATTTTTCCCCTCTGTTTCCTGAAAAAGAGAACTTCCATCATCACCTAGTTCTGTAACAAAAGAAGCGAAAATCTTGAGACACTCCCAGTTTGAGAGGCAAAGGCTGGAGACCAGGGCAGGCCCTGGCACAGTCTGGAAAGGGGTCAGAGGGAGTACTTCTGAGCTCTGTAGCATAGTAACTTCCTGAGAAGCCAGGCTTAAAAGCCCAGGCATGAGCAACTACTACAAACAAAAAGCAGCAGCAGCAATGAAGAGTCTTCTTTCAAAGCAACATGAATCCTGTCTGGTTTCCATGTAGCACCACCATCAACAAGGCTGTGTAGGGACTGGTCTGAGCCAATCCTTATAGTCAAAATAGCAAGTATTTTTAAAATATTAGCAAACACTTAAACTGAAAATAGATTTCCATCTTTGCCAAGCATGAGGTTTTTTTCTCACACCAACCAAACTGCTGATTCTCTGATGCCAGCTGGTTGCCCCACAATTCAATTCTGACACTAAGTACACAGAGCCCATGCAGACTCCTCAGGTTTCTGGCCTCAGTCCCTGAAACACCAGCCTCAAGAATGGGGTCTGTCCAACACGTCTGTCCAACTTGACCACAAAGTCAGGGGTTCCCACAACCCACCCCCATTCCCACCAGGTTCCATGATTGGCTAGAACAACTCACAGAACTCAGGAAAATTCTACATTTATTATTACAGTTTATTATGTTAAATTAATCAAACAAGGAGGCCATCAGACTGAGATGGCTCTAATGTCATGGCAGGCTATGTAAACAAACCAAAATCTAAGCCTGGAAATGCCTTCAGGTTATGAAATGAAAGCCTAAGGACAACCGATCACAAACAGCCAATCAGGCTTTAATTTACAGCCAATCAAATAATTCCCTTTCTTTGGCACCTTCTCTAAGTCACTCCCTGAGCTCGTACAGGCGGAAAGCACCTGACCTCTTCCATTTTGGCATTGCCCCATTCCAATGGATTTTTTGCTCACACTCTTAAAACTTATAAAATGTTTCAGTTTATCTTTTATCTTTATAAAGCACACAAATGAACAGTCAGATGAGGGGATAGTAGGATGAGTCCAGAAGATTCCTGAGTACAGGAGCCTCTGTCCCCATGGATTTGGAATGTGCCACCTTCTGTGGTTGTGTTTGCCAACTGGGCAGCTCCCTGAACCATGTCATTAAAGGTTTTATGGAGGTTTTATTAAATAGACATGATTGATTAATCACTGGCCATTGGTAATTAACTCAACTTTAACCCTTCTCCCTTCCCAGGAGGTTGGGTGGAAGAGGGTGAGAGGGGGCAGAGTGGGGCTGAAAGTTCCAAGTGTTTAACCCTGCCTTGTTCTTTCTGGCACCAACCCCCATCCTGAAGCTATCTAGGGGCTGGCCAAGAGTCACATTATTAGCATGAACTTAGTTGAAAGGGGCTCCTTATGATTATGGGAAGATGCTCTTATCACCTCTGTCACTTGGAAATTCCATGGGTTTTAGGTCTCTGCCAGGAATCAGGGACAAAGATCAAATAGTTTTTTCTTATTATACCTCAATAAGGGATCCAGATAAATTCATCAGAAAGTCAAACACATTAGTTGTGACATGATATATCTAAATAAGTTATATTTCCCTTTGAAGTGACAAAGATTCTTATATTTGATCCAATCATATATTGTCCACAAGAGGCACATCCAAAACAAAGTGACTCGGTATGTTTAAAAATAAAAAGATGGGAAAGATATATTTAGAAAAGGAAAATTATAGTCCTAAACTATTAAACAAAATAAAAAATAATTAATGAAAACCAAGATCTACAATGAAGATATGTTTGTCATAAACCTTTAGTTTCTGAATAATAAGAGGAAAATGACTGAAAAACAATTGCTGTGGAGACTTTGTCAGTTCTTAACTGATCAAGTAAACAAACATAAAGATGTAGAACTTCTGACAAAACTCATTGCTGAGATACATTTAGCAAATATGAAAAAAATAAAAAAGAATACACTCTCTTTTTCAGTGTCTACGGAATATTTTAAAAAATGGATTGTGTGCTGGAGAGGGTGTGGAGAAAAGGGAACCCTCCTGCACTAATTGTGGGAAGGTAAATTGATACAGCCAGTATGGAGAACAGTATGGAGGTTCCTTAAAAAACTAAAAATAGAACTACCATATGACCCAGCTATCCCACTACTGAACATATACCCTGAGAAAACCATAATTCAAAAAGATACATGTACCACAATGTTCAATGCAGCATTATTTACAATAGCCAGGACATGGAAGTAACCTAAATGTCCATCGACAGATGAATGGATAAAGAAGATGTGGCACATGTATACAATGGAATATTACACAGCCTTAAAAAGGAATGAAATTGAGTTATTTGTAATGAGGTAGATGGACCTAGTGTCTGTCATACAGAGTGAAGTAAGTCAGAAGGAGAAAAACAAATACCATATACTAACCCACATGTATAGAATCTAAAAAAAACGGAACTGATGAACCTAGTGGTAGGGCAGGTATAAAGACGCAAATGTAGAGAATGGACTTGAGGACACAGCAGGGGAAGGGGAAGCCTGGATGAAGTGAGAGAGTAGCATTGACATATATACACTACCAAATGTAAAATGAATGGCTAGTGGGAAGCTGCTGCATAGCACAGGGAGATCAGCTCTAGGCTTTGTGACAACCTAGAGGGGTGGGATAGGGAAGGTGGGAGGGAGGCTCAAGAGGGAGGGGATATGGGGATATATGTATATATATAGCTGATTCACTTTGTTGTACAGCAGAAACTAACACAACATTGTAAAACAATTATACTCTAGTAAAGATATTAAAAAAAATGGATGTGTATTAAACCACCAAAAAACTCTAACAAAATTCCAAACCCAGAAATTACACATGGCTATATCCTTTACCACATACAATAAAACTAGAAATTGGAAAAATCTGTAACCAAAAAAATGTCTGACTACTTGGTATGAAAAAACTCTTCAAAATAATCCATGGATCAAAGAGGAAACCTAAACCACAATTTAAAGAACTCTTCAAAAATAATGATAATGACAATACCACATATTAACACCAAGAGGAGAGAGCCAAATCTGTAATCAGAGGCTACTTCAAAGTAGCCAATAAAAATAGTAATTAACATTTGTTGAGCACTTACTATGTGACAGACGCTGCACTAAGCACTTTTACATGTAGTTTCTCAATTATTCCTCATAACCAACCTGAAATGCTTTTATTAATATTATCAAATAAGAAAGTAAAAATATATGAAGTAAGCACATAATGCAAGAAGTTTAAAAGAAGAACATTAAAGTTTAAAAAAACAGAAGAAATAGGGAATTCCCTGGCGCTCCAATGGTTAGGACTCCATGCTTTCACTGCTGAGGGCACAAGTTCAATCCCTGGTTGGGGAACTAAGATCCCATAAGCTGCATGGAGCAGCTAAAAATAAATAAATAAATAATAAAATAAAATAAGATAAAAAACAGAAGAAATAATCAATAAAGCCAAAAGATGAAATTAATTAGAAACCTATGAAAGAACAGAATTGATAAATAAGCCCTTGAGGGTGTACGTAGCAGAAACTGTTGTGCCTGTCCCAATGCCCAGGGCATCATCACTTTTGTGTCTTCCAAAGGAATTCCAGTGTCAATATCTGCATCCCTTTGTATGACAGCTTTTTCTAAGACTGTGGGAGGCCTTTCTGCTTGTGCCCAAGACAGGCTTAAGTGCCAGGGAATGAACACCCTGACACTTACAACCCACCCCATTTCTACACACAGTAACCCTCAACCAATAACGGTCAGGAGCTGTGCGTGTAAATACCTCCACGCCACCACGCCTCTGTTGGGATCCTTCTGAGGCATGCCTTTATTCCCGAGTTCCCCAGGATCACATTCCTGTCCCCACAACAGTGGCTGGCTGAACAACTCATCCTTTATTGGTCGACTTCCTTCCCCTGGGTCACCTCCCCGCTCCCCTCTAGTGTTTTCTTGCATCAACCAAATAAACCAAATAAACCACTTGAACTCAAATCCTTCTCAAAGGGAAACCTAAACTGTACATTGAATAAATATCCAAAATAAACAAAGTCTTGTACCCACAGAGGGAGAAAAAATTACACCAAATTAAAAATGATATTTTATAGCCACATATTATAAACACATATATAGAGGCTAATTTTTTTTAATCTATATAAAACTTCATGCCAACTTATTTGAAAATCTTAACGAAATGGTAAGTTTATGGGAAAATAAAAATTATCAAAATTGACTCAAGAGAATGTAGAATGTCTGAAAAGACTAACAAACATGGAACAAATTGGAAATCATTGCCAAATAATCCATCCTCCAAATGTGGTAGGTCTAGGTGTAATCTTTTAACATGACAAGAAACATATATTTCAAACCAACAGCCAGTTGTTCATGCTAACAAAAAATATCTGCAATATTAATAGCAGATGAAATAGATTTCATGTCAAAAATCTGACTAAAATAGCACCAAAAAGAGAAAATTACAGACTAACTTGACTTATGAATATAGATGCAAAAATCCTGAATAAAATATTAGCCAATTAAATGCAGCAGTGTGCTAAAAGAATAATGCACTGTGATCAAGCAGGTTTATTTTTATAAGACTACAAGGACTAAAATTAGAATATCTATTAATATGCTATTACCCATAAGGAGAAAAAAAAAAGATTAACTCAATACAGTAAAAACATCATTTTCTGATATTAAAAGAGAAAAACCTAAATAGACTGGAGATGAAAATATATTTATTTAATAGAAGAGGGAATATCCATTTCAAACCACTAGGCAATATTGTTATTTAAAGACAAAATTTTAGAGACTTTCCCAATAAATTAAGGAGTAAGATAATGATAGTTGCTATTGTCATTGTTATATGACTTTTGCAACTCTATGCAATAGGACAGAAAAAAGACATAAATGTATAGCTATCAGAAAGAGAGAAGTCTTTGTTGCAGTTAACATAGTTGCCTACTTGTAAAACACAAGAATATTGTGAAAATAAAGACCACTCAAATGAAAACAAATTGGAGGCTATTTATTCAGAGCTTGGTATAGGAGGGGAGTCAGTCACATTCACTTGGGTTTGGTGGAACTCAAATGCAAACAGGAAAGCTTTACAGTGAAAAAAAAAAAAGGGAGAGGGGAGGTTTCAAGTATGCTCAGATAGGAGGTTGTTGGCATGGGGACATTGAATCCAGGCTAACTAGATTCATCCTATGTGATTGATTTGGGGAGCATATTTGACATTCTCTGGTTGGTCCTGAGCTGGAATTGTAGCCAAAGTTCAGCCTCTGTACACTGGTACCAAACTGAACCTTGGAGATAGAGTTTTGGTGAAGTAGAAAAGAATAGCTTTATTGTTTGCCAGGCAAAGGGGGTCACAGTGGGCTAATTAATGGCCTCAAAACTGCCCTGGAGGGGGTAGTGAGGAGTTTTATAGTAATGGTTCAAAGAGGAGAGCATGATCAGCTTGTGGACATTCTTCTCATTAGTTGGTGGTGAGGTAATTGGAAGTCAGCATCATCAACCTGGTTCCAACCCGTCTGGGGTCTCGTGCTAGTGGGCAGCAGACACTTAACTCCTTCCAGCTGGTGGGGGTTTCAGTATCTGCAAAACAGCTCAAAGGTATTGTTATGTATCTCCCTTGAGGTGGAACCAGGACCCTGCCCCAAGGCTGCACTATTGTTTCTTGGCTGCTCCTCCCTTGTCTCTGCATCCCCTCCCTTCCCTGATTAGCAACTGTTTGAACCTGTCCTTTGAAATGCAGAGAAGGCCATGGAGGCTGAATGAAGCCTATTTCCTAAAAAAAGAAACAGGGACACAGAAAGGCTTTTGTGCCAAGGAGCCCCACAGGGTCCTGCTCAGTTACAGAATCAGGAGCAAAAATTTGGGGAACTGGCCACTATTGACCAAGTCCTGACTTTTCTGGTCTGACTGCTGCAGAGGGTCTGGTTTGACTTTCCAGGTTGGTTGCTACAAAGGTTATGGGTCAGAGTGTTATGGTCATCTATGGTCTGACCATTTTCCATTTGTATATTTTTTTTCTTTTCTTTCTTTTTTTTTTTTTTTTTTTTTTTGGCTGCTTCAGGTCTTCGTTGCTGCACATGGGCTTTCTCTAGTTGCGGCGAGCGGGGGCTACTTCTCATTGTGGTGCACAGGCTTCTCATTGCGGTGGCTTCTCTTGTTGCGGAGCACGGGAGCTATGTGCGTGGGCTTCAGTAGTTGCAGCACGTGGGCTCACTAGTTGTGGAGAACGGGCTCTAAGGTGCGCAGGCTTCAGTAGCTGTGGGGCACAGGCTTAGTTGCTCCATGGCATGTGGGATCTTCCCAGACCAGGAAGATCCCTGCATTGGCAGGCGGATTCTGAACCACTACACCACCAAGGAAGTCCCCCGTTTGTATACTTAGTCTCTTAGTATCAACCAAAAAATAAATGAAAACCAACCACAAAATAAGGTAATGAAGTATAGTTGTAACCCAGATTTCTGCAACCAGAATATCTTGAAGTCATCAGCCTTCTTGGATTACCTTTCTCTACAAATCAAAGAAAACAGTTCAGTCCTCCATCCCATGTAGAAAATCCAGGGTCCCTCTGAAACAGGAGGGAAGGGGGCAGGGCACAATCTTTATAAGAATGACATAGCCCAAGGACACAACATAAACTGATAGAACCAAATATGTCCAAGATGGTCCAAGTCGACTTCCACTAGACCTTGAGCCTCAGTATGCACTGTGGGTATGTAACATACACACAGGCACCTTGGCAGTTCCAAGGCCAACCATCAAAGATCAAAAAGTCTGCAGTGGCCCAATTCCCAGAAACCTCCGCTCCTACCCCAAAATAGCTGGAATGCTCCTCCCACTCATTAGCCTGTGAAATTACTCATCCCTATAAAAACTGACAACCCTGTACCCAGGGGCCTCTCTTGCCTCCTGAGATGGCCCACACTCTATCTGCAGAGTGTGTTTCTCTCTAAATAAATACACTTCTTACTTATCACTTTGCCTCTCACCGAATTCTTTCTGTGATGAGACATCAAAAACCTGAGCTTCATCAAGTCCTGAGACCAGGTGTGTGATCTCAGTTAAAAGACCATGGGTTCAGGCTTCCCTGGTGGTGCAGTGGTTAAGAATCTGCCTGCCAATGCAGGGGACATGGGTTTGAACTCTGGTCCAGGAAGATCCCACATGCCACGGAGCAACTAAGCCCATGTGCCACAACTACTGAGCCTCCATTCTAGAGCCCATGAGCCACAACTACTGAGCCCTCATGCCACAACTACCGAAGCCCGCGTGCCTAGAGCCCACACTCCACAACAAAAGAAGCCACCGCAATGAGAAGCCCGCGCACTGTAACAAAGAGTAGCCCCCACTCACCACAACCAGAGAAAAGCCTGCGCAGCAATGAAAACCCAACACAGCCAAAATTAAAATAAATAAAATAGAATAAATTTAAAAAAAAAAAGACTATGGGTTCAAGTCCCAATCTGGGTTTTAAATGGGTTTGAGTCCCAGCCCATGGATTCAAGTCCCAATCTCTTAGTTACATGATTTCACTTCTAATTAAATAATATTCTCAGGGGACTTTGTATTTCTCCTGGTTTCCTCTTGCTGTAACTCCTGGACTTCAGCAGGTTCTTAGTCTTTGCTGTTAACTTGCCTCTCATAACAATTTAATTCTTCCATCATCTCTTAGCCCTACACTGGACACTGCCCCTATTCCTTCATTCATAACACTGTTAATCCCAGCCTGTTATATACAACAGACTTTTTATCAAAGCAACTGAGAAAATAAAGAGGTTTATTTATTGCAGAACAGTGTGGGTGACAATATTGACTATGTCATCATTGTCCTAAAAATGCATTTTCCATTCCTCAACATGGGGATGTTCCCACTGGTCTTATTCCTCCTTAGGAATGTGCTCTTGTTTCCACCTCTTTCTCTCCAGTCCTTCTCCCAATCCCTCTCTAGACATTCCTCACACTCCTCTCACCTTTCTGTTCTTGACCCCTCAACCCCTCTCCCAGCCTCTCCACAGACACTTAAAATTCTTCTCACTTTATAATAATGTCATTCAGGACTCCTTGAGTCTCCCCAAACCAAATGTCAGGCTGTGACTTTCTCAACCAAAAATGCCCATGGAGGCATTTGTTTAAGACATACAACCATGGACCCCAGAGATGAGGTATGACATTCCCCAAGGAGGCAGTAGTAGCTGAGTTGCTTTTTCTTTTTTTAATCTGTTTTTTTCCTACTCTCTACACAATATAAATTTGCAAAAATCAGCTATATTTTAGAATAATTATTCATGGGGGTAAACTCCAATTGCAATATAAACAGTAAAAAAAGATGCTCAATAATAAATATAAAAAGTATATGGGGCTTCTCTGGTGGCATAGTGGTTAAGAATCCACCTGCCAGTGTAGGGGACATGGGTTCAAGCCCCGGTCTGGGGAGATCACACACGCGCAGAGCAACTAAGCCCATGCACCACAACTACTGAGCCTGCGAGCCACAACTACTGAACCCATGTGCCACAACTACTGAAGCCCACAGACCTAGGGTCCATGCTCTGCAACAAAAGAAGCTACCTTAATGAGAGACCTGCACACAGCAATGAAGAGTAGCCCCCGTTCGCTGCAACTAAAAAGAAAGCCCACGTGCAGCAACAAAGACCCAATGCAGCCAAAAATAAATAAAAATTTTTTTAAAGTATATGAACTGATATAAGGAAAAATTATATTGAGGAATATAATCAAAGCTTTGAGAGAGACGTACCATATTCCTTGATGGTAAAATGCAGTATTGTGAAAATGTCAGTGATTTTATATTAACTTACAAATTTAATGCAATTTTAATCAAAATCCCAAATAAATTTTTTGTTTGCAAACTGACTGATTTATCATAAAATGTATCAAGAAGAATAACCGATGAGAATAATTAACAAAACATTTTGAGAGGTATATGTATTGTCACATATTAAAATATGTCACAGTGTTAAAATCTAATTTCATAGCCTTGTTACATGAATATGCAGATACCAGTGGAATCTAATGAAAAGTTCCATCAGTTAGAATTAGGTTCAACTGCAATGACCAATAAAAACAAAGTAACAATGATTTATACAAAATAGAAGTTTATTTTTCTCTCGTTTATTAGAAGTCTAAAGATAAGCAATCCACAGCTGATAGAAAGTCATCAAGACCTCTTCAGACACCAAGACTTCTTCTATTTTGCAATAATGCTCAACAAGTAACTTCTACTTATGGTCCAAAATGGCTGCCAGAGTGCTTGTCATCACATTTACATTACAGTTGTCAGAAAGCAGGAAAAGATCTAAAGAAGAGCATGGCCCTTTTCATTCAGGACATATCCTGAAATTTACAAACAAAATTCCCCTTATATATCAATGACCAGAACATAGCCACGTGACCACGCCTATCAGCAAAGGATGCTGGGAAACATAGTTTTGATTTAGGGGAATCAGGTGTCCAGCTAAATTAGAAAGTTTTATTACTAAAGATGAAGGGGAGAAGGGATATCGGGGTGTCTCTGGCAGCAAAGCACAGACCAACATACACGTGAGCATTTAATATAATCTAGTATAATGTAGACGTGGCATTTACAATCAATAGAGAAAGGTGGATTATCTATAAAGGGTGCTGAGATATTTGGCTAGCCTTTAGGAGAAAAGTTACACTAAAGCTCCACCTCATTCCTTATATCAAAATAAATTCCAAAAGGAATAAAGAATTGAACATTTTAACAAATGAAATCATAAAAAGACTAGACAAAAACTCAAAATCGTGGTTTTGAAACTTCTTTTAAACTATAACATTAAATGTAGAATCCATAAAGGAAAAGACAGACAAATCTGACTGCATGAAAATTTAAAGCATCTCTTGGTCCCAAAACACCATAGCTAAAAGTAAATGCAAGTGACAAATTAGGACAAAATGCCTGCAATATATTAACCAACAAAGAGTTAATATTCTTATTTTATGAGGTGACAAAACTCAATAAGAAAAAGATGAGCCCCCTATTAGGATAAATAGGCAAAGGATAGAAACAGATGATTCATAAAAGAAAAAAGCACATGGGTAGAAAAGTGTTTAACCTCACAAGTAATGATCAAAAATTAAAATAAAAATGGTTTTATGCTCTTTTTAAACTATAAACTGTGAAAGAAAAAAAAAAAGAAATAATGATAATACCCACTTTGGGGAAAGACAGTTGGCTGTTTAAAGTAACATTGCTACCACTTTCGGGGAAGATAATTGATAATGCCAGTCAAATGTTCTGAAATACTTCTCTGACCCTTGTAAAATCCACTTCTGTGATATAAAAGGAAATAATCAGTGATGTGGGCAACGCTGTAGGTACAAGGATGTTTATTACAGGGTTATGTATGTAACCTAGGAGCAGGGTATCTCCCTAGACTCTTGGGGGATAAACTGTAGACACCTATTTTACTGCATCCCCGATTGTACCATAATTATTGCGGACTTATTAAATGTTGTCTTGAGTCTTATTCTTTCAACTGTGTCGATGAAAATTCTAGTATTTGAAAAAGTGCTATAAATATGAGGTTGAGTACCATGGTGATGTGGAAGAGTATCTAATGATATGCGGACATGCTGTTGAAGTTTTTTGCTAAATTAATAAAGCTGACTACAAAATTCTTTGTGCACAGTATATTCTTGTTCTCCCTAACGTCTGCTCCTAGACTCTGTTCCCAGCTCCTTTGCTCCTTTGCCACTCCACTTTACTCCATGCTTCATTTCAACCAGAGCAAACAAAACCCCGGGGTGTTGTTAATAGCATACTTTTACTGAAGGGTTGAGTCATGGAGTACAATTACGGCACAGGGCAGGAAACCACTTCACGTTTAATATCAGACATTCTCTACCACTGGGAATTCCTCACTGGTTGTGTTCCTTCACAGAATCTACCCTTTTCTATGCTTCCAGTGCTCCTCCCCAGGTACCCTCCTCACATCTCCCTCCAGTCTCTTGAACTGCCAGCTCAAACTCGCCTCTTGTTCTCCTGTGGAGTAATTTATTACTCTCCCCTGGGAGCAGGGTTGAGAAGTGTCCACTATTCACACTTTATACATACCATTAGGACTGCTTATAAATTAAAATAAGTCTTCCTTGAGATGAATTCTATCATCCTCCTAAAGGCAGAAGCAGCTACAATCCTTTGAATGTATGTGTATAAATACATATCTCTTCTTCTAGACACATCATATTCACGTGTGCATATAGTTAGAAAGAAAGACTGAAAAAGTATACTCCAAAATGCTAACAGTGGTTCATTCTGATTGTTGGAATTACAAGAGCATTTTCTTTTCAGGTCGATATGTTTTTCCAAGTCTTCTGCAATGTAGGTATATATTAATTTTATATTTATGAACCTTGTGTTTTTAAGTTATCAAATGTAGCAACAAAAATATCCTTTTGTTACAAAATTTTACTTATCAAATGTAAATACCTTTCACTTTATCTTGGCTTCCTTTACCCCCAATGCTCACCAATACATTTAAGGGGGAAACAGATTTATAAATAGCTATCATAGGCTTCCCTGGTGGCACAGTGGTTGAGAATCCTCCTGCCAATGCAGGGGACATGGGTTCGAGCCCTGGTCTGGGAATCCCACATGCCACGGAGCAACTAAGCCCGTGCACCACAACTACTGAGCCTGCGAGCCACAACTACTGAGGCTGCATGCCACAACTACTGAAGCCCATGCACCTAGAGCCCATGCTCCACAACAAGAGAAGCCGCTGCAATGAGAAGCCCGCGCACCACAACCAAGAGTAGCCCCCGCTCGCTGCAGCTAGAGAAAGCCTGTGCGCAACAACAAAGACCCAACACAGGCAGAAATAAATAAATAAAATAAATTTATTTTTAAAATAAATAAATAGCTATCATTACAGTATAAAATATGTATTTCAAAGATGTGGACAGGCAAAGGTGAAATAAAAAGCAACCATGAACTAATGTGCAACACTGATCCTTAAGTTCAAAATGTGGATGAAGACTGTCCTGGATTTACACCATGTATTTCCTGGATGTATACCATGGGTTGCCTCTCAGCAGTGTTCAATCAGACTTGTAGACATTTGACCAGATTCATGGCCCTTGAATTTTAACCAGAGATAAAATTTGATAAAATCTATCAGTCTTGATGTTTAGTTTTTAAAAAATATTTATGTCAGCCATTTGTCTACATAAAGTACATAAGGAACAATAGACTGTTAGGCTGACATCAAATATGCAGATGATGTCATATCTGGGGGAGGGCACAGTGAATTGAATAGTGTCCCCAAAATTCATAGCAACCTGGAATCTCAAAGTGTGTCCTCAAAATGTGCAGGTGTAATTAATTAACTCCTCCATTTATTGTGAATTTAAAATAAAATAAGTGTAAAACAAAAAGTGTAGTTAATTAGTAGGAGAGATTACACTAAGGTCCATAGATGCAGTAGGTTCTCACTGGGGTGTCCTCATCATTAAAGCAGGGAGGGGATGTGAATATCATTGAGTTGGAAGATTTAGCACTTAGGCCTAGGTCTGGGTACTATTTAGCCCCAAACGATATGATATTTCCTTAAAGAAGGGAGCAAAAGAGTCCAACTGCACAGCCTTGGCAGCCCTGGTCATCTGGATGAGAAGGGCTGAGGCCTCAGGGGTCAGGGTGGATGGGCAACTGAAGATCACAGACTCCCATCACAGAGGAGAAAGCCCAAGAACAGACAGGAGTCTGGAGGGCATGTCGGTGATGGGAGAGATGTGTGGATATTGGAACGGTCTAAGAAGCAAGCTCAGCAGCTTCAGGGTCCAGCTAGAACGTGATTAATATGGCACGTGCCAACTTGAAATACTAACCCAAGGGCACATGAATCTGGCCCACCTATATCACCAGCTGCCTTGCCTGTCTGAAAATAGATTGTGAATAACTCAGGGTCATACGCAGTTTTTATATTCAATACATTCTGCATGGAAAGTATTCAATTCATAAATGATGATAATGCAAAACCTTCCCACCTTCATCAGAGGCAGAAGCCAGTGGCCACAGGACCAGGAGGACTGGGTGCCCAACATTATTAATAACACTCAGCCTGGAAGAGATTTATACCAGGTTCCTAGATTCAGAGAATTTACTTGATTAAGATGGTTCCAATCAAGTCTCAATTAATTCCAGTTGATAATGTGGATTATTCTCTTGTGGATCACGAACAGTTTTTTTTTCTTTTTTCATTCTAGGCAGACTTTTCCCTATCATCCCAGCAGAACATTTGTGAAATGATGCCTCTGTTCAAGGAACCCAAAGTAATTTAATTAGTAACTAAAAAATACAACACAAGAGGTTTAAAAAAATCTGCTGGGAAAAAAGATCTATCTGCTAAAAAGAAAAAATGGAAATAGAGTATAATAGTGAGAAATGATAATAATATGACTCTGTTTATAGCTTTTGATAGAGTAACTCTACTTTCAAAGCGTGCTTCTCTCACGGTTTGGGTCTTCGAGTCTGTGTGACAGAGATGGGGTGGGGCTTATACTGTTTTCACTCTTTCCTGGCTTTGAATGTGGATTCATTCTCTTTCCGTGAAGAAGCAGTGCTATTGCAGACACTGCCAATTACCCTCCAGTCATTCTGGGGAATCTCCATTTAACAGGGAGAGTTGTGTGCCTCCCTTTCAGGGACACTGGCTGTAAATTTCTCTGGCTTTGGGACTCTCCAGGACTAGGTAGCGTGAGTGAGACATCACCTTAGGTACTGCCAAATTTAAGGAACTGCCAAAAAACTCAGTAGTCAAGATAAATAATATCTTAATGCAATATTTTAAAAAATCTTATATCAATGCCCCCCAACCCATTGTGAACCAAATATCAAAATTTGTAGACAGGATCAGTATTATTAATTTTCCCTTTGAGCTCCAGGCTCCAGTATGGCTCTATAGGACACTGCTCTGGTAGTCAGCAGCTGGACCCCAAAAGGAGCCTTCCCTCTTTATCCCCAACCCAATCTAGGGAGTATTTTCTGAGGCCTGATCCCCCATAACATTTGGGGTGTCCAGTTCTCCATATAAATGTCCCAGCAGATGATTCTGGGCCTGATGGTGGCCCTGTGCTTATGTGCTATGACCATGGTTTCTGGTCCCAATCAGGTACATACAATTTCTTTAGGCCCCTCTTCTGAGTTACAGTCATAAAGAGGCACCTGGAAAAGGATAGTTGAACTTGGGGCTGTCTTAGAAAATCTAGGTGGCGTGGTTTTACTTGGCAGTAGAGATTAAGCTTGAAACTTGGCCCCATGCCCACCTTTTTGACCCCTTTCCTCCAAGTGACAGGAAGATAGAGTTGGAATGGAGATTCCTTTATGCCAGAAGAAGAGATAGATGGGATCTCCCTGGGAGAGTTGTGGCCTGGTCCTCTCCTCCAGGTTCCACAACACCCCAGCACCCAAATGCCAAGGACTCAGTGGGGAGGTCACACATGCTTCTGTCCCAATCCTAGAGAGTCCATAGCTTTGGATGGGCCTTTCTCCATCACTTTATCCCCAGCCAATCCCTTGCACCTCCAGATCTGGTTCTGCTTGAGTCACCTAGACCCTTTGGCATAACAGACCCCCAAGTGTTGATCCTTGAGGACATGTGGGACCGTCATCAGTGATGTCAGAGGTGTCCATGCTGATTGGATGAACAGTGAAAGCCCCAGAGAAGAGGAGGGAGTCTTTCCCCTTCCCTTGCTTTCTTTCCTGTGCTCACAGTCTTGAGGGGTGTTGCAGTGAGTCAGCAACAGAACTTGAATGGCCCATACCTTCTAGCAGAGCCAAATCCTGGGCAAATCAGTAGTGGATGTCCGAACAGCCCTACCTACCACCTTACCCACCCCTCCCCCAATTTTCCTTTGCCACCTTCTCCTTATACCCAGTAGAATTCAGGTAGCTTCTCCAAACCAGAAGAAAAGTTTGAGGTCAGCATCTTAGGATCTCACCACCAAATACATGTAGTGGCCCAGTGGGAGATGGAAGCTGGGTTCTTAGGACAATGCAGAGCTTGGCTGGCCCACACTATACTCTCCTTTGGTGATTGATGAATGAATGTTTGGCCCTTGCAGCTCTAATCTGCTCTAAGTGAGGCCTAAAAATACCCAGATGTACCCAGGAGAGGAAGTATTGAGACCCTAAGGAAGACCATGTATGGCCTGAGAGATGTCTCCACAACGCAGCAGAGGAAACAGGCCTCCAGTCTCCTCTGCTCATCTATGGGAAGTAACCACCACACATGGGTCAACCCTTGCCGTTGTGAGTTGGTTTCACAACCATTAACACATTTGTTCCTCACAATAATCTGTGAGGTCATCACTGGCAGAAACCAAAAGGGAAGAGAAACACAAGCTATTATTTATTGAACTGAATACTTGCTCTGTGCCAGACGCCACGGCTGGCACTGGGAACACAGGACAGGAGACTAAGTCCTAACCCCAGGCAGCTTTAGCCACTCCTCACCTCACCCTCATCCCCAGTCTATCACCAGGTCCTGGCACATTTGCCTCCCAAACACTGCTCAGATCCACCTGCTTCTCATCGCTGTCACCACCCTGCTTCAGCTAGCAGTGACTCCAACAGCATAAGTGCTAACCCAGTCTCCCCATGGCCACCTTTGCTTGCCCATGTTGAATTTTCTACATTGCAGCCAGAGAACATCTATCACCATGCAAATCTGATCATATTATCTACTTGATTAACATTTCAATAGCCTCCCATTGCTCTTGCAGTATGAACCAAAACTCTTACTATGACCTCCAGACCCCACAAGGTCATCCCTTCTCCACCTATCCAGACAAGGCTCACGCCAGGCTCCCTTGGTCTTTTCCTTCTAGCCACATGGGTCTTCTATCAGATCCCCCCAAACACCATGCTCCCTCCTGACACAGGACCTTTACACAGGCTGTCTTCTCTGCCTGACGTGCTCTCTCCTCCTCTTCAAACTCCCCTGCCCCCCCACACACACCTTATTTATGTGCCCTGTCCTACCCTTTAGATTATTGCTCTTCTGTCAAAGGAAGCTTTCCTGACCTCCCAGATTAGAGCAAGGGTGCAGTGATGGTAATTTTATGTGTCAATTTGGAGGGTGTTTTTGGATGAGATTAACATTTAAATCGGTGAACTCTAGGTAAAGCAGATTGCCCTCCGTTATGTAGGTAAGCCTCATATAATCAGCTGAAGGCCTGAATTGAACAAAAAGACCAGCCTCCCCAAACCACATAGAATTCTCCAGGAGTCTGTCTTCAGACTTCACCCGTACATTGACTCTCCACCTGCCAACCTTGAGACTGGAACTGCACAATCGGTTCTCCTTGGTCTCTAGCCTTCCAGCCCACACTGCAGTTTTGGACTTGCCAGCCTCCATAATCCCATGAGCCAATTCCTGATAATAAAGCTCTTTCTACATATATATTTAAATGTTTATATCTATATTTATATTACAATTCTAACACCACTTCCACCATGTGTGGTTTTCTCCATACCACCAAGCAATTTATTCTGACATTATCTACTCAGAGACAGCATCAGATCCCATAGGTCAAGGGCTCAGTCTCGCAAGACTGTCCCCCACAACACACACACACACATAACACACTTCAGGCACCAACTGCAAGTCCAGATTGTCACCTGTGCTTCTGATCAACCAACTATAGATCAGACGTTCCCACAACTCCTTCCTCAGGTTCAATTAATTTGCTAGAGTGCTTCACAGAACTCAAACATTTTACTTACTAGATTACCAGTTTATTATAAAGGATATAACTCAGGAACAGCCTGAAGAGATGTGTAAGGCAAAGTATGAGGAAAGCATAGAAGCTCCATGCCCTCTCCAGGAATAGAGCATCACACTCTCCCCAAACCTCCATGTGTTCACCTAGCTGGAAGTTCTCAGAACCCAGTACTTTTGGGGTTTTATGGAGGCTTCATTACATAGTCATGATTGATTAAATCATTGGCCATTGATTGAACTCAACCTCCCTCCCCTCTCCCCTACCTGGAGGTCAGGAGATGGAACTGGAAGGCAACCAGGCCTCATCCATAGGTCACCTAGGGGCTTTGTCTCATTAACAAAAGACACCTTTATCTTTTTTATCACAGGAAAGTTCAAGGGTTTTAGAAGCTGCATGTCAGGTACAGAAATGAAGACCAAATATCAAGGGGCAGGGGGATAAATTAGGAGCTTGGGATTAACAGATACACACTACTGTATACATATTTATTTTTACTTATTTATCTATTTGGCTGCACAGGGTCTTAGTTGCAGAACGCAGACCTTTGTTGCCAGGTGCGGGATCTTCGTTGCAGCATGTGAGATCTTTAGTTGCAGCATGCAAACTCTTAGTTGCAGCATGTGGGAGCTAGTTCCCTGACAAGGGATCGAACCTGGGCCCCCTGTATTGGGAGTGTGAAGTCTTAGCCACTGGACCACCAGGGAAGTCCCATACTATATATAAAATAGACAAACAACAAAGTCCTACAGCACAGGGAGCTATATTCATTATCTTGTAATAACCTATAATGGAAAAGGATCTTTAATATATGTATTATATATATATATATATATATATATATATATATATATATATATATATATATATATATATATAACTGAATCACTTTGTTGTACACCAAAAACTAACACAATATTGTAAATCAACTATATTTCAATTAAAAAAGAAAATTTTAAAAAATCACCTATATCTCTATCATTTATCTATCTATCATCTGTCTATCCATCCTATTGGTTCTGCTTCTTGGAGAACCCCGACTAACACAGAAACCTCCTAGGAGCTCTCATAGTGTAGTGTTTCTCTCCATCATAGCGTGATTCTTCAGTTAACATAGACTCTAATTTCCATGACTGCACAGCTGGTGCCCATTTTCCCCTCACCTTTGCATCTCGAGTGCCTAACTCTGTTTCTGGCTTACCAAGTTAGGCTCCTGGTAAATATGCGTTTAATACCTAATGAATAAGAACAGAACTTTCACTCATGGAGCTTACAGTCTAGTAGGAAAAGACGGCAAATGAGACAATTTCAGTGCTCTATGACGAGCAGTGACTTTCAGCTCTGAATGCCATAACAGCTTGGAGGTGCAGCTCCTAACCTATGGGGAAGGAATAAGTCGCAAAAGTCTCTCTGAAGGAGAGGACACTTGAGCTGTGCCTTAAAGGACAAATAAGGGTTAATCATGAGAAGTAGAGAAAGGAAATGTGCTAGGCAGGAGTAACAGCGCGTGCATAGACTTCAGGCATGAGAACCCTTATGGGAAACAGACAAGCCTGACACGGGACCTTTGGATGCAGGGCTAGCGTGCTTGTGTATTATCACAAAGGTGAGGGGGCTGTTGAGGTAGGCGTGACATGCTCGTTTTGTACTTCAGTCAGATCGCAAGGAAGATGGATTGCAGCCAGGGAGGGAATGGAGTCAGGGAGCTCTGCTGGAAGGCTTTGCCCTAACCCAGAGAAGAGGTTGTGACCACCAGGGTTGAGGTGGTGTTAGCGCTGATGCTGAGAAGGACCAATCTGAGCTAGAGGCAGAGCAGATGGGACTTGGGAACCCAGGGGAACCAGGGCAGGAGGAGAGAATGACTCCAATTTCTGGGCTGGGAAGCTCGGAAGTACAGAAGGGGCGAGTATGAGGTCATGGGTGGGGGAGGAGGAGGAAACTGAGGGGAGTTGGGAATAAGCTGTGTTTGAAATTTGAGTCACGTGGGAGGGAATTAACATTTGTTGAGCAGCTGCCATATCCCAGATCCTGCGCTGGGTGCTTTTGATTGATCGTCTCAGTTATTCTCTGTAACTGGCCATTTAAGAGTCGAGTGTGTGGTTTGGGAGCAAGGTCTCACTTTGATCTCACAACCACACACAGGTCATATCTCCGTCTCACAGAAAGAAACCCGGAAAGGTCAGGTTCCTTCCCCAAGGCCGCAGAGCGGGGAAGTGGCAGAGCCAGGATTAGAACAGAGGCTCCATCTCCCAGGAGAGGGCTCGTCCCCCATCCCAGGCTGCCAGCTGAACCCCACATTACCAGTTCTGTAGTGGAGAAGGCCTGAGGCCTGCTCTTGGGAAAACCACAGGTACATGTGGGGTAACTCCCGTCTCTCCTTTCCTGTCTGCCCCATAGGGCCGGCGTCTCCCCGACTGAGCCACTCTTGCTTCCCTGCTGCCCGTGACCTCTGACTTCCCACCCCACCCCCAAGGCTGGATAAAGGCCAGCAGCGATATTCCTCGGAAGATCCCTGGCAGCACATGGCACACACAGGATTGGAATCTTACTCTGTATTTGAAATCAGGAAAAAATCAGGGAAAGTCACCGCTTTGAGCTCAGCTCCAAGGAAAAGGTGTGGTGTTGGGAAGGAGGACATTTGTCCTGGCGGGGTGTGGGGGAGGTGGGTGGTGCTGGGAATTGGCAATTAAATTCCCGGGCTTTTGGAGCTACGGCCAGGATATATGATTCCTTAACAGCCCCTGGGGGTCAAATGCAAACCGCCCAGTCACTCTGGCCCCAGACCCCCCCCACCCCACGCCGGGCCAGGAGGAGCAGTCCCTCACCATGACAACCCACCTCACCCAGTAGGAAACAGGGGAACAGAAAGCGGTCTCTGAGCCTGGAATGGAAAGGGGAAGGAGAATGCATTCTGTGGAACATACTCACAGAACACCCACAGGCCTCACATAACTCAACCGAGGGCACAGAAGCGAGGCGCTGGAGGCAGGGGCCTCAGGAATGATGAATGATGAATGGGAGCATCCTAGAGAATACTTCAGCACTTTCACAGAATGTGAGGGCCTTAAGGGTTCTATTTCTTGTCCAACTCCTTCATTGTGTAGAGGAGAAAAGCAGTTCCTAGAAAAGTGAATAGATTTACCCAAGGCCACGCAGCTGAGAACAGAGGCAGGATCAGGCCCAGAACTACAGAGTCCAGGGTCCTAGTCCCTGAGAAGGATGGATCCTTTCCTCCCACCTGTCGGCTGCTCTGGACCCTGAGCTCTTGGGCCTGCTTGTGCAGGATGCCCACCCCCATCAATCCCAGTGAGTCTGGAGTGGGGAAAACAACGACCCAGGGCTGACATTCACTACCATCCTCTGGAGCCTTCCTGGGGGCCAGTGAAGTGCAGGCACCAGAGGGCCAGCGCTTCTTGGAAAAAGGGAGAAGCAGGCACTGAGTGGCGATTAAGGTAATTAAAGCTCTAAGCAAATTCCATGCCACACGGAATAAAGGATGCGGGCGTGTGGGTGCCTGACTGTTCAACCCCCTCCCCAGTCACACCCTCAGCCTCTGACTCTGCAGCCTCAGTGAGAAGGGTGTCCCTGCCCTTCCTGGGAGCTTGCACGCCTGAGTCCAGACACTTTGGGGTCTGCTGTTCTCTTTCTCTCGCCCCCAAAACAGGCTGACGCCAGGCCCCCCGCCCTTCCCCAGGCCCTTGGTACACCTGGCACTAGGATGGTACAGGGGGCTGCACTGAGAGGGGCTCCCCGACCAGCGGTCCCACCAACCCTCTCACCTTCCCAACCCCACCTGGGAGGTCGGCTATTTGCATTTTCCTTGGGGAGGAACGGAAGAAATTTGAGGACCCGTTAACGGTCCCGGGGCTTGTGAACCAGACTAAAGATTATGGGCATCAGAAAAGGGAGAGAAGGATGGGTGTGTGCAGGAGGGGTCTGAGGTGACGGAGAGGCAGAGGGGGGCTTCTAGTCTACTCTCTTAGCTTATCATTTCCTACTTGGAATTGCCTCCTAACAGGCTCCCCTCTCTCCGGCTCCCGAGCCCTCACCTCTCCCGACTCGGTCTTTGTATAAATCAAACCTGACTATGTCTCTACCTTGAAGAAATCTTGCAGTAACTCCCCCACTGTTAGCAGGGGGAGCCTGGCCCTTGGGCAGAGCCTGAAGCCCTGCCTCTCTGCATGCTTATTTCTCCTCAATCCCCATCTCGTCCCCTAAGCTCAGCCTTACGCAGCGCTGGCAGGCCCCAGCACCCTGTGTTCTGTGGCATCAGGGCCACTCACGCCCTTCCCTCCCTCCTCACTTGGCTCGTTCCTGTTTGCCCTTCGAGACTCACCGTCCCAGCCAGGCCTGCCCTGCGCACACCTCACAACTCCTGCCACCCTGCTGAACAGACTTCTAGTCCAGCAATTGTCACTGTGCCAATGGTCTATTTTGCTTTTTTTCCCCACCTTTGAGCTGCCTGAAGGCAGGGACCGTATGTTACTCATCTGTGTACCCAGGCCTGGTTCCATAAAGGCTGAAAGATGAAACCATAAATGAACACAGAAATGAATGTGGTAGTAACACTTCCCCCTGTCTCCCACCAGAGCCAGCCTAGTGAACGGACCAAGGAGAGGCCAGAGGGTGAGAGCCGCCTTGGTGACCTCAGTGGTGGTCAAATAACCATCACCGAGTCCTGGGATCCTGACATAATGGATGGACCTGTTCGTTCTCCACACCCCACGAGGCTCACAGTGTTTCCCGGGATGGGAGGGGCTGCCGGCGCCTGCCCAACGCCACCTGGTGGGCAGAATCTCCACTGCATTCCCCACCCAGGAGCCCAGCAAGCCTCCCCCACTTCCACCCTGCCCAACTCCCCTCCCCCCTGGGGGAACGCCCTCGAAGGCCCCAGCCCCGATCGGGCAGCCGAGAGGGTACAGGCGCCACCCCCAGGAGGCCAGGCAGTAGGGCCTGGAGTGTCAGAGCATAGCGTCACTGGCTGGAGAGGGAAGGCTGGAAGAAGTACCTCCCCTTCTTGCCAGCCGCAAGAGTTCCTCTGCGTCAACCAGCAAGGCTTGCAATTCACTCGGGGGTGGGGGTGGGGGGAATGTGGTCTCCTGTATCCTCTGAAGTCCAGGTAGAGACACCTGCTTGGAAATCTCAGAGCTCCTCCAACGGTCACTGCCCAATGAGGGAAAAGTCGATTCAAGCTACTAGTTTGTCTGAAGCACTGTTCTCCTCTCCGCCCCCACCCCCTCCCAGCCTGTATGAGAGGAAACGTCCAGTTCCCCACCCTGTGCTCACCAGTCCAGATGTGTGATGTCATACAGATTGCAAGGCGTAAAACAAGCAAGGGGTAAAACGGTCCATTTATGAAGATTTGGGAGGCAGGTCAGAGGCTAGAAGCTCCTAGCTGTGAGGTCAGGAAGGTCTTTGTATGACCAGTTTTGTCATTTAAAATAATTTGTAGACACCCACGCCACCTCCTTTACAGTCAGTCCGAGCCAACATGGGCTCAAACTTCTTCACCCGATGCCCATCTCAGGCCTCAGGCCAGTGTTTGCCTTCCGGACAGGGATCCTCCTCCTCCAACTTTCTCCCTCTCCTCCCTCTCACCACACAGTCAATTTAGGATTCTCAGAATTTGGAAGTATAACTCAGGGTTACATTATGACTTTCGTGGGCCCTAGGCAATTTGGTCTTTGTCGGCCCCTTGTTCCATTAAAAAATTTTGTAAATTATATTTCACAACTGTCAGTATAAAAACAAATGTAATCTAGGCTGGATTCATTATTGTATATTCATTGTAATTATATTTATTTTTTATTTTGATTTCAAAAGGAATTAAATTCAAATCATGTTCATGAGCTCCCCCCCCGCCCCCGGCAAATATCGTGGCCCCTAGACACTGTGATTCCCGTGCCTAGTGGTTAAATCGGGCCCCTCAGGACTGAAGCCCGAACTGCACAGGTGCGCAAACCGGCCTTTTCACCGGGGCGCCCACGCCTGCGCCTTCTGTCGGCAGCGGCCCCAGCGGACATCGGGGAAGCCCAAGTTCCTTTTTTTAAGGGACCAGTGACCGTGACTCTAATGGCCTCTCTGCTTCTCCCTGAATACCATGGGCAACCTTCAAAGTAGCCAGAACATCATGAGTCTCATCATACCAGTCCTTGAACTGTTCGGTTCCGTGATCCAGAGGTTTCTCTGACTCTAGATTATGGAGCACGTGGAGTTGCAATGGGATTCTATCATAATAAAATTGCATTTCCTTGAAAATTACTATTTGAAATCTTAGGAATTCTGAGAAACAGAAGTTAAGTGTTAGTGTAAGGTGGATTTCCATAGGAAGGTAAAATGAAATTTACATTACATGTGAGGAACAGATCCACAACACTTTGAATTATTCTTTCAATTAATAATTATCAAAGCAAAGAATATCATAAGTCCACAGATCCATGAATTCCCATTTCATTAAAGCCTCCACTTGGCAGCCTACACAGCTATTCAGTGAATGTGAAAGTTCCCAACCAAAATACTGCCAAATCAGTTGAATCAAAGCATTAAATCTGTGGCTGAAAAGTTATGAAAGCATTTAAATTTATTTATTAAATGATGTTTTGACTGCATTAACAGAATCATTAATTAAGCACATCCTTTGTTTAAATTTGACAGACTTGTTCTGGATTACTTTTGTAAGCTGAACAAATAGAATAAAAATTAAATTTAAAAATAAACTGAACTATTTGGCATGTTAGATCATTAAGTGAAGAACTGTTTTGTATTTCATCGGTTTTATAAATTCACATGGTGACATATCAAGTTTCCCCAAGTAGGGAGGGATACACCTGTAAAAGATTAGAACCAACATGTCCTGTTTTACATAAATAATTATATTGTGTTATGAAATTGTGAAACTTAGAGAACTGCTTAGCCTCGTAAGTCCCAGTTCCCACATTTTTTAAATGAAAGCTTGGACTAGTCTGTAGTCTTCAAACGATTTTAGATATAAAAACATTTCTATCAAGTGAAATAATCATAGTTAATAGTAACAGGTAATGTTTGTGTTTTCACTTTTCATCCTCACAACACCGTATGACCAGTGTCCAATTTATATTGCAGTTGAAGAAACAGAGGCCAGAAGAGGTTAGCTAACATACTCAAGATCACACAGCTAACCACAGAGCTAGAATTCAAACCCAGTTCTCTCAACCTCAAGTCTCATGCTCTTTAATCATTTGAAGCCCCCTCTGTGAAGCAAAGAGGGAGGCTTTTCTGACTGAAGAGCAAGTGGAGGCTTCCCAGAGCCCCAGTAACTCTACTTCTCATCCTAGGAGTTCAGTTTAGGAAGTGCCTGTTTTTTTCCTTTAAAAAAATTTTTTTTTCAACTAAGAGTTTTGCCTTTATATCTGGTCAAATAACAAAAAAATTTTCATCATGATTAAAACAGATTTTAAAATTCTCATAGCTCTCTTTGGTCATCCGGTCCCACGTCGTCGCCCCTCCCCCCAGCTCCCCCATCTGCTTTCTTCAGTAGATTCAGGGATTCCCAGGAGTCTGCAGACCCGCAATTAAGAAATTCAAGTAAAATTCAGGTGGAGACCATATACAGAATATATGGCATACAGTGACATCTACTGGTAAATTGTGGTATTGCATTCAACTTCCTCTTAACAGGAAATGAGGATCCCACGGCTAAATTCTACCCAGTTGCAGATGTAAATCAAAATAGGAGAAATTTCTGTCATACAGAGAAAGCAAGGGGGAGTCCCATCTTGGAATTTCCCAGCACAGTAAAAAGTCCGAGTTATGGTCCTGACTTTGCAATCAATACGCTTGGTGCCTTAGCTCCAGGACCTCACCTTGAATCACCTGGGCTTTACCATTGTGCCCCCAAAGCACTAAGGGCACCCCAAGGGGCCATGTCAGAGAGGCAGAGCCAAGAGAGTGTGGCTCCTCTCCTCCTCCTAATCTAGGCACTTCTCTTTTTATCTCTTCATATGCTAATTTTTAAAATAATGTTCTGTTTTCAAAAAGAATTCCACATCTCTTTTCAAAAGTCTCTCAAAATTCTGTTTGTACTCTGAAGACCTGGGCAACCTATGTCGGCATTTACTGTGCCTACCACATTTTAAGGTCCTGTACTAAGTCTTTATGAGCTACAACATAGGAGTCCCAGCCCCCTTCTCTTAAAGAGCTTACAGGGACTGCCCTGGTGGTGCAGTGGTTAAGAATCAGCCTGCCAATGCAGGGGGCATGGGTTTGATCCCTGGTCCAGGGATCCCACATGCCGCAGAGCACTTAAGCCCGTGCACCACAATTACTGAGCCTGTGCTCTGGAGCCCACAAGCCACAACTACTGAACCTGCATGCCACAACTACTGAAGCCCGTGGGCCTAGAGCCCATGATCTGCAACTGGAGAAGCCCACGTACTGCAACGAAGAATAGCCCTAGCCCCGGCTCGCGGCAACTAGAGAAAGCCCGCGGGCAGCAACGAAGACCCAGCGCAGTCAAAAATAAATAAATAAAATAATTAATTAATTTTTAAAAAATAAAGAACTTACAATACAATTGTGGAATAAAACAAGCACATCATCTGTTCCTTCCTTAACTAAGCATTTTTGTCAAACTAGGATATATTTTCCATGTGATCAGAGAGAGAATTCTTTTTATAGTCAATCTTGCTGGAAGGCGTCTTTGCTATAAAATGAGTGTTTCAGGAGTCTCTTGGGAAGAAACCGTTATGGACTTGAGATCCACTGTCGTTACTATGTAACAGTGTTCCTTCTCATGGGAAGTGTATCAGATTAGAGACTTGGCCAGTAGTGTCTGTTGTTCTTAAGCAAAGTACATAAGGCTCTGAGGTTCCCAACCCAGACAACAGGCTATATATCTGCAAATTTCCCATTCAAAGTCCATCTTCATTTTGTAATCAAGTTGTTTGATTTTTAAACAGTTCTATTAAAGAATAGGGAGCAATGTACTACTCAATGATCCAAATAAGGTAATAATAATATCATGAATTATTAGTGTTGATTAAGTACTTACTCTGGCCCAGAAATTGTTCTAAGAGCATTAACTTATTTTATCCTCACAAAATCCCTAAAAACTACATTTTCTTCTTATCATCATTTTACAGAGGAGGAAACTGAGGCACAGAGTCATTAAATAACAAGGAAGTTACCATTGTCTGACACCACTGATCCAGACTTCCTGCCCTTAGGGAAGTTATAAAAGCGAGTCAGACTAGCTCCATCCTCCCCCCTAGCCCACTGGTTACTCTCAGAGGCCTTGCTGTGGGCCCCCCCGCTGCACTCAGCTCTGGGCTCTGGTACTATTTGGACAGATGAAGAATCCCACCTTCCGCCCAGGGCCAGCAGTGGCATGGGCAGTGCCTGAATATTGTTTAGCATTGCGTTCAATAAGGAAAAGGAAAATTAGAAAGAGAGATTCAAGTTTTTGGACTGTCTCTATCTCTTAGCATCCTGTATAAGTCTATATTTGATAAGATTAGATTGATCAAATCTAATCCTCCTTTAGATTAGACAAAGAGGATTATCTAATCCTTTTCAAGTTGGGCCCCCTTGGATGACATTTAAGGCAAAAAAATTGAGAGTTTCAAGACTCTAATGGGCATTAAAAAATCAGAATTATTTTACTTTCCTCTTTTTCCTCTATCCAAGAAAATCCAAGAAGTACTTGATTGTAATATGTATAGTTTCCAGATCTTGGTTGAAGATGAGATTTTCTTTTCAAGTATCTGAGAACTCTCTATAAGACCACCTTCCCTACTCTACCCTACCCTGGCCTTGCAAGGAAAAAGACCCCCAAACCACAGCCAAGCCCTGTGGGCACCGTAGGATAACTCTCAAAGGGAAGTGTTCTCACCTTTTAATTATCTTCCCAACAGCAGGAATGATCAGCTGGAGACTCCCAACCATAACTCACTGACCTCGTAGGCCAGCTGAATAGACAGGCCTGCTCTGATAGACACATTATGTGGCAAGCAAAGAACAAAGAAACCCATCATCACTATGTGTTTTCACCCTTGTAATATGTATAATTTATCTTCTTTTGGAAAGGTGCATATAAATTTTAATGCAACTTGCTTAAGAAAAAGTCACAGTTCGCTACTCCCATTTGTTTCCCAGGAGAAAGAGGAAAACCTTAACTTCATGATGAGTATTAAGAGGACTTCAGGCCCATAAGGAGATCTCCCCAAAGGGGAGGCATCTCTGATATGTTAGGTCCTTAAAACAATTTTTTAAAAAATCTATGTGATCCCAAGACAGCCCCATCCTTCACACACTGACTAAGAAGCCTTAGGTGACATTGAACAAGGAGGCACATATCTCAGGATTTCAGGATTAGCGAGATGGATTCTCTTTAACACACATGAAAACACCAGGCACAGAATTTCTGGAAACGAAGAGTAGTAAAGACATTGTCTAACAACCTCCCATCCAGTGTATTTTTCCCTTCTACAATATCCTTGGCATATGGTCGGCCCTCCTTTTTGTTGTCCAGAAACTGAGGAAAAGACGATCTAATTCAACATTAGAGACAAATGCTTATCTCTTGGGTGACTATAAATCCAAGGCAGCCTTCAGGCAGTAACCTGCTGAATAGGCTACAATATTCTCAAAGTGTGGACTGGAAAACAGAAGCTGCCTATCCATCTCTGTCCTCCATGCCGGGCTCTGAGAGACCTCATAGATGCACAGCAGGCCCACTTTTCAATCTGAGAGTCAATGCAAGTGAAATAGGTAGTGTTTCCAGTCCAAAATGACAATCTGAGTCAATAAATTTAACACAGTCCCTTCATAATTCCCAGATGAAGTGATTTCTGGGGCAGAAGAGGACAAACACTCAATGCCTCAGTGTGACATGGATCAAAGATGAGATGAGGAATTTGTGGAGGGTGGTACCAGATTCAAACCCCACAACATCCTTGAGAAGAGGACAGATGCTGGAGTTCTCAAGGAGGGGCAGGTGGCCAAAAGTACGCCCAATGCTTGTTTGTGGCACAGAAAGCATGAGAATGGAGGAGAGGTACTGATGAGGTCTGCTCTTGGTGCGGGCCACCATGCTAGTTGGAGAGATACAGCTGCCTTTTCAGCTTCAGCGGCCACAGAAGGAGCCCTTGAGTCGGAGGTGAGACTGGCTGCCCTTGGCCACCTCTCTCTTACCCTCACACACCATGAAATGTCTAAGGTGATTAAAGTCAAGAAGATGTAAACTTGTTTCCTTTGCTGAAGGGACACATAATCTCTAACAGAACACCTATCCTTTCCTATATTGGACAAGCACAGACCTTCTTCTTTAAGGATGAGAACATGGAGGAAAATTACCAGATATAGAAATAAAGAGGCCACTATGAGGAGTGCCAGGCAAATTCAATAAAATAAGGTTCATGAGGTATACTCTAAGCAAACATTGAATGTCAAAGATAAAGAAAAAAGGCCTATAGCCATCCAGGTAGAAAGCAAAACCAACAGGCTATTTATACTGAAAAGCAGCAGATTTCTGCTTTGGAACCTTAAATGCAAAAATGTCATTCGGTAGCTGAACAGATAATTCATTTGTGTAATGGAAGAAGATACTTCAGGGAAAATAAGTGTGCTTCAGCTATACCTTTGGCACAGAGGACTCACACTCATAATATGGGGCAAAAGGGGTTTCATAAAAATACAGTATGATTCTATACATGTAAAGATAAAAAATAGTCAAAGTAAACACTGTATTATTAAGGATACAAATCTCAGAAGTAAAACTATAAACAAGAAAGTGAGATTACATTAACTCAAAATTCAGGATAATGGTTCCATTTGGGGAACAATTAGAGTGATGCCATTGGACACTTTGAGGTGTTGGTGAAGTTCTATTGATATTCCTTAGGCCAGTGGTAGCTTCATGGGTGTTTGCTTTATTATTACCCTTTAAATTGTACAAATACATGTTGTACACCATTCTGTATATGTAACATGTTTCAAATAAAAATTAGGAAAAAAATACATCTAAAATAGAAAATAAAGAAAATGTATAAATGAAAAATTAACTTTTTTAAGATTTAAAGAATGTACCAGTTAATGCAATTTTTAAAACTTAAGCATGGGGCTTCCCTGGTGGCGCAGTGGTTGAGAATCTGCCTGCCAATGCAGGGGACACGGGTTCGAGCCCTGGTCTGGGAAGATCCCACATGCCACGGATCAACTGGACCCGTGAGCCACAACTACTGAGCCTGTGCGTCTGGAGCCTGTGCTCCACAACAAAAGAGGCCGCAACAGTGAGAGGCCTGCGCACCATGATGAAGAGTGGACCCCACTCGCCGCAACTAGAGAAAGTCCTCGCACAGAAATGAAGACCCAACACAGCCAAAGATAATAAATAAATAAATAAATAAATGTGACACCTTTATAAAAAAAAAAAAAAAAAACTTAAGCATGGGCAGAGTAGGAATATTATATAAAGTATATTTTAAGAAAAAAATCTGATAAAGCACCAAAAAGAGAAAGAGAGGAAGACTACAATGGATGAATCTCATTTGTGAAAACAGATGAAAAATTCCTAATTGGTTTTTTTAAAAATAGGAAATTAGACTAAGAGGTATATTATTAAGCCTTATCTGGTACTGTTAGGTACTGTTAGACTTCATAATAAAAATATGCAAATGGTTTGACACTAGAAAATGTCTTATACTGAATTCAGAGAAAAGTCTCAGGATAATAACAGTAGATGCCAAAAAGTCATTCAATCAAATTCAACACATTTTACTTATATTAATAAAAAATCAAAACATCAGAGAACTATAAAAATATACATCTTTGAAGTCAAACACTAGGGGCATTCCTACTAAAATCCAATATAATATAAAGATGTCTGCTATCAGGACCATTATTCAAAATTATTAGGAAGTTTTAGGCAAGTGTAATAAGGTAAGAAAAAAGAATAAAGAAGTATACATATTGGAAAAGACAATTATAATTTTTTTCATGATGATATAATTATTTGAAAAATCAAGAAAGAAAATTAATGGAAACATGATTAGTGCTAATGAGAGAGTTCTTGTGTTGTGTTCAATTGCAAAATAAATGTACAAAACTTAATAGTAATAATCACAACCTCAAACGCCTTCAGGCAAACAATAAAAATGAATGATGCAGACTGGTGGGGACCTTCTGTGGCTATAGGAGACAACAGCTTCCCAGCTCCCAGCTCATTTTTATCAAGAAAGAAAGTGACCACAGAGTTTCTGGATATTCTGATTTTTCAAGAGAATTTGGAAAATTATATTTTTGTATAAAATTTTCTGATTTTTTATGTATATAACTAATTCAAAAATTACATGAACTAAATATATCCATAGGCTAGATATGACCATGGGCCTCCAGTGTGCAACTTTTTTTTCTTTTTTTGTGGTACGCGGGCCTCTCGCTGTTGTGGCCTCTCCCGTTGCGGCCTCTCCCGTTGCGGAGCACAGGCTCCGGACGCGCAGATTCAGCAGCCATGGCTCACGGGTCCAGCCGCTCCGTGGCATGTGGGATCCTCCCGGACCGGGGCATGAACCCGTGTCCCCTGCATCGGCAGGCGGACTCTCAACCACTGCGCCACCAGGGAAGCCCCAGTGTGCAACTTTTGATCAGCATTTTCCTATATAACTATTCTGCAAATATAATGGAGGGAAATGTGAAATGGGACAAAAATTGATTAACTTTTCAATAGCTCACCATTTGAAATAAATAAAATGAAATTTCTACTTCTTACAGCACACCAAATAAAGCCTGGAGGATAAAGATTTAAATGTAACATAAGAAACATAACAAGCACTAGAAAAAATATAAAGCTGAATATTTATATAATCTTGGTGTGGGGAAGGCTTTCTAAAACTAACAATAAATAGAGAAATTATAAAAGAAAAGTCTGACCTTGATTACATATACTTTTTAAATATTTCAGGTCTCAAAAACTAAAAAGCTGGTGGCTGACTAGGAAAAATATTTAAAACACAAAGGATCAATATCTCTTATATAGAAAGACTGGTCTTACAAATTAGTAACAAGCACCTTCAGAAAATATCAAGCACAGGATGTGGAAAAGCAAGTTGCAAAATAAGAAATGCCAACAGCCGATGAATATATGGTAACATCCCATGTCACTAGTAATCAAAGAAATACAAATAAAACCAGTGACTCAATGCCATTTTCCGCTACTGACTTGACAAACATTTTTTAAAATTGTTTTTGAAGTCCAGTATTGACAAAGACATTTATTGTTGGTAGAGGTATTTTTGAATACAACTTGTAGAAAAATCTGGCAATATGTGTCAGAATGCTGTAACTCAGCAAGTCCATTGCTGGAAGTTTAGTCTAAGGAACTAAGAATATATACAATAATTCAGTTGCAAAAATGTCATTATTGATATAATAGCAGAATCCCAAAACAAACAAAAAACAGAACAATGCAAACACTAATTGAGAAATAGCTAAATTAGTACATTCATACTGGGAAATTCTTGGCAGTCAATTTAAAGTCTGAAGAAGTCCTGAAAAAATATTTATTATTATTGAAAGATATTCACAATACATTGCTAAGAGTTTTGTTTTTTGTTTTTGGTTCTTTTTGTGGGGGGGAGGGATATGTCTTTTAAGTCTCCTTTATTTATTTATTTTTTAAAATTTTTATTAGAGTATGCTGTGTTAGTCTGCTGTACAGCAAAGTGAATCAATTATACATATACGTAAAGCCACTCTTTTTTAGATTTCCTTGCTAAGGGTTTTTAAAATTTATATTTAATTACATTTAAAACATAAAATTAAGTCTATTTTTATTTTAGATTAGTGTGACTCCAAACTACACAGTGTATGTACAGAGATCAGAAAGGATATATCTCAAGATATCAATAGTAGTACTAACAGAGGTTATCTCTGGATTGTGAGCTTATGATTATTGTGTTCCAAATTTCCTTTTTATTTTTTTATTTATTTTTTATTTTATTATTTTATTTTTTTGGCTGTTGGGTCTTCATTGCTGTGCATGGGCTTTCTGTAGTTGCGTTGAGCAGCCTTCTCATTGCAGTGGCCTCTCTTGTTGCAGAGCACAAGCTCTAGGTGCGTGGGCTTCATTAGTTGTGGCATGTGGGCTCAGTAGTTGTGGTTCGCAGGCTCTAGTAGCTCTGGTTCGCAGGTGCACAGGCTTAGTTGCTCCACAGCATGTGGAATCTTCTCAGACCAGGGCTCAAACCCGTGTCCCTTGCATTGGCAAGTGGATTCTTAACCACTGTGCCACCAGGGAAGCCCCCAAACTTCCTTTTTTAACATTTTGTTTTTCTATAATAAATATCTTGTTTTGATAACAAGGGGGAAAGCTTTATTTTTAATTAAAAAATAAGGAAACCTGGGGGTACCAGGTGGACTAATTGATTATTATAGTTACACAGCTATAAGTATTAGAAGGAGCTAGATAGAGTTCACATAGTTCAGTTTGCTCTGTGTGTGTGCAAATATGTATACTGTATATAATCATCAGGCCCACCTTTCTACTTATGTTCTGGTTAGACTGCTTTTTAAAATTATTTATTTATTTATTTATTTATTTATAAATTTTTTTTGCAGTACGCGGGCCTCTCACTGTTGTGGCCTCTCCCGTTGTGGAGCACAGGCTCAGCGGCCATGGCTCATGGGCCCAGCCGCTCCGTGGCATGTGGGACCTTCCCGGACCAGGGCACGAACCCTTGGCCCCCGCATTGGCAGGCGGACTCTCAACCACTGTGCCACCAGGAAAGCCCTATTTATTTTACTTATTTATTTTTGGCTGCACTGGGTCTTTGTTGCTGCACACGCTCTTTCTCTAGTTGTGGCAAGTGGGGGCTACTCTTCGTTGTGGTGCACGGGCTTCTCGTTGCAGTGACTTCTCTTATTGTGGAGCATGGGCTCTAGGCATGAAGGCTTCAGTAGTTGTGGCACACGGGCTCAGTAGTTGTGGCTCGCTGGCTCTAGAGCACAGGCTCAGTAGTTGTGGTGCATGGGCTTAGTTGCTCCACGGCATGTGGGATCTTCCCGTGCCAGGGCTTGAACCCATGTCCCCTGCATTGGCAGGAGGATGCTCAACCACTGCGCCACCAGGGAAGCCCTAGACTGCTTTTAAAATAAAGTCATTTGCTAAACGTTGGTAAAGAGAGCCACCCCAGAAATATGCAAAATGCCATAAGAGAGCTTAGGCAGGATTTAATGTAACACTCTGAAAAATTAAAATTTATTGCAAATAATCCACAAAGTGGATTTTCTGCATGTGGTTTATTAGAGTTGCCTATAAGAACCTGGTTTATCCCCAGTAACTTAATGGACCTTAGACAAATATTTACAGGCCCAGAGAGAGATTTACTGGCAGACTTGGCCTTCCTGCCAGGCCTAGTTAACAGTGAATTCCTGCCAACCCCTCAAACACACATAAAGAATCTAGAAATATCTTGCCAATGATTTAGGCAAGGAAAAGTGTGGAGCTGTGAAGGGTCTGACATTTACCAGATAAATCTGTAGTGTATTCATAAACAATGAAAGTGTCCAGAATAAACTAAGTGGGACATGTAGAACGTACAAATTAAAAGCCGGCACTTTAAAAACAAAATGGCATTTCTCTGACCTCACCGACCACTCCCTGTCTCTATTGCCTGTTGCTGCCCAGCTAGACTTTCTAATGTGACAGTGCCCAGGGCTCGGTCTTAGGTACCTCCCAAGTGACCTCACCCTGCCCCTTGTTGTAAGTAAAGTCTGTAATCTGGTGGCTCCCAGATGTACAGCCAGCGGCCCCCATGTTTCCCCACTAAGACATCCGACCCCTCAAACTTGACACGAGATTGATCGATTCCAAACTCCATCTTCCTCCCTAAATCTGCTCCTTCTCTCAGTCTTCACAGCTCAGTAAAGGGCATTACTGTCCTTTTAGTTGCTCAAGCCAAAAGCCTAGGATTTGATTTGGATTTCCCTTTTCTTCTCCCTGACATCAGTTCCATCAGCAAGTCCTGTCAATTCTCTCTCCAAAATACAAAAATACATGCTGAATCCACCCCCTTCTCACCCTCTCCAGTACTACCCCTTGATTCAAACCACCATCACCTCTCATCCGGATTATTGCAATAACGTCCAAGTTGGTCTTTCTAGAATCCTTTCTCTATCACCAAACTGAATTTTTAAGTGTAATTTATATGTGTTTAAATCCCTCCAGTGGCTTTCTATTGTACCTAGGAAGAAAAAACCTGAACTGCCCACAAAGGCCTACAAGTTCTGTGAACGCCCTTCCTCTACTCCCCACTCCTTGCAAATTATTCTCTAGCTACAAGGGCCTTCTTTCTATTTCTGGGATTCCAGGTTCATCCTACCAGAGGGCCATTGCACTGTTTGTTTCCTTTGCCTCAAAGTTCTCCCACCGAGGGAGACGCAAAAGGGAGGGGATATGGGAACATAGGTATATGTATAACTGATTAAATTTGTAAAATAAAAAAAAAATATATTAAAAAAAAAAAAAAAAAAAAAAAGTTCTCCCACCCAACTCCCACCCTTTTCCCATTCATTAGTTTTTAAAACAGTAGGAAATTAAGAATATGCATTGAGGGCACATAGTGGTAACTGTCAAATAGAAGACCTGGGTACTTGTCTCCCATTATTATTATTATTATTGTTATTATTATTTTTTGCGGTACGCGGGCCTCTCACTGTTGTGGCCTCTCCCGTTGCGGAGCACAGGCTCCGGACGCGCAGGCTCAGCGGCCATGGCTCACGGGCCCAGCCGCTCCGCGGCACGTGGGATTCTCCCGGACCGGGGCATGAACCCGTGTCCCCTGCAGCGGCAGGCGGACTCTCAACCACTGCGCCACCAGGGAAGCCCTCCCGTTATTTTCAAGGTATAACACCTACCCCAAACCAATAGTGACAAGGACTGCAGTCAGCAATAACTGAGGAAATACCTTGGCTCACGCTTTCCTCTTCTCTAGGACCAGTACCAACAGTTAGCTTCTCTCTTGGAAATTTAAAACCTGGACCCAGAGATCTGCAGACTGGAGGTCACTGGAGCTGGTCACCAGCTGTGGAAGTCCCCAAACTGCCCAGTTTCTTGTGTTCCCAGATTTTCTTGTTCAGCTCTTTCTTTGGAGTTTATGAACTATCCAGTACTCTTCAAATAAGTCCCTTGGCTAACATTTGTTTCTGTAACTTACACCTGAATTTTGACTAAAATAATGAAGGACTCCATCTTAATTGCCTACTCTGCTTCCTAGAACTCAGCCTCACAGAATTCTTCTTTTACAGGTGACTATTGGCTAACCCAGGACATCCTTGGAACCCAAAATCAGCACTGATGTTGGCATACTTGGACAAGTTAATATTCATCCTGTCCCCTCTGATACATACGTGCATACACACACACACACACACACACACACACACACACACACGCTCCTGAATTCTCTCCAGGTCCTCTCATCATTCTTTCTCCGGCATCCTTGAGCATGGACTCTGCTCTGCCTTGATGTTTGCTCACAGCTCATCTCTCCACTGCATGCTTGTACGTGTACATGAAGGGGCCTCATGCAAACACAGCAATAAATCTGAACTCTAAGAAGGAAACATCTCTCTCCTAAGAGGAATTCACTTCCCTTACCTTTTCTGGTTAATCTTCTTTCTATTTCCTTTTCCCCAGTAGTTATATTTTCATCACCAGGGGAGTGGGCTTCACTTTTTGGAGGTCAAGGACCCCTTTGATGAAGTCTACAGACATTTCCCACAAATATATGCACACCACCCCCCTGCACACACACACACAATTTTGCATACAACAAAAGTTATTGGATTCCTGATTGAGAACTTCACTAGGAATAGTAGTTCTGTGACATTCCACAACCCCATACACACACACACCACTAATTCCTACCCTTCTCTACCAATGACTCATCCACGCCTCTGCTGCTGGAGATACTGATAAATTGAACGTGGTTCCTCCCTTCTAGAGTTTATTCTGCTGTAGGAAAAAAAAGCATGCAAAGCATCCTTAACAATTATGGGCAGTTAAAGTCATGAGTCATCAGAAGCTTCCCCCTTTAGAACACTTCCCCAGAACAGACATTTTAAAATTTCCTAGATTACAGTTTATCTCACACAAGTTACATTTTAAATGCTTTCCTTCAATGAGGAGGCACTCTTGGACCCTGGCTGAGAGTAGGAAACAACCACGTCTTATCAGCAGCACACTTATCAAGAATTTCTTAGATGGGTTATTTCCTGGGAAGATTATCACAGTAATTAATCTCATCCATTTTTTTGTTGTCAATTTCAGAAGGTGACATTTTTGACCTTGTTCCCAGATTCTAGGGATGTTGTCAGTTTGAAACCTGCAGCTTCTTATATAGTGACTCTACCTTCTAATCAGAAAAGAGGTCTGAAAACGTTGGAGTTTTCTGGGTTGCCTTCTCCAAGCTAAATTAGAGTCTGCTGAGGAGACGAAAAGTTGGAAAAGAGAAGAAAGATAGAAAGAAGAAAGACTGGGTGAATGCAGTAGAGAAAGAACCATAAGATCAGAGGCAGGTCAGGGACTGGGCAGAAGAGTCTTTTTTTCTCATTAAAGCCAGTAGCTCATGATTGGCTTCAAGCCCCTAAGACATTTCTTCAGCCCGGTTAGCCTCCTAGCAGATGCATTTACTTTGTTTGATTTCTTGCTTTTCAGTAGAGTTTTGGGGCCAGAAAAGTCTTTGCTGTCAGAACTGTCCTGTGCATTGTAAGATGTTTAGCAGCATCACCGGTCTGTACCCAGTACAGTACCCAGCACATGTCCAGTACCCAGTAGATGCCAGTAACATTTCCCAGTTGTGGCCACCAAAAATGTCTCCAGAGTGGGGGGCAAAGCTGCCCCTGGCTGAGAATCACTCAATAGAGGACAGTTGCAGAGTCAGATTTAGGTTCCAACTCTAGCTCCATCCCTTACAAGCCTATGACTTTAAAAAAAAACTATTTACTTGAGCCTGTTTTCTTGTCCACAAATAATACTTATATTAAAAAGTTGTTTTGAGAATGGAATGAAACGTGTGAAAACCACACATTATTAAGTTCCCAACAGGTATTCAATAAGCATTTGTTCCCTCCTCATTCCAGCTTCATTTATTTAACAAATATTTATTGAGAATTTATGCTGTATACTAAGGATACAAGCACAAAACAATTCTTGTCCTCCACAAGGTAACCAACTCTGAGAGAAGACAGATACACAAACAACTATACTAGATCAAGGGCATTAATAAAGTTTACCTAATCTTACAACTCTGGCCCTATTTTTTTTTCTTTTCTTAATAGTTAATGTCTCTCCATAAACTCACCTTGCATGCCTTCCGGTAGAGGAAGGGGCCTGTGAGTTGGGTCTTAAAAAATGAATGGTAGTTCATCTGAAGAACAGGAGAAGCACACATGGCAGAGAGACAGCATGGGAAAAGGCTGAATAGTTCAGTGATTTCAGGAAACTATGTATTATCCAGCTGGCTAGAGTGAGGCTGAGTAGGAGAAATTGGCACAAGATGGAGGATGCTACAGAATTTAGACTTTTTCTCGCAGGTCACGCATGGAGTCTTCTAGGATGCTTTTATCAGGATGGTGACAAGATCAGTCTGCTTTGGAAAGCATACTCTGGCAGCAGTGGGGAGGATAAATGAGAGGTGCAGTAAAGGGTGCGAGAGATGGGAAGCACGAGGACCAGTCAGGAGCCAGATGAGAGATAATGAGGACCTGAACTGTAGAATCGGCAATGACAATGGCGAGATGCCAGCAGGCTCCAGGTACATTACAAGGTAGAGCTGACAGGAAGCAGTGACTGATTAGATGGGAAGGCAGGTAGCAAGTGAAGAAGAAGTAATAGGAGGTGATTATAAGATTCTAGCTTAGAAAATTAGGTGGATACTGAGGGCATTTAGAAATGACAGGCACCCAGAAACTGCTCCCTTTCTTTTTTGCAGCTGCCACCATTGACACTGGGCAAAGAAGCTCACTTTCCCCAGTTCCCACTTGACAGATTCACGTACAACTCAATTCAACAAACCTAGGAAAGTTTGTGGCACACCTAACAGCTTGATGACATGGGTTACTCCTGTTCATCTTTGCTTGGTTCTGGGAAAGCCCGAGGAAAATAATATCAATGACTAAGAAAAAATCACTATCCCTAGGGAACTCACAGTCTAGACAGCTCAGACACACAAATGGGAGATTACTGTGCAACATTATCCACTCTATATAATAGAGGTACTAAATCAGAGAACGTTTCATTAAGGTAATCATTAAACTGAACAGGAGGGACTTCCCTGGTGGTCCAGTGGTCAAGACTCCACACTCCCAATGCAGAGGGCCCAGGTTCGATCCCTGGTCGGGGAACTAGATCCTGCATGACGCAACGAAGGTCCCGCATGTGGCAATGAAGATCCCGCAAGCCGCAACTGAGAAGAAGCACAGCCAAATAAATAAATATCTAAAAAATATATATAGCTGAATTAGGAGCTGGTAAGAGAGAGAAGGGGATGAGAAGGATGTTTTAGCCAAAGAAACGGCAGATGCAAAGGCATGAAGAGGTGATGTGATTTGGTATAACTGTAGGGTGGAGTGAGGTAGATGAAGCTGGAGATATAGGCCAGAGCCCCATCATGAAAGGTCTTGTGAGCTAAGCTAAAGATGATCAAAAGTATAATCAATCACCTAGTGATTTAAGCAAGGGAGTTTCAAAGAAAGCCCTCAATATTTACTCAGTATTAAAGGAAAACAGGTAAGGTAACAAACGTCTCAGTACATAGTGTTAAAAGATAAACCGAAGCATATTAAAAATTTTAAGATTATTTGAGCAAAAATTGATTGGAATTGGGCAGCATCAAACTGGAAGTGGTTAGGAGTGCTCCACCGACAGGAGCTAGGGAAGAGACTTTTATAGGGAAGAGGTGGAAGCAAAGCAAAAATTATTTGATTGGCTATAGCTGTTGCATTATTTGGAAAAGCCTACTTGGTTGTTTATGACTTGTTGTCCCTAGGTTTCGGTTTCTTAACCTTTGAGAGGTTAAGGCTTTTTTAACCTTTACAAGCTTAGGTTTTGGCTTGCTTATGCAGGCTGCTAAGGTATTGGAACCACCTCGGCCTAATGGCCTCCTTGTTTAATTAATTTAACACTAGTATGCACCATGTTGTCTGCTAGCTTTGTCAAATGGATGGATTAGTGAAGTGCTCCCAATTACTTTATGTATTTGCTCTAGCCATTGTCACACTGAATTAAAATCACCTTTCCATCTGTGTCCTCTATTAGACACTGTGAGTTCCTTGAAGCAAGGACTGTTGTCATAATCATCCTCATACCCACAGCCTAGCTGAGTGTCTGGAACAAAGTAAACCCTTAGGAAATGTTTACTAAATGAATGAATGAATGATCTGTTGGAAAACTTTTCCCCAAACTTCCTACCTTCTAGGGTCAATATCTAAATGACAAGCGTAGTACAGAGAATGGAGTAGTAAATTTTGCTCCAGAAGATATGGGTTCTGGTCCCGTCTCACGTACTAACTCTGACCTTGGGCAGAGTGCATATATTCTAAGCCTTAGGGTTCTCATCTGTAAAAATAGATTTAAGACAATCCTCAGCATCTCAAAGTAACATGTGAATGTACCTTGTAACACTGCTCAACTTAGTTGTTTACATATATTTCATCTTCCTTACAAATTAACATGTGCTCAACATCAGGAAAAACAGGCTGAGCTCAAAGTTATTCTATTACAGGCCAAAAAAAATACTAATGTTGATTGTATTTCTGAACTAGCATTCATGTTCTACTGGATACTGTGAATTAGATTCTGGGTGATCCTTGCTCACTCCAACCAATTATACTCCCCTTCCTGCTGTTCTTTAAACATGCCAAGCTCTTTCCTATCTCACCTTTGCACTGCCTTCCACTCAGTAAGGTATGCTCTTCCCCAGAGAGCTGCATGAATGTCATGTCTTCGTTTTTTCAGGTCTCTGCTCAAATGCCACCTCAAGATGCCATCCCGAACTGCTTTATCTACAACAGCACCCACACCTCTCCTCACTGCCATCACTACTTCCTTAGCTTACCTTATTTTTCTTTATGGCAATCGTCACAATCATGTGTTTGCTTCTTCTTTGCCTCCCGTGGAAATGTAAGCTCCATGAAGACAGAGTCTTTGCCTCACTCAGAGCTGCATCCACATTGCCCAGAACAATGTCTGCCACATAGAAGATACTCGGGGCCTTTTGTTAAATGAATGACATTTGGTAAACAAATGAAGCCTTTCACTGTGATCACCTGCATCATATGGAATTCAGGAGGACTTGCAAAATATAGAATTAGAATCAGAAGACCGGGCTTCTCTGGTGGCGCAGTGGTTGAGAGTCCACCTGCCGATGTAGGGCAAGCGTGTTCATGCCCCGGTCCGGGAAGATCCCACATGCTGCGGAGCGGCTGGGCCCATGAGCCATGGCCGCTGAGCCTGCACATCTGGAGTCTGTGCTCCGCAACGGGAGAGGCCACAACAGTGAGAGGCCCGCGTAACACACACACACAAAAAAAAATGTTAAAAAAAAAAAGAATCAGAAGACCTACTCTTTTCTAAGAGTAGGCCTACAAGCTGTGTGGCCTTAGAAAGTCACTTGCTTCTAAGCCTTAATTTTCTTATCGGTAAAATAGGAATAGTAATACCTTATACTGCCCCATTTTACAAATCACAGGATTGTTGTGGAACTTAATGAGGTCTCATGTGGAATTTTATTATATTAATGCTTCTGTTCTTACTGTCAACTCTTCAAGAGCGTGGATCTTGTCTTATTCATCTATTATAGGACTTGGCATAGGCCTGGATTTATAAATAATCACCAAAAGAATAGAGAGCAAAGAAGGTTAAAAATTCCGTTTGTGAAATCACTGAGCTTCAAACATTCATGATCCAAATTATCTTTAAATAGTCACTGTAAGTGTCATTTCATTTTATATAGCAGACATAACAATTAGCAAAGTGTCTGAACAGCTAGAAATATTCCCATTTAGTCTGTTTTTTTTTAGGATAATGAATATGAATGCTGTTTTGACTAAATGAATGGTTCCCCTGGATCAGCGCTGAATAAATGCTTGTGCTATTCTGATGACTCTGATCTAGGCAGAGGACATGTGCTTCCATCAACAGAGAACCAACCCTTGAATGACCCCTCAACACAATGGAAAAAAGAAGTGCTGTGTAACTTAGGGGCAAGAGCCAAACTTCCACTGCGTAGAGCCAGCCAATGTATGACAGGAATGCACAAATACAAAATTGTCAAGCCAGAACTAGACATTTAAAAAACCTGTGCATACACTTTCACATATAACTACTATCTTCTCAGAGAGCCAGATCAAACTTTAGAATAAAGTTTATATTAACAAAAGGAATAAAGTTTATATTAACAGGTAGTTAAAACAATTATTTAGAAGGAATAAAGTTTATATTGACAGGTAGTTAAGACAATTATTTAGTACAAATCCAGGTTCTTTTCCTAAATCCTAGTAAATTGGGAGGAAAAGGCTTAAGCCCCAATTCCAAAATGAGCTCCTTCTTTAAAGGTTTGTAAACAGATATATTAAAGCTGGGGAGGTGATAGGGAATGGCTTGTCCTGGGTCAGCATAAGCACTTTGGGCTTATTAACTCGTTTAATTCTTACAAACAGTTCTATGAGGATTACATTATCATCCTCATTTCACAGATGGAAAACTATTTCATCTAGATAAAAGAATTTTGCCCAAGGTTACACGCTGGGATTTGAACCTAAACTATATGAATCTGTGTTCTCTTATGCTATACTATCAGTATAGGACATGAGTTTTAACTGTATGAATGCACACTGCAGAAGGTACATTGTAGAGCAAGAGAAATTTAACAATAATCATTTGGAAATCATGTTCACATAATGCCATAGCTTGATTTACAAATAGATGGGTTAACATGTGGTTCAGCAAATCAGCTTCTTAGACCAGGCTATGGAGGGAAAGGGCATTGCAAATTCAGCAGTAACAAAGAAATTATACAATTTGGTGAGAGAGTTTGGATGTGGGAGGGGGTTATTAAAGGTCTGGAATTACTAAAGAGAAAAGTTTGGGGATGACAGAAACTTGCACAACTGCAGGGGACTGCCCCTCAAGCGAATACCTAAAAGAGTAAGGACAAATTGATTGGCAAGACATTTGTTAGAGTGGTGCTGAGTTTCATTTATTTTGCCACAATCTTTATCCGTTGCAACTGGGCACTTTGGAAAAATCCAAAACCTAATATAGTGGAAAGAGTATGACATTTAGTAAGGCAAAATTTGCTTCAAATTCTAGCCCTGTCACTTATTTGTAAGCCATTTAATCTTTGAGCCTCTTTGTCCACCTTTGAAATGGAAGTACAAATATCAACTCTAAAGTGTTGCTGTGGAAACAAAATGAAACCATATGTGGTGGAATAGGTACCTCAACTCATATAGTCATGAAAAGCCAGAACTTATAATCAAGATTTAAAATCAGTTAATCACCTGTTGTTGGAGGAGAGGGGTAGGTATTAAGAATCTAAATGTGGGACTTCCCTGGTGGCACAGTGGTTAAGAATCCGCCTGCCAAATCAGGGGACACGGGTTAGAGCCCTGGTCTGGAAGGATCCCACATGCCACGGAGCAACTAAGCCTATGCGCCACAACTACTTAGTCTGTGCTCTAGAGCCCGTGAGCTACAACTACTGAGCCCACGTGCCACAACTACTAAAGCCCGTGCGCCTAGAGCCCATGCTCTGCAACAGAGAAGCCACAGCAATGAGAAGCCCGTGCACCGCAACGAACACCGAAAACAGCCACAAATAAATAAATAAATGTTTAGAATCTAAACATCGGGAGTTCCCTGGTGGCCTAGTGGTTAGGATTCCGGGCTTTCACTGTCATGGCCAGGGTTCAATCCTTGGCTGGGGAACTGAGATCCCGCAAGCCATGCAGTGTAGACATAAAAAAAAAAAAAAAAAGAATCTAAACATATATAATCTTTTATTTGGAAAACGTATTAGGGATGATTACCACCCTGTATTTTCTTAGGAGGGAGACAGAAAGATTTGCACAAAAAAATTGTTTGTTCAACTCTGATGGAAGGTAAATCCCTTTAGTTCTCACTTTTTTTTTTTTTTTAGTTTCTGCTTTATAACAAAGTGAATCAGTTATACATATACATCTGTTCCCATATCCCTTCCCTTTTGCATCTCCCTCCCTCCCACCCTCCCTATCTCTCCCCTCTAGGTGGTCACAAAGCACCGAGCTGATCTCCCTGTGCTATGCGGCTGCTTCCCACTAGCTATCTACCTTACGTTTGGTAGTGTATATATGTCCATGCCTCTCTCTCACTTTGTTTTAAAGACCAGGGAAAGGGCTTCCCTGGTGTCGCAGTGGTTGAGAGTCCGCCTGCCGATGCAGGGAATACGGGTTCGGGCCCCGGTCCGGGGAGAACCCACATGCCACAGAGCGGCTGGGCCCGTGAGCCGTGAGCCATGGACGCTGAGCCTGCGCGTCCGGAGCCTGTTGCTCCGCAACGGGAGAGGCCACAACGGTGAGAGGCCCGCGTACCGCAAAAAAAATAAATAAATAAATAAAATAAAGACCAGGGAAAGATCCAAACTTCTTAATCATAGATTATTTATCATCTCTTTCTTTCATGGAATCTTTGAGGTCCAAGAATGTCTATTCTTTAAAATTAAACACAAAATAATTGGAGAGATTTGAAAATGGACAGGATGATAAAATAATATTAGATAACAATATACTAGTTTTGTAAGAAAAGACTTTTTAGGAGATGCATGCTGATGTATTTAGTGGTGAAGTTCAATGTTGTTTGCAACTTTGCATGGTTCAGAAAAAAATTATATATAAATAAATAAAAATTATATAAATAAAGCAAACATGGCAAAATGCTAATTGTTGAACTTAGATAGTAGGCATATGGGTAATGTTTAAAATTGTTCATAGTAGAGCACTGGGGGAAAAAACAAACAAACAAGAGGTTGCGTTTAGGGACTGTCCCATGTGAAATTTTCCATTTTTTCCGTTTCCACTCATTGCATAGATGGTTGAGGTAAGGGTGGTTAGAATAGAAACAGCTGGAGAAATAACAATATATTCAGCCACAAGTCAACTAAAAGACAAGTCCTACAAAACTTTTTTTTTTTTGCGTTACGCGGGCCTCTCACTGTTGTGGCCTCTCCCGTTGCGGAGCACAGGCTCCGGAAGCGCAGGCTCAGCGGCCATGGCTCACGGGCCCAGGCGCTCCGCAGCATGTGGGACCTTCCCGGACTGGGGCACGAACACGCGTCCCCTGCATTGGCAGGCGGACTCTCAACCACTGCGCCACCAGGGAAGCCCCTACAAAACTTTTGAAACAATGTTATGTCACTTACAGAGTCATTCCGCCTTATGATAAGTCAGTAACTGAAACAACATGGTTTTAACAAAGAGATTAGCCTTTCCAATAGACCTAATCTAGGGATTTTATCTAGGGATATTTAGGGATCACATTTTGAAGACATTAAGGCAACTACAGAAGAAAATAAGTAATGCAGTCCTTCTGTTTAGAACACAGACCATCTTGAGAACCATGCTTCATACGTTAATAATTAATGCTTATCTGTAAATGGGTATATTGATCTTAAGAGGTGGCATAAGAACAAAAAGAATCATATAGGAAATAAGCCAAAGTGCTATTCAATTTTAAAGTGTTACTACAGGATGAATAAAGAAACCAAAGGACTGCAAGTGAAAAGAAGACAAAAAGAGATTTTACAAAACTGGAACACAAAAATAAATGAAAAAAAATTAAAAACCCAAGAGACCAAATGAAATCATTTCTTGAGTTAATTTACTAAATGTCTCACAGCAAATAAGCTATAAAATACTCTCTGCATCTTTTAAGAAACACCTGCAGTTCTTTGGTAGAGAATTTCTTGTAAGGCAGGATCTGCAGTTCCCTCCAAAGATCCCAACAGAACTCCACTGACTGCTAAGAATGTTAAGGGAGTGATCTAAAACATGCTAAATGTTTAACGTCTTATGATGCATTTACAATGTGAACATCCATGTGATAGTATATTATACAGCAATTTCAATGTAAGTAGGAAGAGTAAAGCACAACAAAGAATGTTAAAGTAAAAAAAATAATAATAATAAGGAAATGAATAAGTAAGTACACTTGTGACTATTAAAAAATTAGTCAGGGGGGCTTCCCTGGTGGCGCAGTGGTTGAGAGTCCGCCTGCCGATGCAAGGGACACGGGTTCGTGCCCCGGTCCGGGAAGATCCCACATGCCGCGGAGCGGCTGGGCCCGTGAGCCATGGCTGCTGAGCCTTCACGTCCGGAGCCTGTGCTCTGTAATGGGAGAGGCCACAACAGTGAGAGGCCCGTGTACTGCAAAAAAAAAAAAAAAAAAAAAAAAAAATTAGTCAGGGATACCAAAAAGACAATTATAATGAGATGTTGGAATTCTACTTCTGTTTCCATTTTCCCACTAGTTCTACCAAATAAAAAAAATTTTTAATTATCATTATAAAGGAATGAAGGGGAAAAAAAGGTAAGAATGCCTTGGCTGGAAGGCCACTAATGATCATATACAAAGAGCCCTTAAGATAATACCTAATGTGGGATATGAAACAAGACGTTATAAGCAAGGTCACCGTCCTCAACAATTGATTGTCTCTGCTATTTTCACCCTAACAGCAGCCCATGCAAAGGGACCCATTCACCCCTTCTTTCCAATGGTGGGTCCTAAAAGGTATCCATCTAAGAAGTGCTGCCAGTAATAGCATTCTTAATTATGACCTGCCTAGAGACATCTTATTCTCAGAGGCTTTTTAGGCCTGAACTGACATGAAATATACTACTTCTCTGGAGGTTTTTGTTTTTCTTTTTAACTGTGAAAGAACAATGTTGTTAAATTACTCATCTTTTAATATCAAAATCATAAACTCAAACTCACTCATTGCTAATGCATTTTAGAGTGTTAGGGAGTCTCCACTTAGATAGGCTATTTTAAAAAAATTTTTTTTTAGCTTGCTTGTTTGAAACTCACAAAGCATTTTTTCCTAGAAATATTATAGTAATAAGGTAAATGGATCTGGCCACCAAAGCCTCATTTCCACAATCTCTCCCTCAATTTCCTGGTCTAAAAGACTAATGGCTATTAGGATGCTTCTTATGCTTTCCAGGAGCCTCCCATGCAGGTCTCCATTCCTATCATGGAATTTTCACATGTAAGGTATTTGTAAGCTGGGAAATGCCTTATTAACAATTTAATATTTTACCACCTAAAAACTACTAATCATTTTTACAACACTGATAACACTTGATTAACTTAAACTCTAAATGAAAAATGTTTTTTAGCAATCAGCAAATTAAAAACAAAGGGGTAAAAGAGAGTTCTAAAATGTCCTTACAGTGTGTGACCTCAAACATATAAAGCAAGATGCTATTTTAAAATATGTTGAAAAGTTTAAAGATGGATGAATTTTAATTTAATCCTTTTTGTAAAAAACCAAACAGCAGTCTATTACCACTGGGACTAAGCACTGAAAAACTAAGTTATAAAACAAATACATGAAACATGACTACAATTTAAATTCTTTGGATTCTTTATCTTCTAAGCCCCCACTTTTAATACAGAATTAGCTTTCCCAACCTAAGCACAGCATCATTATTTAACACTTCATATCTAAAAGCTGTACTTTAGGAACATTTTATGAGTTTTCAGTTATCAAGAAAGCTTCAGAATGAAAAAGTGGGAGTTAAAAGGTAAGACAGCTTCAGATAGTACAAAAGATAAGACAGCTTCAGATAGTACCACAGTATAAATACTGGAACAAATACTGGCTTAGACATTTGTTTTTTGACTTTATGTTTCCTCTATTTTCTACAAAAACCTTTTAGCATCTGATAATTTCATCAGCCCTTCTGTTTTTTAATTGCTTTTTAATTTAGCCTAATAATTTTTTTTTTTTTTTTTTTTTGGCTGCGTTGGGTCTTCGTTGCTGGGCGCAGGCTTTTTCTAGTTGCGGTGAGCGGGGGCTACTCTTCGTTGTGGTGCATGGGCTTCTCATTGCGGTGACTTCGCTTGCTGCAGAGCACAGGCTCTAGGTGCATGGGTTTCGATAGTTGTGGTTCACGGGCTCTAGAGCGCAGGCTCAGTAGTTGTGGCACACGGGCTTAGTTGTTCCGCGGCATGTGGGATCTTCCCGGACCAGGGCTCGAACCCGTGTCCCCTGCATTGGCAGGCAGATTCTTAACCACTGCGCCACCAGGGAAGCCCCAGCTCTTCTGTATTCAAACTAGTAACCTTTACTTCCCATCGTGTCCCAGATAAATGAGTCCTGAGATTTCCTAAAGGGTGGACCTCAGTTACTGAGTCCCCGTTATAAGGCAAACATTCATTTAAATTTGTTGGAATAGGGTTTTATGCTCTAAACTGAAGTTTCACTAGAGTGCTTAGGATGTTCAAAACAATTCTTTCCAAAGCTCTCTTTGGTCCATTCAGAACAATCAGAATGGAAGTTGCAGAAGAACTGGAGCATCTATCAGTCATATTTGGTTCTGTCTGTCAGGGGTTCCTCCTTGTAATGGGAAATGATTTGAATGAGGATGGAACAGTTGATAAGGAGAAAGAACAAGCTAGCTAACCAGATAAACAGAAAGGTGTTCTTTCCTTGAAACTCAAGAACATAAGCAGGAGCCAGCCATAAGGCCTGCCCTATGAACCATAACATCAGGAGAACCACAGCTCTTCTCCAAGTCATTCTCACTAGTGGCATCACAAGAGGCAGGAGGCAGAGGTACCAAAGAAAGTACTGGGAGGTGCAGACTTTGTTAAATGTCACAAAAATAGACGTATGAAGAAAACAACAAAAGGCAAGGTCTCTGTAATAAGCGAAAGACACTGCTGAAAGCAAGATGAATTGTGGCAGGAATGCAGCAATTCCCAGGGAAAAACTCCACTTGCTCTCTGCGGTCAAATACAGCATGTAGAAGTATGGAGAGAAGTTGTGACGGATATCCCGCCTGGTCAGGTGATAAAGGTAGGTGTGCTCCAAAAACTCCCAACCATATTTGTAGTAAAAACCGAAGCTCAGGGCAAAAAACGTGAGTCCAGCAACGACTACGAAGAGCAGCACAGCCCGATTACACAGCCTCTTCAGGAATTCATACAGACGAGCCTGGGAAGAATACCGGGACTGACGGAGGCCTTCGTCTCTGTCGCGTTCCGGAAGCAAGTGGAGTGCTATGGGAAGGATATAGGTCACCGGATACATCTTCAAATGCACTGCGAAACCATAGAATACAGCGGCACACGCGACGAGCCTTTTTTCTATTAGGTACAGGGTCATAAGCACCAGGGAGGAGACGATTGAGTCCGCATTGCCTCGGCTGGACACCGCCATAGGTAGGGGGTTAAGAAGCCAAAAGACACAGTAACCGCAAGCCCGGCGGCGACCCAGCCCCTTAAGAAGCAGTAGCTGGTATAAGAGGAAGGCGGTGAGGAGGTCGAAGCTGACGAAGAGAAACTTTCCAAAGAGTTCATCGAGATAGATGTTGGGAGTGAGGAACCACCCCAGCAGCGGAGTGTAACGGTAGGTCGCCCTCAGGTAAGGGGAGCGCCCTTCCGTGACGAAACGCGCGGCGTCGGTGAAGACCTGGTAGTCGATGTCTGTATACCTAACGAGCAGGGTCCGGTCCTGGAAGACCCCATAGAAAACCAGGGCCACTCGGGCAAGGAAGGCTACGCCAAATACCCCGGCGGGGGACACCCACAGATTCAGGAACCACTCTCCCCAGTGCGTGGTCGGGCTCATGATCTGACTGCACCACAGCAGCTCAGTCCCCAGCTCTAAACTGCCTTGGAAGGTCTAACCCTGCGGCTGCGGTTCCTTGCTGCAGGCTGCCGGGACTACTCCTACCAGCTAGACGGCCAACCGAAACAACTGCGAGACGACAACTTCCGGCAGGAAGGCCCGCCCCCGTCCTGTTTCCGGTTGCACGCCAGGCACTGGGTTCTTAGTGGCCGCAGCGGGAGAATTACCTTCCTTCTGGACAGGCTGTCTCGCGTCCTCTCCACCTCCGGCGGGGGCGGGGTTTCCGGTCCGGCGACTTCAGTTTGCCCGGAAGGCGGGCGCTGGGAGGTGTTTTTTCAGGGCTGGGTGAGTGTTATTTGTGGGTGACACCCTACTTCCCCCGCCTCAACTCCAGTTGATGGAGACTGACCCCTGAAGCGGAGCGAGCTTCGAGCTTCATCCCTCAGGCCTGGGCCGGTGACCCGAGAGTGAAAAAAAATAAGAGTGAAGGAAAAATAAACCTGTGATGGTTTCTCATGCTTTACCTCGCCAGCTCTTGGGTAATACCGGGGGCGGGTTTGTGGGCTCCGGGGCGGGGTGGCGAGCTAGGATGAATTGAAGGGGGCCCGGAGTGTGTGCGATATTTGGGACATACTTGTATTTTGAAATTATTAGTTGTTTATCTAAATTTGAATTTAACTGGGCATCCTGTATTTTATCCCGCAAACCTTGGTGGAGGGATGGGAAGGGAGGACAGGAAGCTTCGTAGGGTTCCTAAACTATATCACGCCCTCATGCCTCAGTGTCATTGTACTTGCTATTCTGTCAACGTTGCCTTCCCCTCCGCAGTCACCACTTAACCCTTCAGGCCTCGGCTCAAGTGTTAACTCCTAAAAGCATATCCTGGCTCTCAGCTCACTTTTTCATCATGCACTACAATTTAGATGCCTTTCCGCTAACTGAGGGTAGATGAACAGAGGCCGAAGGGCTCTAAGCTCTAGAAAATCACTCACCCAGAAGCCCCTGCCCTTCTATGTAAATATAGAGTCCTGTCCATTGTCTGCTCTCCCATTGCTCCAAAATTCCCTTTTGGAATGACCATCCCTATATTATAGCATTTGTCAGTGATAACTTTTTTGTTTCATTTTCCTAGTTTTCTGTCAGGGCATTCTGAGTTCTTTGAGAACAGAGATTATCTTGTTTTCTGTACCTCAGTATATAACACATTACCAGACACAGTTGGCATTCTGTACAAGTTGAATTGATTTTTGAGGTTCCTCTTACCAGGATACCTCTGGAGTGGCATCTTTGGGGTGCTCCCAACTCCCAGTCCTTTCCTCTTTCAAATATCTTTTATCTATTTCAAGTTCTTCCCCCTTCACCCATCCCACTCCAACCTTACTCCCATGAATTTCTCACCAAGGACTCTAACCCATTAGCTCTTTCCCTTCTGTGGGCACTTATTGAACTTACAGTCTGCAATTCAGAATTTCATAATTTATTTTAGATTGTATTCATAACCCTTTCAATGAGGTTGTAGGGTTTTTGAGGTTAGGGGTTATATCTTATCCTTAATTTTTAAAAATTACTCATAATTTATTGTAGTCTTAGGCACATGGTACATGTTCAGTAACTACTGACTTACTTGATTTTACAGATTGATCCTGCTTCCTAGGGGACGTCTTCTAAACTAGCATCTACTAGAGTAGATGACTCCATCCAGTCTGAACATGCAGCTCCCAGGACTACCCTCCATTCATCCATCATACAATTTACATTTATCCTTTGTATGAACCAAGTTAATCTCACACATTCCATATTCATATTCTGATATATCTTTGTCTTTATCTGTACCCTGGTATAAGTATATGCCTTATGTTGATAACTACTTTTAACCATTTTTTTTGCAGTACAGTAGCCATATATACAATGGCAGCACATCATCATTCAAATAATGATGATGATGAGTTTTTTAAACGCTATTCTCACATTTAGAAATCAAATCTTAAAGATTCATGAAAGCTATAGGTTTTTTTTTTATTTATTTATTTATTTATTTATTTATGGCTGTGTTGGGTCTTTGTTGCACACAGACTTTCTCTAGTTGTGGCAAGCAGGGGCTACTCTTCATTGTGGTGCGCGGGCTTCTTACTGTGGTGGCTTCTCTTGTTGCAGAGCAGGGGCTCTCGGCATGAGGGCTTCAGTAGTTGTGGCTCGCGGGCTCTAGAGCGCAGGCTCAGTAGTTGTGGCGCACGGGCTTAGTTGCTCCATGGCATGTGGGATCTTCCTGGACCAGGGCTCGAACCCATGTCCCCTGCGTTAGCAGGCGGATTCTTAACCACTGCGCCACCAGGGAAGTCGATGATGATGATTTCTAATAGCCAGCTTTGTTGAGAACTTATTTGCAGTGTGTCAGTCACTGTGCTAAATACTTAACCATGTAAGGTAGATATTCCCACCTTCACAAATGAAATCAAGGCTTATGGAGATTAAGTAATTATCCGAAGTCATACAGTCAACTAGTGGCAGAGCTGGAACTCAAAAGCATGTCTATCTGGCCTAGCGTATTCTTAACTACTATGTGGCTAACCTGCAAATAAAACGATGATGAATTCTAATTTCCCTCTCTGCCTCCTCTCATTGATCTCTTGTTTGAATCTTTCTGATATTTTCTGTCACTGTGATTCTATATATTTATTCTTTTCTTCTGCTAGTGATAGATAAGTGAGGGTTAGTCCCAGAAGGTAGAGAATATGGGAGGTAGATGTCAGAGGTTTAATTAAGTGAGGGCTCCTCTGTTTGGGTTGGTTTAGGTAGTATGACAGAAAGGCCTCAGCTAATTTGTCCCTATAGAGCCTACCTAGTAAACAGGTGAGAGGCACCAAATTTGGGCAAATAAGGAAACAGTAAACAACTAATCAAAAGAAAGGAAGCTTGGATCAAAGTGAGATGTAGATAGTGTTTGTGGGACTGAAGAGGGGACGGGAGTCCAGTAAAATTAATTGGACGTGGTGTGCCAACTATTATTACTATTTCTAGGCTAGACAGAAGTATCACAGGGTCTAAGGACCCTATATTGAGCTTTTTGCATTGGGTGTAGGGGTTCTGTTTTCTCACTTCTCCCTGAAAGGGCTGCATTTTTTCAAATGCTCAACTGTTCATTACCTCTTGAATTATTACTTACAGCCCTTCCTCATTCTCCCTTTCACTGTCTGTCTCTAGGTTTCCATTCTTTTAGAGCCAGTGGCTAGGGAAGGCACACACATGCATACCTCATCCCTAGCATCCTTAGCCAGGACCTTGGCCTTGGTCACTATGCCGTATATGCTGTCATTACCTTTTTAGATCCATTCGCCATCTCTTCTGCCCTGTTCTGTGCAGCGTCATGCAGTCTCCCTTGCCCTCTGGCTTCTCATTAGAATAAGCCAGTGGCAGGCACTAGCAGATCTTTGGCAGTGGCTGAGTTCCTCTACCTAAGGCCAATGCTCCTGCTAAAGCTGTAGCCCTCTCCCTTCAGAAACTCTCACCAGGTTTCAATGATGGTCCCTTCAGCTTTAATATCAGTAAAGGCTTCCTACTGTTGCAAGTCCCTGCGTGCTTCACAAGCCCTTGTTGGTTTATTGACCCTGCCCACACCTTTGTAAATACTCCCTTCATTAAGTCCTGTCCAGTTAGCCCTTTGAGTGTACCATCTGCTTCCTGCTGGCACTGTAATTCAATCACCTTCTTTTTTCTTTTTCTAGATCTTGCTTATATTTCCTGCTTTGTAATTTCTTTTGAATCTATCCCTAATTCTTTTTGTGCTCAGCATCCTGCACCTTAGTCCAGACTTCAATAACTCAATTTGATAACAGTATTGACACCTGTACTCAACTAGGATCTGTGGCAATTACCTTTGCCCTAAGGTTTTGCAAGTCTCTTAAATGGTTTAGTGTCTTCTGTCTCTCAGTTCTACTGCCAGATTGTTATTCATAAACAGTACTATAATTAGATGCTTTTCTTTCTCAAACATCTTCAATAGCTCCCAAGCCTGTGGAAAAAAATAATAATTTAGATTGACATTTAATCCCTCCATGACCCTGCCTTTTCAACCTGTTCACCAAGAAAGCCCTCTGTTCTAGGTTTTGTTTTGTTTTGTTTTGTTTTGTTTTGTTTGCGGTACACGGGCCTCTCACTGCTGTGGTCTCTCCCGTTGCGGAGCACAGGCTCCGGACGCACAGGCCCAGTGGCCATGGCTCACGGGCCCAGCCGCTCCGCGGCATGTGGGATCCTCCCGGACCGGGACACGAACCCGCGTCCCCTGCATCGGCAGGCCAACTCTCAACCACTGCGCCACCAGGGAAGCCCTGTTCTAGGTTTTTTCAATTTAATTTTTATTTTATATTGGGGTATAGTTGATTTACAATGTTGTGTTAGTGTCAGATGTACAGCAAAGTAGTTCAGTTATACATATACATAGATCCATTCTTTTTCAGATTCTTGTCCCATATAGGTTATTACAGTATACTGAGAGAGTTCCCTGTGCTATACAGTAGGTCCTTGTTGATTATATTCTAATATAATGGTTAGATGGTTAGTCTCTTAAATATGCCTTTTGCTTTCTTACTGTGGTACTTTTGCCTGTGCTGTCCCACCTACAAAGAATCCTATTTCTCATCACTTATTTGTATACTATTTGTCTCTCAATGCTAGGCTCAAACCTGAACTCTCTGGACTCTTCCTAAATCTTAACTAGTGGAAATGATCTCTCCCCCAAAACATTGGTGTTTATTGTCTGTTCTATTTTTTTAAACAGTTAATTTTGTCATGCCTTATGAAATGTGTTATCTAAATCTTTTACGGTTATTTAACCAATATACCACCTCCACTGCATACTAGCTGTGTGAACTGTAGGCAAATTCCTTCCCTCTCTTCTTCCCTTCCTTCCTTCTACATTTATTGAGCGTCATACATGCAGGTGCTGTGCTAAGTGCCCAACTGTACTGGTGACCCAACACTGACAGGAATCCCAGTTACAGTTACATGGCACTTAAACTCTAGTGAGCGAGGCAGACATTAGTCAAATAAATTCACAAGTAATATAAAATTGCATCTGTGACAAGTGTAATGAAAGAGGGGTACATGATGCAATCACAGCTTTTAACAAGATTTGGTCTAAGATGGGCATACTGAGAGTTAACTTGGGAGTTGGCAAGCAGTACGGAGAGTTCCGCAGAAGGAATAGCAGGTATAAAGCCAAAAAAAACTGTACGTACCTTGCTGGCATGTATCATGTCTTCTGTTTCTTTGTCACTTGAATGGTACATTTCATGTAATAGGAACTCGGTTGATTTTTCTTGAATCCTGTGTCAAATGTGTTCTAACCAGACCTCATAGATTGATGCCATCCCTTGCCTAGTGCCTATCCCTGGGGAATGTTTTCCACAGAGATCTCACTGTTTAGAACATGTCGTTAATGGCATATCTGGCCCTAATGTATGCTACCTGTTATTTTATCTTATTTTCTTAACAAGTTGGCAAGTTTCTTCATATGTCATGGGGCTGTATATTTCACGTATCTTATATATCTCTCATGTCTTATGACTCATCCCTAAAAAACAGTGTTTCCCAAATGTTGTAGATAAGTATTTACTGACGATAGTAAGAGACCCAGTTTTCTCCCTCTGTCCTTCCATTTCTGGGGAACAAGAGTCAGTGACCATAGGGGTCTGTTACTTTAATTCAGGGCTGGATATTGATAGCCAGGCCTTTTTCAGGCTATTGATAGATAAGAATAGAAGAGAAACCCACTTCTTTGAGAACTGGGCCAGGAAATGCCCAGTGATTAAATGAATAGTCATATAGAGCCTTGAGGATATATAAGAAATGACCTGCACTGTAGTGTGGCAGGGAAGTTGGGTGCATGATCACTGGCTGAAAGGGACAGTGCCTGGGTTCCAAAGCAACTTGACTTTCCTGGATTAACCTGAGCCAATTTTCAGATGTCTAGGTCTTAACTTTTTTTGTAATCCTTTAAAAACTGAGTTTAAAAGGTATTTGCTACAGGACCCTGAAGTTAATGAGGGGAGGTGTGGGAAAGGAGGTGGGGGAATGGATGATAGCACCAAAGGGGAAAGGCCTGGCTGTGTGGTCAGAAGCTCTTCCAGCACAGCTCAATTCCACCCTCCTTTCCCAGAGGTAGGTCAGTGAGTTCAGGCCTTAGTAACAGGATTAGTTTTGTTTTGTTTTTGTTTTAATTTATTTTTCTTTGGCTGTGTTGGATCTTCGTTGCTGCGTGAGGGCCTTCTCTAGTGGCGAGCAGGGACTACTCTTCATAGCGGTGCGTGGGCTTCTCATTGTGGTGGCTTCTCTTGTTGCGGAGCATGGGCTCTAGGCGCGTGGGCTTCAGTAGTTGTGGCACCTGGGCTCAGTAGTTGTGGGTCACGGGCTCTAGACAGCAGGCTCAGTAGTTGTGGTGCACGGGTTTAGCTGCTCCTTGGCATGTGGGATCTTCCTAGACCAGGGATCGAACCCGTATCCCCCGCATTCACAGGTGGATTCTCAACCACTGCGCTACCAGGGAAGTCCCCAGGATTAGTTTTGATTTCTAAAAGAAGCTAGAGTGAAGAACAGAGATTCAGCCATTTTATTTAGTAACTTGTTCTGAACAGACAAGAATAAAATAAACCAAAAAACCTCACATGTCTTTTTTCCTAGGTACATTTGACCTGGTTTAGTCTTTAATGCAATGAATGGAAAAACCATCCCTAGATATTTCTGCTTCAGTAGAGTTGGCCATTACTGAGCCGGAGCCCAGGCTAACTTTACAGCAAAGGTAGTGTGTTATTTTACAAATAAGCCAGGTTAACTAGCAAGGGTACAGGACCAGGGTAGCAGCCTTGGGAGGGGGCAGTGTCCCTGGCTTGTAGCAATAGTATAACTGGCTTCCTTTCTCTTCTCAGGCCTCAGAGAGAAATCCCTGGATGGTCTTATTAGCTGACAGGTTGGGGTAGGAGGTTGGGCAGGTAATGAGGTGAAGCACAGAGTAGAGATTTCAGAAGCCTCTCCCCATCCCCTAGGGCAGCTGGTACCCCCACTCCTCATTTTCATACAGAGGTGCAAAGCTAAAGCACCACGCCCTCCCCCATGCTCAGATGCCAGGATTGGGACTCTTCTAGCATAGAGGGCATTCTCTTTGGGCTGTTTGCAACCGTACAGAAATCTGGTCCTCTGCCTTGGGAGTATCTTGGGCCCAACCGCTCTTTAGTCCTGGCATTTAGATTCTAGAGTTGAGGCTTCCCTTTAGTGCCTCCCGCACACTGAAGTGTTCAGCTTAGTTGAACAGCCATCACCTCCCGGGGCTGGAGCTGCAGTTGCCCCACCCCTGTGGAGGAAGGGGGAATACAGTGTACCTTAAGAGAGGGAAACAGGATTTTTTTTTTTAAGTGCTACAGTCACAGGACACTGCTGGGGATGGGAGCGCACAGCCTAAGTAGCAGATTCTCCTAGATTTCCACAGATGGAGTGTCTCCCTCCTCATGTTCCCCTTATCTCCCCTCTTCCTGGTCCTGTCAGCAGCGCAGGGTTTGTCAGAAACCTCATTGGACGCCTCTTTATTTCTGAAGAGCAGCTTCCACCCCTCCCTTTCCCGTCATCAAACCTGAAAGCCTTAGTCAGGTATCTCACTTCCATGTTGAAACCAGGATCACTGGCTGTAAGTCTGGGAATCTGGGGAGTCCTACCCCCAAACCAGAGCAAGATATCTGCCCCCATGCTAAGCTCTCTGAATACTTTCTTTCTGTACATTCAGTATATTTGGTCCTATATACATCTATATACATCTGTCTACATATATATATATATATATATATATATATTATCTGTTTCTCTTTCTTAGATAAACCTTTCATTTATATATCATAGCTTAATTCCCTGAGCCTCCACCTACCTCTTACCTGCTAGCCCAAGTAACACTCAAGGGTTTCATTGATTTCACCAGATCCCGCAGCACCACCCTTCCTCATCTTCATACCCTGAGTATCCTCCCCCATCAGTTGTGTTGCCCATCCTCTGAAATCTCCTCCCTTAAGATCTGTGCCCAGTGCTCTCCTGACATTCCAAGTCCATGGTTGGTGTGGTCAGGGATCCCATTTCTCATCAGACCTGGCTGCTTCTAAAGCTTGCCTGATAGCCTGAAAGATAATTTCAGCTCAGAGGAGAGGGGGGCTGTAGACTAAAGAACCACTTAGGGTTGAGGGAGAGGGGCATTGCTCTCTGATGGGGCTTACGGGAGAATAAGCCAGGTTGTATTAAGAGGAGAGTATGATTTAAAGTGCAATTTAAAGGAAAGTGTGGAATCGTGCAGGAGAATCAAAAAGGTTAAGTCAGACAGTGTTCTCTTCTCATTTTGTTATCCAAGAATCTGAGGATTCTGGAGGCTTGGAATAGACAGCAGGGGAATGGGAAGAGAGTGTTTCCCTCAGGAGGGAAGCAGCTCTGTGCAGAAGAAACTTGATGGAGGATAACTTGCTAATGGATAAGAAGACACACACACACACACACACGCACGCACGCGCACACAGACACACACACACACACACACACACAGAAAGAAATCAAGTGAGTCTAACATTTGAATAAAGTTGAGAGCCCAGAAGCTGGCTCTTTGCCTTCTGTTCTCTGTCTCAGATTTTCAAGTTGTTCCGGTTCTTGTTTTCTTGAGAGCTAGGGAGTAATGGTGGGGTTTACAGTAAGTAGAGAATGAAGGGTCTTCATCTTCAAGATATAGTTAGTTGAGTTCAAGGAGAGATCAATATAAGAGGATCTTGTGCAGTTGTAGTAAATGGTGACCATGGGTCCAGCCTCCAAATTTTGTGGGTTTTTCTGTGAGGCTCTGCACACAGATGCATGTACTCATTCTGTATAAATGTGTAGCTTATAACAACTGGCTGGTCCACCTTAAATAAACTGCCACTTGATTTATACAGGGACTCTGTGCCAAACCATTTGGGGTGGGGGAGAGTGCCCCTTGGTACCTAGATGAGAACAGGAAGCACTCTTGGGATTTGGAGCTTTAGAGAAAGTTCTGGTGCCCATACACCCTTCCTGACCCCATACCACAGTCCCCATCAGGGAACAAGGAGTGGCTTGAGTCTGATCTCGTAAAGTATGCCTTTTAACTTGCCTGAAACTGGCTTCATAGCAGAGGAGAGGAGAGATGAGACTGATATTCATTTTATACTGTCTCAGGAATGGCTGAGGGAGACCATGGTTATTTGATCAGGAGGTATAATTTCCTTCCCTCCCAGCACTGCCTAACAAAATAGCTGGCACTTTTCAGAAGGGCACTGGGAGGGGTAACAGGGTGAATAGTATCTGCCAGCCACAGAGTCCTGCCTCTGCCCAAACCTTAACAAAGCATTGCCAATTCCCAGAAGCTCTATACAGCAGTCTGGAAATCGGAGAGTGTACTCATCCCATTTGGTTGGTTTAACTTTCCTGGGGACTCTGTGCCCTGTGAGTCTAGTTTTAGTGGTAAGAGAGGAAGGCCCTTGCATTTTCTCCCCCTTCCTCCAAAGTTGGGTTTAGGTGAGAGTGGGCTGGGCAGGAAAGAATCAGAGAAGCCAGGGACAGTGTAATCTGGAACACCATTTCCAGAGCCTTCTGTGGGGCCTGGGCGTTGGACTTTTTCCAGGGGAACATATTGGGGAAGGTCATTACTTTCATGGGACACAGGGAAACAGATCCCCCCAGGGCTGCCTGGAGGATAGGTTCAAGGTTTTAGACAATAGCTCTGCATTAGTCACCCCACAGTGAAGAGTTCAGTATTCAGGTCAGGAGCAGGTGTGGTGGCTGTGCCTGTATGCTTTATATCTCCCGGGTCAACTGCAGTTCTCTGGGAGCAGAGGCATCTATGTGGGAACTGGGTATCCTAAGAAAGTGTCCACTTGAGAAACTAGAAAGAGAACAATGGGGACCAAGTTCCCAGGTTATAGTCAGGAGTTGCCAACAGAAATTAACTACACCATGAAAAACCCTGGCTTCTTTCAACAGGTTTTGGTAGAGACTTCAGAATAAAATGATTCTGGACTCCTATATTTCTGAGGGCACAAACCCCAAAGGGACCATCAGAGAGAGAGTCTTGCCTTAGGGAACTTGCTAAGTGGAAAGATAGGGAGGGGGCTCCAGCCTCAAAGCACCAAACTTTCTGCTGGTGGCAGTGAGAGGTGGCGGGGTCGGGGGAGCCTATCCATCCAACTTCATGGTCCTCCTAATGTCAGTCTCCAGGCATGGCTGAGGCCTTCTAAGCCACTTCAGCCTAATCTTCCCTCTCCTTCCCCCATCCTGGCTTAAGGGACGTGTGCATCTTGGGGTGGAAGTGCAGTGAGGTGAAGGGAACAACGGGAGGAAGTCCAGTTGGCCTAGACTACCCACAGGCCTCTGGGTTAAAGAAGAGGGAATGGAAAAGGGTGTTTCTGGGGCTCTCCAGTATGCCTGGGTAATATCCCTCACCCAGGGTGCCAAAAGGGGAAAAGAGACCAGAGGGATGGGGAGGTGGGGAACCAAGCCATCAGACATTGCTGATGCGTACACTAATGGCACTGCCCTCCTTCTCAGCCTGCTCCCTTAATGACTCCTCCAACTTGAGCTTTTCAGGGTCTCTGTAGCGTACAGTGGTGTCACGGAGGCCACTCGGAGAGGCTACTTTCACAACTTGGTCAAAAAGGCTAAAGTCTGCTATGTATTTGCCACTGGCTGACAGCGAGATGGCGGGTGTGAACTCGTAGCCCCAAAGGATCTCCTCCGGCAGGTAGGAAGTGCGCACCTGGCAGGTGGCGCTGGTGGATTCCACTGTCCCACTTAGGATCAGCACCAGCTCGAAGTCACCCTCACCACTGCGGAGGGGGAGGTCTTTCAAGGGACTGGTCTCATCCACCACATGGTAGAAGGTAAGGGGTAGGATGAGGAAGGGGCTGTCAGAAGCTGTGTCCACTTGGAAAGTCACATTGACCTGGTTGAGCCGGATGTTCTCACCCTCCTTTGTCTGGTGGGTCTGAAGCAGTTTGCCTGTCACCTGGCAGCCAATGAGGAGGCTCTTACGCATGTTGGCGACTCGGATCATAAGACAGGGCTTTCCATTGTGTGCAGCTACAACCGCATGCTGGCTGAAACGGATGGTCTCCGCCCGCTTCTTGGGCCGGGCAATCTTTGCCAGGAAGGTACCCGTGATGAAGATTTCCAGGATGGTGGTGAGCACCAGCTGGGCAATAAGAAGCACGATGGCCAGTGGGCACTCCTCACTGATGTAGCGGAAGCCATAGCCAATGGTGGTCTGGGACTCAAGGGAGAAGAGGAAGGCCCCGGTGAGTGTGTGCACCTGTACCACACAGGGGGTATGGTTGGCTGGGGGTCCCAGCTCCAGCAGGTCCCCATGGGCTACAGCTACCAGATACCACACCACACCGAAGAGGAACCAGGTGCCTGCAAAGGTTGCAGAGAAAAGCAGAAGCTTGTAGCGCCACTGCATGTCAATGAAGGTTGTCCACAGGTCCTTGAGGTAGAGGAAGCGCTTGTCAGCAATGTGCTCCATTCTCACATTGCTGCGGCCATCTTTTGTCAGGACTCTCCTCCGTCGTATCCCTGGGCCCATTAGGGGCCGGCTTTCTGTCTGAGTGGTTTGGCTGTAATACACCTTGGCAACCGACGTCATCTGCAGAGAGCAAGACAGCATAATGAGCAGTATTGCAAAAATCCAGCAACTCCCAGCCACCACCCAATGGGAAGGAAGAAGAAACATTCATTTTAGGGCCACTGATTTGTCCTCTTATTAGCAAATGTTTACTGAGCACTTGCTATATGCCAGGCGCTGTAGTGCAAGATGCTGGAAGGTCAAAGATGAATCTGACAGCATCCTTGCTCGCCAAGAACTCACAGCATAGTGAGAAAGATTCATGTTCAGTAAGCAAACAATTGCAGTACAGTCTGACATTTGTAATTCTTAGGAGAAGCAGAGAAGAAAGAGTAATGAGTTCACAGTTCCTTGAAGGTGGGAGTGAGACTAAAGAGGGCTCTACTGGTCTCCATTCACCACAAAACCAGTTCTGTGAAGATCTCTAATTCTGAAATAGGATCCCTCCCCACCCTCAAGAATGGCAGCAGCAAGAAAGACTATCCTGTTGAACTTCCAAGCCAGTCCCCCTTAACACACACATGCCCTTAATTTCTCCATTCTCTCCCCTACCTCCACATCAGTACCCACTGGTGATACAAAGATATTCGCCTGGCTCAGAAGATAGCAGAAACTACCCATTCTTCTACCCTTTAAGATGTTCTCTAAGCACCCAGCCCATTTCACTATTATTATTATCACTGTCATTATCATTATTATTGTCATCATCTATTTGCATCTTCTGGGGAAATTAGGTCCGGGTTAGGGTCTGGGGTGGTGTTGGGAAGAGCACAGACAGAACTGAGCAAAAATAAACAAGTGAAGGTTGGGGCTTCCCTGGTGGCACAGTGGTTAAGAATCTGCCAATGCAGGGGACACGGGTTCGAGCCCTGGTCCGGGAAGATCCCACATGCCGCGGAGCAGCTAAGCCTGTGCGCCACAACTACTGAGCCTGCGCTCTGGAGCCCGGGAGCCACAACTACTGAAGCCTGCGTGCCTAGAGCCTGTGCTCTGCAACAAGAGAAGCCACTGCAATGAGAAGCCCGCTCACCACAGTGAAGAGTAGTCCCTGCTCACCGCAACTAGAGAAAGCCCGTGTGCAGCAATGAAGATCCAACACAGCCAAAAATAAATAAATAAATAAACAAGCGATGGTGGAGGAAAAACATCAAACTGAAGCCTCCTGGCAGCACAGGAACATTTTCCCAAGGACTGGGAGAAATGCCAGGTTGTAGGTGGCAAAATTGTCTTGACTGAGTGAAGTAGAAGAGTTAGGAGTGTATGTTAGTTTGTGGCTATGTCTGCACAAGTTCAAATTCAGGATTGCTATTTACTCTGATAGTAGAAAGTGGGACAAGGCTCTGAAATAGGAGACAACTCACTTAATACAAAGTGCCTGGCACCCCTGCCCGAGGAATAACTTGTACTTTTCCATCAGAGAAAGAATTGCAATCACTTGAGCCCTTGGACTCTGGATCTGATGGCCAGACCTTCTGGGAAGGAGCAGGTGACCTCTGGGGAATTTAGTTCTTCTTGGAGAACACAGAGTGGCTCATCACGTTCTCCATTCTGAGAAGTCTATACCACTGCATTTTATCATTCTTCTTCACACTGCCCCTTATTCTATATTCCCATGGCCTTACCCCTGGGAAACTCTAAATTATTTGGGTCCATTCATATATCCACCCAAGCAGACACTAAATTGGAAATCACCAACAGATGAGAATCCCAGTATATTCAGAGGCAACCTGGAGCCCATTTTACACCACCCACTTGGAACTTCCATACACATGAGACTCCTTGCCCAGAACTGGATGCCATCCACTTCCCAATATCCTTGGCTACTTTGGAGCAAGAGGGAGGCTTTGTAATTCTGAAGTTTGAAGAATTGTTATTTAGAGCCCAAGTGAAGCCCCATTCAGTACTCAATAGTAGTAATATTAATAAAAGAAACAACCACCACAAAGCCTGCATCTATGTACCATTCAAAGTTTACACGTTAGCATGCCTTCTCATTTGGCCCTCAAACTCGCGAAAAGATGTGAAACCTCTACAGGAGATTTTGAGGAACAGGGGAATCTAAAACAGATTCTAGGGAACAAAGGAAGTGCTGGAAAGTTGTGGATAAGTGAGCATAATTTTAATTTTCAAAAAGAAAAATAAAGTACATTTCACAAACTACAGACAAACAGATAAGGTATCAACCACAGGCAAGATTCTAGAATGGAACATTAAGATAGTGAATTCTTGGGCAGAGTGGGGGAAAGGTAGTTATCAGTAGGACCCAGCATGGGTTTACTAAGAACAAGTAACATCACATCACGCTAACTTAATTTCCTTCTATGACAAGGTTACTAAATTGGCAGATCAGAGAAATGCAACAGAGAAAGTGCATCTAAGCAAGATTTTGACAAGATCTCAAGTTAGGTCCTTGGGGATACGACAGAGAAAAATGAACAGAATGCTTCTCTAATTAGGTGACTTAAAAAATCAGGGCTTCCCTGGTGGCGCAGTGGTTGAGAGTCCGCCTGCCGATGCAGGGGACACGAGTTCGTGCCCCGGTCCGGGAGGATCCCGCATGCGGAGGAGCAGCTGGGCCCGTGAGCCATGGCCGCTGAGCCTGCGTGCGTGTCCAGAGCCTGTGCTCCACAATGGGAGAGGCCGCAATAGTGAGAGGCCCGCGTACCGCAAAATAAATAAATAAATAAAAATAAAAAATCAGTGTTACTGGTGAGTGGATCATGATAGCCTGGAATCAGCTTTCTGGCAATGTACCACCGAGCATTATCTTTGGCCTTGCCCTAGTCGATTCTTAACACTAATTTTATTCAAAAATATGGAGCACATGGCCATCAGTTATGCAGATGACACAGAGCTGGGACGGACTGCAAATGAAAGGTCTGAGGCAGAATTAGGATCCAAAAGGAGCCAGAGGAGTGGGCCAAATCGAGCAAAAAGGATAAATGTTGGATTACATTTGGGTCCAAAAATTACCTGAGCAAGTTCTGCATTGGAAAGATGTGATCTCGTAAGCAGAACCATGAAAATGAAATTAGGCATTTTAGCAGAAAGTAATCCAGTGTGAGTTATTTTTGGTTGCCAAAAAAAGCAATGCAATCTTAAGCTGCTTTAGTTGAATTAAAGTATCTAGAATAAAATAAGGATTCAGTTGATTCTGCTCTGTTGATCCCACATCTGCAGTATTGAGTCTCAAGGAGCAATCAGGACATGAGAGGATTCAGAACCAAATCATATGAGACGTGTTTGAAGGAAACGGGGAAGTTTACTTGGGAGGAGAGACGATCTGAGGGATATGAAGGCTATGTGAGAATATTTGGTTTGAAGGGCTGCCATGTGAACAAAGGTTTGGATTTGTTCTTTGAGCTCTAAGGGGAACAACCAGGACCAGTGAGTTCAAACCTCCGAGAAAAAGATTCCAGACTGATATGAAGAACATTGTAACAAATGTAGAAAGAGCATCTCAAAAGGTAGAGAGTAGCCTGCCCCCAGAGGTGTTCAAGGACAGGTTGGACGAGCGCTGTGCAGAGATTCTAGAGAGGAGATTAAAGCTTTGGGTGGGAAGGTTAAAGATTGTTTTTAAGTTTCCAACTACATTCATAGAGGATCAAGATGCCTGCCTCCTCCCCATCTCTACCCGCCCCCCCCCCCTTCTACCATGACATCCAGAGATCCCACATCAAAGCCCTAGCTTTGTTTGTGCCGAAGAGAGACTGTATATCTGGGGAAATGGAAGCCCTTGGGGCCCGAGGAAAGTCTTGCTTATCATTCCCAAGACAATAGTCTATGATTATATATCATTTTACAGTTTATGAAACATGTAATTTGACCCCCACACCATGAGGTAAGTAGGAAAGGCATCATTAGAAACTAAGGTTCAGAGAGATTTGCTCCAAGTAGTTTTGGAACCAGAACCCAAGTCTTCTGGCTTCTGATCCAGAACTTTTAAATTGTAGCAACTCCTTCTGTGTATCCCAGGTTCATTCTCACAGTCTCTTGTTTTCAGGAGGTGCCTCTGTGGTCCCCTGTATAGAGGATCACAGCTGAGACAGAGAAGACAGAGCCCGGAGCTTCCAGAGCCCAGCGTTAAGGCTACAGATTTGGGGCACTGGAGATTTTGGCTACTGGCTAGACCTCTTTGTTGTGACTGCCACCTCCAGCTGTGTGCCTGCTGTTGCCAGCCTTTGTATCTGCCTCCTCCAGCTATTATCCGCTGCTCCCAGCTGCTGTGCCACCTCCCAGAGCCAGGCAGCTTTGTTCTCCCCGGTAGTGAGAGTCAGCAGCACATAAACAAAACAATCAGCCACACTCCACCCCCTGGGCCCCTGGGAAGGGAGCAGGCCAGAGTTCTGGAAATGGTTTGTTGCTGCCCCACCTGAAACACACATACTCTCTCCTCTAGAGGGTGCTGTTTCCCCCAAAACAGTCCCAGACAGATACCAGGGACAGTAGCTGAAGAATTCTGAAAATAAAAGCAGCTTCTGAGTGGTCAAAAGAGACAGAAACAGACACAATCACCTTCTTTCTCCTCTAAAAATTAAACTAATGAGTCCCTAAAACAAAGGCCAGTCACACCTACAGTGATGTCGAGCACGTTCCCTCAGCAAATACCTCTCCCTCCTTCTGCTTCCTGCCTGCAGATTGACCCAGAGCTTGCTTTCTTTACCTGAGTCATTTGTTCTCCAGAATGAATGGGTTTATCAGAGCCCTTCTTGAGTACAGGACTGCTCTGCAGCACAGACACTCCTCCTGTGAGTAAAACTGATCCCCAGCTCCCCACTGCTCGGAGCATGGCATTCAAGGCCCTTCATGATTTGGTCTCTGCCTCCTTCTTGGCTTTGGCCTTGCCACTCTTCCACACATATCGTAGACTCCAGCTCCACAAAGCACCTCGCTGTTCATCCCTTCTACCTTTGGACCCGCTTTTGCACTGGACCCGCTCCGTGCCCACCTGATGACCTCCAGCTTATCTTTCAAAACTCACTCAAGTGTTAGTTGCCCCTTTGGAAGCCCCCCTGACCCTCGAAGAAGTAGCTCATCTTCTCTAACTCCCCACCCCCAGCATGGGTTTACTAAGCATGGTTTGTACACATTCCTATTTTCAAACATCATCGTGCTTTGCAATGGTTTGTTTACCATTGTTTGCCATCTGTGAGTTCTCAATTTAAGGCTACAGACTGTGAACGTCACCTGTTTCCCCAGTACCAAATGCAGTTTGTCAAGAAAGTCTGAGTAAAGGGATGACTGGAAGCCTGATTTAGAGAGACAGAGGCCTGAGTCAGAGCTGCAGCCTTGGTTTGCCTCATGGGCTCTGCTCATGTGCAGATGTTTGCAAATTCTTTTTTCTAAAGGTGGGAGAGAGCAAGCCCCAAGGCACTGGTCACAGCTCCCTCTGGGTTCGCTGTCCCCTTTGCTAGAAGATGAAGGAGGAAAACAAGCCTTGTTTGGGAATAGCTGTGGGCATAGGGGCGGACTCTGTCAAATTGAGTGACCAGAAAGGTTGCTTCAGCCCCTCCGCGGCGCAGTGGTGGAGGGGGCAGGTTAGAGCTGTGCACCTTCTCCTGAAACCTGTGAGGCTGGGGTAGGGAGGGGTGGTGGGCAGGGAAGCAGCCCTGAGCAAAGAGCTTTATCTGTTCTCTCTGTGGCAAGAGCAACCTGAATGAAGAAGCTTTGGGGCACGAATCCTAAATGCCTCCACCTCCACGTGTGAATGAATCCTTTCTTCTCGACCTCTGACTCTCTTTGGTTTCCTAAATAGTTAACGGTGCCATCATCCTTTGAAAATCTAGGGATTATCTCAAACTCCCCTCCTTCCTCATCTCAATATTCATCGGATGCCATGAGCTGTGGATTTGTTACTTGTGTCTCTTCCCCTTCATTTCATTGTCTTACTTTAGGTCCTTCACACCTTTTTGCTGAATCATCAGCCTCCTACACATCTCCTGTCTCTATTCTTTCTCTCCCCAAACCCTTCCTACACTGCTACTGGATCACTCTTCCTCAGTTACACCTCTGATCACAAATCAGTGCACATGTATCCACCACTTCACAAAGCACTTTCACGTTTTATTCTCATGGAATTCCTATAAGGTATTAAGATTACAATCCTTATTTTGTGAATGAAGAAACTGAAGCTCCGAGAGACGATGTGACTTGGTAAATCTAGATCTTTGGCTTCCCAAACCTCTCTGCCTCCAAACTCCACTTGTCATTATACTGTAACTATCTCAGATCCTTCCCAACTCAATCCCTTCTACCTTTGGGTTTAGGTTTGATAGATAATGTGTCCACTAGCTATCAAAGAGAAGCCAAACTCAGTCTGGCAGAGTTGCATGGTCTGCTTCTACACCTCATTCCAGTCTTATTTCCTGCCTCATCTCTCCTATGGCAAACTTCAGACAAACCAACTGTCCCCTGCTTCCTGTCGTATACACCCATGCTTTCCTGCCTTCATGTGATTGTTCATGCTCGTCTCTTTTCCTGACCTCCCTTTCTCCTTGTCTCTACATAACCATGAAATCTTTCAGAGCCCAGTTCAAATGACTCCTCTTCCAGGAAGCCTTCTCTGATCCCCACAGCCTTAAGTAAGGCCTCTCTTTTCTGAATATATGTATTATATATATATATATCTCCATCTATATCTCTTATGGCACGTCTACTTGGTATAGCATGTGTCTTCTACTACAGAGAAGCTTATTAAAATAAGGATTCAGCCATAATATGTTTTGATTAGTCTGATATATGATTAACACAATGTATGACACATAGTAGGTGCTCAAGAAGTAGTTTATGAGTGAATAAATGAGCAGAAGGGGGCTCCCAAATCACTCCAGGTGTAGGGGCCAATCTAAGAGCACTGGGAACGGACTCCATCCTCCAGGAGGACTAAGGATGTGTGGAAGCACTTGGCCTGGGTACAACAGATGGAACTTCACTCTGGTCCAGGGCCTCTCTCCCTCTGGAGCCTTCTCACTCCCCCTTCTTGTTTGTGTCTTCTCTTGATTTTTCTTATGATGTTTTCTCTTTTTCCTTATATCCACGGAAACCCCAATAACTAATTATGGACACTAATAGATATGCAAACAAACCAAATGTCCTCATCTGTAATGATGCTACCCACCACACAGGAAGATCCATGCAGTCTCAGTTGTGTTTTCAAGCATTTATACAATAAACATTTACAGGGTGCCAGATTCTAAACAAGACACTTGACTTATGGAGGTGAATTAGGTGTGGATTCTGGCCTTGAGGACCTTACAATCTATTAAGGGAGACAACCACATAACAGGCAAGAAGTGATAAGTGCCATGGAACAGGGATCCATGAAGTGCTGAGGGACTTTGCAAAGGGAAAGGTGACATCTAGCTGAAGGGGGTGGGGCTGAGAAGGTAATGAACGTGTACTGATTGAGAACCTGTTAGGTGCTAGGCACTGGGCTAAGTTGCTGGGGATATTTTAATGTTAGCTCATATAATTCCTCAAACAACCCTGTAGGAATGTTATTATCCCTATTTATTATCCCCATTTATTACCAGGTTGTTATGAGTAAGAAACAACCAGGAGTTGAGTTTTTTCCTCCATACCTGACTGTCTCACTCAGGGGAGATTTTATAGAGGAAGGTGGCATTGGGACTGGGCCTGAAGGATAGGCAAGATTTGGACCCTTGGACACTGGAGTTTGGGGGTGTCAAAGAGAAGGCACCTCCAGGGAAGGGAGCAGTACAAGCAAAAGGTATAGCATTGAGTAGATTCAGGGCCAGCAGGGGATAGGAGCCAATCATTTTGCTAGAAGTGTTGGGAGTACGTGAAAGACTTAACAGGACAAATTGGGAAAACAATGATGGGCTCTGATCCCACAACACCCTCCTGCCTTGTGGCCACTAGAATGAAGGGCGAGAGGCACACGGCATGGGTGTGGAGCCCTGTGCCTCCCACAGGGATCAGATGCAGGGACTTGGCCTCCTCTTCATGGTGCTCTAGACGCATACCCTTTCACAGAGCCACTGGGTGAGTTTTCTCTTTTGACCATGGAGTACTTCTTCCTGATGTTTGGTTCAAGGATATGGAAGAAGAGAGAAGGAGAGCAACTATCATTTACTGAAAGCCTAGTTTAGACCAGCACTTCACATTTCATCTTTGCAACAACTCTGGGGAACAGAGTTTTTATCTTCACAGTTACTTATGAAACTGGGGTTCAGAGAGCCCAGGCAATGCAACATATAAGTAGCAGAGCTGAGATTAGTACCTAGTTCTGGCTGCATTACAAAGTCCTTTCCACTATAGCTTCAGGTTAATACTATATACTGAATTTGCCTTTGATGAGCAAATTCCACACTCAACAAGCAGAGAAGATGGACACCTAGCGCATGATAGGGGTCTAGCGGGAACCAGCCAGGTGTGAAGAATTCACCAGGAATGACACCCAGGGTGCACCTGATGATTAGCGGTGATACTCCTTTTTTATGATTGTTCCATCCCAGTGCCCCTCTCCTAGGTTTGCATGGCAGGTCTTTATCCTCCCCATTTCCTTCTCTTGGGCTCTGTTCCCAACTCTCTTCTCATCTCTTCTATCATCTACACTGCCCTGCTCGTATTTCATGCTGGCTGTTACCAAAATGTGTCTCCCTGATTCTATCCTCCTTTTCACTGTCCTCTTTGTCTTTTCACTCCCTGCACATCTGTCTGGGTCATCCCTTCTTCCCCTAAGAGTTTCTTCAGCCTCCTAGAAATCTGATTTTGGAAGATGGTGATACGGAAGAATACTACGCTATCCATCAAATCACAGCTCTGACCTTCAAATTCTGCGTCACACTGTATCTCCACCCATAACCCAAAGCCTAGGTGCCCACATTAGGAGAGGCATTCTAAGCCCTACAACCTTCTATTCTCCCTGCTTCTTCCCTCCAGAAAAGAGCTTCTTGATTTAGGGGTTTGGAAACAGGATTAGAAAGGGAGGCAGTTTCTAGGAAGACAGGAGGAGTTCCCACTCTAGCTATGAACTAATCCAATTATTTTAGGTTTGAAGGTACAGGAATACCTGAACCAGTCACTGTGGGGTATAGATAGAAATAGAAAGTGGTAGTACCAGCTCATTCTCTGTCCCAGTAACTGCCCATCATGCTCAAGTGCTACGTTTTGACAGAGCCCTGTGCACAGAGGGGTTGTGAGCACGATCGGCCTCCGGGCCTGAGGCTGGGCTGGCCTCTAAGCCCACACTCATCTTAGACCGCTGAGCTAGGTACGTGTCCAAGCCTAGCATCCGGGAGATAGAACTAAGAAGGCAGCATTACCTGGTGGAAAGTGGGCTCGACTGGGAAGCAAGAGACTTAGGTGTCAGCCTCAACTCTGCCTCTGACTAAAAGTGACCTTGGGTAAGTGTCTAAACCTCTTCAGCCATTATATCTTTAATTGTGGAAAAAGGTCATTAGATTAGCTCCACACTTCTCAAACTAGTGTGCCAGGAGGTGCTCGGAACCACAGGATTAAATTTAACGTATTTTCCTGAGCTATCGATTTTACTCAAAGGTTTTGAGGGAAAATCTTATTTTAATATTAAACAAACGATATATGATGGAGTAGAATGAAAAATTTACATAATTCAAAAGACAAAACAGATTTCAAGGATGTCCAGTGTGTGGGAGCTTATGGCCCATCCCTGTGTCTTCTGGGGTAAAATTCCCTCTGTCCTTCACAACCTGTTTCTCGGTCAGTTTGGGAGGCTCTGTGCTTGAGGGTTATCAAGGTCATTTCCTGCTTTAAAAGTCCACGTCCAGCCTGTGTCCCTCCCAGTGCAGATTCGTCTCATCCCTCCCACTGGCCTTGGTGGAGACAGGAGACTGCTACTCAGCCTCCTCTCACCAACCATATGATCTCTGTTTTGGATACCAACTCCAACTTGAATAGAGGCCTTGGAGGCCTCCGGGAGGAGATCAGCTGCACTGGGGACTGAAAAGAAGCATTTCTGGACTTTCAAGTGTTCTTAATGAGAGAGGGGGGAAGAGAGGAGAAAGGAGACGGGTGTCAAGGAAGGCCTGGAAGAAAAGCACTGTGGGATTATGTAAGCCCTCAAGGTTGGGAGAAGAATGGAGTCGGGTTTGGGGTTCTTTTTAAACTTGATGTCTTTGTTCATTAATCTCCCTTCTGTCCTGCCCCAAAGAAAACAAACAAATAGAAACAGGGCCAGATGCACACAAATCTTGAGGTGGGGAAAAAAGGGCCGTGTGTGTGCCGGGGGCCTGCCTTGCCAGCTGAGTCTCTGCTGCCTCTGCCTCTCACCCTCCAGTCTCCTTCCCCTTCCCTCCCATCCTCTAGCCTCGGCCTGACACAAGGCCCTGGCCCAAGGAAGAATAGGCTTTTCTTCCCTTGTGTCAACGTTTGGAAAGTTCTCATAGACTGATCAAAAGAAAGGATAAAAGCCTTCAAAGCGTTTCCTGGGAGCCTGTGACCTCCATCTGGCCCTTCTGACCCCCCTGTGTGTTTTCCGGTCAAGAGAGGGAAGAACACAGAGATGGGGTCATGTCAGATGTTCGCCTCTGTCCAGACACCACCCGTCCTGTCAGCGTGGGCTGATTGGGACCACTGCCCCTTCTTCCGCCCCAATCCCCAGGCAGTGCCTTCTGTCCCCTGCGAGAAGGGAACAGTGTTCCTGCAGAGAACTGCCCAGAGTGGGGTACCTCAGGGACCCCCCTTTCCCCAGCTGGAGAGGGAGGATGACTTCCTGACACACGCAGCCCATGGGGACTGCCTCTTTGATGCACCTGCCTCCTCACCCTCCAGCCACCCCCCTGCCCCCCCAGCACGCTCCCTCTCTGAGTCACCACAGCGCCTGCGCCTACCCATGGCGTGGGGCCGCAGGGCTGCACATCCTGGTCCTGTCAGAAAAGCTTGGCACTGTGCAGAGTTCAGCTGAGGACAAAGGATGCACCACTGCCTCCTCAGCCCCAGCTCCAGCCACCCCAAGAGCCTGCAGGCCTGGCCCCACCTGGGTCCTCACCCCAGAGGAACATCTCAGAGATATTAACCCATCCCTCCTCACCCTGACCGAAGAGCCAGAAAAATCAGTCCAGGTGCTAAGACACAGCGGGAAGCAATGGCATTAGTACAAATAACTTCTGTTGTCATTGTTATTCGACTGTTATCAGTAAGACCTGCGACACTGAAAGGGTTCCCAAGCATACTGGGGGAGATTTCAGAGGGGCTGGGCTGGCGATGACCAAGGGGTCTGTTGAAGACCTCTTATTCGTGTGTCAGCCTGCTCTGACTATTTAATCCGTCACCACCTGGCCTAGGCTCCTGGATTCTCCATAGGGGAGAACCCAACTGATCCCCTAAGATACTGGTTGAGAGGATCACCCTAGTTGAGAGGTTAGAAGTATTCTTCTAGACAGAGCCCCCTAGGGAGAGCTCACCCCCATGCCCAGCTGGACTTAGTGGAGAGGGTGCTGGCAAGACTACAGATGGCTGGAGGGGAGCGGAGGAGATGAGAGGGACTCCTGCAAACTTCAAGCCTCACCTATCCTCAGCCTGGTGCTGAAGATTACCTCCCCACCACCAGGGGGCAGGGCTCCCCAGCCCCATGGGACTGCCCTTGCCCTGGCGGCTCGCCTTCTCCTGCCTTCTCCTGCCCACCGACCCCAGCCCACCCCCCTTTTACTGTTAGGTTGAACCATATGAAATTACGAGTTTTAAAGAATGGGTCCCACGTCAGCAATATCAAGTGGTCCAATTTACCAATATTTAATAACAATAAAAATAACAGCATCAGCCTCCTTCAGACTACCAGACTCTGCATTATATGAAGCACATTAGAAGCAATTCCGCTTGATCCGCACAGCCAGCTGGTGGCAGTTAGAGCCGCAAGAATCTCTCTCCAAGGTCACAGCTAACCTTCCAATCATCAAATCCAAGGGCGTTTTCTCAGTCCTCGACCCCAGCAGTCTCTCTGCGTCATGTGAGACTGATGGCCAGCCTGTCTGTTCTGGACACTCTCTCCTTTGGTTCTTATTGAGATGTGGTGGGGACCCACTGATTTTGGAGCCCTTGATTAGCTCTTTAGTGGCCCTGCCACTTCTAGGCTTTGGGATTTGGAGAAAATCACTTAAACTCTTTGAGTTTCCTTTTCCTTTACCTGCAAAAAAAGGGGCCTAATGATATCTACCTCACCAGAGTGTTGGGAGAATTAGATAAGTACACAGATGTACCAAGAGCATTTGGTGGGGTCAGCACTAACAGGGTGCAGTCTCATCATCACTCTCTGACATGGTCCTCCAGGCTCTCTCCTCCCTGTCTCTTTACGTCTGGTCCATCTCTCTTGCTGTGGTCTCCCACGGGCCCTGAATTGTTGGTGTTTCTCAGGGATTCCCCTTGGCATCTCTAACCACTCTGCTCTCCCTTCCTTGGCTGTTTCAACCACTCCCACAGATTCCCCTCACCTCTGCCCTGTACAACCAACACTTACAGGCTCCCTCTAACTGGACAGTCCAGTTTTAACGTGTTCAGACTGATGTCCTCTCTACTCAGAAGGGAGTCTCTCCTGTGCTTCCCCTCTTGTTCCCAGCAACACCATCCATTCAGTGCCCAGGTTGGAAACCTTAGAGTCGCCCTCGGTTTCTCTCTTGCCCCTCATCCAGCGGGTCACTGGGTCTTATCAATCCTGCCTTTGTGGGCTTCTCTCCAACTCCTTTGAGGCTGCCCTAGTTCTCTTTCACCTGAAGTGCTGCAATGACCTCCTGTCTTCCCACCCCCAGCCTCGCCTCCCTCACCTCCACCCCCTCAGCAGCCACAGTGCCTTTCAACAACACAATTACATCCCATCGCTCTGGCTTTCAATCCTTCAAGGAGTTCCACAGCTTCTGTAGTAAAACCCAAACTTCTAGACATAGCATTCAGAACCCTTCACCATCTGGTGCCACCTTGATTTCCACAGCCTCTCCTTTTGGTACTTTTCCCTATGGACCCCATCTTCTAGCCATATAGAATTATCATTGGCTCTTCAAATGCAGTCTGCACCCCACGTGCACGGCCCCATGCTTTTACCAAGCAGGTCTCTCTGCCTAAAATGCCCTCATTACTCTCTCTACGTTCCTGGGACATTTTGCCACATCATCGATGTAGCACTCCTCTGTCCTTGAGAGATGGTGAGCTCTTTGAAGGCAGAGACTACACCTTAGTTCTCTTTTCAAGCTGGTGCCTTTGAATTTAACCTAATTGATTAGTATAGAGGAAAGACTTAGACATGAAATCCCTGGTCTGATTCCAGGCTAGGGGTGCCAACCACGTTGCATCTGGGCCGTCATTTACCTCACCTCCTGCCCTTAACAGGTATCACTAATTCATCACAGTACTTTTTCCCTCACTGAACCTCAGAATCTTTCTCAGCATGGTGATACAGAGAGCCATTTTCAATCCAATGCAGTTAGCCTTACAAATGAAACCTATTTGTTATCCTGGCAGGTCTGGGTCAGAGCCAAAGGTCCCTATCTATCCTTCTTTCCCACTGTTTGCCATCCAGATCTGTGCCATCTACTTGCTATGGGAACTTCAGTCAATCTCTTCATCTCTCTAGGGCTCAGTTTCCTCACCTAAGGAGGCGATAAAACCTTCCATTGTTTGGTTGGGATTACAGGAAATAAAGTATGTGAAATCTGTAAGGCCTGTATGCAAATATAGGATATTATTATTAGCCTACTTTGCAGATGAAAGAAAAATATCTACCAAATTAGAGAAACTAAGGCTCAGAGAGGCAAAGTAACTTGCTGATGTTTATTTAATGGCAAAGCCGGACCCTCTGTCTCCAAGTCCCGTGGACCTTCACTCATGTTGCCTCTCCACACCCATGTGGGCTTGATGATGCTCCAGCTACCTCCTGCCTTATTTGTCCTTTCTCCAGGGTAACAGTGATTCATGCAGTAGGACTTACTACAGCCCTGGAATTGGAGGAGGTTTCCAGTCCACCTCCTTCATCCTACCTCCCTATAATTCCATCATAATTCCCAAGGTGAAGCTCCCTCCAAAACCCATTCAACCTGCCAAGAGGTAGGAAAGGTGTTTAGTGAGGGATGACACATAGAACTCAGTTCCTACATCATGCCCTTTGGCCTCTTGCCCTCCTGCTTCCCCTTGGTGGCTCCAGCCAGCTGGCAGGCTGCTCAAAGCCCAGGATGAAGGGTAAAACATGGAGACGTTCGGGATCGCAACTCTGAAAAGAGAGGGCATTGGAGTTCAGTTAAGTTTCTTCTTCCCCTGAAATTGTTTCCCTCTCATAGGGGGCAAATGAAAGTACCAGGCTCTACTAAAATCTGTAAGGCCTGCAAAGTGCGGCCAGGGGGAAGTCAGGCTTGGGACTGGAGAGAAACAAGAACTGAGTGTTCTCCTGGTGTGCAGCCTACAGACGTGCAGGAAGCTGTCGAGAAAGGTGTGCTGACCCTTGTTATTGGCCAGGGGATGAGTGAGGCCTCGAAGGTACCCTCATCAACTGTGGAGTACCTCAGGAAACAAGGCATTGATGTGCGGGTCCTCCAGACAGAGCAGGCACTGAAGGAGGAAAATGCTTTGGTTACCCAAGGCATCAGGGTGGGAGGGGTCTTCCATTCCACCTGCTGATGGAGGCTTAAGAGAATAACTCACTAAGAAATGATAAAAAAAAAAAATTTAATTTTTTAAAGAGCCCAGGATGGCCAGGCCCCAGAAGATAAGGTTTTTGGGGTGGAGGCCAGGGAGCCACTGAGCTGTCACCAGATCTGCCACCAGAATCTGAGAAACCAGAGAGAGGCCAACCTGATGGGACCGGTTCCTTAGGGTCCTGGAACCAGTGGGGCTCCCCACCTGAGAGAAGAGAGGGAGGCTGACCTACCTCCCGGCTGAAGCTCCCTTCTCTATACCTTTCTCGCCTGTGATCTTAGAAGCTGTGTGGCTGTGATGAGGGAGGTCTTGGACCTAGTCGGTGGAGGGTCCGAGAGGCAGTGTAGGCGGCGGGGAGGCAGGAGAGTTACCCACTCCTGTCAATGATTCTCCTGTCAATCAGGAGAATCATTTCTGAACTGCTTCCTAGCCTGTGTTTTGTTCATCTTTGTGACCTCCTCGGTGCCTAGTTTAGAGCTTTGTCTGAGTATTTCTTGGCTTAAAAGAGCCCCATAGCATTGATATTGTACATTTCTTTTCCCTCCCTCAGGCTCCCTTTTTGGTATGTGACCTGCTTCATCCTTGGGAAGTCCTTCCTCCAAGCTTCCCATTAAAGAGTCAACCTTCAGACAGCTGCGCGCACTGACTCGGTCTCTCCATCTGCCTTTACTCCAGGCTGAAGAGCTGTCTTCTCTCTAGTTTCCCTCAGTTCTCACTCCACACTGCCCTCAGCCCACTGCCATCAACACTCTCGTGTCTCTCTCCCAGGAGAGGCCAGGTGGGGGAAGGCCCACAGTGGGTACGCAATGCTTAGCACGGAGCCTCAATGCCAGAAATCCAGTCTTCTGCAGGAGGCAGATCCCTCTTTCATCGTGGGAAAGGAGAGAGGCGGAAAACTCCAGACCTGGACCCCAAACTGGTCCAGAGTCGGGCAACTGTGGATAGAGTTTCTCCCTGGACTGACCAGGTCCTCCTGGGAAGCCCAGTGCTTCCTGGTGCCTACATGACCAAAGACAAGAGGACTGAGCTTGGGAGAAAGAAAAGTAGGAAAAGGAAGATGGAGGGGAAATGGAAGGATCCCAACTCGCAAGCCCCTAGAACAACAGGTGGGTCAGAGTATGTAATAAGCTGGCCTCTCCAGCATCAGCATTCTCGGTCCTCCACCCACCCCTCACACACAGCCTCTGCCCTCCAGCTACGCTAAGTTTCTCCCAGTGCTTGAACGGGCCATGCTTTCTCTTACCAACAGTTCTCGGCAAACAATGGGGCCTCTTCCGTGAAGCACTCTTCCCCTCCCCACTCCACTTGGTCGATCTCTACCCTTCCTTCAAGCCTCGGCTTAGATGTCACTTTCTCTAAGAAGCCCTTCCAGACGCCCACAGCCCCAGTGTGAGTTGCTGCCCCTCTGTGTCCCCATGGGCTGTGGACTTCCCCACCTCAGCCCGTGTGCTGGGTTTCCGCGTACCGCGTCATCCTATCCTCCCTGGGAGGTGGGTAATGCCATTGCCTTCATGTGAATGTGTGGAAACCAGACTCAGAAAGGTTAGCTGAGTTGTCCAGAAGGACCACTAGTAAGGAAGAGGTGACTGCAAGTTGAACCCAGGCCCACTTAAACTGCACTTTTCATCTGGCCACCATACCATCATGGCATGTCGGCGCTGGGAGGCCCACATGGTCATCCTGTTCAACCCCTTCACTTCACTGAAGAGGAAGCCAAGGTTTAGAAAAGTTGAGTAAATTTTCCACAATCACACAGCCGGCTCATAGCACCAGAATCAGAGCAATAACCTTGGCTTTCTTCTTCATCCCAAGCTCTCTCTTCCTACAAGATCTTTTCTTAACCCCGGGGTCCTGAAGGGCCAACCTGGGAGCATTATCCACTGAGCTCTTCCCCTCCAACCAAAGCCCCAGCCTAGGGGTGTCCAGTGTGCCCCTCCCATCAGCAGGCCTCAGGAATCTCCTTGCCCCACAGCAGCTGGCCCAGAAATATGACAACAAGAAGAGCTAGAAGAAACAGCAGATAGCGGGCCCATTGGGAAGGGGCACATTCAATGATGTTCTCTGCTAGGGGCTGTGGAAATGATCAAGGGAGTTATCTGAGACAGCTGGAAGTCCATGGCCCACAAGGGCTCTGAGCCCCTTTGGAAATGTCTCCTAGGCCACCCAACCTCTATTCAATCGGCGGCTAATCTGGGTCTCTCTTTCTCATCAGGGGGAGTGAGTCCTCCACCTCTTCCCATCCTTCCCCTTTGCCTGGTAATCCCTTATACCCAGGAAATGCTTCCTGCTAAGTCAAAGTTTACTTGTTGCTGCCTAAGGAATTTGTTCTTATTTTTACCCTTGGTGGAGATGGAGACCCATAGGCACCCTGTGCTTCTGATGCATATTCAGGGAATTGAGCCACCTTCCCCGACAGGGGCCCTCGCCACTCCCTTTCCTTCTCAGGTTCCACATTTGAAGAGCAACCTCTGACCCTCACACAGAGAAGCCTGTCTCCAACAGGGGACATTTGGAAGGGCACTTGGAGTCAGAAGAATACACCAGAGAATAAGGGCTGGGAGAGGAGTGTTCCTGCATGGAAGACAGATGGATGATGCAGCCTCAGCAGAATCTGGCAGCCAGCCAGGGAGCATTCTAGGTGAGCAGTGGGGTTAAGGCATAGAAGGGTCCTGCAAGGGTCTTTGCAATTCTGATGTAAGGGAAACATCATGGAGATCGGCATTCGATAACATTTGCAGATGAGCAAACCAACATCAGCTTAGTTCTCCATCTAATGGGGTTTCTGCAACTGTGACCCCATCAACCACCCCAGGTCCCAGCACACCATCACGCAATCAGCCCTCAAATCCTCGGGGTCCTGGTCCTGGTAAGCTCGCCATCTCTTCCTCTTTTTTTTTTTTTTTTAAATCTTTTATTATTATCTCTTTCTTCCCTTTTTAGGGTACCTGCTCCAGGCTTCCAGAAGATGCCCCAGACCAGAATAGTAGGAGAGGCATAGACACGCCCTATAGATCCTTATACAGACATAGGATATTAACAGGGAAGGTCAGAGCCAGGTGTCGTGAAGGACTTATAATCAACAGAGATCTCAAACTCCAAACCCTGGCCAAGAAGGCCATGGGGCTCCTCTCTCCAGTGATCCGTCAGCAGTGGGAATGGGGCCCATGGGAATGTAGGAAACAAAAGGAGGTAGGCTCACACTGCCTAGAGGCAGTCAAGGGTCAAGGTGAACTTTTGAGTTTCTGGATGCAGAATCCTGTTTAAGGTCCCTGTACCCATTGTTCTCCCCACTCCAACCCCAACATGCCCCCACTCTTCCCAAAGAAGGTGGGCAAAAGCTAATTCTGTGAAAATTCCACATGGGTTGGGTCATCTGAGTGAAGCCAAGAGGCAGATAGTGACCCTTCCCCCGCAAAATACAACCCAGAAAAACACCCAGCAGCAAGAGACTTCCATTCTAGAATGGAGTCCCAGTCTTGCCACCTGGATATGTCATGTCACCTGTCAGAGCCCTACTATAAAACGGGGAAATGATAACGAGGCCATCTACCTCACAGGGTGGTGAGAAGCCGTGACCCTGAGTGCACTGGGCAGATGCAAGGGCTGGTGGCCCTGGGCCGGTGCTGGGGCAGGCTGGGGTTGGTCATTCGCGCATCACTCCATTCAGTGTGTTTGGCTCCGCCCTGGGGCTGGGGTCCTGGCTCACCAAACCTCTCTGTGGTCTGTGGGATGGGGGAGGGGGGGAGGGGCGGGCGTGCTCACGGTTCAGCAGAGACCGTGTCCGTGGTTAACGTATAAGCGAGTGCGGTCTGGAGCAGCGGGACATTCCCCGCCCCAGGGCCACATTCTTGAGGTCACAACAAGTGCAAACTTGTTATAACCTGTGTTGGAGCAGCAGGGGGCAGCGAGGGCACGGGGTGGGGGGTGGTCGGGGGCTGGGGCGCTGGTGCTGAGCCGCTCGAGGCTGGAGGCTGGCGGAAGGGGTGCAGAGGGGATGGAGGGCGGGTGTGCTGGTGCATATGCGAGTGGCCGGTGCGGGTCTGTGTACCTGAGTCGGCCTGCTGGGTCTGGGCACATCCGCTCCGGCGTGCGTCCGGGAGCCGTGTTTGGGGCCGCATGCAAGACCGTGTGCCTGTGTGTCTCTGCATATATGAGCCTCCTGGTGGGAGGAGGAGGAGAGGCGGGAAGGCACGGGCCGCGGCGGCTGGGCATGTGGAACCGAGGAGTGGGCAGGCTGAGTGCCCCTTCCCCTTGGCCGGCCTCACGGAACCTGCATTCCAAGTCCATCCAGCGACTGCCCCGCCCCCGCCCCCTGTAAGCCGGGGCCTCTCCCGGCCTTGGGCCCATCTCCCCAGCCTGCCCGGGGAGGAGGGGGGGAGGGGTCGCCTCCTGCCCATCCCCCCTGGCTCTGGCCCCACTCCCCCAAGCTCGCTGGGCCCTCCGGACACTGGGGCGGGTGGGGGTGGGAGCGGGGGGAGGCTCTGAAAGCAGGTGACTGTTTGGGGGAACTCGGGGACAGAGCCCCCATTGTGCCCGCCCCGGAGGCGCCTCAATGGAGCTCTGGGGCACAAAGGGGCTTTGACAATGGGCAGGACATTAGTATGCAGAGCCAGCCCCTCGGCCCTCTCCCTGTCCCACAGCCCAGGGGCGGGGGCTGGGGGGATGCTGGCCTCGCGGGTGGAGGCAGGGGGTGGGGCAGGGCTGAGACTGAAGAGATCTCAGCCCCCGGGGGCTCCCCTGGGGACACTGTCCAGGAGACAGTGGAGGGAGACTAGACCAGGGCCCCCAAACCTGCCACCAGCCAGAAAGGGCTTTCCAAATGGAAAAAACCGGGGTGGGGGGGGGACTGGGAGGGATGGGGGAGGAGGGGCTGTGGGAAGCCAGGCCCCTTCCTCCCAGCTGGACTCTGGAAAGAAGCACGTGGACAGTCTGAGCCCACCCACTTTTGGCCTCAGTTTTCCCATCTATTCTAGGGAACTGTGTGGGTGGCAGAGGAAAAACTGAGCAATAGACAGCAAGGTCTCAAACATAAGCCCGCCCCGACTCCTCAGGCTCGGGGGGCTGCTGGTGGGATCTGACCCTCCAGAATGCTTCTGCTCAGGGTGTGTGCTTGGGTTTTGGGTATTTAGGCTTCTGACAAGGTGGTGCCTGCAGCCCAGCTCAGGGGGATTTGGCTGACAGGCCAAAGAGCCAGGGCTGGCCCCTCCCACCCCTGCCCCTTGTGTGTTTGTCTGTCTCCCCATCTGCCTCATCCCCACCCCCACTGGCACCCTTCCCAAGGTGCGTGTACTGCCCGTGGCACCACAGCACTAAGGGCAGGGTCAGGAGCCACCGGGAAAGGGACCCAGAGCCTGGAGTGCTGGGAGACTGAGAGGAGGAAGGGGCTGCAGGCAGTGAGCAGGAAAGGGACACCCCAGGAGAAGCAGTGTTGCCCGATCACAGACTTCCTCTGCCCTGGGCCAGGAACCCTTAGGAGAGAGGGCTGGGGCCACTTTACAGAACTGCTCCCCACAAGGCAAGACGGAAAAACCTTCTGGGCTTAGCAATGTCTTCTCCTGGCTTGCTTTCTCCGTTTTCAGTTGCTGTTGAGGTCAGGAAGTCCCTCCCTGCTACCCGCCCTCAACTCAAGGCTTCCTGCTCTACTGCTATTGGCCCTGGATGGCACACTTGGGATTGCTGGGGGAAAGGTAAGTTCTGCTCCCCTCCTCTCACGACCTTGGTTGGGTTTTTTCCCCCCACTGAAAAAGTCTGGTGGGGAAAGTGTAGGGCTAAGAGTTATAACTCCTGGGCTCAGGGCCCAACAACCCTGTTAACTTTTCCTGGGACCTCACACAAGTCACTTTTCCTCTCTGGTTCAAGAAGCCCACACCTGCAATTTGGGAAAGGTCACTTCTGCATCACACTGCCTTCTGGGCCCATGGGCACTGGATTCAGGGGCAAGGCTCTGGTATTTAATAAGAGCTCATATTATCCAGCACTATGCTAGGCCCTTTTCTAGCGTTACATCATCTAATTCTCAACAATTCTAAAAAGTAGCCACTTTTTAAAAGCTGCATTTTATAGACGAGACAACTGAAGCACAGAGATGTTAATAATCTGCCCAAAGTCACACAGCTAGTGAGTGGTAGAACTGAGATTCAAGCTCAAGTAGATAGTCTGTCCCCAGGACCCACATGATTAACCACTACCCCATACTGCCTCCCTAGTGAAAACATTCAAAAGACCATGGGCAGCTAAGGGAGATCAACCTTAGGATGTTCAAATCACCTGGGGCTTTTCCAAACTATTTTCTGACGTTCCTCTGGACTAGTAATTCTCAAACTGTGGTCCAGGGACCCTGGGGGCTCCTGAGACCCTTTCAGAGGCTCTATGAGGTCAAACCTATCTTCATAATAATACTAATATGTTATTTGCTTCTTTTCACTTTCATTCTCTCATGAGTGTTCAATGGAGTTTTCCAGAAGCTACATTGCAATATGATATTGTAACATATTGAATGCAGAAGCAGATATGAAACACCAACTGTCTTCTATTAAGCCAGATATTGAAAAGATTTGTGAAAATGTGAGACAATGCCACTTACTAAACTTTTGTTTGTCTGTTTTTAAATATAGCTATTTTTTCATTAAAAATATGTCATCTAGGGCTTCCCTGGTGGCGCAGTGGTTGAGAGTCCGCCTGCCGATGCAGGGGACACGGGTTCGTGCCCCGGTCCGGGAAGGTCCCACATGCCGCGGAGCGGCTGGGCCCGTGAGCCATGGCTGCTGAGCCTGCGCGTCTGGAGCCTGTGCTCCGCAACGGGAGAGGCCACAACAGTGAGAGGCCTGTGTACCGCAAAAAAAAAAAAAAAAAAAAAAAAAAAAAAAAAAGTCATCTAAATTGACATGCAAAATGGGTTTATTGCTGTTATTTTTAAATGAATTAATGCATATTTTAAGGTTCCTCTCATTTCTAACCTATCAATGTAATCCACATTAACAAAAGCTCTTTGCAGTCTTCAATCATTTTTGAGATGTGAAGGGGTCCTGAGACCAAAAAGTTTGAGAACCACTGCCCTAGACTCAGACATCCTCGCCCTTTCCTCTTGCCATTGCCCATGTCTTTTTTACAGAGGGTCAACCAGGGAGATTTAGACGTGGGAAGAAGGTGTGTGCCCGGGTCTTGTGGTTGGGACTAGGATGGGGGTGGAGCTGAGGATATAACGCTAAAAGGTCAGGCCTAACCCGACTTGAGAGCTATGCCCACATGTCTCCCAGCTTGCAGGCTCCCACCTGGAGGTATGCTGCAGACAACGGGGCTGGCCCAGACTGGACTCTGGCCTCTGCCCCTTTCCCACTCCAGACGCCCACTGACAAGCCCAGCATCAGGCAGGAGCAGACCTCCCTGGCGAGGAGAGAAAGGTTCTGTGGATACCCACGTGGATTTTTGTGTTTGGGCCAGCAGCGCTTAATCTGCTGCTTATAATCTTAGGGTAAAACTGTCTCCACAGGATGGGGAGTTTAGTAGGGGAGGAGTTTCTCTGGAGGTCCCCTAGAGAGTTGGATAATAGAGTCTTACATATACCCTAGTCTAGGACACTCCTAAACCTCTGACGTCAGGGTCCTCCCCCAGAATTAGCAACCAGAAAGGTTTCCTACCTAGAGTCAAGCTGGTCAGTAGACAGTCTGTGCCCTGGGAACAGAGGGGTCCGGGGAGGGAAGAGATGCCTTGGCTTCAGGGAGTCGACAATCTGACAGGGGTGTAGGCCCCACCCTAGAGGAGCTCCTGTTATGGTAGGAGACAGGATGTCCCCTCCAACATTACCACTGCCCAGGTCATCCTGGGCAAATTCATAGACACGAAGGACAAGGAACAGGCAGGATGCTGAGGAGAAGGGGTACAAGATGACAGAGCAGATAGGGAAACAGAAGGATGGAGATTTGTAGGAGGGGCAGGACTTGGAGGGGTAGGCCTGTGTGAGGGCCCAGGGTGGAACGGGTGTGGCTCAGGGATTGCCATGGGATATGCTCCCCCAGAACGGGGTCTGAATCGATGGGGGTCCCAGAAGATAGGGGAACTGGAGGGGATGGGAGAAAGGCTGATATAAAGTAGCTTGAAGACTGTGATTGGGAGTTTTCATCTGAAAACCCACAGAGACATCTGAGTAGCAAAGGGGCAAGATAAAACTGGTGCTTCATGATGACAGTTCCAGGGATAACTGTGTGTGGAGTAAAGAGGGAATCAAGGAGAAAGAAAGGTGGAAGTTAGGAAGATCATCAAGGAGGCCGCTTTGGCCTCCTTGAACAGGGGGCCAAACAGGCTGATCAGGGGGCAGAGAAGAGGCGGACTCACACACCTGAGGGGAGTTGTCGGGGAAATGTGGGCAGGGAGGGAAGAGGCAGGGCCATGGAGGGACAGGGGCGAGATGTCGGGGTAGAGAGAAGCCGGCGTCTTCGGCTGGAAGATATAAGTCACTCTGACGGGGAAAGAGACTGTTTAAGGGAAGCCCAGCAGCTCGGTTACGTTGATCGAATCCAAGTTGGAGACGGCACATCTGCTTGGTGAAAACTCATGGAAAGAAGGGCCCAGGAGCGTGGAGACCCAGGCAACGCTTGGGTCTTGTTGGAATGAAGACAGAAACCTCATCTTAAACGACTTGATAATTCTCCCACCTTCCCAAACTCTAGAAGGGCGGAGAGACAGAGACCTAGGACAGACCTCAGAAAAGCCCCAGAGAAGGGCTGCAGCGGGCCCAGGAGCCAGGCAAGATGACGGAGAAGAAAGAGTCACAGAGGTGGGAGAACCATAACAGCCAACAACTGCACTTTTTATTTTTAACATGTTGAGCACCACTCAAAGCCCTTTACAAATATCGAGTCTTTTAATACACAACTATAATTAGCCCCATTGTAAGGCTGAGGAGACATTTGTAGCTACTAAGCAGTGAAAGCAGGATTTTAAACCCAGGAAGTCTGACTCCAAGGCTGTGCTCTTAACCACTACGCCTCTGCCTCTCAGACAACAGAAAGGAGCCCTGAGACAGCACTGTGGGGTCGCACTTTCCCTCCAGAAGAGGACTCTTGACAACTGTTGCAATAATCCATGCGCTTCTCTGAGCTTCACAGCTCCCCCTCACAAGCCTTAATGATGGGCTTTTTTTTTTTTTTTTTTTTTGCGGTACACGAGCCTCTCACTGCTGGGGCCCCTCCCGTTGCGGAGCACAGGCTCCGGATGCGCAGCCTCAGCGGCCATGGCTCACGGGCCCAGCCGCTCCGCGGCATGTGGGATCTTCCCGGACCGGGGCACGAACCCGTGTCCCCTGCATCGGCAGGCGGACTCTCAACCACTGCGCCACCAGGGAAGCCCCCGATGATGGGCTTTTTTGTTGGGGGTGGGTTTGTTTTTGTTTGGGTCCAGAAGGTGGTCTGCCTCTCCTTCCCAAACTCCATTTCAGCTCTCTTTCCTTTTATGGACCTGTCTCCTGAAATCTAGCCTAAGTCCTTCAAGCTGCAGCCCCAATCCTTTCCCCAGGTCTTCTGCCATTGGAAGGAGAGCAGAATGGCCATATCCACTCCTTCTATGCTACACCTTTTTAGGGGCCTGAAGTGCTAATTCAGTCCTCTGAAGCCCATGCTTCTCCAGCCTCTTTCTCCAGGCCACCCAGTTCAGTTTTCGCTTCTCTCCTGAATTCCAGAGCCAGCCCCTCCCTTCTCCCCCACCTCAAATCCAGCTCCCAGCTGGCAGACACCCACGGGAGAGTTTTTCCCATAATCCCTTTCTCTGTGCCCTTTCAAGCTTCTGATGTGGGGAGGGGATGAAGAGGGGCCACTCAGATGCACTGTCTCCATGAAAATGGTGGCAACACGTATATTAAACTTGGATGAAGGGAGAAAAGCATTGAACGCAGCCTGTGGAAGAGACAGGGTGATGCGGTAAACTCAGAAAGCTCTGATTCCCAAGAGCCTCCCCTGCCAACCAGCCTTCACTGGGTGCTAAAACACTTGGATTCCAGATCTCCCATCTCTCTAATCTTTCTGCAGTTTCATCTTAGCAGTGTGGCTTGGACTATCCCTTCTCTCTGCCCCTTCCAGGGCCTCACCACCATCCTGGACAGTTTGGCATTAACCCGGACAGTAGCACTGACCAGTCAGGCAAGAGAAGAATCTAGGCCGGGGAGGGGAGGGAGACTGGAGCTTTTTTCCTTCCGTCCTAAATAACCCTTGGCAGGAAAGTTGAGGGGCTCCATTGCCCAACATCTCTTTCCCTCCCCACTGATGCCAGGAGGTTCGGCCTATCTTCCATCTTGTGTGCAGAAACCAAGCATTTTGCTAAAAGATGCAGGGGGTCTTTTCTCCTTTGTAGAAGTGGGTCTTTCTGCATGACTCAACCCCTGCCCCCCAGAGCCCTTAAACCCCTTATTCCATCAATCCAGGCATGACCCCAGAGGACTTGATCTAAGCCCACTCAGATCCAAGTGTCCCAGCCTCTCTGGTCCCTAGGGAGGACCAGGGACCGAAGCCCCTGGGTCTTCTGCCACGCCCTTCCCTTCTAGCCCAAGCCAACCAGGTTGGAGTTATAAACGAGCTCGTGCACAGAGGAGGTGCAAGTGTGGGGATGGGGCGCCGTTCAGTGGGGCACAGGGAGGAGGTGAGGGATGCCAGGAGTCGGACAACTAACCCTCCCACGCAAACGTATGTGTCCACAGACCGCATGTAGGGCAGATGTTGGGCAGACAGATTTTTTTTCCCTCAGGGTAGGGGGCAGCAGTGGGATTCTGCATTAGAACCACAGAAGGATTGGGACCCTAACCCTGCCCCCGCCAGCCCTCTCCACTTAGTGGAGTCGTTGCCATTTGATATTCACTGAGACAAGTTGGCTGCTCAGCTCGGGGTGGGGGGCGGGGGGATGGCTCAGAAAACAGCAGCTTCTTTCAGGACCCAGGTTGGCAAGGGCTTTGGGAGGCTGGACTGGCCCAGATCACCCCCCAACACCCCCTCTCTCCCTCCCTCGCCACCACCACCAAAGGACTGGAGGGCGGGGAAGAGGAGTTGGCACTGCCTGGGCCATGCCTATTGCCTCTGCAGACCTGGCCTGGCCCCTCTCCCTGGCATGATGCCTTCCCTCCCCCTCCTCCCTCGTTTCCTCCTCCCTGAAGAACCAGCTATAAGCCAGGACACTTGGTTGCTTCTACACTTGGTCCCCCGTACCCAGCCTATACCATGAGGAATTAACAAGCCCTGCACAGGATGGTGCCCACCATCATGCCAAGAACACGTAACAGAACAGAAATCCTTGGAGATTAGGAACAGCGTTTCAAGATGAAACTGAATGGAATTCAGTGGTAGCTTCTGGTCCCTTCTCAGACTGGTTTCCTGATACCCACTCCAGGCCCTCGTCACGCCTAAAGAAGTGTCACTCCTCACAGAAGGGTACCAAGTCTCCCATCATCATCTCCCTCCCACCCAGAAATGCCTAAAGCAGTCCTGGTGAGGAAAAAAAATTCAAGCATCGTGGCCAAGGCAGACGGGCCAGAAATCTTTGGCCAGAATGTGTATCGATAAGCAACAGAATCAGGCTTTAAGCCTAGGCTTCCTTTGGGGTCCAAATCTGTACTGGCTTCTTCACCACCCCCACTTCCCCATCTGCCTCACTCTGCCTGGAGCCCTTCATTAACAAGCATGAGATCTCAAGATACAAGAGGTCCTGCTCCCACTTGTCCCCAGTTTTGTCCTTCCATGCATCCTGGGGCTCAACTCTTCTCCCTCAAATCAGGAAGTTCCAACCTGTCTCTTTTCTAATGCAGGTGCCCTTGGTTAGTTCCTGATGGGGAGAAGGGATGGGATGGGGAAGGGGCATCTCACCTGGAGGGTGGATGTTATGGAACCCAATCTGCCCTTCTTACTCTAGCAGAGGTGGCCCTGCTGCTCTCCTCCAGGTGATCTCAGTGTGAAACAGCTGTGGCGAGGGGAGGAGGGTTGTAATGGGGAGAGGTGTCTTGAAGTGGGAGGCAAGTTGGAATGAAGGGAAGAAACTGGGCGGGCAGGGGTCCCAGTCACCCCAGGCTACTACATCTCCCTAACCTGAGCTGTAGGTGTTTTCTCCCCCTGTGTGAACTAGTGATCAGTGGGTGTCACTATGTGACTGTCACAGCATGGGGAGGGGGAAAAGGGGCTGGGCATGGGAGTGGGAGTAACCTGATGATCCCGGGAAGAGGGGGCACTGTCTGCAGTGCCTGTGAGGGTGCATGGTTATATGTGGTGGTCACTGTATTTAGTTGGAGGGCTGTGATGCAACTGCAGGTCTGCCCAATAGGAAGGAGCATTAGGAAAGCCCCTTTCTTAGCTGAAAGTGCTGAGGTGACCAGTTTGGGAAAGTTTCCTTCTTGGTGAGCCCTTCCTATAAGGCTCCGTTTGGGGCCGCCCAAGGTGGGAGGCTGGGGAATAGGACTGTACCACTGAGGCCAGTCAGGGTAGGGACCTAGGGGCTGGGGGGCCCGGTATCTCTGGAGAGTGAGGTGGACAGGACCCCGGCTGCGGCGGCAGCACTCCTTCATCAGGGCCAGGGTCTTACCTTGGGTCCGGGGTGGAGTGGCCCCTCGGATGGGCAGCGGGACAGACGGACAGACGGGGCGGGCAGGCGTGAGGAACGGAGCTGTGCGACGGGCAGGGCCAGGACTCTTAAACCCGGAGCTGGGATCAGATAAGGGCTGGTCCTGGGGCCGGGGCCGGGGTCGGGCCGGCCGGGGGCAGAGCTGGGCCGGGCCGGGCCGCCCCCTCCCTCCGCAGCGCAGAGCCAAACTTTGCGTGAACTGAGGGACCTGGAGGGGCCGGGCGGGCGGGGGCGGGGGGCTCCGGACAGGCCAATGGGAATGTGGAGCGCCAGGCCCGAGCTGCCGGGATTGGAGGGGACTGGGCAGGGGGTGGGGCGTAGGAGCTACGAAGCAGAGCCCCAGACAGCTGGAGGAGCAGGACAGAGAGCAACACCCAAAGACAGAGACCCAGACAGACTCAGGGAGAAATAGATAGAGAGACGATAGGCGAAGCGATAGAAGCCGAGCTGGCAAGATGACAGGGGAAGAGAGAAGGAAGAGAAAGGAGGCTGTCGTGTCAGGGATGGGGAACGAGAGCGGGAGCAGGCGGGGGCGGACCTGGGGCCGAGCTAATGAGGTGGAAATGAATTCAGGACCGGCCCAGTGGCCCGGCAAGCAGCGCCGAAGGGGCGGGCTCCGGGGACTACGGGGTAATATCCTTCAGCACCATTTCCGTGCTGTTTGCCATTTTCTAAGTGCTGGGTGAGGTCCTGGATGCGAAATGCGCAGACATCATTCCCACTTGCAGTGGCTTGGTCTGAGAGAGGGCAGAACACGCAGCCCAAGTGCCCAGGAGGTGCTGGAGGCAGCAGAAAGGGAAAGATCACTCTACTTAGGGGGTCCTGCAGATGTGGGAGGACAGACGTGACATCCATCCGATAAGGCCCCTAAAGAATGCAGAGGATTCAGGTACGGGGAGACGGTGGGGAGGGCTTTTAAGGCAGAGGTAACTGCACTCACAAAGTCCTGGGAGGACAGGAAAAATACAAGTCTGCTTGGGAAACAGCAGCAAAATGGTCCACTGGACCAGAATACGGAGTGGTGGTTCTCAACCTTTTCATCACGAAGGACTTCTTTCATTATCTGAATCCATGTTTTGAGAGGTTTTTATCCACAATCTCCCACTCTTGGCATGTATTACGGAAGAAAACACTTATTTCCCCATTTTTGCTCATCGTAGGTATTTAACTACTAATCAGTAACCAGTATTACCATATTGAGTTGATATACATAGTGGGGGGAAAAAGAGGAAAGGCACTTGACATTTTAGTTCAGTTCAGCCTCTAAACGCCCTATGATGGGTAAATGTCCATTTCAAATAGCCCCCATGGCGGGGGTGGGGGGCAATGGGCTGAAGATAAGCGTAGCATTTGTGGTGGGAGAAGACCTGGAGTAAATATAGAGCTGTGCCCATTCATGGTCAGCTCTGAAGGCAATGGAGAGTAAATGAAGTTTTCTTGAGCACAGGGGAGACAAAGGTAGGGCAGAATTTTAGGAACACTAATCTGCAGGGGAGGGCTTTCCTGGTGGCGCAGTGGTTGAGAGTCTGCCTGCCAATGCAGGGGACACGGGTTCGTGCCCCGGTCCGGGAAGATCCCACATGCCGCGGAGTGGCTGGGCCCGTGAGCCATGGCTGCTGAGCCTGTGCATCCAGAGCCTGTGCTCCGCAACGGGAGAGGCCGCAGCAGTGAGAGGCCTGCGTACTGCAAAAGAAAAAAACGATAATAATAATAATCTGCAGGTGAACAAAATGGTTTGACTCAAGAGGAAACATGGCAGCAATCCTAGACTTCATTCTTCCTCACCCCATCTCCCTTATCTAATCAATGCATATACTTTCTAAATCACATAAATCCCACTCCCTTCCTCTCTATCACATCATCATGCCAGTGGTCCAGGACCCCATCACCTCTCACCAGGATTACTACAGCAGCCTTCTAATGCCTACCTCTAGTCTTTCTCCATTCTAATAATCTGTCAGATCATGAAATCCTTCATTTAAGAAGAAACACCAATCTCTCTGAAACACCAATCTGACTGTGTCACTTCCCGATTTAAGCTTTCCATAGACTGCCCATTGTCTATAAGTAAAGTCCAAATTCCTAACCATGGAACAGAAGGCCTCTTTTGACCTGGACCTGGTGCCATTCCAGCCTCATCTTCTTCCACTGCCCCTACACACCCCAACATACTGCTGTTTCCTCCTCCAATACCCAAGTTTCAGTCTTATGTTCTCTTTCCATGTCATGCTCCTGGACCTTTCGTCACTTACATGGCTCCAACTATCGTTCCTGAGTTATACCCAAATCTCTACCTTCAGCCTTAGGCTCTCTTTAGAGCATTACCTCCACAGTTCCAGTGGCTGGCAGGGGATTTCCACTCCAACTGGACAGGCCCCAAACTGAACTCATCCTCTTCCTCCTCAAGGCTGGGAGTTCTCATGACTCCCTTCCTTACTTCTGTGTTCCTCCCAGTTGATCAGATTAAAAAGCTAAAAATCATCTTCACTCTTCACCCTTACCCTATCTTCCATCCATTGACATGTCAACAAAACCACCAAATTCTGTCAAGTCTCCCTTTGTTCTATCTCTCTAGGATATCCTTTCTCATTTCATGCCTACTATTAGGATCAGGAAGGTCACTAGCAGCCCAGGACCTTGACCCACCCTTCACCCTTCTCTCTAGTCTCAAAGGAAGAGGTAACCTGTATTCACAATGTCAGTCCCTGTGCCTGTGGATCAAAACCCCAAACTGGTGGCCCTTGCTTGCAGGTCACAGTCCACACTCCTCAGCTCGACATTTGGAGTACTCCTCTGAGAGAGGAGGGAAGAAAGAATCAAAGGGCAGGAGCAGAAAGTGATACCTGGTGGTGAAGAAGTCTCTGCAGAAGTTCCTTCCAAATGGTTTTCACTTTTCTGTAGTTCAGAAAAGTCATTTACTGAAACTCAGGGTGGCGGTGGGACTGAGCAATTAGAAAGCATTTAGAAGTTCCAGGACAGCAGGTGTGCAGAGGTTGTGGAAAAAGACACAGATAGCTTGAACGGCACTGTAAGTTTCTAATTTTACAAGAGTGATTTAAATTGAGTTTTTGTTCTTAAATTATGTTTTATAGCATACACACAGATATCCATCATGTATACATTCCTTTGTACATATCAAATGTCAGTTTTTAATTTCTAAGTCTTTTTACAAAAGAAAGAAGTCCTAGGACTGTCACTAGGAGCCCAATAGGGAATCAATAATAAACGGCATAGGAAATTCATATTTGTGAGTGTTGACTATGCAAGATATACATATTACTTGAGATGGAGAAACTGTGGTTCAGAGAGTTTCAGCAGCTCGCCTATGGTAACATAGCTAGAAAGTATTAGATTTGGAATTTGAATCCACGTACGTTGAACTCCAAAGCTTGTCTCGAGGTAATACTAGAGTGATTTTGCATGGTTGAAACATAAACTTGTCAATATGAGCACACATTGGTATGAAAAATTTGCCAGGGTTGCGATGTCCAGTGTTCCCACACAAAATGGCAGTTAGGGGAACCATCTTTTTTTAAGGACACCCCTCTGTTTCCTCACTTTAGCAAGTTCTGTCTTTTTTTTTTTTTTTTTTTAGCGGTACGCGGGCCTCTCACTGTTGTGGCCTCTCCCTTTGCGGAGCACAGGCTCCGGACGCGCAGGCTCAGCGGCCATGGCTCACGGGCCCAGCCGCTCCGCGGCATGTGGGATCTTCCCGGACCGGGGCACGAACCCGTGTCCCCTGCATCGGCAGGCGGACCCTCAACCATTGCGCCACCAGGGAAGCCCACAAGTTCTGTCTTTCTTATTCTCAGTTGCTCCTCTCTAACTCACTCCTCCCAACTTTGGCCTCATCTCTTCTTTTACCTCATTCGTAATAGGGCAGGGGCTCCTTCAGAGCACAGAGGACAGGAGGGGTGAGTAACTTGTTTGGGAAGGAAAATCCACAAGTGGGCAGCAGTATGAGGGGCTTCTGCTGGGAAAAGCCAGTGCGGACGGAAGGGATGAGGGAAGCTTTGGGTCAGGAGGCATGAGGAGGCTCAGAATAGGCACCATATCACAGTCAGAGGGATCGGCTGGAAATAGAGATACTGACAACGCCCACCACAGGATTCCAAGGGGCATTTTAGTGTTTGGGCCCCACAAGGCTGAACAATTTCCATTAGTAGTAGGGCACCTAATAGCTGGATCATCCAGACCACAGAGGAGAAATCCAAGAGAGGGACTGAGCTACACCCCCCTACCAAGTCATGAATGCATCATTATTTAGGTATACCACCTCCTTTCAGTAAATGCGATTTACAAGAACTCACATTTATAAGACATAAGTTAGGGGATGTTTAATCACAATACCAAAGGGTTCTATCCAGAATTTCTTTAACTAGGTGGTTTCTCTAGTACCTTTCTAATTGGGTCCAATGGAGAGAAATTCTATTAAAACACCCAATATACTGTGGTAGGAGGGAGGCAACAGGGAATAAAGAAACAACCAGGGACCAGGAGCCAGGAGGCCTGGGTCTTAGTTCTGTCTATGCTCTTGGGGCCCATCCCTGACCTGTAAATTACTTGGGACCCATCCTTGTCTGTAAAGTGCTTGGGACCCATCCCTTACCTGTAAAGTGAGGATTAATTCTGGACTGCCTCTAAAGTCCATGACTTTTAAATCCTGGTCTACTTCCTCCAGTCCTATAAAGCAAGATAGACCTGTGTATGAGAAGGTTCTGATCCTCCTGCTGTCCTGAACTCAGCCAGAAGACCAGCAAAGCCCTCAGCCTCAGGAGCCCAGTGGGGCTGCATGTGTCCTGGATCTGTGCTCTGCTTCTCCCCATTTCACTCTAATATCCAGCCACATTTCACTCCTGCAAACCTATGCTCCCTCTGCTCTGAGTTTTCTAGGGCCCCATCTCCCTTGAATTTATAGAAAGTGTTATAATCTATCTGATTAGCCTCCCTACTCCATTAAGTTCATATCCTCAGCCATCTCCTGTATTCCCCATCACGCTTCCTCTCCCACCTCCAACCTTTTACCTAAGAAGTCTCATGATATTGCTCAAGGAAATCTTCCCAGATTGGTTGAGCCCAAGGCTGCCACATACAGTTGTACAGTTTGTGCACTGCATAAAGGCACCCACTGAGGGGGCAAACTGAGGACTGAACCACATTCAGTTGGCCATTCCTTGCATCATGGCTTGGAGCCGTGTCTACTGGAGGGATTCCCCTTTTATTTTTTTACGCCGAAGTACCACTTGCTACATGCCGTAAGGAGTGCATCTGCCCAGAGGGGGTTCCTTTTTTCTATTTTGTACCAAGTTTCTTTATAGACCAGCAATGTGGCCCCAGCTGTGCCCCTCCTGCCCTCAACATTCTCCAGTTCCAAACCCAATCTCCCATCGTCACAACTGTACTGACATATTTAATTGGCTCCTTGTAAAGTTGCTTTCTTTACCTCATAATACCTGAAAGCTAGGATCCTGCTTATTTTTCTGTATCCTGGTACCTAAGAAAACATTTTTTTCCCTCACTCTGTTCAAGTTCAATGATAAACAAAGAATTGAGGTTAGATACCAGGTAAAGTCCAGGACCTGCCGGATCCATAAAGCAGGGGAGGGGGTGGTGTTCTCCTTTGTCAGGAAGGCCATGCTCAAGGCAGCCTGCACTGAGGCAGGGGGCTGGCTGATACATCTTCCGGAGGACCCTGCCAGCCCTGTGATTTCCCCCTCCAGGAAATGGGGCCAGTTCTATGCAAATACGTTCTTGCCCAGGAGTTTGGTTTCTTCTCTCTGAGCTCCTGGCACAGTGGAACCAACGTGAGCAGCTGCTTGGCAGGACAGAGAAGGGCAGGCTAGCAGTCCCAAGGCTCAGGTGACAGGGCCAGGCCCAGGAGACGGGGATGTTGACTGGGGCTTTAACAGCCCTCCTGATGCCAATCTCAGGCTGAAAACTCGATATTTCCACTTGGAACAAGAAACACAGGCGAGAGGGCTGGGAGAGGAGGGCAGTGTACCAGGAGTGCCCCCTGCAGGTCTCACTGGGTGGCACCAGCACAGAGGAAGGCGGCACAGGGTAGGTGGAGATTTCAGGAGATGCCTGGGATGAAGACGATGATGATAAGAAGGAAGACCACAGCTAGCATCTACTGAGTACTTACAATGTGCCACCACTGCCTAATAAATTCCTCATGACAATCCCCCAGAGATGGATAATACAGCTGTTCTCAGTTCTTAGATGAAGAAACTGGTCAGAGTGCTTAAGTAACTTGCTGAAAGTCACCCAGCTAATAGGGGACAGAGTTGGGACTTGAACCCAGGACACTGCCTCCTGAGACTGTATTACTCAGCACCACCTTTTGCACCTTGCCAGGCCATTCCAGGAACTTCTAACCTGCTGGTATCCGTTTCTACATCGTCCTGCTTCTCTAGCTCACACCTTCCTGTTCCAACTTTAAGGCAGCTGGAGAACTGATCAATATCTTGGGTATAATAATGCTGAGACTAGCAACACCTGGCATTCGTCTACCACCCTCTGCTTTTAACTATTTCCCTGGGGAAAATAAACATTGAAGTATTTCCATTTCTCCAGTTTTTTTCCCGATTTTTATCAGTGTTCCTAAAGCTATTTCTATACAGTTATGATCAGTTTATAAGAATACTTTGGGGAATTCTCTGGCGATCCATGGTTAGGACTCCATGCTTCCACTGCAGGGGGCACAGGTTTGATCGCCGGTTGGGGAACTGGGATCCTGTAAGACATGTTCCTGTAAGACATGTGGTAAGACAAGTTTCCTGTAAGACAAGAAAGAACACTTTCATGTTCTCGTTTTTTTTTTTTTTTTTTTTGCGGCATGTGGGCCTCTCACTGTTGTGGCCTCTCCCGTTGCGGAACACGGGCTCCGGACGCGCAGGCTCAACGGCCATGGCTCACGGGCCCAGCCGCTCCGCGGCATGTGGGATCTTCCCAGACCGGGGCACGAACCCACGTCCCCTGCATCGGCAGGCAGACTCTCAACCACTGCGCCACCAGGGAAGCCCCATGTTCTGTTTTTTATGTAACAGTGTGTGTGCCTGCATGCACATTTACATATATGAACATAGTAACTGATTATATCGCTTTGCCACGAATATTGCATTACCAAGGGAACAGAGCATGGGGGTGTGACACAGGTGTATGAGTGTGACTACTTCTCTGCCGATGTCCAGCTCTGTGACATTTGGCAAATCACTTAACCTTTTTCAGTTTTAATTTTCTCATCTATAAATAGAGAAAATAAGACCTGTCTCATAGGGTATTGCCCAGGGTTGTTGAATAAGGTGTGTGTCTAGCTCAGAGCTGATGCTCAATCAATTCTTAGTAGTAGTGTTAGTATTCTGTGCTTATGTATCTTTCTCCCCCACTGGACCATGAGCTCCTGGTGGGCAGGGACTTATCCATTTCTGTAACCAGCTCCACCTAGCACATTACCTGGCATGTGGGCTCCACAAAAATTTGTTGAATGAAGAGTTAGTAAGCCCTAAACTAGCCTTTTCTCTCTGTTGGACATTTGGGTTGTTTCTAGACCTTTTGCTGTTAAGAAACTACTCCTCAAAGCCCTTCTATTTATATTCCCTCTTTCGATCTGCACACCCTGTAAAGTAGGCAGAAAGGGCTATTTGCACATATCCACATCTTGTGAAAGATGGAGCGACTGTGGCTGAGGGAAGTGAAGTGATTCCTATGGGTCACATCGCAAATCAGTGACAAAGGTTAGAACCTCTGACCCTACCTCCCTTCCTTGGGTGGATCTCTTTTCCCTCTAGCTACCTTCTTCTGGATCAGGGTGACCTCTCCAAAAACAGAGACTGTGATGGCAGGCCTGACCCAAGAGCAGCACATGCACCCAGAAGCCCAGCTGGAGGTGAATCCCTAGGAAACCAAATGCCTTATTCCCAAACACATCAAGGCCTGTATTTTCCCAGAGCAAGGAGCTTCTTAGGAAAGAGTCAGCATGCTAGCTTTTCTTTTTTTTTTTTTTTTTTTTTTCCTGAGGGGGTGAAGAGGCGAGCTCTGAGTTGTCCAGGAGGAGGAACTTTGGCTAAAAATAGCCATGGCGTATGGATCAGCCTCTAGTGGTACCCAGGACTGGGAAGGGGAGGGGGATGCTCTAGAGCTGTCGCCAGACTGGTTGCTGTGGAAACAGGAGAGGAGCAGGGGAGCCTGGGAAGTGCGGATGACACAGATAGCAAGTCCTAGTCAGAGCTGCCGCTACATTTAGGAGAAACAGCGGTGCCTGCGGCTCCCACCCTCCAAGGGGGCTGGGGTTGGGGGGAGGCGGTGTCAGGGGCATGGACGCTACACCCCCAGGGGTCTCTGCTGCCGGCTACTCTCCTCTCCACACGCTGTGAGTTGAGTTCCAGGGGACTTGGGTTTGGGCCCCTATTCCCAGGCAAGTGGGGGTTTGGGAAGAGCTGGTTCCTGAGGGAGTTTTCGCCAGATCCCCTTCCAAAAAATAAGCCCCCTTGCTGGCCAGCACTCTCTGGCCAGAGAAAGGGATATCCAGGAAAATGCAGCACTGGGGTCTTCTGGAAAGGGGGCACAGCATGCACATGAAATAAGGAGGAATAGGCTGGAGGAACAGGACTCTTTGGAGGGAAGGTGTAGAAATCGAGTCTTTGCTCTTGAGATAGAGGCAACAATTTCACACCTTTCCTTACCCATTGAGAAAGTGCAGCCCAAAGACAGGAGATAAAACACAATCAAAGTGAGGCTCACCTAGATTCCCAGGGCAATGACGGGTGAGAGAGTTCTGGGGGCCATCAGACTCTGGCGTTTCTTCCCCACACCTGGGCAGAGAAATCTGCCTCAGCAGGCAGACTGGGGGTCAGATTACCTAAGACCCTGAGATAACATCTCAAAGCCCACCTTGGCAGAAGCTGGAATAAGTGGGCCCAGGTACTTCTCTGAATGACCTGTGATCTCTAAGCCAATCGAGGACATTGTGGGCTGCAGGAAGAGAAAAAGCAAGCTCATGGTTGGGGGAGGGGAAGACCCTAATCTGCCATTGCATTGGGGTTCCTGGATCCTGTGTCCTCTGATTCCTCCTGGAAATGTAGGGGATGCCCCATCTCATTTTGGTTTTTCCTCCTGCCCTCTACCCCAGCACACACACACACACACACACACACACACACACAGCCTCCAAAGGTCTGGCTGCAGAACACCTCACTCCAGAACTTAAATCCGAGAGTGCTGGGTTTGGAGTTACATACCATACCCAGGCAGTTTCTCCCCAGGACCTGGTCAAACGTCCAGGCCATCTGTGGTCCTTATGTCACACTCTTCCCCTCCATCACCCCACCCGAGCCAGCCCAGGTTTCCTTGGAGTGGGGAAAGAGGATGATTCCCAAGAAGAAGGGAAAGCTGAAAAGTCCTGAATTCTTAACCTTTCTTCATACGAGCCATACCACCTAGGGGCCCCTGGGTGCCTAGGGAAGGGTTCTGGGTCTCTCTCTCTCAGGGCAGCCTGCAGCTCAGAGAGCTCCTCACGGGGAAGAACTTAAAGCAAAATCAGGTAGGCTTCCCTTGGAATGTGAGCTTTGCGGCATATGGAGGGGGGCTGTTTAAGGATAGTCAAGGGAGGTGGGAGGCTGGGGAGGGAGGGGCGAACTGAAGGGAGGAAGGAGGTAAAGGTGTGTGCTTAAATCACTTATCTGATTTAATGGCTCATGAAGAATAGGATACTAGAGGGCTACAAGCTTACCTTGAACTTTGTGCTTCCTTTACCCCGGCTGTCCGTGTTGATCTCATATTCTCCCGTCCTCCTGCCCATTTGCAGGCTGTCTCCACTGTGGAAATAACCTAGGGGAAATGGGGCTGACGCTACAGCCAAAATGATCATGGTCAGTCCTCAGGGAGGATTTCCAGTGGGAATTTCCCAAGGTGGGAAGGTTCAACCCTTGCCCACTGGAGATTTTTCACTCATTTTCCACCACTTTCATTTCTCCTTTGTAAGCTTGTTGAGAGGAAGAAGATGTGGGAGGGGGTAGAGTAAGCGAGGTCCAAGGAGGGAGGAACGGGAAAGACTTTGTGTCAGTCTCCAGGTGAACTTCCAAAGAGCCTGGTTAGACAGCAGGTTGAATTGCGGAGACAGGGAGGGCGGAGTGGGGCGGGGGTGACCTTCGGGCAGGGAGGGCTCTGCACAGGAGGGGAAGATTAAGCACCTGCCTCGAAGGAACCCACAGTCTAAGCGTTTCAGAAAACTCCCTCCTTGCCTGGGCCTCTCGTCTGGGGGTGGCCGTGAGGTGCTGCACAGCCCAGTTAGAGCAGTAGGACCAAGACCTCTGGTACCCCGTTTCCCTGAAAATACTCAGCCGTGCAGAGTGCGATCCAGTTCATACACACTATCCCATTTGATCTTCACGGTGTTGTGAGCTGGGCGTGGGGGCGGCTAGGGTTGTGTGTACTGTTCCCATTCTACCGATGCTGAAAGCTGAGGCTGAGACAGCAAGGGACTCGCTCTGGGCCACCCGGCCCCTGGGCGCAGGCCTGGACGTCTCGGCCTCTCCCGCGGTTCCGCTAATCTGGCCCACCTCTCAGCCCCTCCAGGCCCCGCGCCAACGCCCGGGCCGTGACCTCCCCGCCGCGGCCACGGCCATGGCGCAGGAGAACGCCGCCTTCTCGCCGGGGCCTGAGGAGCAGCCGCGGCGCCGCGGCCGCCAGCGCTACGTGGAGAAGGACGGCCGCTGCAACGTGCAGCAGGGCAACGTGCGCGAGACGTACCGCTACCTGACCGACCTGTTCACCACGCTCGTGGACCTGCAGTGGCGCCTGAGCCTGCTCTTCTTCGTGCTGGCCTACGCGCTCACCTGGCTCTTCTTCGGCGCCATCTGGTGGCTGATCGCCTACGGCCGCGGCGACCTGGAGCACCTGGAGGACACGACGTGGACGCCGTGCGTCAACAACCTCAACGGCTTCGTGGCCGCCTTCCTCTTCTCCATCGAGACGGAGACCACCATCGGCTACGGGCACCGCGTCATCACCGACCAGTGCCCCGAGGGCATCGTGCTGCTGCTGCTGCAGGCCATCCTGGGCTCCATGGTGAACGCCTTCATGGTGGGCTGCATGTTCGTCAAGATCTCGCAGCCCAACAAGCGCGCCGCCACGCTCGTCTTCTCCTCGCACGCCGTGGTGTCGCTGCGCGACGGGCGCCTCTGCCTCATGTTCCGCGTGGGCGACCTGCGCTCGTCGCACATAGTCGAGGCTTCCATCCGCGCCAAGCTCATCCGCTCGCGCCAGACGCTCGAGGGCGAGTTCATCCCGCTGCACCAGACCGACCTCAGCGTGGGCTTTGACACGGGCGACGACCGCCTCTTCCTCGTCTCACCGCTCGTCATCAGCCACGAGATCGACGCCGCCAGCCCCTTCTGGGAGGCGTCGCGCCGCGCCCTCGAGAGGGACGACTTCGAGATCGTCGTCATCCTCGAGGGCATGGTGGAAGCCACGGGTGCGGGCGGGCCGAAGGAGAAGGGAGAGGAGGAAGAGCAGGGGGAGGAGGGGAGCGGGTGGGCGGGGAATTGGGGTCAGGGCGGAGGAAGCGGGGTGGGGGTGGGGGTGGGGGGATGGAGAGGCTGGAGGAGGATGAGAGGCTGAGATGAGATGGGTTGGGAGGGGTGTATGAAAAGAGTGACCCCCCCCCGCAGAGAGCCGAGAGAAAGCTGGGAGGAATCCTCCGAAGTGGCCCTGGCCGGGGGCCCTGGGCTGAGAGGTCTGTGTCACTGGGAATAGGAGAGAGTAATGATAATAGACAACACCCAGTGCTTACTCCGTGCCCTGCACGGTTCCAAAGCACTTTACACCTCCTGGTTTATTTAATCGGTGCCCCATGAAGGTAATTTCTTCTTACTGTGCTCATTTTTCAGGGAGGAAATTGCCCCAGGGAAAGGTTAAGTTGTCCACAGTCACAAGCTAAATAAGCGGCCACGTCTGGATTGGACCCAGGCAGTCTGGCTTCAGCATTTAGGGTGCAGAGTAGGAAGGAGGGGGTTAGGTTCCAGGTTTTTCTCAATACTGAGAGGTCCAGGCCCCTGGAATGTGATGGTGCAGGTTTTCCATGGTCTGAGTTATTCCTAGGCTGGACCTTAGGGAGAGGTTGATGGCTGAGCTCACTTCTGCCTCAGTTTCCCCATCCATCAGAAGATTCGGTTTCCACTGACAAAGGATAGATGTTCTGCACATTTCAAGCCCCTTTCCAGAAGGAACTAGCAATGTACCTGCGATGTCAGAACCTCCAGCTCAGGCTTATACAGTGAAAGGTCTGGGAGCAGGTAGGATAAGACCAGTGCAGGGGCAGCAGATGAGTCCTTCGGGACTTGAGATCCGGAAGTGGAGAAGAAAACTGCAAGTGGGATAACCAAAGGCCCACCAGGGGGCCCTGCAGTTCCTGCCACTGTTGCCAGTATTGCCCTCTGCTGGCTTCTCCCAGACTGGTGCCATCAAACCCTTTTCCTGGCCCTTCATGCTGAGCCTCTACGTCACCGCTCTCTGCCTCAGTGTTCCCCACTCCTTCTCCCCACCCCCATACTCCCCTAACTCCTTCCCCTTCCCCCACTCACCCTGCTTCCTTTCCTCTCATCTCACCGGCTGGCACAATTTTGCTGGTACCTGAGAAGTACCTGCCCAACCCTCTTCTTCCTTTGTACCTCCAGCCCTTCCCTTTCTTCCTTGCAGCCCCTCTGCCCAGTGTCCCTTTTGCCTCTTCTTCCCCTCCTCTACCGGACATATGCCAGTCTTCAGCAAAGGAATGAAGAATACCCATGTCCCCAGGTTTGCTCAGGGCAGGGCTTTCAATGTTGAGAGCCAGTCTCTGGTTAGCTAATGTTCGCTCTTCTGTTCCCCCTTGTTCGGAGGTGGATATGAGCTGAGGGGAATATGAGAGATCTCAGGGTAGAAGGAAAATCACTTGCCCCGGTGGGTGTGCCCACCCCACAGGGAAAACAGGACACAGGCCCACAGCAAGGAGGACAGGGGAGGGTGGGGTGGAGGAGATAGGGAGGGGAGCTTGTTGGATTTTTCTAGAGAGACAGAGCTGGAAAGGATGGTAATATTTTGGGTGAGAGAGTCAGTATCCAAAATGCTTCTGAAAGGCAAGTATAATGAGCCAAAATCCAACAAGATGACATTTAAAACGAATAAATATAAAGTTCTACATTTAGGCTTTAAAAAATCACTTATGTAAGCACAGCATGGAAGAGCTCTGGTGAAAAAAGAATTGTGGGTTTTAGTTGGCCACAGGCAATGTGATACAGTTTCCAAAAATGTTTACGTAATGTAATCTTGGGCCCTATTAGCTAAAGCATCATGGCCAGAAGAGAGAGGTGGCGAGCCCTCTCTTATGCATGGATCAGGCCACAGTTGGAGTATTTATCATACTCAGAGTGCTTAAAGGATCCTCCTTGGCCATTCTGGTTTGCAGTCAAGAAAGTAAAATTTTTGGAAGACAGGTCACATCAGGAATGGTGGAGGGAGACAGGGATGTTCAGCCTGAAGGAGAGAAGACATGATGAAAACTGAGACTCCTGCTTTCAGACACCTGAAGGGGTGTCATACAGCAGGAGAATGAAAATAATGGTGGCAGATTTTAGCTCTGTATAAAGAACAACCCAAATATTAGAGCCGTCACACAAAGGAGTGGGCTCCTTGTGAGGTGGTGAGCTCTCAATCCTGGGATGTAATCAAGTGCAAGCTAGTTGCCCATTATTGGGAATGCTCCAGTGGGGAGCCCTGTATGGAGAGGAAAATTGGGCTAGATGATCCCCAAGGTCAGTTTCAAGGTTAAGCTTCTCTGATTGGCATCTCCAGTGGAGAGGAGGGGAGAATGTGGGCTGGAGGTTAAGAGGAGTTGGGGCAAATGGAGAGGAGGAGGGGGAGCTGGACAAGTACAAGAGTTGGGAAGGAAGAGAAAGCGGGCTGGACCAAAGGGGGTGGGTGGGGGTCCTTGAGGAGGGCTCCAGGGGAGAGTTCTAGGAATAGGGTTGTGGAATGAGGCAGGGGTGGGAAGGCTGGGGCTGGGATCTCCCTTGACCCATGACCTTACCCCCAGGAATGACATGCCAAGCTCGGAGCTCCTACCTGGTGGATGAGGTGCTGTGGGGTCACCGCTTCACGTCAGTGCTGACCCTGGAGGATGGCTTCTACGAGGTGGACTATGCCAGCTTCCACCAGACCTTTGAGGTGCCCACACCCTCATGCAGCGCCCGGGAGCTGGCTGAGGCCGCAGCCCGCCTTGACGCCCATCTCTACTGGTCCATCCCCAGCCGGCTGGACGAGAAGGTGGAGGAGGAGGGGCTGGGGGAGGGGGCGGGCGAAGAGGCTGGGGCTGACAAAGAGCAGAATGGCTGCCTGCCACCCCTGGAGAGTGAGTCCAAGGTGTGACCAGTTTCCTCCAGACCCCTGTGGCAGGGCCAGACACAAGTAACTGGGGAGCTGGTTATGGAAGGTGGAGGAGGGCGCAGGCAAGGTCCCTGGGAATGCACTAAAGCTGGGGAGCCTCCTCAGAATCTCAGGTCTGGGATCCAACATGGATGGGAGAGATCCTGATTTCAGGAGAATGGAGGGTGGGGAATGGGTAAACTTGCCAGCCTGTCTGTGTTTGACCTTCACTTCTGTTCACGCGTGGATGGATGGACAGAAGGATGGACCTATGCGGGTTGGATGAGAAGGTGGAAACAGAGAGAGACAGCCAGCCAGTGGACAGGTGAATGGGCCAACAGACCAACAGACAGGTGGTGTGCTCAGGGCTGCCGCTAACTCATAGAGCATCTTGGTGCAAATTCTAAAAAGGCGCCCTTTTCCTCCAGACTGACACTACCCCAAACTAGGGTGCGTGGCTTGGGGAGCAGAGTGTGGGCTGGATTTTAGTCCCCACTCACCTCCTCAGCCAGCTTCCCTGAGTCTGGCGCACCTGTCTCACTGGACACAGTAGCCCAAGCTGACCCAGAGGTGAGAAAGCTGGACGGAGGCGGGCAGAGATGAGGCGGGTGCCCTCCCAGCTCCACTCCTGCCACTGTGACAGGCTGAGAGGGAGGGTGAAAGGCTGCAGGGAGCCTCAGCAGGGTGTGAATGACCTTGTCCATGTGTGCAGGGAAACCGGCGATGAGGGAGATGCCAGAGCTGGGGCCCTGGGGCAGGGCCTAGGAAAGGCGAACAAGGGATGGCTATTTTCTGACAGTGAAGTGAGGTCTCGTGAGTACCACTGCAGGGGCGGGAGGGGATAGAGAGGTTCTGAGGAGGAAGAAGGGCCGGGGAGAGATGGAGAAACATGAGTTCACTAGAGCTGGGACACGGGGTCCTCAGGAAAGCAGAATCAGTCTTAGGGCACAGTGAAAGGGAGTCATTCACGTGGTTCACTGGGTGCCCATTGGGTTCAGAGCACTGACCCGGGCATGTGTGGGGAGGACAGTCAGAGACCCGATTCCTATTCTGGGAATACAGTACACGTGGGAAAAACAGAGAAATATGCCTGTGGCAACTGTTTCAAACTGAGAACCTGGGCGATCTCTCCAAGCAGAGGGTGGAAGGGCTTGGTAATCAGAAAGCTAGGGATTGAGTCAGGCCTGGAGAGTGACCTGAGCCAGCAGTCATGAACTTGGGTGGGCATCAGGGTCCCCTGGAGGGCTTGGGAACACATATGGCTGAGCCCCACTCCCAGAGTTTCTGACTTAATGGGTCTGGGGTAGAGACCAAAACTTTGCATTTCTAACAAGTCCCAGGTTCTGCTGACGCTGCTGGAACAGGGACCACGCTCTGAGAAGCCCTTCCCTAAGCAGACTTGGGGGTCCTGTCAGGAGGTGGGCATCAAGCTGAGGAGTAGCTGAGGGTCCTTGGGGAGGAGACTGAAATAGAATGGGTATGGAGAACTGTGGTGGGGGGAAAGGAGACCATGAAACCAAGGCTGAAGAGTCTGACTCTGGGCCTAGGGACTCACCCGTCAGTGGAAGTAGGGCTGTGACAAGCTAGAGATGGTGTTCGGGCAAGATGAGTAGGCAAGATAGATGGGACAAAGCAGTCGGGAGGGCTTCAGGGGAGGTGCTGGCAAGGTGGTGGTGAGCTGAAGTAGGAAGGGCACCTGTGGCAAAGGAGAGAATCCCACGTAGGACTTAAGAGGCAGGATTAAATGTGGGAGATGTGAGAGACAAACGGGAGTCCAAATATCTGGATATGACTGTGACCTGCTGTCTGCCCAGCTGGGGCAGGAGCCCCTGGAGAGGTGGCCACGTGCACCCCCTTCCTGGTGTCATCGCGGTCACCAGGGACACCCCCCACCCCAGGATTGTGAAGGAGGAGCAGTGGCGAGTCGAGAAAGGGCAGAGGTAGGGGGACCTGCCTCTGGGAGAGACGTGTGTACACACAGGCAGGCACACGCTCTGCCCCATGGGCCCAGCAGTGACCTCCAGCCCTTGGCCCTGGCTGCACCCCATTTCTGTTCTTTAACAAAAGTCTGAGCCCTTTGCAGGGAAGCACCCTAGTGTGCTGCATTCCAGGCTGGGAAGCTGGGGTCCTGGGGGATGCCGTGCCTCCTGGAAGCAGGAAAGGGGGCTGCAGAGGGAGCCCATGCCAGCTTGGGTCTGCTCGGAGAGAACGTCTTTGCCTCAGGTCACAGGGTGACTTGGGTCACCATCACCCAAAGATGAGGTCCCTGAACCCTGATGCTGGCTGTTCCCAAAGAACAAATGTTGGGGCATGGGATGAGGAGCAGTTCTGGATTAATTTGCTGAAACATCTGGAGTCTGGACAGGAGGGAGCGGGCTCTGGGTGTCCACACTCACTCACGCGGTAGTTCACCCATTGCAAGTGAACCCACCGTAGAGGAACTGAGGCTGGATGGAAGGCATTGAGACCCCGCCACCCCTCTCCTTGCCACTCAGCGACCACTCAGGGCCCCACTGTGTGCAGTGCAAGGAGTCTGGGGACCTGGGTTCTAGTCCTGACACTGTCACGAATTAGTTCTATGACTCTGGGCAAGTCGCATCACTTCTCTGGGCCTCAGTTTCCCTATCTGTAAAAACAACACTTGGTAAACTGGTAATGCTCAATAAATGTTTAAATAACTGAGTTGAAAGAGGTAGACTGCGTGCCTCTCGAGGTGCAGTGCAGCTAAGAATTCTAGGATCCGAGAATCCTTAGGCAGAGACAAATGCAGGGAGCCCCGGGGGCACGGGAGGACGGGTGAAGCAAGGGGGCATGCGCGCAGGCGGTGGGGCGTGTGTATGCAGGGGCCCCTCTGACTGCTGGCGTCCCCGTTGCCCAGGTGGCTGTGTTCTGGGCCTTCCATTCTGCTGCTGTCAGGCAGAATAATGAAGATCAGGAGCAGAAAGGCTGAGGCCCCAGGGCCTGGGGGGAGGAGTCAGGTCCAAGATTAGCCTGACCAAGAGAATGAGACTGCGGAATAGCGTGGGGACTCAGAAAAGGGCACCGGGCCCTGGAAGCCCCTGCCCTGCAACCTAGGAGAAGTCTAGGGGCACAGGCCGTGCTCAACTGGAACTCATCCCCCTTTCTCTCTCCCCACCCCAAGGAGGAATCCCAACATGAACTGGCTCTGCACTGACAGCTCAGACAGCAGATGGGACCCAGGTTTCCCCTCCCGGGGTGGGTGGCACGGCCCACGGAGGCCAGATGGTGTTTCTGGGGTGGGGGGAAGAGAGGCACGGGTCATCCAGAAGAGGCTGTCAGCCCCCAGTAGCCCACCTGCCACGCGCCCCTGCCTCTTAGAGCCTCATAGCGGGGAAGACACAGCCAGCCCTGGATTTTATAAAACAAGTTTATTCACATTTTACAAAAACTAATTCTAGGACAGGGAACGGCCTCCCTTTGGGCTATGTATGAGACCATGAACAGAAGGCCAGAGGGAGGAGCTTGGGAAGGAAGGAGTGGGGCATGGGGGCCGTGTCCCCCACTCTGGGCGGGAGTAGGTCAAATAAATTAAAGAAAGGGCAGGCAGAGGGAGAGGATATTCAGACACCAGAGGCGGGCTTGCGGCTGGGCTGGAAGATAGTCACACCTGCAGGAACGGGAGAACGCACATGGAGGGGGCTAAGGAGAGTGTGACTTCCTCCTGGCCCTGGCCCGCAGAGCTGAGAGGGGCTGAGACGGGCTTCTCCTTCTCCAGCTGGGACCAGGGAGGAAGCTGCTCATCTCAGGACTAGGGAAGACAGAGCTGGGACTGGGGGTCCTTGCCCCTCACCTGGGGTGTGAGGGATCACCGTTTCCTCAGCCTCTTCATGAAGCAGCAGGTGATGGAGCCCAGGATGATGGCTCCGGTGGCTAGGGCAGCCCCTGCACCCACCAGCATGGGCACAAACAGGGTGTCCAGGGCTGGGCGAGAGAGGATAGCTGTGTTCAGCCTGGGGTGTCACTGCCCTCCACCCACGTCCCCACCCATATGCCAGTACCTTCTCGGTCAGGCCGTCCACACCACCTCCTCCCGTTCACACACGGCTTTCCCCCGCCTGCTCCCTGCCCCCTCTGCGCTCAAGCCAGCCCCTACCACCAGGACACCGGGGCAGCCGGGCACTGAAGGGCTGAAAGCTGGACTTTCAGACTTTCCGTGTGAAGCGAAGAGGAAGAGAAAGAGGAACCAGAGGGACCACTAGCAGGAGGATGAGATGCAAAAGGGAGAACAAGAGCATGGGGGTGAGGGGGGCTGGGGGGGCATGAGCAAGGCGGGGCACCACTCACCATGTGTGTACGGGTAGACCGTGACAGGCCCCGAGCGGGCACTGCCCGCCTGGTACCAGCTGTAGTCAGCGTGCTGCACCCAGGCGCTGGGGGCACAGTGGTACACGCCTTCGTCCTCGGGCCCCAAGCCGTGCAGTCTCAGCCGATGGCTTCGGGGCCCCACCAGCTCCACGCTGATGGGGCCTCCTCCGGGCCGGACCCCCAGCTCTGCCACACCGTCCTGGCCCACGCCACCCACCAGCTGGGCAGGGGCAGAGCTCAGCTCCCCCTCCTCCAGCCGCTCCACCCACCAGCTGGCAGCCAGCCGCAGCCCGGGGGGGCCGCCCCGCACAGAGATGTTGCAGAGCAGGGAGGCCGTCTCCCCGCGGTACACTGTGCCTCCCACTAGCCAGGCCACAGCCTCCAGCACCACACCTGCAGAACAAAGGGCAGAAGGTGAAAGGTCAGGGGGCATGGGGTTAGGACTGCCGTCAAAGCAACACCCCAGAAACTCCGGGTGTTCCCACAATCTTAGAAGGGGACTGTGAGACTGAGACACGGAGGCCGCCGATGGAGAGGCAGAGAGGCACAGAAACAGAAGGGAAAGGTTCTGCAGACCTCGTATCCTGTCCAGGGCCAACCCGCCCCCTCTCACCTTCCTCACGCACGTGCACGGGGAGGGGCCGTGAGCGGGCACTGGCGGCTTCCCGAAGCCGGGCCCCAGACCCTCGGACATAGGCCTTGGCGAGGCAGCGGTAGGTGCCCGCATCCCCAGGCCGGGCAGCCTCCAGCCGTAGCCGGTAGGTTCTGGAAGCCACCTTCTCCATGGCAATGTGCCGGCCCTCGTAGCCAGGGCCCAGGCTGCCCACACCCTCCGTGTCCAGCTGGGCAACCAGGCGGCCGGGCCCAGGTGCCCCTGCAGGTGCCATCTCCCAGCCCACGGAGTACGCGGCATGACGGCCCGGTGGGGGCAGGGCCCCTGACACATTGCACAGCAGCTCCAAGGGCTCCCCTGGGCCGATCCGACGTTCCCCAGGCCCCACTGTCACTGCCAGCTGGCTGGCTGAAACACAGGAGGGGAAGGGGTGTCAGGGAGGCAGGAGAGGGCACAGAGCACCTGTCCTTCCTTGAGAGCAGCAACTTCAAGGCCACCCGTCTTCGCCACCCAGGGGCCTGGCTCTCACCCCTCAGCCATGGCCCTCCCATCCCCACACCCAATTTCTGAGCAGAGAAAGCCCGTCATGGGTACAGATGCTAACAGGAAGTGATACTAATGGGACTTCACTCTAGGGTAAAGGCGGGCTCCCTGGAGTCAGACGATGGCCATCTAGTGCCCATGGTGGCCATGGTGCCTACTGAGATACCAAGGCTCCCAGCTGGCGCCGTGGGACGCGTGGCACTCACACAGCGTCTGCACGTCCACGTGGGCCAGGACAGCCCTCTTCTCCGCGATCTGGGCCCAGCTGCCGTCGGGATCCTGAATCCACTCAGCGGCAGTGCAGTGGTAGGTGCCCGCGTCGTCTGCCTGGGCGCCCCCCACCACCATGCGGTAGCGCTCAGTCCCCTCCTTGCCCAGCCGCAGCTCCCCTGCTGCCAGCCGCTCAGCATAGGGAGCTCCGGCCTCCACGGCCATGTCGGGCCGGAGTCCCACCACTTCCTGCAGAGTTGCTCGCCCCACTGGCGCCTCGGGCACAGCTCGTCCAAAGGACACAGCCAGGTGTGTGTGCTTCTCCGTGCTCGTCCGTGCCAGGCAGCCCAGTGCCAGCTCCTGCCCCTCGTGCACCATCAGGCGAGGGGGTGAAGTAGGGGCCTGACGGCCCCGGGGCCCTGGGGGGGCAGCAGACACCTGCAGCATATCTGGAAGAACTGGAGAGAACAGCTAGAGTGAGGGAGGGCTGGGAGCTGTACAGTAACTAACACTTGGTACTGTTTCCTACCTACAACCTATTTCCCTAAATAGACTGTGAGCTCCTAGAAGGCAGAGACTTCATGCTGTATTATTTCTTCTGTAACCCAATGATGCCAAGCACAGTGCTGGGCACAAAACAGGCACTCAATACGTGTTGAATTTCATAGAACCAGCCCATCGCCTACTGACCCTTACGTTTGAGACTGACCCCTGTTTGAAATACTCAGAAGAGTGGCTCTGTCTTCCTTCTCAGAAGGCAAAGAAACTTAAGAGAGCAAGAATGTCAAGTGGTCTCACTCCTCCTACCCTGCCTCTATTTCCCCCGCCACCCCCACTCCCCCAGATCTGGATCCTGGAATCTCCAGGAATGGAGTCTGTTCACCCTATCAGGCTCCCCTACCCTATCAGGGAATGGAAAAGGGCTGGACAGCTTAAGGACACTTCTCCTCTCCCAGGAAGTAGCTTGACAGAATAAGAGCAGTGGACTGGAATGAAGAGTTCTGGGTTAGAGTCTCAGGCCAGCCACTAACTTGTTGGGTGACTTCATGCAAGTCACTTAACCTCGTTGGGCCTCAGGTTCCTCTTAGGTCCCTGCTGGCCCTGACTTTCTGCCTTTTGGGAGGGCACGGCCCTGACCCCATCCCAGGGCCCAGTACCTCTCAGTTCCACTTTGCCGCTGTAGCTGCCCAGGTAGTGGGCATCAGTGGAGGGTGTGTAGCACTCGTAAATGCCAGCATCCTGGGCCTGCAGGCGGGCAATCTTGAGCACCACGGCATCACCCTGCAGACGCTGCACCTGTACCTCACCAGCTGCCACTCGGGGCCCAAAGACAGCATAGGAGAATCGGGTATCCCTGGTACTGACAATGCCCAGGGCAGCCTCTGGGGCCTCAGGCCTGTACAGGAACCACTCGAAGTCCTGCTGGGCAGGGCCCTCGTAGCCAGTGACATTGCAGGAGATGGAGATGGCTGTGCCAGCCACGCGATACAGGGGCCCCTCAGGGACCAGCACCTCCCGGGCGCAGCACCCGACTCCTATAGGGAAGGACAGGAGAAGTTAGGGATGCCTGGGTCCCTACGGCATCCGCCCACCCCCACCCCCGCATCACTCCTGACCTCTGCTTGTGAAAGGAAAGGACACCTGAGGAAAGTTGGTACACACTTGGGCCCTGTTCCGAGAACAGGCAAAGGATGCTGGGAGGTAAGACACCTGGACCTCAAGGAGGTGGTGGTATAGAGCCAGGTTTGCCTCGGAACCCAGAAACACCCCATTACTGGCAGGCCAGAAGCAGGGCACCTAAGGTCAGAAAGGAGTGTATCTGCTTCCTGATTCAACCATTCCTGGTTCCGGCTGTCCCCTAATTCCCCCTCCACCCCGTTTCCCCACGTTTATGCCAGTTGAGCCTTCTAGCTAAGGGATCCTGAGACCACATGTCCCCCTCCTTTGTTTGAAGGGAGCTGGCGAAATCTTGATCAGAAGGGCTGGTGCGCTCAGCTGTGTCACCTGGGCCAGGGGACTCCAGACAATGGAGCCAGTGGCCCGAGCAGGACAGGGCACAGGCCCAGTCAGTTCTCACCACACAATCCCTCCCCACTCCAGCTGTGCCATGAGCTCATTGCTTCTCCACCCCACAGGGCTGCCGGGGCAGCTGAGGCTCATGGGGCAAGAACCAGCCTCTGCCCTGGCCTCTGGGGGTAGAAGCTCCCCTCCCCCACCAGTGCCTGCCAATCTTCCCGGGCAGGCCCAGCTGACAAATAACCCTCACCCCACCCCCTCCAACTCTCTAACAGAAGCCTTCATTTGCATATGGTGTGCATTTATTTACATCCCCGCTCCCTTTCAGTAGGGAGGCAATAACCCCCCAGCTGCCCCTTCCCATCTTTCTCTCCTCAGAGAGGCCAAAACTCTTCTTCACCCCACCCTCACCCCTACCCTGCCCTCGCAGATATTCCCGGTGGCCTTGGAGGGCTCAGCTTCTTCCTTCTCTCCTTCCATCCTTCCACAGCCCCAGATCACAGAACCTCAGAATGTAAGAAGGGCTGGGTCAGCCCTCTGCCTCCATTTTACAGATAAGAAAGTTAAGGTACAAGAAGTATAATGTCTTGGCCAAGTTCCTACTATCCTTGGCTAGCTTCCACACGCCCCTGCAGAGGGACAAAGCCAGAGAGGCGATGGGGAACTCCAAGGAGAGGCCTGAGGGCACTGACCTCACCAACCAGACTGTCACTCCCAGGGGCATAACCATCACCTTTCTTCAGGGGCTGGAGGAAAACACCTAATCTGTAGTCGAACTGTCCTCCAACTCCTCCAGAAGCACTACCCTTACCTTTCCCTTCTTCCTGCGGCTGAGTCAGAGGGAAAACTTGTGGTTGCTCGGTTAGAGCACAGACTGGGATCAGGAGGTTGGGTTCCAGCCCCATCCCCATCCCCAGCTGTACCGCTTGGACCAGCCCCTTCCATTCCCAGGCCTCAGTTTCTGGAAGACAGCTAAGAGCTTCCACCCTGACAGTGAGTGAGCCTGTGTCTCAGCAGGGCTCTGCCCGAGGATGTTTCATAATCAGAGTGATGGTGGAGACAAGCGAGCTGACACTTTCCCTGGGCTCCGGACAGACTCTGCTCAGGAGGGCCCCCTCCCATCTTCCTGGCTCCACAACTGCTGATGCTTGGAGATCCCCATGGGAAAGTCATCCCCACCGCCTGGGGAAACCAGCTGCCAGGCAGCTCTCTCTCCAGCCAGGTCCCCTCCTCTGTGTTAGTGGAGAGGGAAAGGAGAGCAAGGAGACCTGCTTTGGAGTCAGATGGGAGTGGTTTCAAATCCAAGCCCCAACACTCACTAGATATGTTCTCTGGGGCAAGTGACTTCATTTTCCTCATCTTCAAAATGAAAGTAAGTGCCTACACCCAGGGCGCTCACATCTCGGCAAGCTCTTCTATCTCTTTGCACCACATTTACCCTGGGCTCCTCTCTGCTCCACGCTGCCCACTGGGGAAAAAGGGCCAAGTACTAGGCAGCTAGGCCTCACAGCTCCTTCCTCTGTATATCCTCCTGCCTCCCACCCAGGGCCCCAAGGAGAGGACTCATTCTAGTCCCACAGGGCCCAGGGACCTATGCAGCACATGGAGGCTCCTTGGCACTGCGATGGAGCTCTGGTCTAGAAACAGGCGGCTGGGGCTACGTCAGCCTCTGCCTTAACTATGGCAGCTCCAAATCCTGGCACCAAAGCCACCCCCTCACCACCCTGTATTCTTATTTCAAGGGTTTCAGTTTCCTGAACATCTGTACAGGCAGTCTCACTGCCTCGATACCATACTCCTCCCCAGACCATCCCTACAGGGAACCCTCCCATTCACGCCAAAAACATTTCCACTGTCACTGTCCTCATGCATCCATGCAGCGGTGGCCCAGAACATCCCACCATGAACACCCACCACAACAGGTACAGGGTGCTTGGAGATCTCAGCATCAGTCTCCATGGAGCCTGGTTTCTCCTGAGGCAGGGAAGCTGGGACTAAGGGGGTGTGACAACCAGTGGGAGGCTACAGAGCCAAGTGCTGCTATCTGGGAGAGGGAAAGTGGGGGAAAGACCCAGCCCAGGATGGAGATGGAACTGCCTCCAACTTCAGATGATGAAGGGGGGTAGGGGGGGTGCAATTAGGGGAGATGTACTTCAAAGATTGTGGGCAGAACCGGCCCCTGGGCCTCCAGCCAACTTAGGCAATTATAAAGATGGACAGGCACTGCCCACCAGGGCGAGCACCCAAGGCTGGGCCTGAAGCTGAGTGAGGCAGAGAGGAGTCGCAGAATTTGTGCGCAGCGACCTCAGGACCTGAGTGTGCCGGCTGAGAAGTGGGGCCTGGCGGTTCCTGGGGGCGACACCTCGGTGGGTCCTCACTGTGCCCCAGCCCGGGGCCTAGAACTCGGGAGCCTTCACCGCTACCCCACCCCCGCCCGCCCCAAGACTGGCTCGGAGCGCGGCCACAGAGAGCAGCTGGGTGCCAGGCCCGGGGAGGCTGGGGGAGCCCCTGACGGAGAAGGGGGTGCGAGGGGCTCCGAAGTGCTGGGGAGGCGGGCAGGGCTGGTCACCAGGTGGCAGGCACCTGCCGGGCGGGGCTGGGAGCCAGAGCCGGGCTTACCCAGGATTAACAGCAGCAGCGGCGGCGGCGGCTTGGGACCGAGGGCGCCCATCCTGCGCAGCCGGCTCTGCGAAGGCTCTGGGGGGCGGCACGGGCTCTGGGTGGCCAGGGGTTCGGGGGGCGCATGCCCGGGTGGGGGGCACGAAGCGGAGCAGCGAGGCGTGGGTGCGCGGAGCGAAGCTGAGCGAAGCTGGAGCTGCCAAGTCACGGCCCTCTTCCCTCTGCCCTCTTCCCTCTGCCCTCCTCCCTCCTCCCTTCTCCCCTCCTCCTCTCCTCCGCCTACTGCTTTCCCTCCCGCCTTGGCAACTCGGAAGACCATTCCCGCCCCGCCTTACCCGGGCCCCGCCCCCGCCCTGGGCTCCCGGCCCCGGCCCCACTCCGGTCCCCAGCTCCGCCCTGACCCCTCCAGACCTTGGCCCCGCTCAGGTCCCCGGGTGTGCCCCAACGGGATCCTGGACCTTGGCCCCGGCTCCCCCCGCCCCTGTTCCAGGCTCCGCCCGGACTCCAGCCCTAGCCCCGCCCCCTCTTCAGCACCCGGCTCCGCCCCGACCCTCACCCAGGCCCGCCCCCCTCAGCCCTGTCTCCGCCCCGACCCCAGTCCGGGGGCGGGCTGCACCTGGTCTTGGCCAAATCCCCGGCAGCTCCGCAGAGCGCACAGGTACCCTGCACCTTCCGGCTTTTCCCTGAGAGTTGGGTGCAGGGGCCCTGGGGTCGGCGAGGTGACTGTGGCTTCTCACTTTGAGTCCAGCCATTTGCTCTGGGCCTCTAGGCCTCGCCGCAAACCCTGCTGGTGGGAAAGGGCGGGATCTAGGAGTTAAGAAACGAGGAGGATCTGGTCTGAAGGGCGCTTCAGGGCTCTGCAAGGTCACTGGAGACCTGTTTGCCACCCCCTCGGGGCAGAACCAGAAGAAGAGGAAGGCTGGGCCGTTTGGATGCTGTCACTTCCTGGTTGGCGATCCTGGTCAACTTGCTTAACCTCCTCCAACCTGTTTTCTTGTTGGCAAATCGAGGTGGATGACATCTATCCCAAAGGATTTTTGTGACGTTAATTGAGATAATGTACAGAAGGTGCTCGGCACAGAATACACTAAATAGGAGATGGGGCCGGGGGATAAGTTATTTAAACTCTTTGCTAAGAGGTTTAGTTAGGACCTAAGGAAAGGGTGAGCCTGGGTTTAGGTGAAGGAGTCTCTAGTTCCAGTGAGGAGAAGCGGACAACACTCTACACTCGGAGGGGTGGGGCATGCCCTGGAGGTTGGAGACAGGAAAAGTCATCTTTCCGAGGCACTCTGTTTCTTTCTCAACTATGGAGAATGTGGGGAGTGGGGAGGAGCTGAAAGGGTGAGCCAGAACCAGGAAAAGGGACAGCCGGGTCTGCAAAGCTAAGGCTGTCAAAGTGGCCATCCGTAGGAGGTGACCCCAGAGCTCATCTAGCACCTTCATCCTCAAACTTCCATCAGTCCCCACTCATTCCCCCAACCCTCCCACTCACTCCTCACTCCCTTTTACAGAGGAGAAAATGGAGGCTCAGAGAGGGGAAGTGACACAGGCCAGACCAGATATTTCTTGACTTTGTCTTTCCAGAGCCTGGCACAGTGGCTAGATCAGAGGAGGTGCTCAGTTGAAGCCACATTCAGGAACCCTGAAGAGACTGGAGAAATTCTGAGACAGAATGCTGGGGACAGTTGAGGGAATCAGAGGTCCAGCCCTCCCCTCTCAATACTTCCAGTTCTGGCCCAGGAACAGGGCAGCAGGGTGCCTTTTTCCTCCTACTTTGTCATATCTACAGCCTGATATCTCCAGATTCATTCCATCTAAATTCATCCACAGGCCAGACTGAGCTGTGTGAAAACTGAAATGTATAGGGAAGCTTTTGGAGGAAAGCCACTCTCCCTTTATTGGGGAGTGGAGTGAACATGATGCCTTCCTGATGCTTGAGAGATGAGAGATATTGCCAAATATCATCATCATCATCATCATCATCATCATCATCATCATCATAGATGCAATTTATGGGACGTGTTGATCTTAAAAATAACAAGGTCTGGGCCTCCCTGGTGGCGCAGTGGTTGGGAGTCCGCCTGCCGATGCAGGGGATACGGGTTCGTGCCCCAGTCTGCGAGGATCCCATATGCCGCGGAGCGGCTGGGCCCGTGAGCCATGGCCGCTGGGCCTGCGCATCCGGAGCCTGTGCTCCGCAACGGGAGAGGCCACAACAGTGAGAGGCCCGCATACCGCAAAAAAAAAAAAAAAAAAAAAAAAAAAAAAAAAAAATAACAAGGTCTTAAGCTAGCCAAAATGAGTTTATTCAGGAATAGCAGAGGAATTACAATTTGAGAGAAACAAACTATGGTGAACCATAGGCATGTCGGAGGAGACAAAGGGAAGGTCAGCTTTCATTAGGTTTTAGGAGGAAACTGGATAGGGCTGTGGCAGTTTTCTTTTTCGTTAGCTGCAACTAGTGAGCAGCTTGTTGTTGCTGAGTCAGAAGGAAACCCTTCTTCCTGCTGTGATCTGTAAGCTGCAGTGAGTGATATGTGTGTGAGAGCCCTCTCTTCATGGCTTCCCGACTCCATTTTGATTTAGTTTCCTTTGTTCATTTTCACATTTTCCCCTTTTGATCAAAATCTGTCCTTGAAAACATCGTGTTGAGTCAACATTCTGTTTGGTGTATAGTTTCTGCAGAGGTTGGGCAGGCAACAGGTGCAAAATTTTAAGATTATACAAAGCAAATTAAAAGTAATATGACTTTGTTTCTATGATGGCTTTAAATCATGATCCTAAAGTAGTCAACTGAACAAATAGCAAGTGCACTTGTTCCCTGATCTTGTATAATTGAGTTCCTACTTCTCCAGAGGCGTTTACCCATATGCAACAGGTGGTATATGCTAATGCCACCTTGTTCAAAATCAAGGCTATTGATTGTCAACAACTACTTTAGCCAAGGAATCAAGTGATCATTGTTAGGCTGCAGAATCAGCTAGCTCTTCTAATGTTAGGGAGAGATTTATGTTCATATTCTCATTGGCACTTTGACCCAAGGGGGAAAGCCTCTCGCTATGGAGGCAAGCCTGGAGTCATGTACGCCCCAGGTAATTCCCATACGAAGATTTAATGGGGAAGATCAGTGGGAAGCTTCAGATTTATTATAGATATTAACAGGGATGGTTAAATATCCCAGTAAACACTGGCCTTCCATTTACCAGCTGTTGAAACATACATAAGTTCATTGAGAGTTTCATTTGCCACAGACAAGGCTAAAGCCAGGTGGTGCACATACGACTTATTAACAGTACCACTATCTGGAATTTACCAGTTGGTCCTTTAGAGCCAAGAGTCAATGATGTTTGGGGAATAGTTAAGAAGAAACCATTCTGTTCTGTGGATTTTGTCCCTCAAGGCTGCAAAGAGAGGGGTTATTTCGTTACATCAAGCAGACTTAATACCAGAGGGTCACCACTGTCATGGACATATCGAGGTTTCTGGTAACATATTCAACAGTCAGAAGGTTTCCCCCTTTGGCAATGGATTAGGAAATATGGGTAAGAGCATGGTCTTTCCAAGAAAGAGAGGGAGAAGATAAGGCAAGAAGTAAGAGTAGGGAAAAGATATACAGGCCGGTCATCATGGGAAAGCTGTTTCCTTAAGCTACTGTATGCTTCAATTCTTGCAAATCTTTACTTTTAGGTCACCAGTTGGGGTGTAGGTCCAGTCAGGGTTTGGTGCTTTCTTTAGATGTGATATATGGATCCAAGAGCCTATTCCTTGGAGTTTCGTGGCACAAGGATTGGTTAACAGTACCTGATAGTGACCTTTCCAATGGGGTTGAAGAGAGTCTTTCTGGAGATGTCTTTTCCAATAGACAACTCTCCAGGTTGTAAGGTATGGTGCTTAAGGTCTTCATGTCCTGGGACCATGCCATGGAAAGATTGTTCTAATATATGGTTAAGCATAGTTTGTGGGCTCCGAAAGGAGTGGCCCTAAGGTTCAGAAGGACCAATGGCAATGCTTTTGGACAGGGTATTTGAAGGGTCTCTACAGATTTTTCCCGTTGGGTTTTGATGATGCCATTGGTACATTCGACTAGTCCTGGAGACTGGGGATGATAACTGCGGTGAAAATGTTGTAGAACTGGCCATATGGCACAGACTTCTTGTCACACGTGACCAGTAAAGTGGGTTCCCCTATCACTATGAAGTTTGGAGGTGGTCCCCTCAGGTAGGAATGATCTTTTCCAATAGGTTCTTAGCCACAGAGGAGTCAGTAGCCTGTCTACATGGAGAAGCTTCAGTCCAGAAAGAAAACATGCAAATCGTTGCCGAGACATACTTACACCCGTGAGGTGGGGGAAGCTGTATGAAATCCATCTGCCAAGGCTCACATGGTCCATCAAGCAATGTAAAGTGCCTAGAAGCAGTGAGGACAGATTTTTCTGGGTTGTATTTTAGGAATAAACATCATCCCTGGATCCAACATCTTCCTATGCAATACTGCATAATACTGGTCTGATATCATCTGCTGAGAATTCAATACTTGGGAAAGCAACATTAAAGTCTGCACCCTGGTGTTAAAATTCACGATATGCAACACTTTAAACAGTGTGTCAACCTGCTCCCTCACTTTGTCATCACCAGTCTGTTCACTCTTGTTCAAAGGGCACTAAGCATTTTTGATGCAATGGTTTTTTTCTCTTGACTTGTTGAAGTTTATCAGATATCCCCACTATATGAATCATTTTAGTATTCTGAAGCAGGGGCTGTTTAATAGTAGCTCCAGTGGAATGTCATTCCCAGCCTGGAGAAGGGTTGGGGAAAGCCCCTGTGATTCCTCGGGGTCCCATCATTGGGATGTGGAAGGACATTGGAAAGATTGGTTGGGTGACTGAAGACTCCTGGACCATTTAGTTTATAGCAGCCTTTTTTTCAGTGTCCTGACTTCTTACAGTAACAACAGGTCGGGGGGATTTTGCTTAGAGGCTTCCATCTGCTGAAGCTAGAGATTAAGGATTTTAATGGTCTTTTTCTTAGTATAATCATCTAAGGTGCAGGCTAATTAGTTTGCCAAACTAAGTCTGCAATGGACATGGTTTCCCATTCTATTCTGGTTCTCTTAACCAAGAGAGAAAAGTCCTGGTTTAGCCCATTGATGAACACAGATTTGAAGCCTACCCAATTGGATTGGACATCCAGAGGGAAACCAGAAATCTCAAAAACATTTGGAGTTGACTGTAATAGCCTGATCCTGTAACAAGGCAGGGGGTAGGTCTCTCATTTGCAGTTCTAGAGATTTTTCAGGATTATCCCAATTAGCTGTTTTCATTCAATGTTGGGCTTGGCCTTTGCCAACAAGCATGTGAACTAGCTGGTATAAATCTGAGGAACCTGACTGGTAAGTCTGGGTAACTGTATTAAATGCCTCTGCAAAATCTATAAGGATCTTCAATAGCTCTAGGAAAATCCTCGACTATGGCTTTTAGTTTGGCCTTAGTCTAGAGGACATAGGAAATTAGGGGCTTAGCAATAGGATCCTCAGAGGGACTGATATAAAAAATTTTTTTAATATTTTTAAATTTTATTTATTTACTTTTCGCTGGGTCAGGTCTTAGTTGCAACATGCCGGATCTTCGTTATGGGTTCTTTTGCTGTAGCACACGAGCATAGTTGCCCCGCAGCATGTGGGATCTTAGTTCCCCAACCAGGGATCGAACCCGTGTCCCCTCATTGGAAGGCAGATTCTTTACCACTGGACCACCAGGGAAGTCCCAGAGGGACTGATTTTAAAGGAGCAGGTTCTAAGAGGTTCGGATGAAGAGAAAGTTGGGAAAGGTTTGGAGAAAAGGGGAAATTCACTGGGAGGGTTGGAATGAGGATGTGGTGGGTACAAAGGAGGTGGAGTATGTGCAGTAGGGGAAGAGGGTGAAGAGTCTTCCAATGCATTTTAATCTTCTTGTAATGGTTTATTCACCTCTGTCAATTTAAAAAGGTTTTTTTGTAAAGCCTCAAGATGTCAACTGAAATAGGTATCCCATTCAATTTGTTGTATTTTAGAGTTGTGGTCCTCAAGTTTAGTTCTGAGAGAAACAAATTTGGGGAGATTGAAGCTTCGCCATAATGGCCATTGAAGTTCTAAATGATCTTTGGTTAGGTCAGTCCATTTCATTAAAAATGCAAGTGAGGAGGGACCATAGTTTTTAAACACAGAATGGGCCAGGGTCCCAAAGGAAGGGCCATCCTGAGAGTGTTTATGGGATCCCATAATGTTAACTTAGAAGTTCAGAAAAACAAACAAGTACTCACCAAAAGGACAATGCCTTCAGGAAAACAGATCCTGAATAAAGTCAGAGAACTCAACCAAAAAGAGGGAGCTCGAATCTGAGAGGAGGCTTGTGAACCTCTAAGAAGAAGACATCTCACAGGAGCGGAGGGCATGCAGTTCCAGGGGGTTCATCTCCTTCGGATCCCTTAATGGTTGTGATGAAGTGTCACCCTTAAAGATGAAACAGTATTTACAATAACCAGGACATGGAAGCAACCTAAGTGTCCATCGACAGATGAATGGATAAAGATGTGGCACATATATACAATGGAATATTACTCGGCCATAAAAAGAAATGAAATTGAGTTATTTGTAGTGAGGTGGGTGGACCTAGAGTCTGTCATACAGAGTGAAGTAAGTCAGAAAGAGAAAAACAAATACCGTATGCTAACACATATATATGGAATCTAAAAAAAAATAATAATAAGGTTATGAAGAACCTAGGGGCAGGACAGGAATAAAGACGCAGATGTAGAAAATGGACTTGAGGATGTGGGGAGGGAGAAGGATAAGCTGGGACGAAGTGAGAGAGCGGCATGGACTTATATACACTACCAAATGTAAAATAGATAGCTAGTGGGAAGCAGCTGCGTGTAGCACAGGGAGATCAGCTCGGTGTTTTGTGACCACCTAGAGGGGTGGGATAGGGAGGGTGGGAGGGAGATGCAAGAGGGAGGAGATATGGGGATATATGTATATGTATAGCTGATTCACTTTGTTATAAAGCAGAAACTAACACACCATTGCAAAGCAATTATACTCCAATAAAGATGTTAAAAAATAAAACAAAAATGAAACAAGGTCTTAAGCCAACCAAAATAAGTTTATTCATGAATAGCACAGGAATTGCAATTCAGGACAAGCAAACTATGGTGAACCACAGGCAAGTCCAAGGAGACAAAGGGAAGGTCAAGTTTTACTAGGTTTTAGGAAGAAATGGGAGGAGAGGAGGGCAGGCCGTGGCAGGGAATTTTTATTGGCTGCAAGTGGCGGGCAGCTTGTTGCTGGGTCAAAAGGAAGCCTTCCTTCTTCCTGCTGGGATCTGTAAGCTGTGGTGAGCAATGAGTGCATGAGAGACCTCCCTTCATGACTTCCTGACTCCATTTTGATTTAGGTTTCCTTTGTTCAGTTTCACAGATGCCTGTACAATAAGGCCTTTTTGGACATTACTTCCAGTCTTTACAGCATATTGTGCCAAATGGTGTCATTTAACAGATGAGAAACTTGAGGTTCAGAGGGGTTAAGCATTTTGCCCAAGGCCACACAGCTTTTAAGTGGCCAAGGTATGACGAGCTCAGACCTATCTGTCCCCAAAACTCCAAATCTTCCCTCACCCCACTGTCTCTCTTCCCAAGCCTCTTCACCCTATAAACTTTTCATTGAACAAATACCGACTGGAAATAGATGACTAATGAGGACCTACTGTATAGCACAGGGAACGCTACTCAATACTCCGTAATGACCTATATGGGAAAAGAGTCTAAAAAAGAGTAGATGTATGTATGTGTATAACTGATTCACTTTGCTGTGCAGCAGAAAGTAACACAACATTTTAAATCAATTATACTCCAATAAAAATTTTTCCAAAAAATGGACATGCTGTGGAAGCACACACGCACACACAAAAATACCGACTGGGCCACACCTCGTGCAGGGCACTGGAGATGCAGTGGTAAACATGCAGAAATATTTCCTTCAGGGAACATACAGTCGTGCCAGAGAGTTGTACCATAAGCAAGTAATAACCAACTCCCAGAATGAGTGTCATGAGAGGGCCACTCAGGGAGCAGAGAACACCCTAGGGCTTGGGGCTGGGAGGGAGCCGAGGGAAGGCAGCTGTTGAGGGCTGCGCTGGCCTCTCCAGTGGGAATGAGGCCCTGGGAGACCCGCTCTTGCACGTGTCCCTCCCCAGGTTGTGAGTTCCAGAGGCTGCCAGCAGGGGGAGCCCATTGCCCAGGCCTGAGTAGCCCCTCAGCTGCTTATGTAACTGGGAAAACTGGGGGAGGAGAACAAACCCCAGGCAGAGGCGCGTCACACAGTAGCACACGCACGTACCTACAATAACACAGAGAAGCTTCATACAGAAAGACGTCACACCCCCAACAGAGCGATGCACGGACACACAGCACACCCACATGCTGCAGAGGAGGGATATATCATTGGGAGGGGAGAGCTCTCCTGTACCCTCCCGATCTGGTCCCTAAAAACTCCACCCAGGCTTACCCAGCACTGAGGCTGATGCCTGCGGTGGGGTGAGCAGAGAAAGGAGGAAGGCGGCCTTTCCATGAGTCTTGGGCCAGCCTCATCAGCCATAAGGGAGGGAGCCTGGGGTTGCAGAGATGTGAGTGAAGCGGGCGGTAGTGATCATGGGGGGCTGTTGTCACTATGCCATCACCAGCCAACTCGCCCTCCTTGTACCACCAGGGGTGGGCATACATCAGACACCAGGCCTATGTTTCCCAGGCTTATTCAACTCACTTCCCCTAAGATGAAATACATACAAGGCACTGAGGTGGTGTCCTGAGTCCTTGAAGATAAGACCCACGCTGTGCCCTAAAGGAATGGATAATCTGGCTGAGATGTCACACTTTACGAGTAACAACCGTGGAGACATTTTTCTCAGAGAGGCACATTCACAGATGGGGCTGTTGACATATTCTCACCTGTGCCAGGTGTGTAACATGATCTCATTTAATCCTCCCAGCACCTCGTGAGGTGAGTGCTATTATCACCCCTGTGGGGAGGCTGAGGCTTACAGGAGTTTAGGAACGTGTCCAAAGTTAAAGGATTAGTTACTGTCCAAACTCAGACTTGAACCTCGGGTTGTCTGAGTGAGGAGCCGGTGCTTCTTCTGTTAAACGGCTTCTTAGAGGCAAACGTGGACCAGCATGTGTGTGCAGACACCCCTCTATGGATACGGACAGTGCCTTGGGGACAGAGTGACAAACACATCCAGAAGCGAGCACACACACCCACCAGACAATAGACATGCAGAAGAGCCACAAACACACTCGCAGTCCTCGGCTTCCTTTCTCTTAAATGTCTATAAATCCCAGTTTGGTGGGAGCTCAGGATCACACACAAGAATGTCCTGTGATTTGTGTGTGTTTATGGAAGCCTTGACCCACACTGCCTCGATGAGCCAGATTTTCCCACCCTCCCAAAAGGGAAAATTCTCTCTGCTGACTTGCTGAGAGGCTCAAGAGACAAGACAGAGATGGAGCAAAAAATCTACCTTTACCCTGACATCCAACTCATGCAGAGACACACTGAAACAGAGATGCAGACACAGGGACCTGGGTGCACCAAAAGAGAAACACACAGGCAGCATGCACACCCAGACCCACTCACACAACCACAAAGCTACCTCCCACACCCACACACGTTCACACCAGACCCTCTCCCTCCTTCCTTCCTAGCCAGGCATCTGCACCCTCATGGGGGATCGTGTGTGTGTGTGTTTGTGTGTGTGTGTGTGTATCTACTCCCTGAACCCTTCTCTAGCCCTGGCTGAGCCCACACTCCTCCCCCAGTTCTCAAACCCTATGCCAAGGGTGCGGCACAGCTCCTCAGGAGCAGGGAAACCACGGACTTCCCTGGCAGTACAGTGTTGAAGACTCCGAGCTTCCACTGCAGGGGGTGCAGGTTTGGTCCCTAGTCGGGAAACTAGGATCCTGCATGCCGCGTGGTGTGGCCAAAAAGAGGAGAAGATGAAGAAGAAGAAGAAAAAGAACAGGGAACCCACAACGCCATTGCTGGCCTAGACCTGACTCCAGAGGAAGCCCTGCCATTTCTAAAGCCAGGATTAGTGCCAGCGGCTGCCCACTTTGGAAGGCCGTGGATAGATCCCTCTCCGCTGGAAGCCCCTCCACCCCCCCACAAGTCCCTTGGTCCCCAGTCCCATAAGGCTGGGAGCCTGGGCTCCACTGCAGGTGCTCCCACATCTCTCTCCTCCATTCCCAGCTAGCTGAGAGGGAGCTGCCGATGCAGACCTATGTCTGGAGGGTGGCATGGGGCTGAGGCAGCTCCCATTGTGTGACGTCACTTCTCCCCCATCACAAGCAGCCGGGGTGGGGCAGTGGGACCGATCAAGGGCAGAAGATGGCAGAGGTATGGCTAGACAGAGGTCTGTGGGCTGCGTGTTGTAGATGAGCCTCCGGGGGCAGGAGGTGGTAAGCGCCTGGTGACTGCCTCTGAGTCAGTGAGCGGGAGACAGGTTTGGAGAACAGGTCGTTCGCAAGTTTGCCCACACCCAGCTCTGAGCAAGGTGAGGAGGAGGCACAGGCGATTGCTAATGCTTCCTGAACACCTGCTGCGCGCCAGGCGCTGCTCTGCACAGCCTGCACTCACACACTCACTCCCTCGGCCCGGTCCTCACAACAACTACGAGGGCTGAGTTCTGTTGCCACCTGCTTTGCAGATGGGAGCGGGAGGCCTGGAGAGGGTATATCCCCCACCCAAGGCTGCCAGGCCAGCACATGGTAGCATCCGAATGCAAGTGCAAGCCGTTTGTCTCCTGAACTTAAGCTGCTAACATTCTTCACCCTCCTGCTCCCCTCACCCTCACACACTTGCTCATATACACACACGTGCACGCACACACACACACACACGCACTCCTGGTGCCTATGCAACCTTTTGAAATAACAGTCTTTTCCCACGAGTGTATCTCCAGCTCCTGGCACATAATGGATGTTTAATAAATATTTGTTCGATGAATGCATGCAGTGCTGAGGCTCAGAAAAAGAGGAATCAATAAGAGGAGTGTGTGTGTGTGTGTGTGTGTGTGTGTGTGGTATGGAGGGTGGGGTGGGGGGAGAAATGGGCGAAAGGAATTTCACACACGTGCACACACGCACACATACACAGCCCTCTAGAGCTGTCGATATCAAAGGCTCACTTCTACCCCTGGGGCCCCAGCCCTTCCAAGCACCCTGCGTGGGAAAAGAGGACTGAAAGCGGGGTTCACAGGGCTCCCTGAGATGGATGGGGGCTTTAACTCTCCCCTCCAATCAGGACAGAGGACGGGGGATATGAGGCAAGCTCTGGGAAGAGGGTATGGGAGCATGCAGTCCCTGCTTGTCACCATTCCCTGCCCCGGTGCTTCGTGCACTCCAAGCCTCCCTCCCCGCAGCCCCGGCACCCCACTGTCCACACCTGGACTCTCCAGGAACCTGGCACCCCTTGGTTCTCCTGGCCAAAGAGTAGACAAATGCCCTTTTCCCTAGTCCAACTGAAACAAGGGTGGAATTTTTCCAAAGGCTCTCTGTTGGAAAAGAGAAGGGAAAACAAAGCCAGAAATAAAGACTACAAAAACAAAGAAACAGAGAGGATGGTGAGGGTGAAGGAGCTCACCCTGTGGGGGGAGCGGGCCTGGGGTCCTGATGCTGACATGCCCTCCCCTGCTCCCACAGCACCTGTCCTCAGCCCTTTGATGGCGTTTTCCACTCTGCATTGTTGTCCCAGGCCTGGTTTATGTTTGCCTCTCCATCCTGGCTGCGAGCCACTCAAGGCCACCGCTGGCTCTTCTTGGCTCTGCCCCCATGCCTAGCGCAGTGCCTGGCAAGGAGGAGAAGCGCCACAGATAAGTGCCAAGCAGTTGAGGAAGCGAGGGAGCAAATGGGTGACGGAGAGAGGGGGAAGCTGTGTCCTTTCTCTCATGGCCAGATCGCCTCCACGGTGGACACTGTTGCCCCCTCTGGAGTTTGTCTGACACTCCACAGACAAACAGACCATCCACAGCTGACAGAAAACTTCTCCTCCTATTTCAGAGCCCTAACCTTCCATCCCTCAGCAGACAACCCAGCCTGGCTTCCTGGGCAGCCTGGGAAGGGCCGAGCTCTGTCCTCTGGGGAGGAAGTGTGCTGGAGGCTGGACTCAGCTAAGGAAGAAACTGCAGTCCCAAGACCAGGACATGGAAAAGCCAGGGCAGAAAATATAGTAGTGAACATGCATTGAGCATTTGAATTCTCAAAATAACCCTGTGAATTAGAGCTGATAAGGAAACTGAAGCTCAGAGAAGCTAAACTTTTGTCCAGTGAGTGGTAGATTAGGGTTTCTTATCCAGGCATTCTAATTCCACAGTAGTTCCTGACTATGTTGCCATGCAGCTTCTGCGTAGGACAAACGGCAATCCCGAAGAGCCAGTATCTGGGGGAACGACAAGGGTGTGGGTCCAGCCAGCTGGCAGGACAGGGTGATGGGAATCCAGGTGGGCAGGACTGCCTCATCCAGAGGGCACTGAGGCACCGAGCGCTGGTACTGAGGATGCCAGCTTCTGAACTAGATGTCCCTGGGGGCAGATGACTAGACAGAGCAGACCCCCACGTCGGGGGATGAAGCCGGTTAGCTTTAGGAGTTCAGGCATATGAAGTAAAACTTCTGTGTTCTCAACTTAGTCAAAAACTTTGGGGCTGGACTTCTCTGGTGGCACAGTGGTTAAGAATCCACCTGCCAAGGCAGGGGACACGGGTTCGAGCCCTGGTCCGGGAAGATCCCACATGCGGCGGAGCAACTAAGCCCGTGCCCCACAGCTACTGAGCCTGCTCTCTAGAGCCCGCGAGCCGCAATTACTGAGCCCTTGTGCCACAACTAGTGAAGCCCATGCTCCTAGAGCCCATGCTCCACGACAAGAGAAGCCACCGCAATGAGAAGACCGTGCATGGCAATGAAGAGTAGCCCCTGCTCACTGCAACTAGAGAAAGCCCATGTGCAGCAACAAAGACCTAATGCAGCCAAAAATAAATAAATAAATAAATTTATTTAAAAAAAAAAAAAAAAAAAAAAAACTTTGTGGCTGAGATTCCAGAATCAGACAACATAGGTCTGGCTGAACCTAGTTCTATTGGCTGTGTTGCCTCCATCCTGTTACTGACTTCCTCTAGCCTTGGTTTCACCGTGTGGAACATGAGAATTAGTACAGTCTTGACCTTATGTTTTTTGAGGACTATTGTGAAGATAAAATAAGAATGTAGGTATCTCGGTGCCTGGCTATGATCAAAGCTAGGGCACATGGCGGAGCAGGACCTGCAGCAAACAGAGGCAGGGAATTCTTCTAAGTGAGCCGTGTCTGTCCGCTGGTTCCCACCCCCTCTGCTCTCTGTTTCCCACTGTCTTTTTCCCTCCACTTCCTGTATTCCTCTTGGAAGAGGGTAACCTCCACGCCTGCTTCAGTTTCCATACACTCCTTATCCCTTCACAATTTTATCTCCAAACTCCACCCTCTATGGAAATAGTTTTCTCAAAGGTCACACCAGTAATTTCTGAGTTCCCCCAAAAGTGAGCAGCTTTCATTTCCCCTTGGCCTCCTGTAGCATCTGAAACTGTTAGTTCCTTGCTCCTTAAAACTTTTTCCTCTTTCGGTTTCCAGGCCTCCTACTTGGTCTAGTTCCCCCATCTCTCTGGCTTGTCTACTTCTCCATCTTTTGGATCCTCCTTCTCTACACCGGGTGTTACCCAAGGTTCCGTCCAAGATAGTTGGTGCCCCTGGTTCAGTGATCACCTGTGTGCAGGTGACTTCCACAGCCTGCCCTCTCTCCCAAGTTCCAGTCCCCAATTCACCACTCACTGAGCGCCTTCACCTGGAGACCCTGCCAGGAACACCTCAAACTGAATATGCCCCGGGGCAAATGTGCGTCTTCTCTCTCACACAACCTCCTTTCTTCCATACCCTTATCTTAGTTCACTCTGCACCAGTATCCTCCCCCATCTCCAGCGCCTTCCTCTCTCATCCTGACGTACAATCAATTGCCAAATCTTGAAATTCTACCTCCCAGAGTCCCTTTCTCCTCATTGCCGTTGCCACTCTCTTGCTCCAGACCCTTATCACCTCTTGGCTAAATTTTTGCCATAACCTCCTACCTGTCTCTCCCTTCCAGCCCAACACCTCGGTCCATGTACACACACCCTCTGCAATCAGTGAACCTTCTGAGAGCATCACTCCCCTGCTCAAAAATCTGAAGTGGCTCCATGTTGCTTATAACAATATTTTTCAAAGTTGCTTGGTGGTAAAAATACAGATTCCCTCTCTCCACCCCTGCCCTTATGGATCAGAAATTCTAAGAGATGGGCTTGCTCTCCTGTATTTGCAATAAGCCCCCGAAGTGATTATTATCATCAGAGCCTTTTAGGAATCACTGGCCTTTAGGATGGCACTTAGTCTGGTGTTCAAGGCCCCCCCATGAAACGGCTCCCACACCCATTCCCAGTATCAGCTCCCTTGTTTCTTTGCTCACTGGGTGCTTCAGGCTTCTGTGCCTGTGCCCATTGTGTTTCCTCTACCCAGAACGTGCTCTCTCCGGTTCTCTGAGTCACAGCTGGATCCTACCTATCCATCAAGACCCAACTAGAATGCCACCTCCTCCCTGAAGGCCTCCTAATTCTTCCAGCTGAGAACCATCTCTTCCTTCTCCGAGCTCCCATCACCCTCTAAACACAACTGTGTGCAGCCAGCAGCCAGCTGTACTGTTCCTTCCCTGTATCTTCTGGGGCATTCCTCTCTCTCGCCATTGCAGCCTGGAGGATTCTGCACGTGTGCTCCTGGGGATAGAGCAGCTCCTTCTCTGCATCCTTATAACCCAGAAGTTATATGTGCAGGTTCTAGAACCAAACTGCTTGGGTTTGAATCACAGCTGCCTTACTTGAGTAAGCGTCTTGGGATCTTCATGTCTCAGTTTCCCCATCTATAAAAGAGTTGTTATGAGAATTAAATAAAATAACTCATGGGAAGTGCTAAAGTGCTTAGCATGGTGCCTCATTAACTGTTAGCTCTGATGAGCTAGGGCTCTTAGACATGATTTGTTCCAACTCTGCTTGCACATCAAATCATCTGGGAGCTTTTAAAAGTTACTGATGGCTGAGCCCCACCTCAGACCAGCTAAAACGTGTTCCCTGGGGTGAGGCCCAGGCATGGGTTATTAGTATACAGCTAGAGGTGAGCTGTATACTACCCAGTACACCCCCTCACTCTATTGATGGGAGGTAAAGGACTTCTTCAGGTTCACACGTCTAGTTCATGGTGGAGTGAGTCCTATCTGGCAAGCTTCTGCTCTCCCTCTGGTCCAGCCCAGAGTGATGTCTAATGCTCCATAGCCCAGCCTTTGCTCCTGCATCTTTGGGATGGGAGAATTGCCCAGGTGGGAAGCAGAGCCCAGGCCCACCCAATCTCACTTAGCATAAATGAAAATAAAGAAGTGAGGGGAGCTAGAGGAAATGAGGCACCCCCGAGGGCTCAGAGCTGCCCTTGGGAAGACCAGGTCAAGGGATGGGGTAGAGGGATTTGGTGACTAAAAGGTCATGAGATTCTGACAACAGGACCATGAGGGTGGGAACCTTATTTGCCTTGATTGTAACAGTCTCTCCAGTACCTTGCACAGAACCTGGCACCCAGTAAGTGCTCCAGAAATACTGGGAGAAAGTCTGAAGGATGCAGTGGACTGACCGTGAGCCCACATCATTGACTGAATCATCTGTGGGGGTACTTGGGTTCCCCAAGGGACAAGGCTGAGAACATCCAGACAGGAGCACAAGAGTGAAAGGATCCTGGACTTGCAGAGAAACCAAGGCACAGTGGAGGCCGAGCTCCCCAAGGTCCCAAGGAGAGCTCGCTGTGTGGCACAAGATTTCGGCCCTGTGTGCCAGATGTTTGCAGGGCATCCTGTCCCAGCCGGGCGTCTGGAATGCCAAAGGGGACAGGCAGACAAGCAGAGCTGTATTCTGGGCCAAGTGGAGGGGGCCTGGTTAGGGAAGAAGGAGGTAGAAAGGAGGAGGCTAAGGGGGAGCCCGGCTGCCTCTTGATAGGGGGAGCTGGGAGGCGGGGAGATCTGGGCCAGTGGCTGGGTCAGATCTCGGGCCAAAGCAAACCTGCCTCAGGGGGCTGGGGGCTGCTCCCTCCCTGCCCAGATGGAATCAAAGGCAAACAGGAACCCTAGAGGGCCCAGCTGTGACCCCTGCCTCCCACGCTCAGCGGGGCCCCATCCTCCCCATTACCCCTAATAGATTTTTCCCAGCCTGAAGAATCTCTGGAAACAGACTCATCTGTTGTTTATGGATCAAATGCCAGCCGAGAAATGTCAGGTTTCTCCAGCCTCACTCCTAGCCCTGCCCTTCTCTCCAAAAGACAGCCAGACCCTTCCTCCTCTCACACAGGCTCTCTGTAAGAAACCAGGGTAGTCTTTGCCCAAACCCTGAGCCCTTCCTTGCTTCTATGCCAAGAGTTGAAAGAATCAGACCCATTTCTGGGGGTCACACTAGTAAACAAAATAGGAGTGCCTGCCCCCTTATATCTCCTTCTGAACCCTGGTCTCCAACGGGTGGTAGAACCACAGGTAAATTTTCCCATTTACCTGAGCTGAGCCATGAGCTGAGGAGGAAGTAGCCTGGAATTTGGGGATATCAGAGCTGCAAAGGGACCTCAGAGATCTTCTAGCCCTACTCCTCGTTATTCAGACGAAGAAGCAAAGCCAGAGTGGGGGTGCCTCTTGCCCAAGGCCACGGGAGCACTCCCACTGAGACCAACCTCGCTGGCCTGTCTTGCAGACATGTGCCTTTTGCATTGGACCATGGTGTGGGCCGCAGGTAGGACAGTGGGAAGACAGGCACAGAGCAGCTCTGGGCCATCGTGCTCAAGGAGGAGGATTGACACGCTCCCCCTGGGCCACACCCCGGTCCTTTCCTTTTCCTCCCCCGGACTTCCACTGTGCGTCTAGGACACAAGCATGGAGCTAACCAAACCCAGAGAGCAGTAAAGAGGGCCAAGAGGTGGGCATGGAGCAGAGGCAGAGAGATGGAGGGAAATTCTTCTGGGTGCTCTTTGCTCTGTTTTCTGAATTCTTTTCTTTTTTTTTTAATTTCAAGAGTTTATTTGAGCAAACATCCATTCCAATCCGCCAAATTGGAAGTGGTTAGGAGTGTTTTCCTAAAAGAAGCTAGGAGAAAGACTTACATAAAGAAACTGTGGAAGAAGAGGAAGGAAAATATTTAATGACCGTAGTTTAAAGCCTAGAATTTGTTGTCCTTAGCATTTTGATTTCATGATCTTGAGGCATTTACATGATTGGGTTTGGATTTTGGTTTGCTTACATAGGCTGCCACCTCAATCTAATGGTCTCCTTGTTTAGTTATTTTAATATGACAAACTTAATGAAAAAAATTAAATTCAATCAGGAAGCATAATTTTACATTGAATCAAAAGGAAGAAAGGCACTTTATAGTTATGTTTGTTTCCTTGTTACAATCAGACATGTAACCCGGGACTTCCTTTTGTGCTTTGGATCCTATCCTCACTCTGAAGGATTTAATTCCTGAATTTATCTCTGTCTCTTCTGAATTATCAGTTTCTTCTTCTCTACCAGATAATTACCATTGACATACAAACATAAGCCTTCATACCAGCCACAGGAAACCAAAGTACAACAAAACACCAACCTCCCATTTCTCTAGGCCCACATCCCTGAATTCTTTATAATGTGGGGGTTTTTTTGTTGTTGTTGTTGTTTTTTGCGGTACGCGGGCTCTCACCGCCGTGGCCTCTCCCGTTGCGGAGCACAGGCTCCGGACGCGCAGGCTCAGCGGCCATGGCTCACGGGCCCAGCCGCTCCGCGGCATGTGGGATCTTCCCAGACCGGGGCACGAACCCGTGTCCCCAGTATCGGCAGGCGGACTCTCAACCACTGCGCCACCAGGGAAGTCCTATAACGTGGTTTTAACAATAAAAAAGATAATGAGAATAATCTGGAGGAAAAATTAAAGATGACAGAAACAAGGAGAGACAGAAGAAGAGGTTTTTAGAACACATTTTGCATAGATTGAAAAGAAAGACCAGAAAGAAAACAGGCGCAGATGTAAAGGGGGGAGAGCAAGTGAGAGAGAAAATCCAACATGGTCCTTGTGGTGCAGTGGTGAAACTCAGGCGGCAGCAGGACCTGGACAGCCACTCTGCCCACCACGGGGTCACTGCAACCTGCGGGAAGTACAAGGAGAGAGGGCTGGAGAGGAAGAGGCACCTTTCTGGGACACGTGTCATGGCCACTCCAGACCCTCCCAGGCTCCCCGTCCATCCTGTCACCTCAAGACAGCCTCCTCATGGAAGGAGATGTTTTCACTCACTCCCCCAGAAGGCCCTGGGGGCCTGGCAGTGGTTACAAGACCACAGGCCCTGAAGAAGAATGGGAAAAGGGATTCAGAGGGAATGACAGCGGGGAGAAGCGAGGCCGCCCAGAGCGGGCTGGCAGCGGGAAAGGAGGAAGAGCGAGAGCAGGACCGGGGAGCTGGGCCCCGACCAGGACGGGGGCAGAGAAGTGGGGTGAGGGGCGGGCAGAGGGCCAGAGGGGAGGCAGTGCTTCCGGCCCCCCCATTCTCCCTCCCTCGCTCTCTTTCATGATCTTGAAACAACCTTCAAGTCTGGGCTGGAGGCCCCAGGAGACCAGTCACTTAGGAAACAAAACTGTTTCTTGGAGACCTTGAAAGCCCATCTGCAGCTGAGCGGCGTCCCCACCCCCTCCCTGTGCACATACACATTCTCCCATGGCCTCTCACGTACACCCACCCGGCTCCACACGTCCTCCCCACCGGCCACACGTGCACACGCACGCACACACGCACACACGCACACACACACCGGGGTACTAACATGCACTGGTACACAAAGAACTGATTTTTACTACACTGACCACACATCCCTCTCTGGAGTTACCTTGGTGCCTTCCCACGGTCTCTTCCCCACACACAGGACCCCACACAGTCACGACCCCCTCAGTCAATGATGAGCACACAGGTGCATGTGCGTGCACACACACACGCCAGAATATGCCCTCCTCTGCCTCTCTCTGACCCTCTCTCAGTCTCTCTCTCTCTCTCTCTCTCTCTCTCTCTCACACACACACACACACACACGCACACCTCCCTCCCAAATCCTCCCATACTAACCAAACACCTGATTCAGAACCGGCCACCTTGCCCTTTGTGGACCCCCTACTGGATCTATGACTTTCTCTCAAACCCACCTCCCAGCCCAGTCCCCCTGGCCTTCCCACCTTCTACTTTTAAGTCTTTCTCACTCTCTGCTTTGCTCTTCTTTCCCAAGGGCCTTGATCCAAGCTGGCACCACCGGCTGTGTTCAAAAGAAGCAGGAGCCCGACCAGGCCCCCCAGATCAAAGGACCAGGTGGTGTCTACACTGGCTGATGTCCTGGAGTCTGAGGTCCGCCGTGGAGGAGGAGGTAGACTCCCAGAGCCTCCACAATGTCCCGGGCAGGGAGGGTGGTCAGGGATGAGGAATGGGCCCCAGGTGCCCTGTCCACCCTTTCCTTTGAGCCCCAGATGTGCACACACCAGTGCCCTTGGAGCTGCACACTAGCCCAAATGCAGGGCGAGGTGGGGACCCCCCACTAGGCTGTGTGGGCAGAGGAAGGGCACAGTCCCTTCCAGTGTTGGGCCTGGCTAGGGGGACCAGAGCCAGGGCCTTGGAAAGACTGGGCAGTAGTGGGAGGTACCAGGGGGGTGAGGGTGGGGAGTGAAAGCTAGGAGAGCCCAGTGCCAGAATTCTACAGACCCTCAAGTTCCGGGGCTGTGTTCTACCTCACCTTGTGTCCTGCAGAGGGCAAGGCAGAAGATAACCCAGATACTCCAACTTAGGAACCGAGGAACAGGTGCTTCCTAAATCCCAAGTCATCTCTCATCCACCCCTACCCCAGGGCAAGGCTGCCCTCTGTGTGGAGTGCCCCCCACACGTGGGGCACTCTTCCCCTGACTTCTTCAGGCAGTCTCTCCTGACATCTAACCACCAGCCTTCTTGTTACATCTTCAGCTACTTCTCTTGCTCTCCCCTCTACACACCTGGGCTTGAACTGGGATCTATTTTCTCCTCATTGTTTCTTCCCACTACCTGTTCCCCCCAGGTCCAAATTCAAGGCCAGTTAAGGAGCCCATGTGGAGAAGGTGTCTACCCCATTCCACCCACCCTTCCTGCTGCAACCCAGGTGGAGAAGGAGGACTGATGCAGGGTGTAACCTACCGGATCCCTGTAATGGAAAATCCCAACTGCAGGCCCGGAGGGGGCCAGTTATTTGGGGTGTTCAGAGCCTTGTGCCCTGAGAGTGGACTTGCTGAGGAGAGGTTGATAAACCCTCTGTGGGGAGTTCCCTCTGGGGTCAGAGAGGGACCAGCCCAGCCAGCAGAAACCTCAGGCCTCTGGCCCAAGGGCCCCAAGCCCGCCCTCCTCTCCTCCTAACTTCCTTTCAAGCTTCCCAGCCAGGGCTCAGACCTGCCCCCTATCGGCTGGCTTCCCTCCACCAGGAGAACCCTGTCTGCTGACTGCTCCCACGAGAAGGCAAGCACAGGATTTTTTCTTCAATCTCTGCCCCTTCTGATTCCCTGCCTCCTCGCTTTGCCCCGATTCTTTGGCTCTTTTAACAAACAAGCAGCAACACCACCTCTGGACCAGAGGGTCCTTTCCTGGCCATCTCCTCTACCACTGTTTCGGGCTGGTGTCAGGTTCCAGACCCCCTTTCTGCCAGAAGTGAGGGCCCACCTCTCTCCCCGGGCACTTCCTCAGTTTCTCCCATGCTTCCCTGAAGAGCGGCCCCTTGTCTACTACCCTCCATCCTGCCGGTGGCAGACTTGCCTTCCCTTCCCCACCAGAAGAAGGAGGCTTGTAGCCCTCCTTTCTAGTTCACAGGTCTGGTACTTGTTAGGATATTGATCTCCATGTATCTCTTAGAAGCTCTGAATTTGCCTCTTTTGGGGCTTCTCCCCACGCACCCACAAACCCCAGGCATAATTTCAGCCTAGAGCTCCTCAACTAAGGGAGTGGCGTGTCCTGCCTGTAACAAAGGTGAAAGAAATGCAGAGATATTATCTGGGAAGCCTGCTGGGCTGTCTCCTCTGCGCCCAGTCTGTCCATCCGCCAGCCACCTCCCAGGCCCCAGGAGTCTTGATTCTCAAACTTTGGAAAGGCTACACCTGGAGGGCTTGGGAGACCCTCTCCCTTCCATCTCCAAGCAGACTTCGTGCTACTCCTTGAGCTGCATTTGACTCTCACCAGGGCCCCCTTCATACACAAGGGCTGGCCTGGGGTTCCAACACTACCTTTTCCTGGCTTCAGTATCCCCACCACCTCTACAGTTGGAACGAACAGTCTCTGCTTCTTTCTCTGGGAGATTGGATGTAGACTCAGGAGGCCCAGATTCTGACTCTGTTTTATCAGCTCAAATTGTTCAGTCTCCCTGGGCCTCAGTTTCCCCATCAGGAAAACAAGAAGAAGGGTCAGGTCTCATGGCATCTGGCCTCTGGGATGCTGAGGGGACTGCTCCCCCTCAGTCTGTCCCTAAGGGGCATGTTCCCAACCCGGCACAGCCTCTCCCTGCTCTCAGCAGTGGTGGCCTCAGGCCAGGGCTTGGAGGGTGAGGGGAGCCCAGGGGGAGCACTCAGCGGGACAAACGGACCTTCCACAGGCCAGTTGCTTAAGGGGCGGGAGGGGAGGAGTCCTCAGAGATCCTGTTTCAACAAACGTTTCTTTCCCGAGAAGGGGAAGGCGGGGGGAGAGGGGGAGAGGGACCTATTTAAAGCTACCCTGGTGCTCACTGTCTCTGTCTGTCTGCTGGGGTCTCTGGACACCCCAGGCTGGTGGTGTGAGCTTGGGATCCTCCCGGTGACCTCCCCCATCTAGATCCCTCAGCCACTCTGCCCCAAGATGGGCCGTGGGGTGAGTATCCCCAAAGAGCAGGGGCCTCTCTGGGGGGAGCAGTAGGGCTCTCTGGATGGTGCGGGAGGCTGGAGGGAAAGGATGAGGTGGGGATGGGATACGGAGGGAGGAGCAGTGGGCTGGTTTGAACTTGGAACTGACAGTGTCCCAGCTACCACTGTGTGCACAGCCCTACAGCACAGACCCATAGCGCTCAGCCGCCCAAGCGCTGTCCTCTCCACCAGCACCCCCAGCACTAGCCCCGCAGCCCACCACTCGCATCCCCTCCGGCCCTCCCTCCACCCCCTCCCTCATCTCTGTCCCTGCTCCTCCAGCCACATCTCCACGGTTCCTCCTCTCTCACCGCATCTCCCAGCCTCCCAGCTGAAGGGACAGTTGGTACTGTTAATCCTCCCCGCCTTCGCCACCCTCTGAAAGTATCCATTCCTCTGGGAGTCCCAGCCTGAGAGGATGGGGGTCCAGTCTGAGGTTGGAGAGAGGGGCAGGGGCCATCCACTCCAGAGTCACCAAGCAGTTCCGGACACCAGCTCCAGGGGCCCTGAGCTCCAGGGACAGCTGGGCGGAGGGTGCGGAGGAAGAGTGATGTGCCCCCAGCCCCTCGTCCAGCGCCCCCGGATGTCCCGGGCAGCATTGTCCTCTGGCTGCAAGCCATGTGCTTTGAGGACTTTCCCAGAGGCTAGTGAGAGCCGCCGGCACCCCCCTCAGTCCACCCCATCCTGTGGCATTCTGCAGCACTGGGTATGCCAAGGGGAAGATTAACAACTACCAGGGAAGGGGGGTGGGGGCCAGGGCCAGGGCTTTGAATTCTTGGAAATGAAATTTCCATATGGAGAAAAGTGACCCAATCCCTTTACATCCTGCGCCTGGAGGCTTTCCTTTTGTGGAATGCTGGCAGAAGAGAGCAGGGAGGGAAAGGGCCTGGGGAGCGACGGGAGGGTGCTGAGGAAAGAAGGTGCCTGCGGGGAGCTGTAGGGCGCTTTGGCCCCAGGGGGGTCAGGCAAGGACATGGTATCACACTGAGTTTAGCAGCTGAGAAAACTCGGAGCTTGGACACCAGGTTTCCTGAGCTAGGGTGGGAGCTATAAATAGAACTGGTGTGTGAGTGTGTGTGAGTGTGTGTGTGTGTGTTTTCATGTGTTCTTCATAGGCTGCAGTTGATACAGACATTCATGGGTGAGCACCTGTGTTTGTGTCTTAGCAGACAAATTTGCAAACGTGCAGACCTTCAAGCATGAGTGAGCATAGATGTCACGGTGTGAGGGCACGTGAGGTCTGTGAAGAGCTGTGTCTGACGTGTGGGCTTCACAGAGGAAGAGCTCACAACCATGGGAAGATACTGTCTGGGGACCTTCAGCTGCACCTTGACGTCTTTTGTTCCCCCAGGGAACGGGAGTCCCCAGCTGAGGCTCAGGACCTCGAACCTCTCCCCTCCTTCACCTTAGCACAGGGTGGACCCAGCTCAAGAGGTCCTGCTTGAGAAGTGATTTGACCTTGACTTCTTCATGGCTCTGTGCTACTCCCCCAGCATCCCTGAATTCCCTTCCCATCCACTCCCAGTAGCGAGTCAGGGAGCAGGTCTGGTTCTGTCCAGACTGAGGCTGGGGAGAGTGGGGGGACTTGGGGGGGGGGTAGCTTGGAGTTCACCCAGCCAGGAGACCCCTGAAGAGGGAAGGCACCCCCCATGCAAATACCCCTTTTCCCTGCAGAGCAAGGGCTCACTGTCACCTCACCACCCTGTGACTGTGAAGGGCAGCATGGGAGTTGGGGGAAGGGACGGCCCTGGTGGGAGGGAGCCCGGCCTGCTCCAGCTGCCACCAAAGGGCAGCGGTGGGGGGGAGGGCTGGCTGATTTCCAGCTGCCCGACTCTGTCCCAGCCCTGGGCTTTCTCAGAAAGAACTCTCTGTTCTCCTTCAGCACTCAAGGCCCAGAGAGGGGGACTTGTGGACTTGTGGATGGGGGAGGGAGGAGGGGAGGGGAGTGGTCCTTGCTTCCTCTCTTTCTTTCTTGCCTGGGCAGCCCGCTGGCCCTGAATCTCCGCAGGCTCCTGGCTGCAGAGCCTGAGATCCCTGCCAGGACAGGAGGGGGGACGGGGCAGTGTGTCCGCAGCTCTGTGCCTGCCTGCAGGAAAGCAGGATGGGCACTTAGGGAAAGGGGCTGCTGCTGAGAGCTTCTTTGCTTAGCCACCATCTGTACATGCCAGACGTACATATGTGGGCTGGGAAATTTTTTAAACCATGCCTTTGATTCTAATTGTCATGAACTTTACTTCATGCCTGTATGTACAGAAATTCTCTGGGCTCTGCTCCTGGGCCCCCAGGCACAGCCCCCTCCTCTGTGAATGCCCAGACCCTGTTCCTGCCCCGGGAGCTATGGAGGGTCTCATTGAAGCTTATCCACCCCAGTCTCTGGCCTCTTGTCTCTTCGCTGCTTTTCATCCGTTTCTCAGTGCTGTCCCACCAAGGACAGAATCCAAAGCATTAGATTTGTGAATCCAGGATGTTTCAATCCATTCAATTAAATGAGCCCCCCTGAGCCACCTGGGGAAGCGAGAGGCAGCACTACTCACAACCCTTTCCCACTCCTACTGTTGGGCTGCTTCAGTCTCCCCAGGAAGATCAGCCTTCAGGAAGCTAAAAATAGCCTTGATCCATAGATGCTTCACATGGAAACAAATGCAAGAGTTACTGATCACCTTTGCTGAGAAGAGCACTTCTGAGCAACACAGCCTGCAAAGAGCTCATATCCTTCTAGATCATTAGCGTCTGGGTGATAACGGTGTCCACCTCTCACGGCACCTCCCCCACCCCAGTTCCTGATTTCACTGGTCAGACTTCTGTATCTCCAGGTGCTAGATTCGTGATCTCTTGTGATCAGGGCAGCTGCCACATTACTTGGATGGCTCCTCTTTGATGGAAAAAAAAAAAATGTATCATCCCCAAGCACAGTGGATTTTTAGGGCAGTGAAACTACTCTGTATACTATAATAATGGATATGTGTTATGCATTCATCCAAATCCACAGAATGTGCAACACCAAGAATGAACCCTAATGTAAACTATGGACTTTGAGTGATAATGATGTGTCAACGTAGGTCCATCCATTGTAACAAATGTACCACTCTGGTGCCAGATGTTGATGGTGGGGAGGCCGTGCAGGGGCAGGTAGGAGGTATATGGGAGCCTGTAATTTGTGCTCACTTTTGCTGTGAACCTAAAACTGCTCTGAAAGAAAAAGTCTGTTTTTAAAAAATGAATTATCCTGCAAAAAAAAAAAAAAAAAAAAAAAGGCAAGCACCTTGACTGTAGATCCCACCCAGGTGTTCCCTCTTTACAGTAAAAAAACAAAAAATGAATTTCATCATAGTATAGAAAAGCTCATTCGTGAAACCCTGGCATGGCCCTTAGGGTCCAGTGGAAAAGTGGAGGCACAGGACAGGAACTGAGCAGTGCCTCTGTGACAAGGACACAACATCCCGAGGGAGGTGGGAGGAGAGGAGCCTAGGGAGGTAGAGGGGACGAGAAGGCACTTGTCACGCCACCCCAGGCCTCCCAAGCTACTTCCTATCCTATCACCCAAGACCCCTTGGAAGGAGAAATTCCCCACCCTCTCCCCCAGAAGGCCCCTGTGAGACCCTGGAAGCCTGCTGGCAGCGAGGAGACCGCAGGCCTGTAAGAGGAGGGGGAAACAGTAGCCTCGGGAGGCTCCTGTTAAAATGTTCACCTGACTTCACTAAAGGACCCAGGAATGCCTGGACCTAAGAGTTCCATGCATTTTCAGTTTTAGATTTATCCTGAGACAATTTTTTTAACATCTTTATTGGAGTGTAATTGCTTCACAATGGTGTGTTAGTTTCTGCTTTATAACAAAGTGAATCAGCTATACATATACATATGTTCCCATATCTCTTCCCTCTTGCGTCTCCCTCCCACCCTCCCTATCCCACTCCTCTAGGTGGTCACAAAGCACCGAGCTCATCTCCCTGTGCTATGCGGCAGCTTCCCACTAGCTATCTATTTTCCATTTGGTAGTGTATATATGTCCATGCCTCTCTCTCACTTCGTCTCAGCTTACCCTTCCCCCTCCCCATGTCCTCAAGTCCATTCTCTATGCTCAGAGACAATTTCTTATATTTTTAGACAAACAGGGCCCAGTTCCCTCCTCACCCAATTGTGCTCTGGGGCTTCAAGTCCTGTGAATTGCCTCTTGCCCAGTCGCAATTTTTCTTTTTTTTTTCAGCCCTGAGGTCAACTTTTATTTCTTGGCTGACAGGACTTGCAGACACATGATCTTCCCAGCACCTTTTATCCTGCCCAAGCAGCGGCAGCCTAGTCCCAAAAGTGCCATGGCCAAAGGGGTTGGGGAGTCACTTCACATTCCAGGCTGGAGGCGAAGGGGGGCTTGGGGGTACTCCCCACAAACCTTTGCCAACAAGAGGCCATGACTCACCCCAACCCCAAATCCTGCATTCTGGTGGGAGGTGGCACCAGGATGGTGAGGGCTCCCAGGACACTGCGTGCCCATTTCCTGGACGCACTGATCCTCCGACTACTGATTTCTCAGTCCGTGAGCCCTGCTCATCCCATTTCCACACTCCACCACCAGACCCTGTGGCTCCCTTCCTCCTCCAGACACTTCCCTGCCCTGACCCCTGACTCCCCAAAGACTCTTAATTGTGCCCCCCCCCCCAATTCCTAACTGTTTCTACTCCTCTCTGAGTAAAGCAGCCACGGTGTTGGGACAAAGACATCCCTACAGGGTACTGCTCCCTCAACGAACCCCCAGCCCTGTCCAGTCCCTTCTACAATTCTAAATAGTGTAGGATGGTGGTTTTTAAGGTTTTTGTTTACTTTGCTTTAAGAACAGGGTTCTTTCAACAAACAAAATCTTAGCATGAGCCCGACTACTCAAAAGCTAAGAGTGGGCTCCTGAGTCCTGAGCCCCTCAGCCTTTCCCGAAGTTCAAATGTAGAGCCCTGGGGTTCTGTTAATAGTTTTCAAACTGAGGGCCTGGGGTCCCCGCCACCCTGAAACCCCCTTTCCTCCCCTGGGATGACCACTGACTTTGAATCCACTGGCCCCCTCACTCCCAATGCCTGGAGTCCCAGGCTATCCAGTGGGAATAGAAGCTCCAGCCTCCAGCCTCCCTGACTCCCTGGGCTCTCCCTTCCTCTTGCAGGCTGGCCGCGAGTACTCACCTGCAGCCACTACTGCGGAAAATGGGGGCGGCAAGAAAAAACAGAAAGAGAAGGAGCTGGATGAGCTGAAGAAGGAGGTGACCATGGTGAGCCCCCAGCCAGGCCATGGAAAAGGGCTCCCATGCTGGGAAAGCTGCCCCTCAGGGAAGCTCGTGACACAAACCTCCCCCATGCTCCTTGCCTCACTGCTGTGCTCTCAGTACCCGCAGATGCGTTCTAGACACACACAGTCTGCCTCCTTCCCCAAAGCAACTTGCTTTCTCTTCTCCAGGACGACCACAAGCTGTCCTTGGATGAGCTGGGCCGCAAGTACCAAGTGGATCTGTCCAAGGTCAGTGAAGGGGCTTCTAGGGAGGGCACCAAAGAAGTGAGAGAACCACGCAGCCTCAGGGTAGAAGGGGCCTTAAAACTCAAAGCCAACCGTCTTTACAGTTAAGGAAACTGAGGCCCAGAGACAAGGGACTAGTTGGTGGCAGGGCCAAAGCTAGAACACAGATCCACTGCTTCCTGGTCTACAGCTCCTTTCCTGAGTGCCTGGAAGCCAGAACTCCTTAAAACCCAGGACCTGGAGGGCCTCTGGGCAGGGCTGTATCCCAAGCAGCTTCAGTGACACACCTCCTCTTGTGGAACTGACATACACGCAATAGTGGGGGAACCCATGACTATTATCAGAGTAATGCGTTGGGCGCTGCTGTGCATGTAGCGCTGGGATAGATGCTTTACATACTTTCCTCTGATCCTTACAACAAGCCAGGTGTGGAGACCTGTTCATTAAAACAAGGAGACTCAGAGAGAGAGTAGCTTCCCACGTTCATATCAGTAGTTAGTGGCACAGTCACATTGCCAAGCCCATCATTGTGAAAAGTAAAAAAATCGTTCATCAGAAATGTAATGGGTGCATACCTCCTCCTGTAGGCCTTCCCTGACTGCCTTTTTGAAAATTCTACACCCCCTTCCTTTACCTTACCTTATTTTTTTAAATAACACTTTTCACTATCTGGCAGTAATGTCTATTTATAGTGTGTTACCTCATGAGATCATAAGCTGTACAAGGCAGGAACTTGTGGGTCTTGGCCATCTCTGGATCCCCAGCACTGACCATATTGCCTGGCATGTAGTAGGCACTCAATACACATTTATTAAATAAATGAGGGGACAGATAGAAAGAGAAATAAGAAGTGGCCTCTGCATTCAAGGAGCTCAAAGTCCCGCAGCAGAAAGGAAGGCAAACAGAATTCCAATGCCATATAGGGAGTACAGCTCTAGAATCATGCCTGGGATACAATGGGACCCAGAGAGGGGGCATGTGAGCCAGCCTGGGGCTAGGGCAACAGGGTCAGGCAAAGCTCTCTGGGGAAGGAGATGGATGGTGACCAAAGCTGTGTGACATTCATGGTCAATAATGTAGGACTCTTCTTGAATCCTTGGTGAAGGGGGGAATCTGAAGGCAGAGAGATGGGGATGGGAGGTGGAGATCAATTGAGATGTCTTTCCAGGGAGTCTTATCAAGGCTGCCTCCAGAGGAGATTATTGTGGCCCTAACCAAAATGTGTCTCAACCCAAGGCTGACCAGAGGTGGGGGGGACCACAGCCAAAATCTTACTCAGCCTTCAAGTCCTCCAACACCCCTTGCAAATGCTACCTCCTCCTTGTGGCCTTTCCTGATGGTCCCCTACCCCTTCCGACCAGGTGGGATTTTTCTCTCCACCTGGACTTTATTCTGCTGCCAGGGAGCTGGTGGGAAGTGATGAGGGGCATGGCTTGTTCCAGATGCGAGCTCAGCTCCCACACCTCTCCTTGCCTCCCTCAGGGCCTCACCAACCAGCGGGCCCAGGACATTCTGGCTCGGGATGGACCCAATGCCCTCACCCCACCCCCAACCACCCCTGAGTGGGTCAAGTTCTGTCGCCAGCTTTTCGGGGGCTTCTCCATCCTGCTGTGGATTGGGGCCATCCTCTGTTTCCTGGCCTACGGCATCCAGGCTGCCATGGAGGATGAACCATCCAATGACAATGTGAGCCAGCATGCCTGACCCCTGGACCAGCCCATGATTCTGTCCTCCAACCCTGAATCTCCAGTACGGTGGGTGAGGGTCAGGGAGCAAGACCTTCCTGTACAGTCCAACAGCCCCTCTGTTCTTTAGGCTGAAAGGGGGTGAGACTTCTATACATATCTACAGACACTCCTCCTCCAACACAAACATACACAGTCATTCAGGATTGAGACAGCCCCTCCCTGTTCCTTCACACATGAGTGGGCTTGTCTGCATCCCTGGGTCTTTACCCCCTAGAGAGGTCCTAGTCCTGGGAACTCCCTATGATTTTCCCCACCCCCTCCAGTCTTAAGAGGCTGGGGATTAGAAGGTTGAAGGAGAGGTTGGAGAGAAGGACTTTCTTCCACCATTCTCACTCCCAGATGCAGACAAAGCGGGGGCACTGAATGCTCATCCTGAGTGGCAGCTGCCCCTCTAGGGTTAGGAAAAGGGCAGGTCCCTCAAAACCTTTCTCCTTACCAGCTGTATCTGGGCGTGGTGCTGGCAGCTGTGGTCATCGTCACTGGCTGCTTCTCCTACTACCAGGAGGCCAAGAGCTCCAAGATCATGGATTCCTTCAAGAACATGGTGCCTCAGGTAGATGGCGGAGCTGGGCTCCAGGCTGGGGCATAAGGTTTCTGGGAGACTCATCTCTTCAACTCCTTGGGCTCTGAGATGGAGGCTTGGGCAAAAAAGACCCTCCAGCTCTTCACAACAGGACATATCTTGTTGCTAAGGGTGCAAGGTCTGTCCTCCTTGGTGGGGTTGGAGGCGAGGTGGGGCACCAGCAAAAGAGGAAGGTAGGGGTAGAGATGAGCATCTTCTGAGATCCCTGGGGCCTCCCCACAGCAAGCCCTCGTGGTGCGGGAAGGAGAGAAGATGCAGATCAATGCGGAGGAGGTGGTGGTGGGAGACCTGTTGGAGGTGAAGGGTGGAGACCGAGTGCCTGCCGACCTCCGGATCATCTCTTCTCATGGCTGTAAGGTGAGGGGGCCAGGCCAGATCCACTGGCTGAGTCCACAAAGCAAGCTGTGTAAAGCTGAGAGGGACCTGTTAGAAGTTTGAAGTTTGGGAGGCCCAGGTCCAGATGTCAACACCTGCCCCACACTGCCCAACCACACCTTGTTTCACATATTACACGTATGCATCCTTGTATCTGTGTGTCATGAATGCTCTGCACCCCCGGTGTTTCTTTGATATCCACTTTATAGCAATCATGTATTGAGTATTATTATGTGTCAGATGCTTCATATACATTCACATAGGCTACCTAATTTAACTCTGCAAGAATGGTATAATCATGCCAGGTGGTTGCATGGGGCCACACAAGTCATGCCATGCACAACCCTAGCCGGTGCCATTTTCATTGACTACGGTGTTAATGGCACCCCCTGTAGTTGTGCAGTGCAGAGATTCTACTTCCATTCTCCATTTTACAGATGAGTAAAGGGAGGCAATGTTGGTTAAATAACTTGTCCAAGGTCACAGAAGAAGTCAGTGAGAGCCCAGATTCCAAACCAGAGCAGGGACAATAGCTGAGTAATGCTATAAATATGTGATGAGGGCAAGTGTAATTCTGTCTTGGGTGTCATGGAGACTGAGTGTGGCTGGAGTCAGGACACAGCTGTGTGTGCCTGAATGTGTCTGCCCATCTGATGACTCCACACTGCCTTCCTCCTCAGGTGGATAACTCATCCCTAACAGGCGAGTCGGAGCCCCAGACCCGCTCCCCCGAGTTCACCCACGAGAACCCCCTGGAGACCCGCAATATCTGTTTCTTCTCTACCAACTGCGTGGAAGGTGAGAGGCTAGCCTGGTGGGGAGCCCCTGGTCCCAGCATCAGCTGAGGGAGGAGCCTGCATCTTGAGCCTCCAGGCAGGACTGGGGGCTATGGCTGTACTTACTTGTCAAAAGCCCGGCTATGGAGGAGGGAATTGAAGGGGCAGAGAGCCCTGAGTACTACAGAAGTAGTCCCCCTCCAGAGAGCAGGGAATTGGCTGGGGCGGCATGACTCCAGGGAAAAGTCACCTCCCCACAGAAACAGCTCTGTTCTGCCCACCCCAGGACAGCACAGATTCCCAAGCCTTCAGATATGGGCCAAGACCCGTACACACATACACATACGCACACACGCGCATGCACACACACACGCACACGCCCCAAACCATCCTTGATTCCTAGAAGTCTCTGGTTTGACTGATGGCTTCCATCTCTCCTGATTCTGGGACTAGTTCCTTCATTCTCTGGCCCTTGCTTTGACCAGGGCCCAGGCTGGGGAAGGGACAGGAAAGCTATCAGTCCAGGTGAACATTCAGGCCTTCCTTCAGGCTGCATCCTGGCCTGCGCTTCACCAAAAGAAACTGTTGGTCATGCACAGGCTGCCCGGTGTGCCCCACCACTGCTCTGGGTTCTAGAGATGACCAAAGGCCAGGAAGAGCTCCCAGAGCTGCCACCACTGAGTGGCCGGAGTCCAAGCACCACCAAAACCCCTGCCCTCTTTGGTTGTGCCAGTGAGCAGAGTCGGGCTGACTCGGAGAGGGAGGCCAGGGCCAGAGCTGGTGGGAGGAAGAGGCTGACTAGACCATGGGCCTCAGAAAGTGGGTCAGAGGAGGCCTTGCACACCACTCCTCACACATACCTTTCCCTTCCCATTTCTCATTTCTCTTCAGTATGTATTCTGTTTCTCTCGGCTTTCCCCCTCCTTCAGCAAGTTAGAATCATAGTGAAAAATCACCACACATTTTCCCCTAAATTCTTAATGTACTGAGATTCTGAAATTTGCTCTACATTTTGCACAATTGATAAAAATGCCTAGTAAAACATGTCCATTGCTTACTCTGAACTGGCTTTGAAGGGAGGAGAGGAAACGAACGGAACTAACATTTGTTGAGTGCCTACTATGTGCCAGGCACTGCTCTAGGTGTATGACAACACCGTCTCATTTCATTATTAAAGCAATCCCTAGGTAGAAATTCAAAGGTGGATGCAAACCCAGGTCTGGCTGGCTCCGATGCATGCTCTTTCAACTCCAGCACACTTCCTCCCCTGAAGACCCCTGGAATGTCTACATAAGGGCTAGAGATTGCCTAGCTTCTTCTATAGAGATTCGTGCCTAGTGTTGAGAAAGAAAAACTTAAGACTACAGGGAAAATCCATAAGTGCTTTACTTTGTGTTTGTAATATATTTTTGGATGATAACAAGTATGAGATTGATTTGACTGAAATACCACAGGCAATACTTTTATGTCATTTACTGAATCTCCTCAGTTTGAACCTCGAATTTATTTGCAAGGTTTCTCCCCAGGCCCAGGTATAAGAGAAAATACTTTGCTGTTGTATTGAGTCTGGGATTGGCCATCTATGCTGGGAGAGGAAGCCAAGGGAGGTACAATCTAATCACAGTGACTCACAGTCTTTGGCTTGCTTACTCTGTGATGGTTTTCCTCTCCCAGGAAGTAGGATGAGACTTCAGTTCCTGGGACCCCAAGGCACCCAACCTCGTGTCCCTTCCTGTGTTGTAGGCACTGCCAGGGGCATCGTGATTGCCACAGGTGACCGGACGGTGATGGGCCGCATAGCCACTCTGGCCTCAGGCCTGGAGGTCGGGCGGACACCTATAGCCGTGGAGATTGAGCATTTCATCCAGCTGATCACAGGAGTGGCTGTGTTCCTGGGGGTATCCTTCTTCGTGCTGTCCCTCATCCTGGGCTACAGCTGGCTGGAGGCAGTCATCTTCCTCATCGGCATCATTGTGGCCAATGTGCCTGAGGGGCTGCTGGCCACTGTCACTGTGAGTGGGTCAGGCCAAGGGGTCTCCAGGAGAGGGCTTTGCTACCCTGCATCAAAAGCAAGAGAGGCTATGGCTTCTCTGCAATTTTTTTACTTCCAGCCCCTAAAATCACATATTCGATTCTCCTTTAATACATGGCTTAGAATGTGAGTCTGAAAAATTTCATTTAATACATGGCTCAGAGTTTGAATCTGAAAGGTTTTAAGTTGGGCTGTGCCTTTGCTCTCAGTTTCTCTCCCAGAGCTTGTCCTGGTCACCTGTTCTCACAACCCTTGTACCAGTCATCTCCCCACTGCCCTCTGGAGCTCATCCTGGCTAACCCTCCTGTCAAGGCTCTCTCCAAGGTCACCAGTGACTAATTAGCAAATCCAGTGACCTTTCCTCAGCTCCCATCCTTAGCTCTGCTGCTGAAATGGATACTGCTGTCTGCCCTCCTAGCATTCTCTCCTTCATTGATGACTGTGACTCATCACTACCCTGGTTCTCCTCTCCCCAGTCCCCTGCACTGTCTCCTCCTCCCCACCTCCACCGATCCTCAGTCCTCAAGGCTCTGCTTTCCTCCTGATGCCCCTGAGTAAGCTCATCTTCTCCCAGTTTCTGATGCCTGTTTGGTGTTGATGACTCACACATACCTACACCCTGTTCTACTCTGGCCCTCTCTGGAGCTCTGGCCAAATATCTTCAACTCCCTACTGGACACTTCACCTAAATATACACTCATGATCTCAGCTCAACACGTCTAAAATGGAACACATGGGCTTCCCTGGTGGCGCAGTGGTTGAGAATCCTCCTGCCGATGCAGGGGACACGGGTTCGTGCCCCGGTCCGGGAAGATCCCACATGCCGTGGAGCGGCTGGGCCCGTGAGTCATGGCCACTGAGCCTGCACATCCGGAGCCTGTGCTCCTCAATGGGAGAGGCCACAACAGTGAGAGGCCCGTGTACCGCAAAAAAATAATAATAATAATTAATTACTTAAAAATTTTTTTAAAAAATAAATAAATAAAATGGAACACATTCATGACTTACACCTAGGTCTCTCTCAGTGTTCCTGGAGTAGGATCAAGGGAGGAGGGACAGAGCCATGGTCTGGGGTAAGGACATGGATATCTCCAGCTTCAGGCTGAGCCCTTTTTATTGCCCTCTCTCTCTACCAGGTGTGTCTGACCCTGACAGCCAAGCGCATGGCTCGGAAGAACTGCCTGGTGAAGAACCTGGAGGCGGTGGAGACGCTGGGCTCCACCTCCACCATCTGCTCCGACAAGACGGGCACCCTCACCCAGAACCGCATGACCGTCGCCCACATGTGGTTTGACAACCAGATCCATGAGGCCGACACCACAGAAGATCAGTCTGGTGATTGGGTGCTCTACCCAGAGTGGGAGGAGGGGACCGGAGGAGGTTCAGGGCACTGGACTGGCGGGGCAGGTGGGGTGAGATAAGAGGTCTAAAGGAGAGCCAAACTCCTGCTTCTCTCTCCTTTCCTCCCAGGGGCCACTTTCGACAAACGATCCCCCACGTGGACCGCCCTGTCCCGGATTGCTGGTCTCTGCAACCGTGCTGTCTTCAAGGCAGGGCAGGAGAACATCTCTGTGTCTAAGGTAGGGGGTCGGGGGATCGCCACAGCCTGCCCACTTTGCTGATGCCCAGCTTCCTCTCTTGCACCCTGTGGCTGCCTCGGGGACATCAGTGCCCTCCCTCCTTGGTCCTCCACTGTGACACTGAATTCTCCTTGTTGGCAGCGGGACACAGCTGGTGATGCCTCCGAGTCAGCTCTGCTCAAGTGCATTGAGCTGTCCTGCGGCTCCGTGAGGAAGATGAGGGATAGAAACCCCAAGGTGGCGGAGATCCCTTTCAACTCAACCAATAAGTACCAGGTCTGGTTTGGGTGCCAGGACAAGGAAAGAGGGAGAGATGGAAGTGAGGGGCACACAGAGTCAAAGGGGAATCAACAGCAGGAGAGAAGGCATCTGATCACCCTCTCACCCCTGCATCATCCCCCGGGGCAACGTGGGTGACCAGATGTCTGGTTGCAATGACCAACCCCACACCCAGCTCCCAAACCTTCATTCCTTTACTACAACCTGTCACCTTCTCAACTCTTCTTCCCAGGGCTCCACATCCTCTGGCTCCAGTCCCCCAACCCTTCCATCCCATTCAGTTGAACCATACGTTGGAAATTTCCTTAGGGTATCCCTCAGCCTACAGGCATCTGTTAAATGCCAAGAATGCAGTCTCAGCTATGTCCTGTAAAAGCCATAGGGGTAAAATCCCCTAAGGCCAGTGTGGTGATGGGGCATGCTGATGACAAAGCCACCTCACCCCTAGCACAGTGCCTGTCCTAACTGATTAGAGTAAATATTTGCTGAGTGAATGAATGTCCTATGGGAAGGTGACTCTCAGGTTACAGGGTTAGGACTATGAGGTCCAAACACCCATCCACACATGGAGACTCTCCCTATGTTGACAATGGTTGATGGATCAGGGGTTATTTTATTAAGAGAGTTTTTCTTACCAGCCTCTGCTCTGTCCCAGGCCCCGTGCTGGGCACTGGAGCTTCAAGACAAGTGTGGCCCCTCTGTAACTGCCTTTCCTCTCTCCAGCTGTCCATCCACGAGAGAGAAGACAGCCCCCAGAGCTACGTGCTGGTGATGAAGGGGGCCCCCGAGCGCATCCTGGACCGGTGCTCCTCCATCTTGGTGCAGGGCAAGGAGGTCCCTCTAGACAAGGAGATGCAAGACGCCTTCCAGAATGCCTACCTGGAGCTGGGAGGACTGGGGGAGCGAGTGCTAGGTGAGGGGCCAGAAGCAGGGAGCAGGGCTGAGAAAGCCTTCCCTGGGATGAGGGGCTCTGGGGGCAACCCGGCAGCCACCTTGCTGCTCTCACTCCTCCCTTCTGTCCCCTTCAGGCTTCTGTCAACTGAATCTGCCCTCTGGAAAGTTTCCTCGGGGCTTCAAATTCGACACAGATGAGCTGAACTTTCCCACGGAGAAGCTCTGCTTCGTGGGGCTCATGTCCATGATTGACCCTCCACGGGCTGCCGTACCGGACGCTGTGGGCAAGTGCCGGAGTGCAGGCATCAAGGTACTAGCCTCACTTCGTCCCTCCTCCCAAACACCAAAAGTCCAGGGGCCGGAGAGGCTGCTGCCCTGGGGAGACCTGGGCCACTGTTGGCCTACTTCCTGCTGACTGAGAGGAGAAGCCATCCATCTTCAAGGAAAGGTCGGTCCCTGCCTTGTAGCTCTCACCCTTGTCCCTTTTGCTCAGAGTGACCAGTCTCCCACACCCATGCTTTCTCTCTGGCGCACGGCTCCTTCCATTCTTGTTTCAAGCCCATCAGTCACCCTTATCTTGGAGATCTGATTGTCCTCCCCTTCCCAGCTAGCTCCTACTCTCTCTAGCCCTTTAGGATGAGATTAGTAGGCTCTCGCCTGTGGCCGCTCACCTCCGCCCCATAACCCTGTAGACTAGCTCCGGTCCTCATTCCACCAAGCCTACCTCTCCCTCATTCTCTTCTCCAACTGCAATTGCTTCTCAATGACCACTCCCTTCTCTGTACGACATCTGTGCTGCATTCAACAAATATTTATTGTTTACTGAGCACTGTTCAAGGTGCTGGAGTTCAACAAACAAACAAAAATCCCTTCCATCTTGTCCTTTCTGTTTCCAAGATACAGCTCTTTACCACTCTTAACCTGTCCAGTTACCAATTCTGATGCCATTGCTTGTTCCTCCTTTTTCAACTTCTCACCTACTTCCAAATCAATTCAACTCAACCTGTCTACTGAGGGCCAGGGACTGCACCAGGCACTGGGGAAACAAAAGACAAATAAGATACAGTGCCTGGCCTCCGGAGCTCATGATCCCTCAGGGGAAACAAATGCCCTTAAATTAATCACAGAACAATTTTAACAGATAGGGTCTTTGAGCACCCGCTAAGGGTCAGATATTCTAATAATAAAAAGAGCCTATTGTTTTGTGAGGCTTTATATGCATCAGGCACTATTCTAAGCATCAAACCTGTATGATCTCATTTGATTTTCACAACAACCCTACAAGTAGGCACTAGTATTTTCCCTTATTTACAGAGACAAAAACTGAGACGCAAAGTAACATGCCCAAGGCCACAGAGCTAGTAAGTGGTAGAGCCAGGGTTTGAACTGAGATATCTGCTATTTTTTAACCATCACACTAGAGGGCTTATATGTATATATGCACATATATGTGATTTCTGACCCCTGCAACCACTCTGTCTCTAAGGTAGGCATCATTATCCCTATTTAAAAATAAAACAAGCTGAGACTCCAAGTGGGTAAGTAGCTTTCCCAAAATAAAACTTCTAGTAAGAGGGAGACTGGCTATAGGAAGCCTGGCCAGCTCATCCGGAAAGCCCGTGCACCCCTTCTCACCAGGCAGCCTGTTACCATGATCAGAACAGTCACCGAGGCCTGGTGAAAGCATGTCCAGGGAACTCGGAGCAGCAGGGGGCAGTTAAGTCCACCTCGGAGAACTGGACAATGTTTTACAGAGGGCATGATATTTGATCTGGGCCCCGAAGGGTGACGAGCATTTTGTAAGGCGGGGAGGGAGCAGAGGCGTGTCAAGAGCAGGGAACAGCGTGTACCCAGCCGTGGCTGGACTGCACGGGGCATGTGCGCGTGGCAGTGGGAGGTGGCCGAGGAGCACCGGAGATGGAGGCTGCAATCAGGGCCAGGGCCAGTTGGAAGGATTTTGCTTAAATGCCAGACTTGGGCTTTATCCTGAGAGCCACAGAGAACTGCAGGTGTCACAGGGCAGAGCTAGCCCTTAGGAGGCTACTTGGATGGAGAAGGGGCTGGATTTGGAGCAGAACTGGGGTTGGGGAGACAGCATAAGAGGCTACTGCAATAGCAAGATGATGGCAAGATGATGACCCAAATTAGGGCAGCGACAAAAGGAGTGGAGTAGTTACTTTTGAGAGATGTTTTGAGAACTTGGTGAGCAAACTCAAATGGGTAGGGGAGAAGATCCAGGAGATAAAGGGACTGAATGAATTGAATGGATAGTATCTCAGGTGGGGAGCGGAAGAGAAGGCTCCATGGGGGCGGGGAGTAGAGATAAGGAGTTCACTTCGCCCTGAGATCAGAAGGTCTGTAAGATGCCCAGGGGGAGATGTTTCAGGGAAAGTAGGAATATGGTGGAGAGCTCAAGAAAACGGGCCAGGACAGGAGAGTTCAGTCTCATTCCCACGTGAGTACAGATTAAAGACACGCTAGTCTGCTTGATTCTATTGCTCAGGAAAAGAGCAGGGGTGAAGAAAGGGGAGGGGAAGGAAACCCTGGGCCACACCAACAGAAAGGGCAAGTGGAGGAGGAACCAGTGATGAGGGGGAAGGTGGTGACAGGTAACCCTTAGTGAGTGTCCACCTAAGGCCGCTAACTCCTCAAGACAACCCTGAAGGAAAGACTCATCATCTCCATTCTGCTGAGACTCAGTGAAGGCACTTGGGGAAGGTCAGTGTTTCACCTTAGGTCTGCTAGGCGACACCAAAGCTGCTTCCTCATTCAGGTGGGAAAGCGCACCTGAAGAGGGATGGAGGGGAACTGGGAATGAAGGAGTCCATGGGAGCCAAGGGAGGACAGGGCTTCAAGGAGGGGGTGGTGGACAGTGCGAAACCCCTCAGAGGGTTGAGTAGGATGAGGACTGCCAAGGTGCTTTTGTCTTTCCGCTGGGAGGCCCGTGTGGCTTTTGGGGGTGGAAGAGAAGGCAGCGGGGCATGAAGAGGCTTCCTTCTCAGTATGTGTGGGATTTGCCCCACAAACCCCCACAGGCAAATGGTCTCCTAAGCCAGCTCTGACCTCCTGATGCTTTTGCAACATCCTCTTTACCAGCCTCTCAGATGCTAACCACCTTCCCCATCCGGCTTCATCCATTCTGCAACAGCAGCAATGAATATCATGGTTCAGTCAGGAATCACCTTCTTCCCACATTGTGAAGGGATGTCAGAGGCAGAGGAACAGGTGGTGGAAGGCAGCAGGGAGGGATGGGAGGGAATGTCTCCCTCCCATCCCTGCCCTGTCTGATTAGGATGTCGGCAGACCTCACACTGGGCACTAAGTAAACCATGTCTGTTCTGGTCCCCTGGGACCCGGAGCAAATCATGGGCCCCTTGCTAAGCCTTTGTTTCCTCATTGGTAAAATGAAGGAGCTGTTAGGGGTCCTCCCAGCTGTGACAACCTCATATCCCATGACATTCAAACTCTTAAACAATCCTTGAGGCTGCTTTTCCAAGGGACCCTCATTAACTTGTTAACTCTGTCAGAGAGGCTTTCCTCCAGTTAGGCAAACTATCTCTGATCTCCTGAAAACAACTTGTTGTCTCTTCCCCTCACCCATTCTCTCTCTCTCTCTCTCTCTCTCTCTCTCTCTCTCTCTCTCTCACACACACACACACACACAGAGTTCCATTATTTTGGCTGGGATCTTCCAGTCCCACCGTCTAGTGGTCTAGCTCTTCCGACTTTGGGAAAGGAATAAAAGGAGAAAAAAAAAAAAAAACCTTAATGCTGCTTTCCTTTTCTCTTTTCTCCTTCCTGCCAGGTGATCATGGTGACCGGGGACCACCCTATCACAGCCAAGGCCATTGCCAAAGGTGTGGGTATCATATCAGAGGGCAACGAGACGGTGGAGGACATTGCAGCCCGGCTCAACATTCCTGTCAGCCAGGTCAACCCCAGGTGAGGCTCTGCAGGACCCCTCCCCCATCGACTCAGCCTCTCCCACAGACGCTTGAACAGCCCCTGAGGGTATCTGGTCCTAACTGCCGGTTCCCTGGTCCCAAGCCTGTGGCCAGACTGTGCCACTGATTAGCTGTGTAACCTTGGACCTGTCACTTTACCTTCCCGAGCCTCCATTTTCTCAACTTCAAAATTAGTGTAGTATCCACGCTGCTGGTTGCTATAGGAGCGAGATACGTATAAAGGAAGTAGCGTCTGGCCCAGCACACTGTACTGATGACTGTGATGCTGCTGCGTGGTGAGGACTGAGCACCACCCCCTCAAAGAGAGAAATGGGAAAGACAGGTCACTGAGGGTCAGGGAGAGGAAGACTGAAGCTGTTGGGGAAGACCCGGCAGTGGCGAGGAGGGGTGGTGGGGTACCAGGGAATCAACAGGCTCTGCCTCTGCCTCCAGAGAGGCCAAGGCGTGTGTGGTGCATGGCTCTGACCTGAAGGACATGACGTCAGAGCATCTGGACGAGATCCTCAAGAACCATACGGAGATTGTCTTTGCCCGGACGTCTCCTCAGCAGAAGCTCATCATCGTGGAGGGCTGTCAGAGGCAGGTGAGCAAAGGGGTAAGGGTCAAGGCCAGGGCTTGCAGGGGCTGCACCCCCAGCCTGGGTGTACCTGGCTGTACCTTCTCCCCAGGGAGCCATTGTGGCGGTGACAGGGGACGGGGTGAACGACTCCCCCGCGCTGAAGAAGGCGGACATCGGCATTGCCATGGGCATCGCTGGCTCTGACGTGTCTAAGCAGGCAGCCGACATGATCCTGCTGGACGACAACTTTGCCTCCATCGTCACGGGTGTGGAGGAGGGTGAGGGGCTACACGGGCTGGGATGCCATCCAGGCTGTCTGAGCTGGCACATCTGCTTCCCTGCCTTTTACCCCAATTACAGACTCAACTCAGGATCTCAGGCATCCACCGCCTGCTTTAGCTTCCCTCTAACACAAAATCTCCCTTTGTTGGGTAGATGAGCGGCCATGCTTCAGGGGCTAGGGGTGGGGAGGGTCCCTCTGATCTCCCTGATGCCCTCAGAACCTCCCCACAGGCCGCCTGATCTTTGACAACCTGAAGAAATCCATCGCCTACACTCTGACCAGCAACATCCCCGAGATCACCCCCTTCCTGCTGTTCATCATCGCCAACATCCCCCTGCCTCTGGGCACTGTGACCATCCTCTGCATTGACTTGGGCACTGACATGGTGAGGCCATGGGTTGGAGGAGGGGACAGGCAAGGCAGTCATGGGAGCACAGTGGGTAAGGGTGGGCCACAGATGGAAAGAAAGGGACAGCTGAGCAGGCTGTGAGGGTTGCAGAGAAGATGAGCTCAAAGCCTGGAAGATGATAGGGTCTTGGGTCTCTTTTTTTTTTTTTTTTTTTTACTGTGTTGGGTCTTCGTTGCTGCGCACGGGCTTTCTCTAGTTGCGGCGAGCGTGGACTACTCTTCACTGCGGTGCACAGGCTTCTCATTGCAGTGGCTTCTCTTGTTGCGGAGCACAGGCTCTAGGCGCGCGTGGGCTTCAGTATTTGTGGCATGTGGGCTCAGTAGTTGTGGCTTGCGGGCTCCAGAGAGCAGGCTCAGTAATTGTGGCGTACATGCTTAGTTGCTCCACGGCATGTGGGATCTTCCCGGACCAAGGATCGAACCCCGGTCTCCTGCATTGGCAGGTGGATTCTTAACCATTGTGCCACCAGGGAAGTCCAGGGTCTTGGGTCTTTATAAGTGTTTGAATTGTGTCAAAGATTCTTCGCTGTTGATCATCCTCTGCTCCCACTCTCTCCCTTCAAATGCCGTCCTCTCCCCACCTGCCCCCTTGCACAGGTCCCTGCCATCTCCTTGGCCTATGAGGCAGCTGAGAGTGACATCATGAAGCGACAGCCGAGAAACCCGCAGACAGACAAGCTGGTGAACGAGAGGCTCATCAGCATGGCTTATGGACAGATCGGTGCGGCCGGGCCCGGGGCTCAGGAGGGAACCCCAAGAAGATGTTTTTCCCAGCCTTTGGAGGGATGATACCCCTGCAAAATTCCAGGACAGGGGCCAACTCCCCGAGGGTCAGGGATGTCCTTCTCTGGCCCATAGGGGCTGGCCCCATCCTGTTATCTTCTATGACCCAGGCCCTGCCCTTTGTCCTTTGCCCACCACCCACAGGGATGATCCAGGCGCTGGGTGGCTTCTTCACCTACTTCGTGATCCTGGCAGAGAATGGTTTTCTGCCTTCACGGCTGCTGGGAATCCGCCTCGACTGGGACGACCGGTCCATGAATGACCTGGAGGACAGCTACGGACAGGAGTGGGTAAGTGGAGCTGTGTAAGTGCAGATGCACACATATGAGAGGGTAGGGCTGAACGTGTGGCAGGAGTGGTCAGTCGTGGCCAATAGGATTGGGGGCTAAGGGTGGAGTAGGTGCCCAGGATTTAACATCTGCCCTGGACCACGCTGCACCCTGTTCCTACCCTTTCCTCTCACACTCTCACCTCTCTCTTCCTGCCCTCCCCCAGACCTATGAGCAACGGAAGGTGGTGGAGTTCACGTGCCACACGGCCTTCTTTGCCAGCATTGTGGTTGTGCAGTGGGCTGACCTCATCATCTGCAAGACCCGCCGCAACTCAGTCTTCCAGCAGGGCATGAAGTGAGCATGCCCACCAGGCAGAGCGCATTCAGGGCGCACTCACCCACCCACATCTGCTGCGGTCTCCGATTGTAGTTGCCCGGCTGTATATCCTTAGCCTTTTTTGGAAATAGTTGAGCGAAGAGGAAGGAGGGCTATGACTCTTTCTGATGAGTTTTCATTTGCTCCTAAAATCTCCTTCATATGGTCTCCTTCCATCGTCCTTCCTTTTCATCTTCTCCCCATACCTCTCCCCTCCCTCCCTTCTTCCTTCCTCCCTTCCTTCCTCTATCTTATACTCTATACTCACCCCCACCCCTCGGCCCAGCCCTAAATACAGGGTCCCCTGGGCTCCCCTCCACTCGGCAGGTAGCTCTAGTTTACAGCACTTGCCTTGTGGTGGTGATGTTGGCCTTGTGGTGGTGATGTTGTCCTTGTGGGAGCTGTGAGCTACTCAGGGTCAAGTTCTTGTAGTGTGAGTTACACCTGCCAGTCACTGTGCTAAGTGATTCACAGACATCGTCAAACCTCACAGTAGCTCTGTGAGGGAGGTATTATTTTCATTCTATGGATAAGAGACCCCTGCAAAAAGTTAAATGGTGTGCCTGGGGTCACCCAGCTGGAAATAGCTCAGCCAGCTCTGTTTCTGAAGCCTAAGCTCGTGACTACTACACTGGGTGGCTCACCTGTCACAGAGCCTGGCACCTGAGGGGTACCCAGTGATTCCTCTGCAGCTCCGGCCTGGATGGTGGTCAGTGCCAAAGGTATCACTCCCATTATCTTTCTTTTCTTCTACTGCAAACAATGGGCACAATTCCCCACGTGAGTTTTGTCACAATTTCTTAGTTTGAGAAAAAAAAATGCCAAAACTCCAGTGAATTTAATAGCGTTTGAGATCCTAGGGATAGGAAAGGGAAAAGTCTGTTAGATGAAGGAAGGAGACTCCACTGGGCTAAAAACACTAATGGGGACAAGGCAGTGAGAAGAGAACAAGGAGCAGAGGGTCCAAGACACTAGGTGACTGACTGTGCAGGGCATGGGTGACAGAGCAAGCCGGGGACATAACCAGACCAGCTAAATCCTGCCCATCTGAGAGGCAAGTGGAAAAGAAACTAAACAAAAGTCAGACTGGGACAGGGAAGGAGTACTAATACCAACAAGAAACCTGGCCCGAGGCAGCCTTCGCACCTTATGCCCCACCCTGGGGTGTCTGGACCCTCAGGGGTCCTCAGAGATGCTCTGTGCATTATTCAAACAGCTTTATGGAAATAAAGCACTTCCTCTAAGAAGATTCCCAAGCTTACCAAAGTGTCATTGTCAGGCAGAAGCCTAAGTATGAACTATAGCGATCACATGTTAATGCACGATTCTTTTTGGAAGTCGTGTGTATGACTAATTAATTTTTTAACTGGGAAAATATATTCATTCCTTTTTTTTTTGGCCTCGCTGTGGAGCATTCGATCCCAACCAGGGATCGAACCCGTGCCCCCTGCAGTGGAAGCACGGGGCCCCAACCACTGGACTGCCAGGGAATTCCCTATATTCATTACTTATTAACAAATGCAGCTGGAGAGACAAAAATCAATTAAAATGTGGTCTTTATAGAGGAAAAACAAGAGGGATGCTTAATGAGTGAAAAGTTTGGGAACAACTGGCTTAAGCCATGAAGAGGTGCAGTGCATGAGATTATAAAATACAGCTAAGAATGTTCCACGTTCAAGAGCTCTCCACGCATTATCTCCCACAATCTTCCCAGCAATCGTAGGATATAAAGGTACTGTCTCCTCCAGAGAAGGAACATGAAGGTCAGAGAAGTTAAGCAACACTGCTTCCAACCAGAAGCTAGTAAGTGGCCTGGCTGGGACTAGACCCCCCCGTCCGACTCCAGACACTGTCCTCAGAGGCTTATTCTCTCCTGCTCTTCAGTTCTGATGTGGTGAATACATATTCAGCACTTTTTATCCAGTGAGCTTTCCCTTTCTGAGTACTTTACAAACATTCCCTTCTTTATTGAATATCTATGACCAACAACTACCTGGGGCTGAAGGAGACACTGAGAGGGTAGAAGACATAATTCAGTCCTGAAATGAAGGAACAAGCATCTTGCTGGGGAGACGACACTTTCAAAGGCCACGTGCCTGGATCAATAACAAGATTATAAGCTGCGTGAGGGCAGGCTCCAGGTCTCCAGAAGGAAGCTTGCATTGACCACAGCATCTCCAGCACAGAGCGTATCACTCAACACATAGGAAACATGTATTTGATGAATGAAAGTATGTGTTATAGACAATAATCGGAGGTAAAATCAGTAAGCAGAAAAATTAAAGACAATCTTTCTTTGGTTACATTTAGCACGAGAAGAAGCATTTGAAGAAGGCATGGGAAGACGTCATTTATAGCCTTTCCCCAGCGTTTCTTCCCGCCTCTTTCCCTTCCACCACCAGGGGTCAGCCTGGATCTCTGCCCCTCCTTGCCCTCCCCTCCAACGCTACCTACCCTTTGCCTTTCCAGGAACAAGATTCTGATTTTTGGGCTCCTGGAGGAGACGGCACTGGCGGCCTTTCTGTCTTACTGCCCGGGCATGGGTGTGGCCCTGCGCATGTACCCGCTCAAGTGAGTGTCTCTTTAGAAGGGCCCCCTGCTGGGATCCAAGTTCTGGTCCCTTTGAAGCAACCTCTGATGCTCTTGACACTCTCCTCTGTTTCCTCAGGGTCACCTGGTGGTTCTGTGCCTTCCCCTACAGTCTCCTCATCTTCATCTACGATGAGGTCCGAAAGCTGATTCTGCGGCGATATCCAGGTGGTAAGCACCTCGGCGCTGCACCCCGACCCCAGCAAAGTGCAACTCCCCACTGTGGCTACCAACCCATGCAGGGCTCCAAATCTGAACTCCATTCCTACTACGGATCCTTGCTCCTTTTCCTCAGTGCCCTCGGATCTTTGGGTCCAGGGTCCTAGGAGCCCTGACTCTGCTGAAACTCTTCCTCTCAGATTCCTGTCCCACCCAACACACAACTGGTCTCTGAGGCCCTCCGCCTTCCACCTGAAATCACAGAACATCAGAACTAGAAGGGCCCTCTGAGGTCATCTAGTCCCACCTCCACATTTTACAGACAAAGAGAGGGGCAGAGGTGAATTTATTCATTCAGGGTCATAAAGCCAGAAGCAGCAGAACTGGCACTACAACCCAGCCCTCCTAATTCCCAGTCATCAACCAAGTATTTTTTTTTCCCCAACAAGCATTTTTGATCACTTACTGGAGGTTGAAAATGGATGGCCCACAAGCCAAATATGGTCCATGGATATTGTTTGGTTTGGCTGCCCTATCTTGCATGGGTGTTTTTTGTTTTTTGTTTTTCAATTGGCTTAATATCTAAAACTTAAGGGCTTTCACATAAAATCCAAGTTTCTGGCTTCTCCTGAAAAATCACAGGTGCTGTCGATCCCAGGGCCCCATTTCTGGACAGCAACAACAGACGGCTGCCCTTTAGAAACTCACTTGTTACCTGAACAGCACCTGTTGCCGTTTGTATTTTCACCCCCAACAAAACCACTCAGGGCCCACCGTCCCCTGTGCTAAATGCAAGTCTCTCCTTCCCCCTAATCCATGGCCTCATGGAGTCCCCTCTGCCCCTCCCCTTCCACAGCTGCTTTCCTCAGCCCCTCCCCCAGGCTTCTGTTCTGCCTGGCCTCAACCACCAAGACCCTAGGGCATTTATCTCTTGTCTTCTCTAAGCTCACCCTGCAACCCCCATGCCTAATCTCTCTAACAGGCTGGGTGGAGAAGGAGACGTACTACTGAGCCCGTTGGAAAGAAGAGCCAAGCATGGGAAAGACGGTGGGGGGGGGGGGCGGGATGTGCGGTCCCTGAAGTAGTCGCAGAGATGGCATTGGGGAGGGGTGGGAAACAGTGGGGTGGCATTTGGGGAGAAGACTTGGGGCGACAGAATGAGGCAACTCAGCAGGCCGAGTCGTGGGGAGTGGGTAATTCAGCTTGGGGTGATTGCCCCAGAGGCCTGTCTAGGAGCAATCAGCCCAGACACTACATGTCAGGGGTCCCTCCCCAGGTCCTGCTCTGCTGCACTCCACGTGCTGTCTATCTCACCTGAGGACCCGAGGGGTACCCCAGCCCTCCCTGGTCCCTGTTCCTTCACCCTCACCTCCCACTAGAGCACATCAACACCGAAAGGCAAGGGTCTGTCTAGACCAGGAGGGGAACTATCTCAGATCACCAGTGTCCCTTTATCTCTCCAACCTCACCCCACTTCCCACCTTCACCCCTCATTTGCTTCCTGCCCAACTCTGTCCCCTGCTTCCCCTTCAGACCTGCAAATCACAAATGGTGCCTCCTGGTGAGTGCTAGGGCCTGAGGCCAGAAAGGGAAGCCAGCCAGTTGGAGAGGCTGGCCCGTCTCCCATTCAAAGCCATTTAGGAAGCGCCAGAAGAGAGCTGGGTGGACAGGTGGGAGAGGGGGGTATGGCGGAGCAGGGGGACAGGAAAGGAGAGAGAATGTCAGTTCAGGATGTCTGACATAGATCTCTGGGCTCCAGCTTTGTGACCTGCCCTTCAGAGCAGTGGTCCCCAACCTTTTTGGCACCAGGGGCTGGCTCCGTGGAAGACGATTTTTCCACAGACGGGGAAGGGTGGTGCAGGGGAATGGTTCAGGAGGTAATGCCAGCGATGGGGGGCGATGGGGGGCTGCGGATGAAGCTTTGCTCACTCACAACCACTCACCTCCTGCTCTGTGGCCCAGTTCCTAACAGGCTGTGGACCTGTATCGGTTGGAGGCCCAATAGGTGTTGGGGACCCCTGCTTCAGAGCACCCTGCCAGTAGAACCAATTCCAATGTCACCAGAGTAGCAGCAGAGGCAGGACCAGGAGGCTAACTGAGGATCTTCACTGAGATTCCACACCCATGTGCCCGTGGTGTTCCCCACTGACCCTTGGTGTGTGGTCTGTTGGTCCCCGAGGCCTAGGTGTCACAGATGCTCCAGTTCTCTCCACCAGTATGCTTGGTAACACCCCACCCTTAGAATGCTAAGTCCTCAGAAGTTCCAAGTGGTGCTGAGAGGGGGAGCTGCCAGCTCATTCCCTGCCCCTCCCCCCTTCCCCTTCATGCCCATCCGGATGAACCTGCGTCACTCCCAGGCACTGCCAAGCCAGCCCTGGAAAAGGAGGTCCCTGGCCATAAGCTGGAATTCGGGTAGAGAAGTTCCCAGAAACGTCCTCTCTTCCAGGGACATGCAGAATCAGCTTAGGTCATGGATGTGGTTAGGACCTCTGGACAACAAGAGAGAGCGTTAGGAGACCTGCCTTTGACCTTCTTGGACATCAGGGCTGTTCTTCCCGGACCAACGCCCTTCACGCTGATGATCACTGTACCCACTTTCCCCTGAGATGAGGAGTTGGTTTCAGGTTCCTACAGGAAGATGCTTTTCCCTCCCTAACCCCCTCCCCACCTCCACTTTGCTCTGCAGGCAGCTCTGCCCATTGTCTAAGCCTGGCTTAGAAGGCTTAGGGAATGTCCTGTAGAGAGAATCCTAGATGAACCAAGCAAGTGTGAGAGACACCTAAGGAAAATGGAAGACCTAAGACAGAAAGGAAGGAAGCAAAAAAGACAAACATCAGGCCCGTAAACAACCTCCCAAGGGCTATTACTTCATTACACTGGAACTTTACTTTATCAAAGGTACCTTGAAATAATGAGTCATTGCCTTGGGCTTGGAAAACTAAATGGGAAACCATATTAATTTGGGCCTGATTAATTTGAGATTTATTGACCATGGACAAAAGTTTATCTTTGCACAATCAATAAAATGGCATTTGTTTAGTAAATTAAGAGCATAAACAATATTGCTAGGGTGGCATATGTAGTCTCCTAAAACAATACTTTTGGGGCACTTTAGGAATATCCATTTAGAAATAGTGAATGCATGGGCTAATTGTCATCAGTTCTTATGTATTTGTTAAGAAACATCTACAAGACCGTTACTTGGTGACCTTTTGTAAGACATTAGTTTGAGGCACTACGTATGTACTTGAAAATAATAAAGTTGCATTTCTTTATGAAAGAAGAAATCCCTTCCATAATTCAGATTTCTATCCTTAATACTTGCCTCCCTCCCAAACTGTGGTATTGAAATGTGTGCTGTGGCAAGATTTGGCTTGCAGAGGAAGCAATAAAGAGAGGGCAGGAGATAAAGACAGGAGGGAAACAATCTGGGAACAGACAACGTCAGTGGAGCAAGAGAGAGGGGAAGAAACTAGGTTGCAAAACAACCTAGACGAAAATACAGTGGGGCCTTCCTTCCTCACAGGTGAACCCACCCCAAAAACCATAAAGGTTTTTCTAGCACAGGGAAGAGCCCGTGAATCTATGGGCCCAAACCCTCAGGGCCACTTCTGCTTTTTTCTGTCCCAGACCAAAATCAGGCCACTCTCAATATGAGCAGATAGGGGAAGGAGGTGGTGGGCTGAGGCGGCCCCGATAGCCAACACCAATTAACAGTCTATACTGTTCTGGGTGCTGTCTTTAGCAGGGGATGGAGGGAAAAGTAGATGCAATCCTTGAAATTCATCTAAGTAGCAGACATCTAAAACCTTCACGGACAGGGTGTGATGGGCAGTAAGGAGGAATGCTTCTATGCTGGGGATGGAGGGGTGGCTGGGTGGTGTGCGTTTCTCCCTAATAACTGGAGAAAGGAAGACACCAAACTTACAGCCCTGTGCCAGGATCTTGGAATACCAATCAGGAGTCAGTTCTTGGCCCCTTTATTACAAGTCTAGCAGTGGTGGTGATGGTGATTGTAATAGGAGTTTTAGGAGAATTAACTGCAGCTCACGCTGTGCCATAACTACATCAGACCTTTAGTTGTATAGTCTCATTTAATCCCACCTCAGGACCTTTATCCTTGATGGTCCCTCTCTCAGGAACACTTTTCCCTAGTTACTCACATGCCTGGCTTCCTCGCTTTACACAGATCACTCCTTAAACGTTACCTCCTCAGCAAGGCCCTCACAGACCTCACCAAATAAAATAACACTTCTCGCACCTCTTTCACCATTCTCTTTGTTTCTAGTCATAAACACTAACTTCCTCAAATTTAGATAGATAGGTAGATATAGAAAATATATTAAAATATATACATATATTCATATGTATACAAATATATATCTATAGTTTTTTGCTTATACTTTATTTGCCTGACTCCTTCTCCAGAATAAGTTCCACGTACACAGGGATTTTTTTTCTCTTCACCACCTTTATTTACCACCTAAAACGACGCCTGACATGTATTGGGCAATTAATAAATATTGGTTGAATCACTGAAAGAATCCTCTTAATCCAGTAAGAGGGAGACTACTGTTATCTTTAATTTACAGATGAGAAAACTAGGGCTTGGAAAGGCAAAAGTATGCATTCAGTTTCAAAGATGGTAAGCATCAGAATCAGGTTTCAAACCCAAGACCAGTCTGGCTACAGGGCAGCCCTCTTCACCACCATGCCATACTTATCGGCAACTGTGGGAACAGTAAACCTGTGAGCACAGAGTGAGCCTGATTAGCACAATGGTTTAGTGAACTGGGGAGGCTGCAAGGGGAACCAGGAATCTGTGAACGATGAACATTTGACCAGTAGGGGTTGGGCAGACCCAAGTGATTAGAACCAGAGAAAGGGAGAGGGTATGACCTGCGGTAGGGGATTAAGAGTCAGCCATCTTAGAGGATCTTACTGAAAAGGTGAGAGAATCTTATTATGGGATATAGTGTTAGAGGTTAAGGCCAACCTCTGACCCGGGCAGACATGCTTTCCATGCCATTTCCTTTTTACCTACAGAATAGGAAATATGATGATTCATCAGAGACAGACAACAAGCTAAATATTCATAATGCTAAGAATGCAGGATGAAATAGAAAAAATGATTAGATCAATATTCAAGGAAGATATTTAAAATAAAATGAGGGCTTCCCTGGTGGCGCAGTGGTTGAGGGTCAGCCTGACGATGCAGGGGACACGGGTTCGTGCCCTGGTCCAGGAAGATCCCACATGGCGCGGAGCGGCTGGGCCCGTGAGCCACGGCCACTGAGCCTGCGTGTCCGGAACCTATGCTCCACAACGGGAGAGGCCACAACAGTGAGAGGTCCGCGTACTGCAAAAAAGTAATAATAATAAAAAGTAAAATGAGTATTTCAAAGACATCCTCAGCTCCAGTGAATTCAGTGGAGAATTTTTTCCAAATACCTCAAAGAACATTCTTATATTATTTCAACTGTACTACAATGTAGAAGAAAATTTTGTATGGCCCAGCCTATTTAATGAGACAAATACAGTTTTGATAGAATTTAATAAAATAAAAACAAATGTATATATTTGCTTATATATACATTTGTTTATATATATATATAACTTTATTACCAAATAGTGAAATTCAAGGACGGTATACTATACAGAAAACTAACCATGAATATTCACTAGAAAAAATGATTACATAATCATTTCAAAAGATGTTAGAAGGTTATCAGTAAAATTTAACATTTATTCCTGATTAAAATGTTGGAGGAAAAAGCATATAGGAAACTGTAATCATGTTCAGAGAAGCAAGGAAGGGATGCATAAGTCTAGGAAACAATGATAACAACAACTATAACAAAAGCAATAGCAGCAACATTTGAAACCTTGGATAAGAAGTTTGTATTTATATGGTCTAAATAAAGAGACAAACTGGAAGAAATAATAACATATTTTTTTGGTACAGGACATGATTAAATACCTAAAAAATCCACGGAAGTCAACCAAAACAAAGCAACAGCAGCAACAACAACAAAAAGTCCTAGAAGTAATGAGTTCAAAGTTACAGGGTACAAGATATCGATTTTTAAAAAATCAAATTTAGCCCTAAATATTAGAAAATACAGTACAAAGTGCTTTTATTTACAACAGAACCAGAGCAAATTATACTCAAGATTTAGTGCGTGTGACATATGGTACTTATTAAAGAAGATTAAAAGCACAATGAGGACTTCCCTGGTGGTCCAGTGGTTAAGACTATGCAGTCCCCATGCAGGGGGCCCAGGTTCAATCCCTGGTCAGGAAACCAGATCCCGCAGGCCACAATTAAAGATCCCATGTGCCGCAAGGAAGATCCTGCACGAGGCAACGAAGATCCCACGTGCCGCAACTAAAGATCCCACATGCCACAACTAAAAAAGATCCCGAGTGCTGCAACTAAGACCTGGCGCAGCTAAATAAATAAATAAAATTAAAATATTAGGAAAAAAAAGCACAATGAGAGTACTAAAAAAAAAATACATGGAGGGCTTCCCTGGTGACACAGTGGTTGAGAGTCCGCCTGCTGATGCAGGGGACACGGGTTCGTGCCCCGGGCCGGGAAGATCCCACATGCCGCGGAGCAGCTGGGCCCGTGAGCCATGGCCGCTGAGCCTGTGCGTCCAGAGCCTGCACGTCCAGAGCCTGTGCTCTGCAACGGGAGAGGCCACAACAGTGAGAGGCCTGCGTACCACAAAACAAACAAAAACAAACAAACAAAAGAATACATGGAGAGCTAAACTTAACTGCTGTTTGGGAAGACAGAATGTAGTAAAGATAAAAATAAGTTGTTATAAAGAGCCAATCCAGTATCAATTAAAAGCCTCATTGTATTTTTATAAAACATGACATGTTGGTTGTGACATTCTGCAGCAAGTGTGATCAGGCAAGAATATCAGAGTTTTTTATAAGTGATTATGAGGCAAATGAGTAGATAACTGTGATGCTAGCATATTTACCCTAATAGGTTTTAAAACATAGCAGACCAAAATGATGGGTATCAAACCTTATAACATTAAGATACAACCTGAAAATTCATCATTCAACTTATTTTTAGGAACTATTTGTGGATGAACCACTCTGTGCTATTCTAAGGGCTGGGTGTAAAGCCGTGAATAAGCCAGAAAAGGTCCCCACTGTCATGGAGAAACAGACAAGAAGTCAACAGATAAATAGGCAGGATAATTTCAGAGGGTAAAAAGTGCAGTGAAGCCAACGAGTGATGGATTGAGGGCTGCGTGTGAGAGTGGCTATTTTGGATTTAGCAATTAAAGAAGGCCTCTCTGAAGAGGTAGACTTTTGAGCTAAGAACTGTGGAACAGAACGGGGTTTCGAAAAATAATTTCACTTGATTTTATGTCAATAAAGTTGCCTCGAGGGATCTCCTATGTTCAAGGCTGGGCTAAATGCTGTTGTCACATAGATGATGCATAGATTAACTTGACAATTTTACCTTTAATTTTAACCTTGTTCTTAGGGATTTTATGATCTACATTAAACACAAAGGCTGGGAGAAAATATTTGTAATGTATATGACAAGGCATTGGAACCCCTTCAAACACATCAATAAGGAAAAGAAAACAATGGAAAATTGGGCAAATGATAAGAATAACAATTCAGAAAAAGGAAAATGAACTCCAGAAAGCCAATAAATATAAGAAAAAAATGCTACCTGGACAATACAGAAATGCAAATTAAAACTGTAAGATACCAAATTTCACCAATTATAATAGGAAAAATGAAAACGGTCAAGGTCATCCAATATAATCAAAGGTGTGGGGAGTGGACATTTTTGCATCTTGTTGCTGGGATATGGATAAGAAGAGCTCTTTTGAAGAGCAATCTGGTAGAACATTTTAAGATTTTAAATAAGAGTATCTTATGATTCAGCAACAGGAATCGATTCTACATAAATTGAAGCTCAAGGGCCGAAAGGTACTATATATAAGGATGCCACTGCAGCAGTGTTTTCAGTGGTTAAAAAAAAAATGGAAAATATCCTGTAAATCCATCCATGGTGAGAATAATTGAATAGACCGCCGTCAATACAGAATATGGCATGCCTTGTGGCCATTAAAAAGCAAATCTTTACATAAATGAAAGGGGAGTTGAATGATGCTGTAAAAGGTAAGACTGTACCTCCTTATAGATACTATTGGTATAAATGTAGAAAAAAGACTGGAAGGATACCCAGCACACTGACAACAGCAGTAACATCAGTGGTGGGGAATCTGAGTCTGGGGGGAGAGAAAGTGGGACTTTCCGTTTTTATTTGGTACACTTTTAATAGAGAAGAAAAATCTTATCCAATCTATTAAAGAAACAGACTATTATTTGTCCCAGCTGGGAAGAGAAAATTTCTATTTCTGAATACTGAAGGAGGGTTACATCAGCACCAAGATGGATGTTTTCTGATACAGTCATATTTTTTAAAAGCATGCCAAGCCAAAATGCAATTAAATAAATACCCAAAAATAGAAAGGGAAAATGTATGTTGACATGCATAACTGAAAAAAATGTGTAAATTATAGAAATATACAGCTGCTTCAGATCCTTTTACAGAAGGAGGGAGAGTATAATTTACACATAAAACATATAAAGTTAATACAGTCAAACCACTTACTGAGATGTCAAAGAAGGTTAATGGAAGAGAGAAATATGTCATACTAAAGTGAGGAAATTCAGGGTTATTACATGAAAAGCGTATTTTTACTCTCACTGAGAAGAGCTGCACATTAAGCTGCAAGTAAGACTTATAATATTTAATTCAAGCTATATATTGAGCACATACTATATAAGTCAGACATCGTGTTTTACATGGAGCACCCTCCTTTAATCCTTACTTTTGCCACCTTGCAATGTAGATGGTATCCCCCTTTACCAATGAAGAAAGAGAGGCACAGAGAGGTTAGGTAACTTGCCCAAAGCCACACAGCCAGTAAGCAGAGGAGTCAGGACCCAAACCCAGGACAGATTCAAAAGTCAAAGATCTGACCTATTCTGCTATCTGATCTCCTACAACCAAAAGCTCAAAGTCAATGTCTGTGGGAAGGGCACCTCAGCAAAAGCACACACACACACAGACTGCCTGCTTTATTTTTTGAGTCAGCTATCTAGGGTACCTCTGAGTCTTGGAAGTCAGCAGGACCAGACTGGGACTTTGTTCTAGCCTTGCCATCAGACTGCAGTTCTCTCTGTGGCAGAAACTTCTCCAATCATTCTCAAACCCAGAGACTGAGACTTGTGGATTCTCAGTTAGAACTTTCCTGAGGCCTCTGTGACAACAGGCCTGGTTGTTGCCTTGGTGTTGGAGGGAGCTCCCAGCATGCCCTGAAGCCCACCGCACTTGCCCCCTGCTCAGGGCCCTGCAGCATCTTCATCACTAGGCACGTAGTACTCTCCACACTTCATTTCCTCGACTCCCTCTCTTCACCCCTCTCCTTCCTGTACCTCAGGCCCCAGGCTCCTCTCATCCCTCCGTGCCCTCCTTCCTGACACCTCCTCCTCCCCCATCAAGGGCTTCACTGCTGCCGCCCGCCCACCCTCCCTCTCTCTCTCCTTCAGTCCTCCCCCCGCCTCAGCCATTCTTCCTCTCACTCCTCTCCCCCTCCTTCCTACTGATTCCCTCACACCCCTCACTCTCTTTGCTTTCTTCCCACCAGTTGATCTGGGGCAGCCATATCCAGGGAAAGCCATGGTGCTTGGAGGGAGAAAAGGGACCGTGACACCTCATGAGCAGAATCCAAGCCCAAGACCTAAGGGTACTAAAATGAGTAAAAGAAAGATGAGGAGGGAAAAAAAGAGAGAGATGGAGGACCTGAAGAAGGAAGTGGTCATGGTAAGAACACCCGAAATGGGTGCTGACAAATTGCCCTCCAAAAACCTCTCTCAACCCTCAGGCTTCTAACATCTCACCTTGAAAACAGATCACACAGGCCAGTGCCACCTCTCTTCCCCAAAATGTTTCCCCTAGAAATGATGCATCACCCCCTGTCCCTCAATGACTCTACTGTCCCCTCAGGATGATCACAAATTAACCTTGGATGAGCTGAGCACCGAATATTCTGTGGACCTAACCAAGGTGAGTGAAGAAACTCCCTGAGGGAGGCAGAGGGTCTCCATTCCCGACCTTGAGGCTGCCAGGACAAAAGCAGGGCTAGAAATCTAGCCCCTAAATTCAAGGTCAATTCTCTTACCCTTAACCTGCGCCCAGCCAAGGACACACACTCAGAAAAAGATGAAATGCTAACTACCCAAAGAGAGTTCAGGATTAGATGAGAGAATGAGGATGGGTTAGGGCAGCACTTCTCAAACCTTTGTCCTCGGGACCCATCAAGGACCCCAAATCGCTTTTGCTTATATGGATTACATCTACTTACATTTATCATATTAGAAATTAAAATTGAGAAAATTAAAAAGTATTTCCTAACTCATTTATAAACAACCATTATATAGTAGTACAGATAATATTTTTATGACAAATAACTATGTTTTTCAAAACAAAAAGATATTAGTGGCATTTTACATTTTTGCAAATCTTTTTAATGTCTAGCTTTTTAATAGAAGACAGCTAGATTCTCATATATTTTCAGCATTAACGTTATTGTGCTATCATGTGCCCTGTAGCCTTGGGAAAATTCTACAGTATACTTAAGAGAATGAAAGTGAAAAAGACAAACAATTTAGTATTATTTTGAAAATTGTTTGACCTTGTGGACCCCGCCTGAAAGGGTCTCAGGACCCCATGGATCCCCAGACTACACTTTGAGAACTGCTGGTTCAACAGCAAAATCGTTTATTACTGCTATTATCACTATTACTGCTGCTGCTGCTACTATAACCACTAATACAATGACCACAAATAAACTTAAATAAAAGCTCTCAAAATGTAAGTTCCTCTTAGCTCTAGAATTTCTTCATTGGAGGGGCTTGGGATGGCCATCTGGTAACCAAGGAGGAGCATGGGAGACTGTTCCGGTTTTTATTAAAATTGCATGTTTTTCCAGGGGAGGTTGGGGAGTGGCTGATGGGAATTAAGGAGTGTTTTGGGTTTTTTTTTTACTATCCTCTGGTAGGTTCTACTCTCATTTTCACTAAGAGGAAAAAGCACACAAGCTTATGCACAAGGCTAGAGTGAGGATCTACACATTCATGTTGGATTTAGTTGGTATTTTTTCCTATTTCTAAGTTAAAGAGTCAAAGTGTGGAGGTCCATATGTTATCAACATTATGTATCGTATCTCATCATTCCATCAGCCTGGCACACTATATTATAAATCGTTTATATGTATCTCATTAGAGTTGGCGCTCCATAACGGTAGGGATCATTCTTACTCGCTTTGGTACCCTACCACAGTACAAGGCCCAGGATAGGTGTTCAAAAGATTTGTGAGTCAACCCATAAACTAAAAATTCTTCCTATGTAAAGAGGCTAAATGAGATCCTTCTATAATGCAAATTTTAGAATCCCACTTATGTAGGAAGAACTTCCAGGATGACCTTCAGAGAACTGGTCTCTAGACCAGTCTCTAGACTTATCCTAGCACAATAAATGGCAGACTTGAGTTTTGAAGCCAGGTTTTCCTTTGTTATAGTTGCTTTTCTTTTCATGGTTCTCCATCCATTCCTGTTTCTTTTCCACACAGGGCCATAGCCCTGAAGAGGCACAGGAAATCCTGGCTCGAGATGGACCCAATACACTTAGCCCACCCCCTACTGCTCCAGAATGGGTTAAATTCTGTAAACAACTGTTTGGTGGCTTTTCCCTCCTACTGTGGACTGGTGCCAGTCTCTGCTTTGTGGCCTATGGCATCCAGTTATATTTCCATGAGGACCCTACCAAAGATAATGTGAGTCTGTTCAACTACTACTGCCAAGCCCAGTGTCTGCTTAGCCCTCGATACTCTTCTGCTCAGCAGCCTAGCACTCCTGAAGTCCTCTGGCCCAAACCCCTATACTCCCAGGATTTTCTAAGGAAGCTTTTGTCCTTCCTGGTTTCCCTCTTATCTAGATAGCTCCTGATTCAGCTCCCTGAGATATAACGTTCCCCCCAGAAACTTGCTGTCCTTTGATTATCTTCCCAACTGGTCATCAAAGCACTTTGCTGTCCATTCTCTTTCATAGAATTTTAATATCTTCCTATCCTTCCTCTCCATCTCCCTCAATAGCCACACTCGACCCCATGAATAGCCTTCCTGGAGAGGAAGATATAGGCTTTCTCAGGCCTGGGATTTTGCTGGCCCCTCACTGTAGCTCCGGGTTCCTTAACAAGGAAGCCCAGAGAACTGGGCCAGCCTCAGACTCTTCTCAGCCCCTGTGCTCTCCCACTGAGTCCCATGGTTTCTTCCACCTGGAAAAACAGCTGTTACCCTTGAAAGCTGACTTTCTGAGGATGAAGAGGAAGAAAAGGACCTACTGATGAGCCCTTTGTTTCCCAACCCTCAGCTGTACCTCGACATTGTACTAACAGTCATGGTCATCATCACCGGCTGCTTCTCTTATTATCAGGAGGCCAAGAGCTCCAAGATCATGGAATCTTTTAAGAACATGGTACCTCAGGTAAGATTCACGTGGAAGGATATAGTGGGAGGATGTGTAGAATGTAGCCAAATACATGATTTGTATGTCCCCTGTAGAATTATTTCCTACAGTGAGTGAACTGAGTGAGGCTGGTAATGAGGGTGACATTCACTTAGGTTTTACTTTATCAGGCCTTAAAAGTACTCTGAGAAAAACACAATAACATCCATGAAGTGGTCTGGTCTGGAATGCATGATCTGAATCCAATGAGCATAATCTGAAACCCCAAATCTTTTGGGGTTCTATTCCAAAAAGGGGGGGTGGGGGCAAAGGGAGGGTGGATTCTTCAAATGTCGATGGCCTTAAAGACAAAGAACAGTGATGGAGTGATCCAGATTAAAGGAGGCTAAAGAGACATGACAGCTAAATGTAATCTCTGACTCTAGACCAAATCCTGTGCTGGAGCAGAAAATAATGCTGTAAAAGATATATTGGGTCAATTGACAAAACTGGAATGCAGACAGCAGGTGAAAGTATTGTGTCAATGTGTAATTTACTGAATTTGATAACTGTATTATGGTTATTTAATATCTTAATTCTTGGGAAATGCACATTGAAGTATGTACAATAAAAGATCATGATGTATGTAACTTGCCCTCAAATAGTTCAGGAAAAAATGTATTTACATACACACATATATAGAGACAGGGAACAAATGACAAAGCAAATGGGGTAAAATGCTAACAGATGAATCTGGGTACAGGTTATATGGGTATTCTTGGTACAATTTTTATTCTTGCAACTCTTTTGAAAGTTTAGATTATCTTCAAATAAAACTTTTCTAAAGAACCTGGAAATAATATGACAGTAGAAGGGGGTTCCTAGGCACAGGGCTTGAAAACTTGGAAAGGGATAGGCTCCAAAGTTTCCCAATGACACGATCATGTTCTAGCATTATAGCCCAGGAGCTTCTTCTCCCTTTGGTGTCAACATAACTTAATTCCTTCCTTGGGTAAGAGTTCAGTGGGAAACGTTTTGGTAGAATGAAGTAGGAGTTTGGAGACTATCAGTTTTTGCTGCTAAACAAGCCACCTCGAAACATAGTGGCTCAAAACAATGAACACAGTATTTCTCACAATTCTGTGGCTGGGCTGTTCTTCTGATCTGGGCTGACCTTGGCTGGTGCTGGGTGGCCTTGGAAGACTTCATTCAGGTGTCTGGGGCCTCAGCTGAGATGTCATGGACAGCTGGGGCCTCTCTCCTTATCATCTTTCTCCCTCCAGGAGGGTAGCTTGAGCACATTCAATATGGTGGCAGAGGGCAAACCCCAGTGTGCAAGCACTTTCTATGTGCCTGCTTGCACTACATTTGCTAATGTCCTATGGGCCAAAGCAAGCCAACAGCCAAGCCTAAGTGTAGGAATGGAAAGATAGATCTCATAATTTAGTGAGAGGAACATCAAAGGGCCCTGTAGACAGCGATAGTAAGAATTTGCAATCTACCCAAGAGACCTTCGAGAATGATGTGGTGAGTGACAATGTAAGAAAAGGGAATCAGAGGGAAAGAGACCAGGAACTGGATGAGGGGAGCAAAAAGCTTTGGAAATGACCCTACACTATCTTCCCACAGCAAGCTCTAGTAATCCGAGGCGGAGAGAAGATTCAGATCCCTGTACAAGACATGGTGGTAGGAGACCTGGTAGAACTGAAGCGGGGAGACCGGATCCCTGCTGACATCCGGCTTATCTCTTCACAAGGATGTAAGGTGAGGGGATGTGAAACGCTATGGAAGGGGGCCAAATATGGTCTTAGAGCACTGCAGTGACCTGGACTCAGTTCAAAAAAATATGATCTTATTGTTCAGAACGTTGAGAAGTCACAAGTGCAGATTTGAGGTTACAGTGGTGTGTAAGTTTATGCTTCTCTCTGCATGTCAATAATGATGATGTTGGTGCTTTTGTTCTATGACCTGTCCTCTCTCCCATCCCAGGTGGACAACTCATCCTTGACAGGAGAGTCAGAGCCCCAATCCCGTTCCTCTGATTTCACCAATGAGAACCCTCTGGAGACCCAAAATATCTGCTTCTTCTCCACCAACTGTGTGGAAGGTGAATAGCACATCATAAGTAGCCTAGATTCAAAAGCAAAGATTGAAACAAAGATTTCCAGACCTCTCTGTCTTCTAAGGGCCGTAGGGAAGGTAACAGCCAGTAAATAGTCTATGTTCTTCATCCCTCATGAGCTATACAAACTTTGATGAAAGGTCAAAGCCATCATTTCCACATTTGTACACTGATGATACTAAAAGTCACTACTCCATAGATTTTTATGTGGGTTAAAGGAGATAATACATCATAAAATGCTTAGCGCAAGACCTAACACACTGTAAGTGCCCTATAATTGTAGCTATTTTTATTCTATCTAGTGAATGGACTATGCGCTATGAGCTGAAAATAGCACAGAAGGGAGGAAAATTATTCAGTTCTGCGAGGTCACTCTTCCCCTGAAGTAAGCCCTAACTTCTCACTATCCCAAGAGAGGGTCCTGGCATTGGAAATCTGAGTTACCAGAGGTGCCACTCACACCTTTGGCTTTGTTCTTAGAATCTAGGGCATCCTTGAACTGGGAGGCAGTTCTGGCCAAAGTGGTACCAATTGGCTCAATATCATTATGTCAACCTCTCCTTCATCCTTTCTGCTTAAGAAGGCCTGCAAAACTCTCTGGAACACACATGAAAACCATCATTTATGCTTAAGAATAAATATTTGGGTGTCTAAGAAATACCTACTCACGGGCTTCCCTGGTGGCGCAGTGGTTGAGAGTCCGCCTGCCGATGCAGGGGACGCAGGTTCGTGCCCCGGTCCGGGAAGATCCCACATGCCACGGAGCGGCTGCACCCATGAGCCTGCGCGTCCGGAGCCTGTGCTCCGCAACGGGAGAGGCCACAACAGTGAGAGGCCCGTGTACGGCCAAAAAAAAAAAAAAAGAAAGAAAGAAATAGCTATTCTTTAATTGAATGCCTAGTACGTGTCAAGTGCCACCGAAATCTCTGATTCTAACAAGACTATACAACAGATATTATTCCTATTTTACACATGAAAGACCAATGTTCAAAGAAATTAAATGCAGCATCCAAGAGCACAGCTCAACAAAAAAGAGGAGGGTCAAGGATTCTAATGTAGGTCTGTCTCCAAAGCCCATGCTCTTTCCACAGAACCTCCCCTGGAATAAAGCTTGCTAATGACCCCTCTGGTAATAAAATTATTTAATTTGGAAATAGCTTAAAGGAGTAGAGTGCCATTAAGACTGAAGAAGAATCCAACTAGAAAATAAAGTATATATTTAAAAAAATTTTTTTAACTTGATTGAACAGAAAGATGTTTCCTCCAAAAACATGAGATTCCTATTATTAAATTTGAGGAAGAAATTTGCTCAGATTTGTCCTTCCAAAGTAGGCTTTTCATCAACAAATTGTATGCTTCAAATAACAGGGAAAGTGGATGACGGAATTCCATCTAAGAAACAAGGATCTGACTAGAATAGAGAAGACTTTAATAGGAGACTAGAGGGACCCAAGATGTGACCAAGAAGGTGGAGCTAGGTTGAAGGAGCTCTTGACTGTTCAACTGAGGAATCCCTGTGCAATCTGCAAACAGGTAGCATCACTTTAACCTTTATCCTAGGCCCTTGCCTCTCTGCTTTCATCACTGTGGCCCTTGATGGGGCTGCTGGTACAAACATCTCTCTTTGGGTTCTCATGTATCTTCATGCGGGGTAGGGGGAGATGGTAAGCTATTTCTCTGGCATTGCATAGAAGGCGTAGGGAGAAGTCAGTCTAGCCTGGAATATGGGAGGCTTGGCCTTCTTAACCTTCCCCAAGGTTGACATCAACCTTCCCCCTCTCTAGACACATTGGGATTAGTTATTAAATCCTGTCCCTCCAAGCATGGGGAAACTATAGCAGAAGGAAGAAAAATGAAGAACTAGATTAAACCATGGCACAAAATGACTATAAGTGACACCATACCCTAACCACCCCTACCCCCTGCCAAAATAAACCCTCAGCACCTCTCAATTATTTTAGTATCTTCCTGCTCATCTGCAGAGTGCCTCATACTGTGAGGCGTTCCAGAACCACTCTTCACATAGCAGTGACCTCACTCGTCTGCTGTCGGTCGGAGCAGAACCTGCTCTCAGACTCATAATGCTGAAGGTGACCTTGAAAATGGACTGGCCACTCCATGCTATGATGTTCGTGGGAGCTGCCAGATTAGAGCTACCCTGCAAGGCATGTGTGTGATTTTCTAGCCATCCTTCTGGAGACCTTAAATTCATCTAAATGGAGAAAAAAAAGAAACAAATATTTGAGTGCCTACTATGTGCCCCACCCTGTTCTAGGCTCTTTTAAAAACATTTAATTCTCACAGCTTTGTAGATGCTTTTACCCCATTTTAAAGATGAGGAAACCTGAGTCTCAGAGAGTTTAAGTAACATGCCCCAGGGTGAACAGCTAGTACATTGGAAGTTGAACTTCTAGCCCTGGGTCCTTCTGATTTGAAAATAAGTGCTATTTCTATAATATGTTGCTTTTCTGGGCGATTCTGACTGTAACTTTAATGGTAGGAATTTCAGCCATCGTGGTAAAGCAGGAAGAATTATTTTGAGCAAAGAACCTTGTGGGGCCCCTCATTTCAAGCTACAGCCTGGGTGTGTCAAGTTCCCCTTGATTCAGGGGCCATGTTATGGCCTGTGCCACCCAGCAGGGGGCAGACTGGCTCCAGCCAGCAAAACAGGGAAGAATCTCGGTCAGAGCAGAGTTTCTCAGCTTCCACACTACTGACAATTGTACCGCGTTGTTCTTCGTGGTAGCGGGAGAGGAGGGCTGTCCTGTGAGTTGCAGGATGCCTGGCAGCATCCCTGCTCTCTGCCCGCTAGGTGCCAGTAGCAACCTCAGTCGTGACAACCAAATATGCCTCCAGACCTTGCAAAATGTCTCCTGGGGATGGGGGCGGCAAATTGAGTAGCCCTGGGTTAGAGGATGGGGAGATATTGGAACATAGGATTCTAGCAGAAGGGTAACCACTATTCCTGGGGCTCGAGAAGCTCTTCAGCTGCTGAGGACAAAATAAGAAACATATAGGCAATGGAAGAGATTTAGACTACGCGTAACAAAGACCTTCTTGACAGTGAAGGCAATTAGGCAATAAAATTGGGTATCTCTGGAGAACTGTGAAACCTCTTCAGAGATTTTTCAGATGAGGAGACCTTCACTTGCATAAGCGAAATGTAAAGACAGTAGAACATTATGACCTCTCAGAGGACCTTGAGTTTCCACCTTGTTTTTGACTGTTGACAGTTTTCTCTTTGTGGGAACCAAACCCAACAGCCTTTCCAATTCAGACTTCCCCCTTCATCCACAGGGACAGCCCGGGGCATCATGATTGCCACAGGGGACTCCACGGTGATGGGCCAAATTGCCTCGCTGACCAAGGTGGAGTGTGGCCCCAGGGCAGACAAACAACCCCAAGGAAATGAAATCACTAGTACCTCTTTCGTGGCTGAACCTCTCCAGTGCAGAGTACTCTGATGCGTATACAAATGTCAAATCACTGAGCTCCCAAGTTACACTGACTTCCTTCGCCCCTATTTTCTGGTGCCTTCTCTCTTTAATGAGAAAAGAAGTGAGTTACGATGCAGAAAGCATAGATTATCAATCACGGGGAGTGAGTTCCAGTCCTGGGTGTACTGGCTGGTGAATCTGGCCAACTCACTGCACTCTGGACCTCAATTTATTCATCAGTTCATAGAAGAAGATTAATTTAGGATTATAGAATCTTACTGGAAAGGACTTCAAAGCCCATATAAATTCAACCTTTCAACCAATGCCGAATACCCTGTATAAAATCTGTAGGAGATGATGATGATTTCTAGTCATGGGAAGCCCACCCCTTTTTATCTGACCTCATTTCATTGTTGGATTGTTCTAGTTAGATTTCATTATGTTGAGCAGACATATGGTTCCCTGTTTGGTCCCAGTCTTCCCATCTGAAGAAATACAAAATAAGTCAATTCTCTCTCTTCTACAAACCTACCCTTTAGATCTTTGACAGTAGCCATTATGTCCCCTCAAACTCTCCAGGGGAGAGGTCGTATAATCCCTTTTCCTTTAGCCCTTCTTCCTGTGGCACGATCTTCAGACCCCTTGTCTTGCTGATCACCTGTTTGGGGTATGCTCTCTTTTATCAATACCCTTCTTAAAATGGAAATGAGAATAATACGCAGGGTGTGGTTAGACTAGCACAAAAACATCAGTACTCATGATATTATGTAAATAAATAATAACTCCATGATTAGAATTCTGTACATAACCGCAGCCTAAGAATTCATTCATTTTTAAAATAACCTTGCCCCACATCTGACTTTCACTGGATTTATGGTCAACAAAAATCTTTTGGTTTAAGTGACTTCTCAAGTCATTTTCAGCGCTGCAACAGTCCTTCTCAGGTTCATCATTCTCTCCTCCCCATTCCTTTTTTAAACTACTGGTACAACCCTTCTCCACACAGAGCATCTTATACCACAGTCAAAGGTTAGCTCTCACCGTGGTCCCTGGAAAGACTAGACTTGAGAAAGAAGTGTGGCTTGAACTTGAATGGAGAAGAGGCTGCAGAATAGAAAAGATGAAAGGATCGAGGGGGAGAGGAATATTCCAGGAGGAATAGGAGATCATTCTCTATGATACCCTGGTAAAGGAAAGCACTCTTCTTTTGAAATTCTGCCATAAAGTACAAACCGAAATCACTTTCCTAATTTCCTTTCCCATAGCTACAGATGGGGTTTCTAAAGACTAGGTGGTAACAAAAGGGAAATAAATATGAGAAATTAGAAGAGCAGTAAAAGCGATCAGATTTCCAAAAACACAAAGCGCTGTGAGCAGCCAAGCTCTCCTCTCCGTTTCCCCTCTCCCCTGGTCACGGCCTTAGGTGTGTCTGACCCCGACAGCCAAGCGCATGGCTCGGAAGAACTGCTTGGTGAAGAACCTGGAGGCGGTGGAGACGCTGGGCTCCACCTCCACCATCTGCTCCGACAAGACAGGCACCCTCACCCAGAACCGCATGACCGTCGCCCACCTGTGGTTCGACAGGACCATCTGTGAGGCCGATACCAGCGAAGAACAGACTGGTGACTAGTGGCGTTGGTGGTCGGAGAGTGGAAGGATGTGGGGAATGTGATGAGTAGCTGAGAGGGCGTGGTGAGTCCAGAAAGCAAGAAGGTAGCTGAAAAGAGAGAGGAGAGCAGGGAGGTGTGGAGGAGATGAAACGTTGTCTCTGAGAAGCATCTGGGCGCAGAAGGGGTGTGAATAAACTCCTGCTTTAAGCTCTCCTATCCCTGCTGACTGTTCTGTTCTCTCTCCCTAGGGAATTCATTTGCCAAGGGCTCTGATACCTGGTTTATCCTGGCCCGCATCGCTGGCCTCTGCAACCGGGCTGATTTTAAAGCTAATCAGGAGTACCTTCCCATAGCTAAGGTGTCAGGCCCAAGGGAGTAAAGGGTACCTCGGTGTTCAGGGTATAACCTGCCCTCTCCCCTCAATATCTCGTTCCTGAAGCCTCGGTGATGCCCCCAGCACCCCTCCCCATTCTGTTCCTTTCCTTGACACCGCCGGCAAGCCCAGGTGCCTTGCCTCTCGGGCTCATTATACCAACCCCATCCCCGCAGCGGGCAACAGCAGGGGATGCTTCTGAGTCAGCCCTCCTCAAGTTCATCGAGCAGTCTTACAGCTCTGTGAAGGAGATGAGAGAGAAAAGCCCCAAGGAGGCAGAAATTCCCTTTAATTCTACCAACAAGTACCAGGCACAGAACCGACAAAGGTAGGAAAATAGCAGTGGGGGATGGGCTCGTCATCTGGGGAAACGGGAGCTTTGCCCTTGCCTTTATGTCTGAGCTGTAGAACAGATACAGTGGATAATCAGCGCCCCAATTAGGAGGACGGGTCACCTTAAGGGAAAGTGGCAAACAGGTAAATGCAGGCATAGGTGATAAAGGAAGAGGCATTCAGTCGTAAGCAGACTTGAGGCTACGCCAGTTGTGCAGAGAGCAAGTCATAAAGTGCTCTCCGAAATGTCCATAGGCAGCAAAGGCTGGCAGGGGAAAGTCACGTTAAAGGCGTCTCCGCGGCAGCTGTGAAATTTGCTTCTGCAGAATATGTTGGATTTGCCAGTCACTTCCCTGAGGCGTCTTATCTCACTAGTCATCAAATATTTCTTTTCATTCCGTGCCTGCAGTTCTAGCAGCTGCCATCAGGTAGGCGGTCAGGGCTTTCCAGAGTGTTTGCGAAGCTGTTTTCCCAGGGCCATTTTGTCCATGATCCAGGGAGGACTGACAAGGGAAGGAAAAATTGCTGAGGGAGGAACAGTGGTGGCCCTGACAGTAAAATCCATGTGGGATTTTACTGGGACAAGAAACCCAGTACTTCCCTCCCACGTGAGAACCCTGGCACACTTTGAGGAAAGTGTGGAAAGGAGGGAATGGTGGCATCACCATGATGGGAGCTCTAGCAGCTAAGCTTTGACTCATATGGGACAATCATGATTTACTTAGGGTAGTGGAATTCTCCAAATTCAGGTACTGCCCTAAAGGTCAGACATCAGGTGTGGGTAACAGAGAAGAAAGTCAACTCCCAAAAGTCAGCTTTGGTTTTGTGTCTTAAAAAACACACAATAGTGCTCACTTCAGCAGCACATACACTAAGACTAGAACAATACAGAGAAGATCATCATGGCCCCCCCATGACAGGCAAATTCATGAGGCGGTCCATACTTTTATATTTGAAAGTTGCTTAAGAGAATAGATCTTAAAAGTTTTTGTCACAAGAAAAAACAATTTTTGTAACTAAAAAAAAAATGCCATAACAGGGCTTCCCTGGCTGCGCAGTGGTTGAGAGTCCGCCTGCCGATGCAGGGGACGCGGGTTCGTGCCCAGGTCTGGGAGGATCCCACATGCCGCGGAGCGGCTGGGCCCGTGAGCCATGGCCGCTGAGCCTGCGCATCCGGAGCCTGTGCTCCGCAACGGGAGAGGCCACAACAGTGAGAGGCCCGTATACCGCCAAAAATAATAATAATAATAAAAGCCATAACAAAATAACAAAAGCTATATAGATCTTTTTAAACCAAATTATCTATATTTTCACCCTGAATGCTGAACGAGTAAAAGTTAAAGAAACAGATCCATAGTTTTTTGTCTCATCTGACTTTTCATCAGTGTAATAAGATAGGTCCCCTAGGCCCAAACTGCAAACTTATTTCCACTTTTTCCTGACGTTTAGTGACCTCACTAACCAGACAGGAATTTTGTGCTTGGCAGGGCCCAATTAAAGCCTTCGACTGGAAAGAATTAGGTACCTCTCCTTCCACAAGATTCAAAACAAAATAAAACATACCCATGACATTTGATGGGACGTCCAACAAAATAGCAACCTTTCCCCCAAATGACAACGTTAGTGCCTTTTCTGAGCTACCGAATATCAAGTTCGAACAGCAAAATCCTTCTCTGCACCAAGTGTGCTCGGCCAGCCTGCAAGCTACCCAGCTCTGGCGGGGCTTGCTTGGGGGGTCCAAGAAAACACCTCTGGCTCCTTTTGCTCCGTACCCAAGAACAACTTGCCTTAGTCAGCTTGTTCTTGGGACAGTCAGAGGCTCCGGTCTTCAAGGGACATCTTAGCCTGGCGGTCGTTTGCAAGGCCTGGTCTCTTTCCGTCTCTGAGATCAAAATGAAAGGAAGAAGTTTCTCTGTTCTGATATTTCCAGATTTCTCCCATCTTTTTCACCTGTAATTTTCTATCAAGATGTGATGTTTCTGTGCTCAAATTACTAGCTTAAGCAGGTCTTGCTGTCATCTCTGAGAATCTCCAATAAATAGTCAACAAATAGGGGGTTTTTTGTTGTTGTTTTTTTGCGGTACACGGGCCTCTCACTGTTGTGGCCTCTCCCGTTGCAGAGCACAGGCTCCGGATGCGCAGGCTCAGCGGCCATGGCTCACGGGCCCAGCCGCTCCGCGGCATGTGGGATCTTCCCGGACCGGGGCACGAACCCGTGTCTCTTGCCTTGGCAGGCAGACTCTCAGCCACTGCGCCACCAGGGAAGCCCTAGCACAGGTGTTTGACTCTAAGTTTTCTTTCCTGTCTACTCTGCTGTCTCTGTGGCCCCATGACTTCTGCTTCTAGCCACCCAGGCAGAGAGGAAGCAGGGAGGGGAGAGTGCCTGGGCTGCCCTTAATGCCAGTCTGGCTGAGAAGATAACAGATTCCTGTGCAAATAATACCAGGCTGGAGGTTCCTGCAAGGGAGGAGGGGTGGGCTCAACCAAAGGTCGGATTTTGCTGGAGGGAGGGGGGCTGCGCTGGTTTAGGGGACAAAGGAAATGGAGGTATGACACAGCTTGCCTGTTGGCTTTACCCTCAGAAAACTTACCCTTGCTTCTTTGCCCCAAACCTCGCGCTCTCCTCCTATTCTTCTCCTCTCCCTAGATGTCCATCCACCTTCGGGAGGACGGCTCCCAGACCCACGTACTGATGATGAAGGGGACACCTGAGAGGATCTTGGAGTTTTGCTCTACTTACCTTCTGATAGGGCAGGAGTACCCAATGGATGATGAAATGAAGAAAGCCTTCCAGAATGCCTACTTGGAACTGGGAGGTCTGGGGGAACGCGTGCTAGGTGAGGGGGCTGCGGGAGAAGCCTTTGAAGAGTGGCATCAAAACAGTCATTATTGGGCTTCCCTGGTGGCGCAGTGGTTGGGAGTTCGCCTGCTGTTACAGGGGACACGGGTTTGTGTCCCGGTCCGGGAAGATCCCACATGCCGCGGAGTGGCTAGGCCCATGAGCCATGGCAGCTGAGTCTGCGCGTCCGGAGCCTGTGCTCTGCAACGGGAGAGGCCACAACAGTGAGAGGCCTGCGTACAAAAAAAAAAAAAAAAAAAAAAAAAAAAACAGTCATTATTTGTGGGGTGAAAAATCTAGGAGGTTGGGGCGAGCAGGATAGAGACATAGACAGTGGAATGACTACTGGTCCTTTCTTCTGTCTCTCTCTAGGGTTCTGCTTCTTGAATCTGCCGAACACTTATTCCAAGGGATTCAAGTTTAACACTGATGAAATCAATTTTCCCATGGATAACCTTTGTTTTGTGGGGCTCATCTCCATGATTGACCCTCCCCGAGCTGCAGTGCCTGATGCCGTGGGCAAGTGTCGGAGTGCCAGGATTAAGGTAAACACTGGAGCATCCCAGGTGCCCCTCACTTGTCATAAACTGGATCAACAGTAGAAAACCTCGGACAGAGTAGGTTCTTGGTTTAACTGAACTGATTTCTCCTCCTGAGCTTATGAGTTGCAGTCTTAAGAGAGAACTTAATAGTAAGTGTCCTCTATAGTTAGAATCCTGCCTTGCATTGAACATTAGAATCACCAGGGGATGAACACAACATCATAGATCAACTATACTTCAATAAAATTAAAAAATAAAATGGGATCACCAGGGGAGCCTTAAAAATCTGATGTCTTGGCCATACTCCAGACCCTTTCAATTAGAAATGCTCAGGGTGGAGCCCAGGCATCTGTATTTTTAAAAACTTTCCTAGAGATTCTGATGTGCAGACAAATTTGAGAACCATCACCCTAGGACAGTGCTTCTCAAACGAATGTGCATGTGAATCGCCTGGGGGTTTTGTTGGAATGCAAATCCTAATTCAGTAGGACTAGGACACCCCAAGATTCTGCATTTGTAACACACTCTCAGCTGATGCCATTGCGGCTGGTCTGCAGGCCACAGTAGGAGTAGCAAAGTGGTAGAAGGTGTCCTATAAATGTACTGCTGGATGGGTTGTAAAAAGGGTGAGGCCAAGAGGGCTGGGGGCCTGGAGCAGGCACTAGTGAGAATGAGAGATTGAGAGCTGGGGCCCCTCAATGGATCTGACCCAGGGTGAGAAGCTGCCCTAACAGGTGTACGTCCAGGAGTAAAAGCTAGAAACCAAAACGAAGTGGTTCAAGAGTAAAACGCAGCTGCAGAACAAACCTAGAGATGGGAATTCCTCTTTAATCAGGGTGGGCTTTGGACTTCATGGGATAGCAGCAGTAAAATTCCTCTAATTCTGAGATGCTCTGTATCCCACATTTCAAATTCTAAGACTCCTGTACATCTTCACAGATTAGGTATTGTCACCTTCCCTGCTCATACTTGATATTCTGGGAATATCTGGGAGGGCAGGTTGGAGGGAGTTGGGCTAGAAGTATTTAAGGAGAACTGGATGCTATCTGTTAGAGATGGCTTCATCTTGACCTTTAACTGTTGGCAGTTTGTCTTGGAGCAGCCTGGGCTGCACTAAGTACAATGATTGGTCACTACAGTGGGAACCAAGAAATGGATATAGGATATTATTCTGAGTGAATTCCCTAATTACTACAAGATGTTTGGGGTGGTACAGTTCTTTGCGGAGACAGCATTATTATAACACGTCTGCATAGGATAGCCACGTATCTTGATACTCCTCCGTGGTTCTATAAGCTACCACGTCATACATACTGTGGGAGATAAATGGAGAAGGGGTTCATTTGCATTTTCTCAGCTTTGAGGTGGGCTGCCAGCATGAGGAATAAAATTGTGGTTATTATTGTGCATTGTGTTATTGCTGTGCACATAATAACACAGTCTAAAATTCACCTCACCTGGGAATTTATGGATCTCTTTAGCAAGAAGGAGAGTTACAATTGTGCCTACTGTGGGGGGAGGCCCAACCAGGAGACAAAGAGGTGATCTGAGCCAGGTGGCCTGCCAGAGCAGGACACGGTCACTGCCTGAGGCAGAGCGAGCTGTGGTAGGTAACCGTCTGAATAAGATTCCGGCTGGCCTGGAGCTGACACCTGAAGCAGGAGGCCTGGTGCTTTCTGGGCCAGCCCTTGTTCTGGGCACAGGTTTACATTTTAATTTCTTACTTCTTCTGGACCTGAAGCTGACAGGAATTTGGCAGACTTGGTGAGGAACTTTGAATCACACCCTTTTCCCTCTAAGGAAATGTAAGACGAACACATGAGGCCATCCTTCAAGGTGGACAAAATGTAATGGTTATACAGGGGGTTTTCCCATAGGGGAGACCCTTCCAAGGTCAACTCCAAAATGGTGTTGATGCCAAGCTAATGGATATGATGAGGCTGCTGAAAGAGGCTGGTTAACGGCTGCATGGCAGCAAAGTTTTTACAATTGACTGTGGGAATGGTATTTCTCAGAGCCATGTGTTCAGACCTTTGGAATAAACTTAATTTTACAAAACTAATATAAGGGACTTCCCTGGCAGTCCAGGGGTTAAGACCACCCTTCCAGTAGAGGGGGCGCAGGTTTGATCCCTGGTTGGGGAACCAAGAGCCCACATGCTGCCTGGCGTGGCCAAAAAAACACAAAAAAACAAAAAACTAAAACAAAATGATGCCATCCTCTTTGCCACTACCTGAGGCCCTTAGTAGTACGAAGATACTTGGCCCCTGCTATGAACGCAGCCCCCTCTAAGAACTGCAGCTGAGCCGTGAAGGCCTACAGAATGGTCACCAACACTGGACCGTTTCTCTCAGATGGGTCTGATCTGGGGGAAGAGAGTCCAAGGGAACAAGAGGGCAGCTGGCAAGACTGCGTGGGAACACCAGAGGTACAGTCAGCACCGAGAAGTTGGAAATGAAATTCTTTTAGTACTTGACAAATTCCAGAAACCACTAGATGCTCTTTACTTCAAAGGGAGCCATTCTTTGTAGAACTGCGCTTCTATTGTATGTATGCATCTCAATGTTCTGTGAAATTGTGTCCTAGGAACTCACTCTTGGGGTGACTGACTTTGTTTTTATTTCTCCGGCCTGGCATGGAGGTGATACTTCCAGAAACTACTGCAGATCGGCCCATCTGAGTGGTCAAGCTGGGCTAGCTACCACACATGTCCTACAGGTCATTATTGATGAACCAGTAGGAAACGTTCAGGGCACTGTAAGCCTGGAAAGGCATCACTGAGGGCTCAATCTGAACCACCTCTGGAATCTTCTAATCTTCTCTGCAGTTCCCTCTCAGATCCTCACCAGTTACCTCGTGCCCCACAGGTCGAACTTGGTGAGGCCCCAGTGCCCCACAACCAAGCCAGGGCACTTGAAGCCAATGGTGTGGGTAACTGCTCACAGCACACCTTTCCTGAGTCTCTGGTGATCCCAGATTAGTTAGCACTCCTTCCAGCAAGCCCGCTGTGCCAGTGTGGAATGAGGAGGGCTCATGGGAAAACTCCTTCAAAGCTTATTTCCACGCTCTGGAAGTAAACAGACTGACCTTTCCAGGACCTCTGTTCTTAGTTCAGCCATAGTCAGATAGTTTCCTTCTCCCTCCCACCAGAGCCTGAGAATTATGTGCTTGGAGGGCACTTGGGAACCATGGGCAGTGGTTCCCAGGAAGCGATCTTTCCTTCATTCTGTAATTGCTTGTTGATGGATTACTATGTGCTAGGAATTATGCTATGGCTGGAAACTTAACGAGGAATCATAGGCACGGCCCCACTCTCTCCAGCAGGGGAGAGAGACAGACAAGCCATCACACAGAGATGTGAGGAGGACTAAATGAACAGAAGGCTAGAAGAGCACAGAGCATGAGCACCTGATCTTTGGGGAGGAAAGGGACAGGACTAGGGCTGACCCCAGGTATCCAGAAAAGGGCTGGAATCCAGGGGCACGAGGAGGCAGTGGGAAGAAGAGAGGTAGACTGAGGATCGAGATGAATGAGGGCCTAGATGAAATTTTGCTAGGCAGATGGATTATTCCAAATGTTCCTTTATTACCACTGTTCTGCGGGTAGGTGTTTCTGTCTTTGAGCTTAAAGAGGCAGAATATCTTCTGGAGCAATTAAATGAAATTCTGAATACAGTAAATACACCCAAATCCCTGATTTATTCCTGGGAAAACTAGAGCTCAAATTATCCTATGTTTTATGTTCTGATGGCCCTGACCCACTCCCATGGGTTGAAGCCACCGTAGCAAGATTTTTGATTGACAGCACAAGTTCTTGCGAATGAGCTACTTAAACCCCTGTGGAATGATAGCAGTGATCTGTTAGTTCTTAGAGAGAGAGGTGAAGGACCCGGGACCTCCCTGAAGATGATTCTGCTCCTTTTCCCTCCCCTTCCAACCAAGGTGATTATGGTAACAGGGGATCATCCCATTACAGCCAAGGCCATTGCCAAGGGTGTGGGCATCATATCAGAAGGCACCGAGACAGCAGAGGACATTGCTGCCCGGTTCAAGATCCCTGTCAGCCAGGTCAATGCCAGGTGAGATCCCTGAAAGGACTCAGATCTGCCATTTTTTCCCTCCATCCTTAGCCTGCCCCACCCACTAACATTTTCAGAGGTTCTTTCTATAGGTAGGATGTGCAGAGTTTACTTACTGCAAAGTAAAACATAATAGGAAAATGACCAAGCAACTATGTCAGTGGGTTTTCCGATGAAGGTGGGACAAAGAAGGAGGTAGAGAAGAGGGAGGAGGAGGTGGGAGAGGAGGGAAGGAATGCAATGTGCCAATCTGGGGACAGTGCGTGGCTGGGGACAAGTGAGGAGATGGGGTTGAAAGGAGAAACAAGGAGGTTAAAGCAAAGATGGCTTAGAGGGCACCAGGACACCTGGTGAATTCTCAACACTCTGAACTAGTCTTTTGAAATTCCTCTCCCTCAGGGATGTCAAAGCCATTGTAGTGCATGGCTCAGAACTAAAAAATATGAACTCAGAGCAGCTTGATGAGATCCTCCAAAACCACACTGAGATCGTGTTTGCTCAGACCTCCCCCCAGCAGAAGCTCATCATTGTAGAGGGATGTCAGAGGCTGGTAAGGGAGACCAAGGAGGCTTGGAGAATCTGGAGGGAACCACATGGCACAGCCCAGCCCCAAACCAAGCATAGGAATGTGTGGGCTGGGCTAGAGGAGGCTCCAGAGAGCATCCCATCATGAACCCCTGAGACAGGCATCCATTTGGGGGCTCCCTGTGAGTTTTGCTATCTCAGGACGTGCAGGAGAAGGAAGGGCCAAGAGGCCTAAACCAAGCATGATTACATCAAGAAACAAGGGATGATGGAATCAAACTGACCTTTGGGATGGGTCCTCAATCTGACACAATAATTACTTCACTCTCTCTGTGCTTCACCCAGGGAGCCATTGTGGCGGTGGCAGGCGACTGGGTGAACGACTCCCCCGTGCTGAAGGAGGCGGACATCGGCATTGCCATGGGCATTGCTGGCTCTGATGTGTCTAAGCAGGCAGCTGACATAATCCTGCTGGACGACAAATTTGCCTCCATCGTCATGGGTGTGGAGGAGGGTGAGGAAGCAGGGTGCCCAGGGTAGGGTGAGGAAGCAGGTGCCCAGGTTGGTAGGTACCAACTCTCACCTGCTCAGACTCAGGTGAGAGTTGGGGTACATTATTCTCATTCCCTTTGCCCATCCTCCAACCTCCTGTACAGACTGGGAGAAATCACTGTAAGTCAAAATTTTGCAAATTAGATTCAGCTGGTACTTAGCACATCACTCTCTGGAGCCCTTATGAGACTGGAGGAAAGTCCAGATTTTCTAGGGAGAGTGGGGTTCTAGTGCAGCACAGCATTGTTTTTCTTCTCTCATGGGGATTCAAGTGGGTCTACAGTAAGTTTCAGGGTATAGCTATACCGTGAGACTACTCTGTACTCCACAACCTCAGGAGGACTTTCTAGCAACCTGTTGTCTGAATGATGTTGACATATCAAGATCAGCTGGAGCCTGATCTATGAAGTGACTGCATGAGCTAAACTAAGCCCCCTCTTTCCCAGAGACAATACCCACTAGCGTACAGGAGAACCCCAGAATTCTGCTTCCCCGGCTCCCTGATTTCTGATTTCTGCCTGGAGCTATGTTATGAAAATCTATGATAATCCACATAATAGTAATAGTTAACATTTTATTTAGACCTTGTATGATCCTCAGTAGTTTATATCCACTCAATTCAATGAACTTTCTGAGTATCAACTATGTACCAGGCACTAGTCTTGATCCTGGGGATACTATAATTGGGAATAAAAACACACATCCCTGCCCTTGTGTAACTTAATTTCCAGTGGAGACAGACAGACAATAAAGTAAACTGAACAGTATAATACAAGAAGACAAGTGCAATGGGAAAAAATGAGTAAAGCAGGGAGTGGAAGGAGAGATGACAATATTAAAAAAGGTTGTCAGGGAAGGACTCAAGCCATCTTGCAAGGCAGGAGGAATGAAGGTGAGGGGTGCCCAAGGTCACAAGCTAGTTATGGCAGAAAATGGAATTAGAACCCAAGCCCAGGCTCTTTCCACTTCAGACTTTTATTTAAATTGAAGTATAGTTGACTTACAATGTTCTGTTGGTTTCTGGTGTGTAACAAAGTGATTCAGATACAGATAGATACATACATACATATATATGTATGCACATATATATACACATATATTCTTTTTCATATTATAGTATATTACAAGATATTGAATATAGTTTTCTCTGCTATACAGTAGGACTTTGTTGTTTATCTATTTTACATACAGTAGTTTGTATCTGCTAATCCCAAACTCCTAATTTATCTCTTCCCTGTCTCTCCCTTTTCCCCTTTGGTAACCCTAAATTTGTTTTCTATGTCTGTGAGTCTGTTTCTGTTTTGTAAATAAGTTTATTTGTGTCATGTTTTAGGTTCCACATATAAGCAATATCATATGATATTTGTCTTTCTCTGTCTGACTTACTTCACTTAGTATGATAACTTCTAGGTCCATCCATGTTACTGTGAATCAGCCTTAATCTTCTAATGGCTTTTATATTGGCATTCTCACACATATCTAAGTATTAACAGGCCCCACCCTGCTTAATTTTCAGAGATCAGATGATAGTAGCCATGTTGAACCCAAGAACAAAGAGTATACAGATATGGCATGTTAATAAATCACGGCTCTAATTACGAGTCACACAATTTAGAAACAAAACTGGGGCTGCCAAGGCCTAAGACCTTCGGACCCTTTCATGGACTGTGCCACTGCTTTGTAGTGGTCTCTCTGTCCAGGAGCTGGTTTGTGGGAGGCGTGATGTCTCTGTGCTTCTCACAGAAGGTTGACCATCCTTCCCAGGCCGCCTGATCTTTGACAACCTGAAGAAATCCATCGCCTATACCCTGACCAGCAACATCCCTGAGCTCACCCCCTTCCTGCTGTTCATCATCCTCGGTATCCCACTGCCTCTGGGCACCATAACCATCCTCTGCATTGACCTGGGCACTGACATGGTGAGGACTAAGCTGGGATCTAGCTCATGGAACTCCTGTGAAACAGACTGAGGAGTAGGAAAAATCTGTGTCCGGGGAGAGGGGCAGAGCTCGAGTTACTTCTGAGTTTCCTTCTGAACTGTGTGTTCCCTGTCGCTTCCACCCTCCATCCTCCAGGTCCTTGCTATCTCCTTGGCTTATGAGTCGGCTGAAAGTGACATCATGAAGAGGGCTCCACAGAATCCAAAGACTGATAAGCTGGTGAATGACCGTCTCACTGGCATGGCCTACGGACAGACTGGTGTGGCCAGAGGAATGAGGGGTGAAGGGAGTGGGGAGCGGCTGCACCAGCGTGGCCACTGGACCAATCTTGGCTTGGAAGTCAGGGAGATATTTTCTTAACAACAAACTGTGCTGGGCCCTGGGACACAAAAAAAACATTGATCTCTGATCTACCCTTGACTTAAGAGTCTAGTCAAAAAGGAGCAAAAGTACATAAAATGATGGCAAGTTGTTCTCCAAGTGCCAAATGAGTATAGATAGGACATACTGCAGGAGTACAAAGCAAGAGGACTCACCAATCTTGAGGACAGTTGGAGAGGCCTTATGGAGGAAACAGGACTTAAACTTGGTGCTGGAAGATAAGGCTTAGACTAGTAAATGGATGGTCTGGTGTGGGGGACCAGAGGATACCTGATTGTTGAAGAGTGAATAAACCAGTTTGGTGGAGTGCTTATTCCTGATAAAGAAGTAGTGGAAAATGAGGCTGTGGACACAGGTAGCATTTATAGCAGGGGCAGCTTTGAAAGACGTTTGAGAGCCATTAAAGGTCTTTGTTCTTGAGTTCCTAAATACGATAGGGGTACAGGAAAGAGATGGGGACAGAGGAGACAATCCTAATATCTAGAGATGGAAACACATAGGAAAAAAGCACAGATTTAGGATCCATACCTATGTTTGAATCCCAATTTCACAACCTGTATGACCCTGGACAATGACTGAGTCTTTTTCGTGCTTCAGTTTTCCCACTTATGAAATGTAAATGATAGTTCAGAATTGTTGTAAGAATCAATGTCCACTGGTCCCTACACAGTGCACAGATCTGTGGTCAGTAGGCAAACATTAACGTCAGCCATAGCCGTGGTCCAGGCATGAGGTGGTGGAGGTTTTGACCAAGGGAGAGACAAGGGGCAGATGGGAGAGATGCGACGGGATGAGAGGACTTGATGAGTGCCCTGGTGTCAGAAAGAATGGACAGGGAGGAGTCCAGCACTCACTCAGTGGGGAGAGGGAACAAATCCCCTCTAAGGTCCTTTCCAGTTTTAAGCTTATATGATAAAAAGATGACTCTAGATTACAGCTTAGAAAGAAATGTCAGAGTTTGGAGACAAGTCCTACAGAGATGGTGGGATCAGATCATTAATGGCATGAATCTTCAGCAATACAGCTCAGACACACATCAACCCTGCTAGAAGCAAGCCCCAGGCAGCACCCCTTCCATGGTCTGCCTTTTGAGATCCTTCTCTGAATCAGGTTCCCCTGACCTGAGACTCTATCACTCACAGGGATAATCCAGGCTCTGGCAGGATTCTTCACCTACTTTGTGATCTTGGCTGAGAATGGTTTTAAACCTATTGATCTGCTGGGCATCCGCATCAGCTGGGAAAATCGATACCTCAATGACCTGGAGGACAGCTATGGACAACAGTGGGTGAGTAAAAGGTAGGGTAGTAGATTGTGACCAGTAAGAGTGAAGAAGTAATGAGGAAGAGTAAGTGTAGCAAGTTTTTGCAGAGTAGGAGAATGGAGGCACCAGGCAGACAGAGATGATCCTCATCTTCAGTCCTACAGGAGCTTTCTAACATTTGTCCTCAGTCTCCAATCACATCAGCAAATATGCTTCTCTTTGTTTACGATTACTTCATTTCCATTCATTCTTACTGTCTGTTGTCTGTCCTTATCTTCCTGGGTCTTTTTGGCTTCCTTGGACCTGGAAGTCTACTTTGTCAATCAACTTTTTGGAGCTGATTTCTGGTTTTCCAGGTTCTAATCATCATTGTCCCAGAAATGAGTGCTCGGTCCACTTTCTCCTGTTATGCTCCTTTTCCATGGGTAGTCAAAGAGTATGATTTTAAATCTGAAAATGTATTTTCTTTGTATATCTCTTCGTTGTTCTTCTAAACTTTTCAAACTTAGAGGATGCGTCTCTGTATTAGTCATTCCTAACACCCAAGATGAATAAGGTCCAAACCGAAGCCCTCCAACCAACAATATTTGCTTAAGAATTTTAGTGAGTATGCTTGTTTGCATCTGTGAACGCCCATCCCAATTTCTAAGACAGTGGGAGATGTGACGCCAATTTTTGCTAGAATCATAGGACCATAGAGTTCACACAGTCTACAGAGGACATTATGGTCTATTGGAAAGATTTAGTGACTTGCTTAAAGTCCCACAATGAATCCCTATAACAGTTGGACTAGAAATCTGGACTGATTCCTGCCCGGCACTTTCCCACTTCACCATGATGTCTCCAAATCAAGATAACTGCAGGTCTCTCAAAAGTATGTTAAAATCGGGGCTGTTGGAACATTGCCCCTCATACACAGTAGGCTTCCACTATCTGAGCCTCATGAGACCAACAGATGTCAATGTTCCCAGCTACCAACACTGCTCCAGGGTCCAAAGATGCCCAGAGTCCTCATTGCTATGTACCTTGTCAACATCTCCTCAGACCTCGGATCAAGACCCTTGTTAGTTTTATATCTTGATACCATCTCCCTGCTATCAAGATGAAGCTTGACACATGTTTATTTACAATAAATTAAAGATAATTAATTTGAATTAACATCAAATTACATCAGTGACGTCTTGAGATATTCCAAAATGGGTTGAGAACAATTGCCCTGTGGAATAAAGGCCATAAGGCAAGGTCTCTGCCTCTTCCACTGCTGTAATCTTCAGATAATCGAGCATATAGCTGCCCACCCAGGAAGTACCCTACATACTGCTAGATAGCTCCTTATCTTCTAAATACCTCTAGCAGTAATTCCATTAATCACCATTCTTTCATTCATTCATTCAGCAAGTATATGTTGAGCATCTTCTATGCACCGGGTACTGTTTTGTCCCTGGAATATAGTAGTGAACAAATTTGGCCAAGTTACTGCTCTCATGGAGCTTATATTCTAGTTAGGGGCACAGAGTGGGAGGGAAGAAAGATAATAGCCAAATATATAACATATTGGGTCCATGGATTTTAAGTCCAAGTCCAAGAAGTGTTGGAGTTGGGATACTAGAGTAGGTGAGATGGAAAGATAAAGACAGTGATCAGAGAGAAAAGAGGTGCTTGAAATTAGAATCACAGAAAAATTGTGGCTATTGGAAAAGACAATGTCTGGAGTTTAACCATGGAAGTTAGCAGCCGGGTGGGGAGTAGAGGATACAGTTGGAGGAGAAGATCAAGACGGTGAGACCATGGTACGGGGAGGATCATCAACATGTATATTTAAACCTCCAAAACCGAGGACACAGCAGTTAGAGTGATGGTGAGTCAGGAGCTAAAATTTTCAAGTGATGTTGGGAGTGGCTCAGTTTTGGTAGCTGGCTGCAGGGGATAGTGGTGGTATGATCTGATGCACAGAAATGTGCTGACAGGTCTCATTCTAAATTCAGTGCTTGGCTCATCGATTTCCAGCCTTTGTTTTCTAATTGTTTAGGGCTCTATATTTCCCTCCAAGTACAACATTGACCACATCCCATGAGGGTCTATCTGTAGTATCTCATTATTGTTTAGTCTTACATATTTTCAAATTCTTTATTCGATCTACAAGTTATTTATAAACATGCTGTTTTATTTTTTTTTAATGGGCTTTTTTTTTTTTCTCCAGTCTAATTTAGATGCTCCTCTCCTGTGTTTCCATAGCCCTCTGTGATCTCCCTCTTGTAACCTACCTACTGTGCTGGCATAGCACATTTATCTTCCCCACTGGACTCTAAGCTCCTTCTGTGTAAAATGTGAATGAAAGAATGAACAAATGGATGAGTGAATGCCTCCCATCTGGTACCACTCTTCGGGTATCCCTTTCCCCTCTGCATGCAGATTCCCCTCTGGCCCCATCTTCCTTACCTTTTTCCTCTGACCCTGTTTTCCTCTTGAAGTCCACCTTCTTCCCTTACACCACCCTTCTTCTTAGTGAATATTTATTGAGCCATAGTACCTGCCATTCACTGAATGAAGCATGGGGAGAGGAGACACAGAGATAAGTAAGACGAGGTGCTTGCCCTTGAGGGGCTCTCAGTCAGGGAAGGCAAACATATAAACAACTCACAATTACAACATGGAAAGTGCTAAGACAGAGATACATGTGAAGGGCTGCAGGAATCTAAATAGGGGACCTATCTCAGCCTTGGGGTCCGGGGAGGCAGGAGAAGGAAGAAGCCTTTGAGGCATATTTGAATCCCTCCTGACACTGATGGCTCCCCTCTGCCCGCCCTCCCCCAGACCTATGAGCAGCGTAAGGTGTTGGAGTTCACATGCCAAACGGCCTTCTTTGTCAGCATCGTGGTTGTGCAGTGGGCTGACCTCATCATCTGCAAGACCCGCAGAAACTGTCTTCCAGCAGGGCATGACGTGAGCACCGCCCACCGGCCCCAACACTCTCCCAAACTGCACCCCTAACTCTCCTTCCCGACCTCCAACACACCCTTAAACATTTCCTCTCAGAAACAAGATCCTAATATTTGGGATCCTGGAGGAGACGTCCTGGCTGCTTTTCTGTCCTACACTCCAGGCATGGACGTGGCCCTGCGAATGTACCCACTCAAGTGAGTAAGGGGAGGGGTGCAAGGCAGGGTGTCTCTGGGCACAGGAAGAGCACATGGGAGGAGGCATGTTTGAGCAAGGAATTCAAGAGGGGAGCAGGCTCCACTCAGTGATGTAGAGAGAACTGCCTGAGCTCCCAGAAGGGCATCTTATCCGGGGAGGAATTAGGGACTGTACCAAGTGATCGCAACCCACTAGACATGCAAACTTAGCAGATTTGCCAGTGCTTAACAGAGTGGTACCTTTTCTATGATAATGTGTGGTATAGCTGTCCCAGGCTACACATTGCTTGGAGCTGGTGTAATCATAAAACAGCCTAATCTATGCATGGCTAACTCTGCTGTACTTCTGCAAATCCATTTTAATGTTCATATAGGTGGGTGGGCACACTGAAATTCTTATTGTCTGGGACCTTGTTTGGTTCAAGTCCCAAGTTTTTGTTTCTTTGTGTTTTTACATTAGTATATGCTTGTGAAACTTTTCCATTTAACATTTTTATAAAGAAAAAAGCAAAACTCCCATTTCATTCCCACCCTGCATTGGTAACCTCTATTAATAATTTAGTGTGTAGTCTTCCAACTGATTTTCTATGTGTTTACACACTTTGCTCACCTTTCTGTCCCTTGCAGTGTTCTACACAATGCTTTGTATTCTGTAGCTTTCTGTCCCTTGCAGTGCTTTACACAATGCTGTGTATTCTGTAGCTGCTCAATTAATGTTTAATAAAAGACATTGGCACTGCCCTTAGATACTGTCAATTCCAGGTTTGAATTTTGGCTGTACTGTGTATTATTCTATGGCCTTGGACAAGCTGGTAACCTCTCTGAGCCTCAGCTTCAACTGCAAAGTCTCGATAACACACACCTGGCAGATTGTTCTGATAATTACAGGTAGAAATGCATATAATACATGAAGCACGACATTTGGGTCCCGGTGGGCACCTTGTTAATAGTAGCTCAGTTGTTGCTGCTATTAATGTCAACATATAAATGACAGTAAACGTGGTTGAGCATTAACTGTGCTCCCAAACACTCTTGTACGTACCTTGACCATAAAACTCATCACCTAATACTGTGATTATTTATTTTGTGTGTTTATCTAACCTCTTTTCCCTGATTGCTTGAGCTTCTTGAGATCAAAGACCATCATGTCATCATGTTTATTTCTCCAGGACCTAGCACATACACAGAGTAGACATGATAATTGTTGTTGAATGAATGCATGGCTGTATGTCCGTAACTGTTTATACTGGTTGAGGGGTGTGTGTGTGTGTGTAATGAACCATGGCCTAGGCCTGCCCTGTCCAATATGGTAGCCACCATCTTTATGCAACTATTGAGCTCTTGAAATATGGCTAGTGAGACTGAGAAATTGAATTTATAATTTTAGTTGACTGAATGTTAAAAACTAAACCAGTGTCAAATATTTTTCAATTAAATACAACTTTATTGTTTTGGTTAGACTACATTTTCCTTTAACCACTGAAAATTTAGTGTCTGACTTGAGATACACTGTCAGTGTGAAATGCTCACTGGGTTTCGAGGACTCGGGATAAAAAGAAGAATGTAAAATAACTCATTAATTATGTTTATATTGATTACATGTTGAAGCAATAATATTTGGGGTTAAATAAAATATTAAAATTAATTGCACTTTTTTCTTTTTACTTATTTTCATGTGCCTACTAGAAAATATTAACTAGCACATGTGGCTCACAGTATACTTTTTTTTAAATAAATTTATTTATTTTATTTATTTATTTTTGGCTGTGTTGGGTCTTCACTGCTGGGCGCGGGCTTTCTCTAGTTGCGGCGAGTGGGGGCTACTCTCCGTTGCGGTGCATGGGCTTCTCATTGCGGTGGCTTCTCTTGTTGCGGAGCACAGGCTCTAGGCATGCGGGCTTCAGTATTTGTGGCATATGGGCTCAGTATTTGTGGCACGTGGGCTCTAGAGCGCAGGCTCAGTAGTTGTGGCGCAGGGGCTTAGTTGCTCCGCGGCATGTGGGACCCTCCCGGACCAGGGCTCGAACCCGTGTCCCCTGCATTGGCAGGCGGATTCTTAACCACTGCGCCACCAAGGAAGCCCTCACAGTATATTTCTATCGGACAATGCTGCTCTAAGCCATCTCTCTATCATCCAAGGGACAAATGTGGTCCTGATTCAAGCCCTCCCCAGAGTCCATCTTCCCGGTCTATAGAAGAAATTCAGGAAGAAAAAGATTTCCTCATCTTTGCAATATAGAACAGTGTATATATTCCCTGGCAAGATATACCCCACATCTAGTCTCAGACCCATCCTGCTTGGAGTTTGTGGGTGCAAGGTCTAGAGAACCCAGAAAGCAAAGGAAGTCTCCCTCAGAGACTCCACAAAAGCTGGTAGACAATCTCTGTGAACACTGCATGTACCTCTAACACGGCATTTATCCCTTTCTGTTCTCACTGGCTTTTCATGCTCCTGTCTTGGCCCCTCCGCCCTCACTCCCCAGGCTCTGACCTCCTCAAAGGTAGGGATCAACCTCCCACACAACAAACCAAACACTCGATTCCCAGGCGCTGTTCTCTGCACCTGCCTTTCACTGGCCCCTCTATCTCCGCCCCCGCTGACCAGCTTTTGCTCTCTTCAGGATAACCTGGTGGCTCTGTGCCACTCCCTACAGCGTCCTCATCTTTGTCTATGATGAAATCAGAAAACTCATCATCCGTCGTCACCCTGGCGGTAAAGCTCCCCTGCACCCTGGCCTGAGAGTCTGCCAGCGTCCTGACCAGCTGCCCCACTCCCCCTGGTTCCTCCAGGCCCACTGCCCTTCTCCCCAGCTCACTGTCCAGCCTGTGCTGCGCCTGGATCCTGCCCTCTAGTCCTTGACCCCAGCATGCTGCTCCTTCCAACCCTCAGGGCCCTGCCTTCCACCCTCAAGCCTCCCACCTTGTCCTGGCTCACCCTTCTGTTTTTCTCCCCTTGAGGCCTTCCCCAGTTCACTCTGGTCTCTTCTCTTCCACAGGCTGGCTGGAGAAGGAGACCTACTACTAAACTCAACAGAGGAAGATCTTCACATGACATCAGGGTGTCCTGAGCGCCAGGTGGGGGAGGGTTGGGGTAATGAGTTTGGGAAGACATCTGAGAGTGCACATTAGTTGGGGCAGGGAGAGGCCAGGAGGAAGAACCTTGGATGAGAGAGACAGGTGATCCTAGGGCTGGGTTGAGGGCACCATGGATAGGAGATGAGGTGGGTTGAGGGGAGCCCAGCCTGCATCTGACTGGAGCCCAGCAGGGGGCTCAGTAGCCAGTCAAGAGAGTAAATGTTTGCAACAGCCCTTAGCTCCTGGATGTGTCGCATCTGATTTTTGGAGAATGGGGATTACTGTGACACTCTCTCCCTAGGTCTTCATGGGAGCCAGGCAGGGGAAGTCTTTCAGGGACCAGAGTCAAAAGGCTGAGAAGGGATCAGAATCAAGCATCCTTGCCCCTTGAGGGCTACCCCCTCAAAGTCACTCTCCAACCCGACAGAGAGCAAGGACAGGACGAGTCCTGGGATCAGAGAAACAGAGGAGGTGAGAGAGGAGCAGGGGAGCCACACCTCACAGAGGGGCCGCAGCGCCCGCTCAGGTCCTCAGATCAACGTACAGACTCATAGACTTTTCGTGCTAGACCTTATTTCATCACGAAGAACCTGAGGTGCAGAGAGGTTAAATGACTTGGAAGGGGCCACGTGGTGAGTGGTGAATGTGGGGCCGCTGCCCTGCCTCTGAGGAAGGGATTGGTGTTCCCGTAGCCCCAGTCATTAGGGCATCTCGACCCCATGCCAGCCCTCAGCTGTTTTCTCTGGCGTAACCTTGAAATAGAGGCTGGAACGACGCTGAATGGATCCCTGTAGCCTTTACTCTAGGCAAAGCACCCGCCCCCTCATGCCCCAGCTCCACACAGGTGATGGATGTTCCCCAAAGCCTGGCCTCCGAGCCTGGGCCCAGCACTTGCTGCGTCTCAGGCACGTGAGGAGTCCCCGGGAGACTTTCTCTCCTGCCCACCCTTGGTGGCAGCTCTTCCTTCCTCTTCACCCACTCGCTGGCTTTTGCCCTGTGAGCTGGTCCACTTTACCCTGTGGATCGGTTCGCTCTCAGGCTTCTTTTAGAGGAGAGGGTTGGCTGTGCCGAACAGCATAGAGAGAGAGAGAAATGCTGAGAAAAGCTGGTGGAAATCGTAGACTGTCACCAAAAACAAAGCACATGTGTTAGGTGACTGCACATTCTGTCTGGCGGTAGACAAAGGCCTTACTTACACCATCCATTAATCCATACAACAAATACATTCTTACCACCCCACCCGGTTTTATAGATGAGGAAACCAAGGTCTGTCTGATGGCAGAACTTGTGCCCTCAACCACTTTTCAGGCTAGTCTTATGATGAAGGCTGGGCCAAAAATATACCAATGCAAAAGAAGAAAAATAGGATAGTGATAGGGGAAGGGCTGTGGACGAGTCTGGAGGATGAGAGGCCATGGACTAGCAAAGGGAAGGCTGTCATAAGGTACACCAGCCACTCTCCCCCTACATCGGGCCCTCCTCAGAGGTCTCTCTCCCACCTGCTCCCCTCCCTCCTCCAACACAAGGTCTCCTAGGGACAGGGCTGTATCAGTCTGGGGTCCTTCCCCGATGCTGACAGGGCTGAACCAGAGCCCGGAAGATGGAGGGGCCAGGGTGTGTGTGAGTGAGTTGGGGTGGGGGAGCATGGAGGGGCCAGCTCCTCAAGTTTCAGTAGCAGGAGCTTTGGGTGTCTGGTGGGTTAAAAATACAGAGGCCCCACCTTAGGGTCATTTGATATCGGTGGCTGAGCCTGAAGGCAGGGGCCTAGAGGGAAGGATTTGAATAGAAAGTATAGAGAAAAGTATGGGAGAGGAGGACAGGGAGGAGGGGACGGGTGCAGCTGCTGGAAGGGATCCGGGTGGCTCTGGAGAGCCAGGGCCAAGGAGAGGGAGGAGGATGGGATGAAACAGCCTGGTAGCTGCAGAAGCAGAGAGGGAATGGGGCAGGCCTGGGTCACCGTTTTGTCCCATCTCACACCCTGGGGGTACGAGAGGTCAGATTCAGGATGGAACGAGTCTAAGGTCCCAATGTCTCTGTCCCAGTGTTCCCCCCTCCTCCAGAGCGCAGCAGAAGGAGAAGCTGGGGCTGAACGTCATCTAGGTCATATAGGTACGGGCGGGTCCACCTGTCTCTCCTGCTGTCTTTGCTCTGGTCATGGGGCTGTGGGCACGTTGGTCACTCCCTTGAGATGGGTTCTGAGGTCTCTCCAGCTCCAGCATGCCCTGCCTAGCTACCTCTGGCCTCTCCTGCGCCAATGACAGCTGTCTCTCTTGGACCCACTCCTGCCACGTTCTTGAGATTTTCCCTGGCCTTCCTTGCTTAGCCGTGTAAGGTCTGCCCTGTGGGAGTGCGGAAAGGTCATTCCTCTAACATAACTTCATGGTGCAAAACACCTGCTGCGCCTCCAACATCGGAGACACCTCAGGGTGGGCATGGGGGCTTCTGACTTTGATCTAGCCTCTCTCTGGTCTCCCTCGTGCCTCTGCTTACCTGTGCGTGAGCCCTGGAGGGCCGTGAAGAGGGTCCTTGAAGGTACCCAGAGCTGAGCCCATCCACTCCGCCCTCACCCCCAAGCTGGGATCCAGGAAGTTCGAGCCCCTCTGCACCGGCTCTGCTTTGGCTCTCAATGCACAGAATTAAGCAGCATCCTTGGTTCAGGGCACAGGGCCCCACCTCTTCATGTTTCCCAGTGTTAATTTTTTCCCCTACCGTTGATACCTGATCCTTTTTGTCTTGTCAAAGACGTAGGAATGAACAGTCACAATTCGCTCTCCTTGGAATCATTCAGCCAGGGGAATCCTCCTTCCCACTGTGCCCTAGAAAACCAGTCCCGTAGGATCCGAGTGGAGAGTACAAGCAGGAGTCAGCAGCCCAACGACTTTCTCCTTCTCCTCTCGGGTCTGTGGGCAGAGAAGCCCCAGATGCGCATCTCCAAGGATGGACGTGGGCCAGCACTTCACGCCCCACGCCCCGTCCTTCCTCTGCATACTCCAGTTAGGAGTGTTGAGTGAAGCAAAGGAAACCGGCTGGAGCTGAGCCAGGGCGCCAGTCCTGGACTCGGCTCCATCTTTTATTCAGAGAATGACCTCATCCTTGGTCTTGGTTCTTTAAAGGGAAGTGCAGGGGGTCTCTTTCCTGCAGCCTGGATTGCATTTGTACTCCCCCCGCTTCCTCCACGGGATCAAAGAAACAGACTCGACCTAGAGGAGAGTCCCAGCTTTTAGGACTTAGAGGCAATACCACATTTGCCCCACTTTTTACAAATGGACGACAAATTTAACCTCTGACCCAGAATACCTCCTCCTCCTCTGCGGCCCCATTTCCCTCTCTCTGAGTACCCTTGCCCTCGCTCCACTCTCCCTAATTACCCCCAAGCCTCCCCTCCCCCAGCCCCAGCTTCATTTACCTCGGACTCATCTGGTCTTATTTTTAGCTCCAGCTTTTTCCTTTCTTAATATGGCGATGAGCTCCTAGGCTGGTGTGGGCACAGGGGCCGAGGAGCCCTGGACATTGGGGGGGAGGGGGAGGGGAGGAGGCTCTGGGAGCCTGGGTGAGAGGTGTTGGAGGTAGGAGGATCCTGGCCCTCACGGGGCCGTCCTGGCCTCAGGAGGTTATCCGTCTCTCCTGCCAATCCTGGAGACATATTTAGACAGGACCAGGAGGGGGCCGAGGGGTGCCAACCTCAAGGGCAGCTCCGGTTCCCTCCCCGCCCCCTGTTCCTAGCCCTCCCCCTGACCCTGTTTCTCTTGGCTCTGTCGGCAGTTTCTCCAGGACCTAGCAGTGTCCTCTGTCCACTGCTCTGGGCCATTCCCCACCCCACCCCCATCGTGAGCCCCTAACTCAGGATTTGGGACCCAGGGGCCTCTCCCTACCCCAGCTAACCTCTTCTGGACCGGGAGAGCCGACCCAGATCCCACTACCTCCATGAATGCTGCAGACAGGATGGGGGCCAGAGCTGTGCCCGGCCTGCGGCTGGCACTGCTGTTGCTGCTGGTGCTAGGGACACCCAAGTCAGGGGTGCAGGGGGAGGACGGGCTGGAGTTCCCCGAGTATGATGGTGTGGACCGTGTGGTCAATGTCAACGCAAAGAACTACAAGAATGTGTTCAAGAAGTACGAGGTGCTGGCACTGCTCTACCACGAACCCCCCGAGGACGACAAGGCCTCACAAAGACAGTTTGAGATGGAGGAGCTGATCCTGGAGGTGAGTGGCGGGCTCCGCAGGCCTGCAGAGCAGCCCAGTCCCTCTCTGCACCCCTCTATCCTGCAACTCCATGTAGATCTTTAAGAGTGGGATCTGGGCATGAGGGGCAGGGTAGCAGGACCCTGTCTCAACCAACAGGACCAACAGGACCCAAGTGGCATATGACCTGAGCCAGAAGAGAAACAGAGATTCAGGAACCCCCAAAGTACCACCGTAGTCAGGCAATTTAAGGAGGGAGGGGGGTGCTGCAGGGGGAATCTCTCCTCCATGCTAGAGGAGGGTGGTAGTACTAGGTTTGGCTAGGACTGGGGTGACCCTGGAAGGGGGGCAAAAAAAGGAAAAGAGAGGTTCTTCAGGGGAAGGTGAAGAACTGCAGTACACCCCCAAATCTACTTTCCTAACCAAAACGTACCCTCTCTCCATACACTTCAGGGGCTGCGCCCCAAAGAGATCCAAACTGAGTATAAATTTAAATGTTATTGACATTTTACTTGCATGTCATTGATTTAATGGCTAAAGGTTTAATAGAGCCCACCATGCCTCCCACTGGCCTCTCAGTCCCCTCCCCCTGCCATCTGCCCCTATTGGGCACCCCGATTGGAAACTTCTTGTGTTTGGAGGAGGCTTCACCATGCCTTCCCCAACCTGTCTTTGTGGGAAGATTCTCCTCACCCCCAAGCTGAGCTGGGGCACAAAGGAGAGAGAGAGCCTATTGTTACAAGAAAAAAGCCCATGTTCGGAGATGACTGGAAAATGTGGTCACACAGCCCTCCAGGAGCCGGGATGTGTTGGAGTCTCCTTGTCCAAGCTGCTGCAGCCCCTCCTCAAGTTTGGCAGGATGGAGAGGCCCCAGCTTGCCCAGAGCTTGGAGTATTTCAGGGCAAGACACCAGGACTGTAGGTTCTCATTTCCGTGTGCCCCTGCCGGGTGCTGGAACCCGCCGCCTGATTAATGAGCTGAGTATTTTTATCCTGAGCGCTCAGCATCCCTGGCCATCCACCTGTCCCACCCTCCTGAGAATCCGAGCGCCCCGAGTCTGTGTTAGGTGGGGAAAAGCTGCGAACCATGCCCAAGGCAGAGTGCATCAGGGTTGAGAGCCCCGCTGGGAGGCCCATGAGGACAGGGACCTAGGGTGTGACTCTCCATAGCCTAAGGACAGCCTGAAGTAGAGAGTGAAAGGGAAAGTCCCACCCCATTGAGGAAAACCAGGCCTATTTCATCTCTAATCTCTTTGTCAGTCTCTCTGCCTCAAGAGTGACCAGTGGGGGCCACGGTGACCTCTACTCTCAGCTCTCTGGCTCTCGCTGCTCCTCAGCAACATGGACAGAGCCCCACGCCCCCCACCCTCTTGCCCTCCAAAATTCTCCCCATTGGGACTCACTCAGAAGAACCCCAGGGACGTGTAACATCACCCCCACACTGAGCGTGGTCTTTGATCAGTATGAAGTACAGGGCTCAGCTCCGAAGGAGGAAAGAGCCTCAGTCATCCTGAAGCTAGACCCCTCAGCATCCCTAAGGAACCTGGAAGTACATGCACAGTGCCTTAAAGTTTAACAGAATAAGCACATTGTAAATGAGCAATAGGTGTTCAGGAATTAAAATTGGACCACAGACCAAAAGGGTGAAGGGGGGCGTGGTAGGGAAAGTGGAGATATCCTGCATCCTAGCACCGTGTCAAGGTTAACTTATATTCCCTGCATCCCAAATGACCCAGCTCGAAAGCATGAGACCGGGAATAGTGGTTACTAAGAATTCCAGAGGCTGATATTAACCCTAACTCTCCCTTCAGTTAGCAGCCCAAGTCCTAGAAGACAAGGGTGTTGGCTTCGGGATGGTGGACTCTGAGAAGGACGCGGCTGTAGCCAAGAAACTAGGTAAGGGAGGGGTGGGAAGAGCAGGGAGGGGAAGGTGACCGGTGAGAAAATACTGAAATTTGGAGGGTTATGGCTGGGGGTTCCAGCCTCTCCTTTATTCCTTATAGAGACCCATGCTCAAATCCCAGAAAGAGGAGAAGGTGGCCTTCTTTATACCTACCCAAAAAAAGGGGCTAGGTTCTGGAGGAAAGGGGGAATCAGGGAACACAAGTGGGGCTGGAGAGACCTCTGCAAACTCCTCTTCCAACCCCTCCCCCTCCAGAGCCGTGGGCTGGGTATTACAGCACCAGCCACCAGGGGGCAGCCCAGGCCTGAGACTGGACTCCGGAAGTGGATGGGGGAGGGGTGGCCAGTAATGAAGTCATCTGGTCAGTAATAGCTGAAGGTTAAAGTGCTGGATTGGGAATCAGCAACTAGAGTCTTCAGAGGAGGTAACAGGAAGATCTGTCTCTGGTTATGGCAGGCAGAGAAAGGGGGGAGACATCTTGCTAGGACCTATATCTCCCTACGTCCTCCCCTAGCATTCCCACCTGACGCCAGCTTCCCCCTGGAGAGCCCCTGGGGCCAGACTAGCCACCTAGGCTAAATCCAGGGGTACAGACACCGGGGATGGAGGGGCTGAGAGGCAGTGAGCAGGGTCGGGGACAGGGCAAGATGTGTGGTCTAGTGAAGGATTATGGAATGGGCTGCAACCCTGGATTTGGACCCTTGGACCTGTGGGAAGGTTGCAATCATGGCACACCTCTGGCTCACTCCCTAGGACTAATTGAAGAGGACAGCATTTATGTATTCAAGGAAGATGAAGTCATTGAGTATGATGGCGAGTTTTCTGCTGACACCCTGGTGGAGTTTCTGCTTGATGTGAGGACTCCGCTGGACCTAATAGCCTTGCTTTAAGACCTCACACCCTTCCGACCAACTGCAGACACAGACACACAGACACAGACACAGACACAGACACAGACACACACACAGACACACACACACACACACACACACACACACACACACACACACACACGCGCGCGGCAACAGAGAGCCCCTTCCTCCCCGTTTCCCAGCCCTCTTTTCCCTGATCCCTCTCCTTGCCTCTACCACTGAGTTCAGAAACTCACTCTCTTCCTTCAATGTCCTTGCTCTTCCAGGTCCTAGACGACCCTGTGGAATTCATTGAGGGTGAACGAGAGCTGCAGGCATTTGAGAATATCGAAGATGAGAACAAACTCATTGGCTACTTCAAGAGCAAAGACTCAGAGCGTGGGTAACCCTCAGACTCCACTGTCCCCTCCGCTGGTCCCCCACTTCACCTATCCTCCTACCTCCCCACTTCACCCGCTGGCTCAGCATCCCTACCTCCTCACTCCTCTTGCCATGGTGGGTCCATCGACTGCTCTGATCTCCCTGCACTCTGCAGGTTTCACAGACAGGCACCAAGGCATTCCCCTACCCCCACCCCACCACTGTATGTAACCACTCTCAGAGGACTAGAGGGGGTGAGTCTCAGAATGAACCCCACCTGCCGAAGAAGAATTGGGGAATGACAGAGGGGGGATGGTTCCCTGGCAGACCCTGGTTTCCCCAGAGACTGACTCTGCATTCCCCCCTCAGATTACAAAGCCTACGAGGAAGCAGCGGAGGAGTTTCATCCCTACATCCCCTTCTTCGCCACCTTCGACAGCAAGGTTCTCCTCCCTGCTGCTGCACTGGGTCTCCCTCACTCCCCTCAGCTGCCCTCCAGCCCCCTCTCCCAGAATCAATGGGGGACCTCCTCCCTCTCTACACATCAGTACTCCCCAACCCCACCCCTCCTCGGGCCTCCCCCATCCCACAGATTTTAAATTATCTAACCCACCCCTCTCTCATCTTCAACCAAAGCCCAGAGAAGTTAAGACACTTGTCCAGTGTCACAGAGGCAGTGACAAGGGCCCAGGTTGTCTCACTCCCTGCCTGACATCTTCTCCCCCATAATACTTCTTCTCACCATGACCCCATGTCCCCTGCCCCACTCCCCCATCCCCTCCCCGAAAAGGTGGCAAAGAAGCTGACCCTGAAGCTGAACGAGATCGATTTCTACGAGGCCTTCACAGAAGAGCCTGTGACCATCCCGGACAAGCCCAATAGCGAAGAGGAGATTGTCAGCTTCGTGGAGGAGCACAGGAGGTGGGGAGCAGGGGCAACCCTCTGAGCAGGGTAGGCTCCTCCCCAGGCTAGAACACGTGTCTGTGACATGGGCTAGGGGAATCTCAGCCAACCAGGAGGCGGGTCTCTCCTAGAGATGAATACACTTCTGGTATCAGTTCTTATTGATATACTGACCATTTTGCACAATATTTTGCACCCCAGCACTTAGCCCAGAGCCTGGAGCACACATAGAAGGTGCTCCATGAATGTGTACGGTTCATTGTGATGTTGACCGAGACCAGTGTTGAGTGCCTGTGGTCTGCCAGGAACTCCGAGGTGCTCTCTCTCTTATTATATTTAATCCTTTTAACAACCTCAGTTAAAAAGAGTCCACGGGGCCTCCCTGGTGGCGCAAGTGGTTGAGAGTCCGCCTGCCGATGCAGGGGATACGGGTTCGTGCCCCGGTCTGGGAGGATCCCATATGCCGCGGAGCGGCTGGGCCCGTGAGCCATGGCCGCTGAGCCTGCGCGTCCGGAGCCTGCGCGTCCAGAGCCTGTGCTCTGCAACGGGGGAGGCCACAACAGTGAGAGGCCCGCATACCGCAAAAAAAAAAAAAAGAGTCCACGAGTAGTGTCAGAACTGGATTCTAATCCAGATTTGGCCTGTGTTCTTTCTCATACATTACCTACACCAGTGGTTCTCAACAGGGGTGGAGGGAGTGGCGAGGGAGGGGGAGGATTTTGTCTTCCAGCGGGTTATTTGGCAATGGCTGGAGACATTTTTGGTTGGAGAGAGAGCTACTGGTATTTAGTGGGTAGAGGCCAGGGATGCTGCTAAATAATCCTACAATGCACAGGACAGCTCTCCCACAATGAAGAATTATCTGGCCCCAAATATCACTAGTGCTGAGGTTGAGAAACCCTGCCCTGCATTCACACATAATTCTCTTCCTTCACAGTACTCCACAGCTGGAAATACCCATTCATCAGTGCAAACACTACTTCTCTTACTCTCTCCCACTAGATTATGGTCCGCTTCATCAGGGCAGGAATGTTTGCCTTGTCCAACTCTGTCTACACAGCACACAGCACCTAGCATAGCGTTGAGAACATCTCCAACACTCAGTGTTATTGAATGAATGAGTGAATCAAAGAATGAATGAATGAACACCCAAATGTCCAGTTCTTTCTCCCGAAAGTCTCTCTTCCAGTCCCCTTGCCCACGCTTCTCTCTCCTACCTGCTTTAACCATGCAATTATCTGGGCCTGGTGCCCAGAGCTTAGGCTTTGCCAGATGGCTTTGTTCAGGGCTGCAAGCTGTCTACGCCCTAGGCATGACCCTGTGGCAGCCTCTGCTATGGGGACCCTCTGGAGCCAAGGGTGTCCTTCTTGCCCACTGAGTAGTGACTTTCTTTCTCTTCTAGATCAACCCTGAGGAAACTGAAGCCTGAGAGTATGTATGAGACCTGGGTGAGTGTCCCAGATGGGGCCCAGGCCCTCGCAGGAGCATGGGAAAACTCAAGTCCTAGAAACATCCAACGCTGCTGCTCCTCATGTCTTGCTTATAGGAAAGACAGTGCACCACAAAGGTGGAGGGTTTCTGTTCTGAAGAACATGTCAGGAGTTGGGGGACACACATAACTTGATGACGATGACAAGGGAGGAGCTCTAAGCTCTGGGGCTGAAAGGTTTGCCAGCGGAGGTGTGGGGACCCTGGAGTGGAAGGGGGCAGTGTACTTGGAAAAGGGTCACCACCACAAGAATACACCTGCTCCAGAAGGTGGATTTCCACAAAAGTTAGGTCCAAGGTAGATCTAGGGCCTGTTATGGGCTCTCTAACTTCAGTGAGTATAGCTAAGGTCTCCCCTCCCTGCCCCACACAGGAGGACGATCTGGATGGAATCCATATTGTGGCCTTTGCAGAGGAAGATGATCCTGGTGAGGGAGGAATACTGGATTGGATTTGGGGCAGGGGCGGGGGCACTGGTGAGAGAGAGGGATGGGGTATTTATCAGAGCATAGGCTTTTAACACATAAGACGGGTTTTTTTAGAGCACAGTTTACAAGCAGCCTGGGGCTAGACATGCGGAGTTGTGGGAGGCGGGAAAAGAGCTGGACTCCTGTTTCCTCTGTGCCCCACCGTGCACTTATCACCTGTGTTCCCTGAAAGATGGCTATGAGTTCTTAGAGATTCTCAAGACTGTGGCCCAAGATAACACTGAAAATCCTGACCTGAGCATCATCTGGATTGACCCTGATGACTTCCCCCTGGTAAGAGCTATCACTCAGGCACTGCTGTCCGAGGCAGGGCACATCCCAAGGTGGAGCCTGTTTCAGAGTTCCTATCCCCCACCTCCTAGTGGAGGAGCCTGTCGCATGCTCAGGGGCACTGAGCACATCCTGAGAAAGGGGACACAGGATGATGGGAAGTGTGGGAACAACAGGATTCCCAGAGCAGAGGCTGAGCAGATAGCTCATGTGCCCAGGGCTGGCTCCTTCTAGAGAAAACCAGAGTTTGGGGGAGCAGAAGGGCACATTAACCCTGCATGTGGGTGTCCACAATCACAGAATCAAAGCACAGAAATTCCACGTCTCAGGGCACGGCTCTGTTCCCAGCTGAATCCCCAACACCTAACACTCTTCGTTCAGGATCAGAACAAGGTTTCCTATCAAGTTTTCCTCGGAAAGGAGGGGCCAATGTCCCCAGCTGACCCTCTTGATACTTTCCTTTTGGGATATCTACGCTTTAACTGCTTATTTCTACCCATTCCCTTCAGGCACTATAGCTGGACCTATCCACCAATATACCGTGGGTTCAGTGCCCTCCCCCTACCCCTGGCTGACCCTCACACTCACACTCACCCTCCTGGACTCAGATGCTCCTAGCCTCCATTACGTTGCCATATGTGGTCTCTCCACAGCTGGTTCCATACTGGGAGAAGACGTTTAACATCGACCTGTCAGCCCCACAAATAGGAGTCGTCAATGTTACTGATGTGAGTTTCCTTCCCTCATCCCCGGTTGACCCCCAACTCTCCTTCCCAACATAGCTAGTCCTCCTCTGCTCTGCTAACTAGGAATTGAGCCCTCCCCACAGGAGTTAGACATGCCCAGTCTAATGGCTGGAAAGAGGGAGAGATTCCTGCCCTGAACACACCCCTGCCTCTACCTGTTGGAACTGACTGCTCGTCCTCCAAAGCCCAGTTGAAATCCTCTCTTCTCCATGAAGTCTTCCCAGATGTCCCATTTGGAATTGTTCCCTCCTTGGCACTCCCAGAGCCCATGTGGCATTGAGAACATGACTTTTATATGGCTATTTATGTATCATGTCTGTCTCTTCCAGTAGACTTTGAGCTTTTTGCGGGCAGAAATCTTCTCATCCACACACAGATAGGCTTCAAAAATATTTGTTGAGTTGAATAAGTCACAGCCTGCTTTCATATAATTCTCAGTCTAACTGAGGAGGTAGGTATTCTGTTAACTACCAGGCCAAATCTGATAAACTCTATAATAGAGATACCAATAAAACACCAGGAGGGCACAGAAATCAAAGTGACTTCTGCTTGAGAATCAGAGAGGGTTTAAAAGGGGTAGAGTTTAAAGTGGAGATTGTTGTAAATCAGGCTATACCTCAATTTTAAAATATAAAAAATTAATTGAAGCTAAACAATTAAAAAAAATTAAAACACACTGGAGATTGTACTGTGTATAAGAGTTCTACAAGTGAAAATTATATGAGTCATTTCCAAACTGATGGAAAAGTTAGTGCAAAAGGTCAAAAAGTAGGAAAATGAATATCAGATTTGGGAAAGGGCAAGTCGTTTCTTACGGCTTGAGAGTCTAGAGATCTCTGAGGATGGTGCTAGAAAAGCAGGTATTGGAAAGTCTCGAATGCCAGAGAGTTGCTGACTTGATTCTCCAGGCCATGAAGAGCCACCAGTGGCTTTGCGTTAAGGGCATGATAGAGAGGTCTGTTTTAGGAAGCTCAGCATGGCAAGAGCTTGTAAGAAAGACTGAAGGGAGAAGGTCTATTTGCTGATCCAGCAATTCTTTCTACTCCCACTGTCACTATTCCAACCTAGACCCCCACCTGGACAGTTTTCCTGCCCAGTGACATGAAGAGAAGGGACAGAGGATGTACAGAGTCCAGTGAGAGGGAGGACAGGTCTAAAGACCTGAATCGGGCTTAGTTCTGATGCCTTGTCTGTGCCATGTCCTAGGCGGACAGCATATGGATGGAGATGGATGATGAAGAGGACCTGCCTTCTACTGAGGAGCTGGAGGACTGGCTGGAGGATGTACTGGAGGGCGAGATCAACACAGAGGATGATGACGATGATGACGATGATGACTAGTTGCTGTGGCAGCCATCCCCTAGCCCCACCTGCTGTCCTCCTGCCCGCTCCTCCTTCCCTGTCCTTCCCTGAGCTCCTCCAGGGACACTAGGTCATTCTCTGCCATGGGGCCCATTGGGGTCTCTATGCTGCGTGCTGAGATTCAAGGAGCTACTTTTCCCCACACACCAGCCCAGCTATCTCATCTGACTTCTGTTTCCTGTCCCACCATGTCCCTGTATCTATTATTTGTTTCTTCCATCACTCCCTACATGCTTTCTTGTGACTTCCCTCTTGCCATATCTATGGGCCCCCATCTCTCTTCTGCTCCCTCCAGCTGAGTACACTCTTCCCCCACTCTCTCAAGTCTTCTATCCTTATGACTGTCCTGTCCCTGGCCAGGGGGACGGGAGGGTACTGTGTTTGGGGCTATATCTTAGCAATCTCTTGTTAATGTACTTGGGTCAAATGAGAGACCTCAATAAAGGATCTGGAGCAACATGAGCAAGTGTCTGCTGATGAGGTCTCACCCCTAGGGCAGGAGGGAGGCAGCCAGAGGATGGGGGAATTAAGGTGTGGGTACCTTGTTAGGGGACTGTGATAGCAGCGGGGTGGGGCTCCTCCCTCCAGGCAGTTATCCCAGAGAAGCTTGGATTATTTATCTGCTGAAAGTCAAAAAGGCTTTTCTGAACACATGGTGTTTGTCCAGCACCACTGTCAGGCTTTGGGAGAACAGAGAGTGCTGGGCCTGTCCCTGCTCTCTAGCGGATTAGTCAAGACACTGGGAAGTCAAGACAAGCACAATGAAGAACTGAAGAAAAATACAAAGCAATATGTAATTAAGTGATTATGTGCTGCTTGATAGCACCCTCCCTTGCAGCTCTTATTTGAATGGCAAGACTGAGTCCAAAAAACACTTCCTTGGTGCGGCCTGCCCAGAGGTGGCCCCTCCAGCAGCTCCCTCCTCTGGGGTCCCACTGCACTCTCTCTGTCCACCTCTATTCTAGTACTAGCTCTTCATTTACACGTCTGTCATCCCCACCAGACTGTGAGCCCCTTGAAGGCAGGACCCCAGGCTTTTTCTCTGTGTCCACAGGGCCTGGCACACCAAAAGTAGTCCCTAATAAATGTTTGTTAAAAGAAGGAACAAATGAATAGAATGGCCTCAGAAGAGAGAGATGAGAGTGGGCTTTGACGGCTTCATAAAGTGAGCATTTTCTAGGCCTTAAGTGGGATTTGATTAGGGCAAAGGAGTTGGGGAGGAGACACTTCAAGTAGTGAAAACATCAAAAGCATTGCCAGAATGCGTGTGCCATGTTGGGGCACAGAGTAGACCAAAGAGACAAGAAGAGAGGTTCAAGTGGTGGCCACGAGGTTGGGTGGGCATCCGGGGCTAGGTCGCAGAGGTGTTTGGATTTAGTCCTGTGAGCTGGGGAGGAAGGGCAACGTTTAATCTGGCAGTGATGAGCAGGATGGATGGAGGGAAGGAAGCTGACGGAGATACCAGAGGCAGGGAGTCCAACTCTTATCAGACAGTTATAATAATCTGGTGGAGGTGGGAGAACACGGATCAGAGTGGTGGCCATGGGAATGCAGAGGAGGCGCTGAGCTTTGTTCAAAGGGCATCCCCCAGACCTAGGCCTGCTGGCGATCTTGGCAGGAAGGACCCACATTCTCTCCAGCACAGGCCCAGGCTGGGGTAAGTGTAAAGGAGTCAGGAGTAGGCGGGGGGAGGAACCAAACAACTGAACAAGCCCGTAACTAACAGATGTTACAGCTTTCATGGATTGGGTATAAACGTGTTGCTGGACAACTTAGAGGATCTCTGAGTATGGAAGAATGAGACCTGAGGTGAGAGAAGTTTTCACCCTCCACAGACAAATCCAGGAAGTCTTCCTGGAATTGGTGGCAGGAGTATAGAGTAGAAACCACGTATTCATCCAACTTGCACCCATTTAATAAATGTTTAATACACAGTACGGGCACTGGGCCAATCCAAAAATATTATGGAACTTAACTCTCTAGCATAGGTCAGTGGAAGGCCCCAGGCTAAATAATAGCTCCCATGTTTTAACCACCCATCTGTGCCAGTCACTAGAGACTTAACAATTTCTAAAACTCAGAAGAACACTGTGAGATAGGCATCAGTGTCCCTGTCTTGCCCTTAATGAGGCTCAGAGGCATAACCTGCCTAAGAAAGGAGCGGAGTCAGCATGAAGCCCAAATCCCCTGTACCTGAAAGACCTGGACCTTTCACTGACTGTAGATAAGTCATTCAGCTTCTCTGAGTCTCAGAGATGGGTCAACAAAATGAGTTCTGGCCCTACCACTCAGAACAAATGAGATATATGCAAAGGCAAATTATGAGGGTGTGTTGCTATCAAAGGGGCAGTGACATGGCACACTGGGGGAAGAGGATGGCGAAAGCAAAGAGAAGGGCTGTGAAATCCAAAGCAGCAGCAGCCTGAGCCTCTTCTAGGGGCAGTGTAGACTCAAGAAAGGATGGGCTCACCTGAGGCTTCCTGAGGGGTCTCTGCCAGGCTGGAACTGAAGAGAAGCCGGGGCATTCCTGGAGTTGGCACAGACACCGATGGGGCTCAGACCTTGTCCCTGGGCCAGGCTCTGCCAGAGTTGAGGAGAGACCTCTTAGGTTGGAGATGATAACAGATCATCTTTTTCCTTCCCTCTTTCAGTCTGGCTGAGAATCTGGGGGAGGAAAGTCCCTGGGGTAGAAGGGAAGTGAGAGGGGCCATGCTGGGCCTGGGCAGCGGGGCAGGGCTAGGAGACAGAACTGAGCGTGGCTCGGCAAGTTGTCTATATTTGCATGCTGAGCTCACTGCTGCTCTTTTTCTCCCCAGAAATAAAATTACATCATGGTGGGGGGAAGGCGGGAGGGTGGTATATTTGGGAAAGGTGAGAGGAACACAAGGGGCCAGCTGGCATCATCCTGCAGAGAGAAGATCTGTGGCTCCAGAGCAGGCGAAGGAGGCCCCCATTTTGCTTCTTGCCCCTACTCCTTCCTCCTCCCCCACCTTCCAAGGTGGATAAATCTGAGCAGTCTTTTACTACGGCTCCCCTGACCCATAAGGGGAAGAGGTTTTTACAAATACTGAGTCAAGCATCGAAGAGGATCAAGAGGCCAAACGACTTCCAAACCCTTAAACCCTAACTTACTCTTTGCCTCCCAGGGTCCCAGCCACTGTGGTCACCGAAAGGTCGTAAGGGGAGGAGTGTGTCCCTTTGGGAAGAATTAAATCTGAGAATTGGGGTTCGCTGTTTAGGGGAGGAGGCGGCGTCGCTATTCGAGCCCTCCCGCACTTCTGCCCCCGTCCCAGGAGTCTTCCAGAACCCCAGCCCCCTGCTGCCTCCCCTCCCCCCTCTCCCGCCGCTCCCCGCCCCCCGCCCCTCCCCGGCTCTGACATCACGGGCCAGCCGGGTGGGGTGAGGCGGCGCTGGGCTCGGGCTCTGGCTCCGCGGGCGGAAGAGGCGGCGGCGGCAGCAGGAGCAGCGGCGGCGGCGGCGGCGGCGGCGGGAGCCGAGGAGGAGGTTCCGGACGCTGCTCAGGAACCGGGGACGCCGGAGTGCCCGCTCCCCGAGCGCTCAGCCCCGGAGGCGGTGAGAGGGCCGAGAGGGGACGTGTCGCGGGGAGGGGCAGATTTGGGGGTCTGGGCTTGGAGGGGCGTCGATCCGGGACGCCTGGGGACAGATGCGGAGCGTGGGGGCCCCGGAGGGGTCCGCTCCGAGTCAGGCCCCACGGGCTCCGTCTCTGTCGGTGCGCTCCGAGCGCGGTGTGTGCTGGAGGCGGCGTGGCTCCGGCCGCCCGTTCCACTCTGACCAGCAGTTTGGGAGTCGGACCGGGGCCTGGGGATTAGGATGGAGCCTGCTTCCCGCCCAGCCGGCTCGGCCGGGCCATCTCCCGCCCCTCCCTCCCGTTCTCTGGCTTTGGACTCGCCTCGGCTGGCGGTCTCCCGGCCCAGCCCTGCCTCAGTTCCGCCGGCAGCCGCCCCTGCTCCGAGGGCTCAAACCCAGCGGCTGGCACCACGTGCCCTCACCCAGTCCTCTGCACCGGGGGTAGAGGTGGGATTGTCGAAGGCTTGTCCAGAGGGAAGGAGTCGGGAGCTGGGGGGTGTACAGGAGAGAAGTAGCTAACGTAAAGCCCCTAATTAATTTCATATAATCTGTGTCAAAACTGACAGGGACACACACACCTACAAGAGACACGCCAGCACACACGGTGACACACACCCATGTGACTCTTACACACAACGACTGCACAAGCAAATCACAAAGGGCCCTGCACTACGCATCCAAGCCCCCACCTCACTCCCACTGTCTCCCATGTGCAAGTCTCCTGGCAGAATATCAGTCTAACAGGACAGCTGAGTGGGGGCCACCGTCCCCAAGTCCACCCTGATTTTCTGGGCATCTTCTCCCAGCCCTGGGCTTCAGATCGCCCCTCTTTAAAACAGTGAGAAAACGTGGTAGAAAATCCTGGTCTCAATCCAGGACAGGGAGACAGGATCTTGAGAGTGAGTGAGCCTGGTGCTTTGAAACTGGGTGAGTAGTGAGGGTAGGGGTTGCTGGTGGCCTCTCTTGCTGGGTCCAGTTGGAGCTTAGGGTGCTAGGAGTGGCTGGCTTCTGGGCATCTGAGTGGCCAAGGGATGGAGGGGGGATGGAAGAAAGGGAGAGAGAGAAAAAGAATGAGTATGAGTCAGCCAAGGATGGAGGCCCAAGTCAGAGAGAGAGAATGAGGGGAATGTGTGTGAGAGGCAGACAGACATCAAGAGAGGGACACAGAGGGACAGAGATACAGTCAGGGAATGGGGAGGGGAAGGAAGTGAGAGTCAGAGATGGTCAGATGAGTGGGGAGAGTGCTGGGGAATGGACGACAGAGGCTCAGAAATTAGGGAGGATGAGAGCAGGATGGTGGTGAGACCACTGGGAGTTAGGGGAAACATGCTGAATATGTGTGTTTTGTTTCCCTATGTGTCTGGCCTCCAGGCTGTCGGAGTGATTAGCTTTAATTGCTCTTCCCTTTGTGGTTAAACACTCCGTTGGGGAAATTGCCAGAGATGCCCTAGGCTGCCAGCTGCCCTGGTTGCCTAGTTCCTCACTTCCCTGACACCTGTGCCCATCATGTGTGCATGTGTTGTCATGCATGAAGAAGAGGACCAGAGTCACACCCTGGCATGCCATCCCCTCACTCTCTCACACAGAGCCTCCACCACAGTGCAATGGTGGACATCACCAACCTGTACGCAGCCAACCAATCCAGGCCCTTCCCCACTAAACTTACTCTATCTCTTTATAGCAGGGACACTCACTCCTTCCTAGTATACCTAGTAGAGTAGCTCTGACTACTGAAATGGGGATACCAAGTCACAGAACCCAGGAGTCCTAAGTATTCTTGGCTACCACCAGGTGGGACAGGATGAAAGCCCATTGAAAGGAAAGGAGGAAAAGAGAGACTGAAAGACTAGGGAGAGAGATAATAGATGAGGAAGAGATAGAGAGATGGGAGAGAAACAGAAGGAGGAAGAGAGAGAATCAGATGAGTAGAGAGCAGTAGAGGCCCCATTCCCTCTCCTCTGCCTGGCCTGATCCAATGCCAGCTATCTTCTGATGCTCTCATCCTGGGTCCGATCCTTCTTCTCTTGACTAAGGGCTTAAAGCTTAACCCTGTTTTTGTAGCCAGGGGTAACCCATTTTGCTTCTTGGACTGAACATTTTGAGGTCCAGGTGTCCTATCCCACCCCCTCATTCCCAGGCTGACTCTGGAGCCTTAGAACCCTCTTCTTCCTACTTTACAGAAATAAAGGCATCCTCCCCCCACCCTCCCCCCAAAAAGCTGAATAGAAGCTATGGGAAGAAGTCAGTTGAGTATGATAGTAAAGGAATAATTAGGGACGAACTACAGGACTGCTTGAATTTGGGGCCCAGATAAAATTTAAAGTAGGAACCCTGCTCTCTCCCTTCCCAGCCCTCTGCTTTGCTGTGATTACCACCCTCCCACCCCAAACCCCAGGCAACAAGACTGACAGACTCGAGTGCCTACAGGCCGCCTCCTGCCCACTGCAGGGATCTCCAGGTCCTTGCAGTTCCCCTCAGCCTTAGGCAGCTGCAGCCGATGTGCGGGAGGGAGGAATAGCACCTCCTAATCCTCAGGCTTTGTAAATTTACTGAGGATTTGGAACCAAATGCTAGGGAGAGAATAATCATAAATTAATGTCCAAATGCACAGAAATTCTTCAGGTGCTACCACCTCCTCCACAGGTGGTTATCCCGTTTTGCTAGGCTCTCCAAGTGTTCCCAGGGCCCGCCCCTTCCTCCCCCAGGGCCCATGGAGCACCCACCTGTCATGCTCCCAACTACTACCCTAGAAGGTCAGAATATAATCCTTACCTCCTGCCCCTCTTCCTCAGCATCCTCAGTTGGTTTGACTTTTGTCAGGGCCCCACCTGGGGCCAGCTCGGAAGGAGAGGGAGGAAGGAAGGAAGGAAGGTGTGAGGAAGCGGTGAGCAGAGCACAGAATGATCTGGGAGGGAAGGGGACGGACTTCCTGGCAGCCTCAGCCCCGGTTCCCGGTTCCTGCCCAAGTATCCTGTCCCAAGAGTGGCCTCCGCCCAGGCTGCCTGGTGTTCCCCGGGCAGCCTCTGCACTGTTCCAGAGATCAGGAGGACTCTTCAGAGCTATGAGGGCAGGAGACTTCTCTATAGGCCCTATGGAATTCTAAATCTTGGGTGAGAAAAGCAACATGGAGGGTGAAGGAGCCAAGCTTCTGCCAAGCCCCACCTACCATGGCCAGACTACAACTGGACAATGGTTGACCAGGGAAGCTTGAGAACCAAGTAAGGGAATTTCCCCCAAACTCCCCTGCCCTTGCCCCTGCTGCCACACCCAGGCCTGGGCAAACGGGATCTCTCCAGGGAGGCAGGACCCGAGGCCGCCTTTCCCTGCTCCCTTACCGGGCCTTTCTCCTACCCCTTCTGTCTCCTCTTGCTCACCACTCCCCACATCCCTCCTATCCAGTGGTGTCATTGTCCTGACAACTGAAGGGGGGGGGCACCCAGAACTGAGGTTGCCATGGTAACCACTGAGCTGAGGCTGCAGCCTTCTCATCGCGGACTCTGTGTGCTCCCTGTGCCCCTCCCCCACCAAGGATTCCTCATTTGCAGCCTCAGTCTCTTTCCCTCTCCCAACACCAGTTCTCTTCCTCCATTCTCTAGGCTCCCCTTCCCCTTCCTCTTTTCTCTGGGTGTGAGCCTGTGATTATCTGCCTTCTTACACATACTCTCAGCTGGTCAGACACATACACACAGACCACATACACTCAAAGCCACACGTCCAGCGCTGGCACATACACACCCATTTTACCAGAACATCCAAACACACCCACGGATACCACACTGCCTCCTCCCTGTACCTGTGCCCACACCCAGGCATCAGCATCCATACAGAGGATTCTGGCACATACACATTCCCACCCCCATTTCTCTTAGGGGCCTCCTCGTATCTGTTTCACTCTCACAGAAAGCTCCTACTCACCGCCCCCAGCCTTTGTGGGTGGGTGTCTAATACACGTTAATCCCTTCCCGCCCACCTCCCCTGTAAGTCTGTGTTTTCAATTCAGAGTCCTGAATCTTAACTCCTCCCAGGAGATACATACACACACACACACACACACACACACTCCTCCCACAGGATCTCTGTATTTACAAACTCTTCTTCTATGTGAAAGCAGGGCACTATGGTCCTAAAGTCTGTCCCATTTTCCAGCTAAGGGCTTGGTTGCAGGGTCTCCTCGGCTGGGGCAGCCTTCTTGAGGGCATCTTGCCTCCTTCCCATGCTGCCCTTTTCTCTTCAGCTCTCTTCACGCCCCACCTCCATTATTATCCCCATCTCTGAACCCTGTCCCCATCATTCCCCTTGTCTACATCCCCCCCCCACCTTTTCTATCCTTGGATTATCGGGGGGGGGGGGGCGGGGCAGGGCGCTGAGCTCCAGAGCCTGCTGCTGTGACCTAGATTTCAAGGCGAGACGGTTCCTGGTGCTGACAGTCAGAGAGCATTGTTTCTGGCCCAGCCTGGTAGGGCCACCGCTGGGCCCTCTGTCTGGTTGCACCTGGGTGTGCAAGTGAGCATGTGTATAAGTGCCTGTTTCTTGTGGGGCTCATGCTGGCCCTGCTGCCTGGCTTATTGTGTGTTTGTGTCACAGTGCCTGCCACCAAGGGAGGCTTGTTTGTTCTGGTCCAAGTAGGGGGCTGGGAATGGGGCCTCCTGGGTGCATGCTTCTCTCCCTCAGTTTCCCTGCATGTAGGTGGAAATAAGGAATATGGGGTGTGTCAACTAGTCCCTTTCTGCTATATTCCCAGCCCATTGTTGGGGTAATCTGTGGGCAGTCTGTCAAGTACAAGGTCATCTAGCTCCTTGCCCCACCCCTTTGTCTAGCCACAGTGTTTATGCCATAATTTACTTTTTAAAATGCTTTATTTTTCCAATTATAAAAGAAATATATAGTCATTGTGGGGGAAAAAAGCCCCTTTTCAAAACTCACCACTAGAGTTTCACATTTTATCAAATCCAGAAAGTTCTTTCTAAGGTCTGACCTTCTTTCTTCCTGTCTTAGCCACAGTTCCTATCTTAGTGGAAGGAGGGCCTTGAGTGTCCTCTCCCTTTTCACCTAAAAATCTTCATAGAAGAGGAATGTGGTGAAGGCCTAGATGAGATCCAGCCTTCCCCAGCCCCTTGTGGGAGGTCACGCTGAAGGTAGTGCCAGCCGGATGTTGATGCAAGCAGAAGTGGCGGCCCCCTTCCTGCCAGACTTTCCCAAAGCTGCATCTGAACCCCTTCTCCCTGCCACCCAGCCAGCCTGGGAACTGGGCAGGGGGCCAGAGCCAGCCGCTTGGTATTCTTGGGCGCGGGGGCTGTAGGCATAGCACAAAGGCTAGGAGAAAGGGCTGTGTAGAGGCCCAGCAGCAATCAAGGGAGAAAATGGGCTCCGCAAAGGTGGGGGTAGCCTATTGCTTCACCCTCCCCACCCCAATCCCGAGACCTAATGACTGAATACAGGGCTGAGCATGGAGGGGCCAGGGGACAATTTGACCAGGCAACTAGGCATCTATCCAAAATGAGTCATTAGTGGGGTGGTGGGGAGTTGAAGTGAGGGACCCCCTTTGCTTCTGGGAAGAATGGAAGCTAGAACATGAGCTCCAATCAACCTCCCCCAGCCCCTTCTCTTCAGCTTCTCACTGCCACAGCAAGCCTCTCCCTGGTCGTCGTTTTGGTGTGTTTTGTTTTGTTTGACAGGGGGAGGGGTTGCAGGTGGGTGGGGCGATTCTGGGGGGGACTTGGAGACAGCGGGTGAGAAAGTCGGGAGCAGGTTGCTATGGTAACCGCCTCCTCAGTCGGGGAGCTGTTGCCAGGGTTACTGTTGGGGGGGGGAAAGGAAGAAAAAAGATGTTGGGGAGAAGGAGGTGTGACTTTTCACTCTAGACTCCAGCCTGGCCCCTAGCTTCCCAGTTTCTTCCTGTCTACCCCTACCTCCCTTAGGGTCTTCCTTTTCTCCCTCCAGTCCTAGCCTCCCCAACCTCTGTGTTCCAGGCACTTGCCTGGTAGGGTAGAGGAGAGGTGGGTAGGGCCAGTGAGTGAACCAAACCGTGAACCTCAAGCTCAGCCTCCTCTCCCTTTGTTCCCCGCAACGCCAGTCATGGCCGAGTACGGGACCCTCCTCCAGGACCTGACCAACAACATCACCCTTGAAGATCTGGAACAGCTCAAGTCAGCCTGCAAGGAGGACATCCCCAGTGAGAAGAGCGAGGAGATCACTACTGGCAGTGCCTGGTTTAGCTTCCTGGAGAGCCACAACAAGCTGGACAAAGGTGGGGGAGGGGGACACAGGCATCCTACCATCGGCCCTTCGGGCTCAGTTCATTCAGCAAATAGAAATGAGCTCAGAGCTCCTATACAAAGTGCACTCCTTTCTGACAAGGCAGGATAAGAGGGGTGCTCTAAGAGTAGAGGGGCTCTAGGGCAGTGGTCTTTACATTCTTCACGGTGCCCTTCTCAGTAAAAATATTCAGCAAAAAATGTTACTCAGATCCTACTGTGCTATAATCATATATATAATAAAACATTAAAATAGAACTTAAAAGTGATGATAAAACTTAAAACCACAAATTCTAACATTTTCTTATTCACTTTTAGAGACCATTGCTCTGGAAAGGGCTGTGGGGAGGAAGTGGTATTTAAGATGGCCCTGAAGGGCAAGTGGGATTTCAAAGGCAGGATCCAAAGGAGGACATGCTAGGCAGAGGAACATAGTATGTTTAGAAGTGGCTGGAAAGGTAAGTTAAGACTGTGTTGTGGAGGGCCTTGAGTGACAGGGCATTTGATAGGTGAGGTGAGTGACCTGAAGGTGCTTCAGAGATACTAATCTGTAGCATGGAATGAAGGGAGGGAGGCTGAAGGAGGACACGCCACACTTCGGACAGGGGTCCCTAGCGGTCCTGGTAGGAACCGGGCCGCACAGCAAGAGGTGAGGAGTGGGCGCGAGTGAGCGAAGCTTCATCTACTGCTCGCTCCCCATTGCTCGAATTACAGCTTGAACCACCCCACGCCCCGCCCCGCCCCCCGTCCATTGAAAAATTGTCTTCCACGAAACCGGTCCCTGGTGCTAAAAAGGTTGGGGACCGCTGACTTAGGGGACTGCTGCAGTAGAGGGGAGGAGCCAGGCAAGAAGGCATCTGCAACCTCCTAGAACTGGCCAACCCATGGACATCATCCCTCTGGTCATGTCTGTGCCTTCTCATTCAGAATTACCCTTCTCACTAGGCCCAGAATCTCTCCTGGGTTGTCTACAGATCCCACCTTTCTGGTCCCACATGTGCTGCTGGGAAATTCTGATGCTTGCTTGGAGGAAAAGTGAAAGAGGGACAGGGTGGATGTTGGGTATTTGGAAGCCCGGTTAATTTTTCTATTCTCCCCTCCACTCAATGTGGAACCTGGTACTTAACCTAAATCCCTCATTCTAAATCTGTAATCTAGAAACTTCACTCATCAGTGATCTGCCCTTCCTGGGGATAGGTCTCTGTACTGTTTTTTGGTGCTTTAGCTTTCTTTTCCTGGCTTAGTTGCCCCTCTTCTTCCAGTGTCGCCTCCTCCAGTAACCAGTGTGAGCAACTCAGTCTTGGTCTCTGAAGCCTAATCCAGCAGTGTAGGGGAAGCTGACCTCTACAGCCTAGCTCTGACCCTCAGTCTCCTGCCTTCCTCCAGACAACCTCTCTTATATCGAGCACATCTTTGAGATCTCCCGCCGTCCTGACCTACTCACTATGGTGGTGGACTACAGAACCCGTGTTCTGAAGATCTCTGAGGAAGATGAGCTGGACACCAAGCTAACCCGTATCCCCAGTGCCAAGAAGTACAAAGGTAAGAGGCCATGCCTTTAATATGTACCTCTGCCCTTCCCGTGGATTGTCTGTGGAATACTTTAATTCTGGGGGAACAGAGGCTCATGATCAGTTAGCCTGCCTGCGGCCTCCCATGACTTCTGCCCCTGGACACATCCCTTTTTGCCCCCAGACATTATCCGGCAGCCCTCTGAGGAAGAGATCATCAAATTGGCTCCTCCACCGAAGAAAGCCTGAGCAAGGCGGAGGAAGAGGAAGAAGGTTGGACCTTCATCAGACCATTCTCTTCCCCCATCCTCCAGGGGAGGGGGCAAGGGCACCCCCCCATCTACCCACTTACTAACCTGGTCCTAACCCCCTTACTGTGCGCGTGTGTGTGCGTGTGCGCACGCTCTGGCTGTCTGTCTATATGTCTAGCTCATCTAGTTCCTCCTCCTCGTGAGGGGATGGGGGTCAGGGGCTGGGGGTGGGGGAGCTCAGTTTCCCCACTCTAGGGGGAGCTAGGGGCTATTTCTATGCAAATAGAAATAGGCACATTCCTCCTACTTCCCTTTCCTCCACTCATCCCCCACCTCTCTAAAGTGTGGGAGCAGAAAAGGGCCTGTATTTTCCTACAGTGAGGCGGCGAGGTAGGAGTGAGGCATGGGAGAGGTGGGTGAATCTAATGAAAAGCAGTGAGAGGGAAGATGAAGAGGCTACTCAACCCCCACCTGGAAGGGGCAAAGAAAAGCCAGAGTTTGTGTTTGTACCCCAAAGCTGGACTGGCTGAGGAGTTCAGTTTCCAGTAGTTCCTCAGGTTGGAGGGCCTGGGCACCAGCAGGTCCCTTTTTGCTCCCCTCTCATGGGCCTACGGTGGGTATGAGCCAGGGACCTAAAGAGAGAGGATCACTGGATCCTTCCCTGGCCCCAAAGTTCAAACCCCATGGAGAACCCAGCATCAGATACCCCCCCCCACCTCTACTCTGGAGAGACTGTGCTGGGAACATGCCCCATCACTGAGCCTGAGTGGGGATGAAGGCAGAGAGGAGTTCCCCGTTCCACTCCTTTATTCCTACTCAGACTATTGCACAGGAGTCCCCTGAACCTGGGGAGGTTGGGGAATCGAGATCCTTAGGTTTTAACTCCAATCCTGCTCCCACTTAACAGAGTCCCAACGTGGTTATCGCAGGCAACCTTCCCTCTCTCCATGATCTAGAACCCCCTCTCCCCCAAGCCAGAAAGAAGGGAAGAAGCTAACTACAGTGTTTTCCGTTGCACTGATCCCCAATTCAGTCCAGGAGGGGACTCGGTAACCCCTCTCCCTCAATATCCTGGCACCTTGGGCTTGTGAACGCCTCCTAGCCAAATCACTAGAGTACAGTGACCCCAGCCTCCTGCCTGTCCCAAGAGAGCCATCCCCACCCTGACCGTGCTAACTGTGTGTACATATCTATTCTACATATATGTAGATTAAACCCGCACTGCCACGTCTGCCCTTTTTTGTGGTGTCTGGCATTAACTTATTGTCTAGGCCAGGACGGGGGTGGAAGGGGAATGCCACAGTGAAGGGAGTGGCAGAGTCAAATTGCTACATAGTCAAAACAAAAAAAACTTTTTAAAACTAAATTCACATGCAATCTCAAGAGGCTATTTAGAGAAAGTTTAAGCTAGGAGCTTCTAGGATGTGGGAGCAAAACTTTAGTGGAGGGGAGAGCTGGCTACTGGAAGAGGGAAGAAGCCAGACTGGTTGGAGAGCACCCTCTAATCCTAGCCTAGCCCAGCCCAACCTGCCTGTCCCCTCTGGCCACTGCTGCGGACACCTGCCTTAACACATACACCTCGAGTACTCCACAGTTTTGCCTTAAAGGACCTTCCCAAGTTTCCCCAGTCCTGTCTGGCTTCTCCCTCAAGGAGAGAGAGAGACTTGTAGAATTGGGAGGGGGGAAATGAGCAGGAATTATCCTTCCAAGCCAGGATATGTTATGTGAGAACAAGTCTGAGAGAGAAAGGGGGTGGAGGGAGGGAATATATAAAGAGCCTTCCTTTGAAGAGAGAAGAGGATGAGATGGGAGAAGGGAGACAGGGTCATTTTCAGCGGAGTCTAGCAATTTCTCTGTAAGGCAAAATAATCTAAAAAGACTAACCTGCCCTCCCGCCCCCTATACTGCTGTGAGATTGCCCCTATCCTGTGCTCCTCTGTCTGCAGTGTGCACGGCCTTGTTCTAACCCTGGAATAAAGGTGATTGATTGTACTGTACCTAACTGATTCTAAATTTGTGTGAATGACCGGGATTTTTAAGCCTTTGGATGACTGGGGAGGGAGAGCAAAATTTACCCCCAAATCCTTAACTGCAGCCTGGAACAGAGGCCAGGAAAATACCCCTAGTAGGATCTCTACCCTCTCTCATTTTCTACGTATCACTGAACTGTGGGGCCTATTCCACTTATACAGTCTCCCACTGGAGCCCAACCACTGGAAACATGGATATCCCAGACTGGACTTCCTAAAACTAATAAGACCAGGGCCAGGCACCTATACTGAAAGGAACAAAAATAGCCCATCATGAATGAATGGCTCACATATCACACACACAGCAGCAGTCAGGAAAAAAAAAAAAAAAAAAAAAAGGCTTTACTGAGAGAAAATACACAACAAATTCCAGAGTGCATGGTTTCAGCCCACTCCTTCACCCCACCAGCAATAAGAACACAGACCACTCACAGTCACCACACATTCACTACCTCAGGGAGGAAGTATAGCAGCTAACATCTGGTCTGAGAGCTGCTAGGAAAAGGGGCAGGAGGAAGGAGTATCTGGGAATTCCACCCTTTCACTCCTCCCTTCCTTCCTGGCCTGTTCTAGTAGAATCTGACTGTCCCAGGATGCAGAATTCCTGCTTGGGGGCAAAGAAATAGCAGCAAAAGCAGTTAAGGGCAAGAATTCAACTGGGACTTTCATAATTAGTGACCAGTGATACAATAGGTGTCTGAGCCCCATCCACCTTACTCAATCCTTAGATTAATGACTTGTCCTCCAGTCCCAAGATAGGAAAAGGTGGACAAGGTATAAAGTCAAACCGAGGAGGTCTTTCCCTATACTCTTCCATTAGGAAGGGAGTTGGTGTGGAGTTGGATAGTTTAAAGAATCAAGCAGCTAAAGGTAAGAGTGAGTGTTTCTTCTGTCACACACAGTATTAGGAGAGACGGTCTGCAGTCGCAGAACCCTTCCTGAAGTCACAGTTCAGTCAAGTTTTGAAGATGAGCCAGTCTCTGGTTAGCAGAGCCATCCTGGGAACCTCCACAAGACTTAAGCAGAGGTAGGATATCTGGAGCAAAGAGATGAAAGGGGCTTCCCAACCCTGAAACCATGGTAGGAAAGCAGGAAAGGGCAGAATTCAGGATCCTTCCATTCTTGAGCCTCCTAAAACATAAGGGTTAATCTCCCTAATCTCCAGTAGCCATGCACAGAGGGTAGGCTGACCCCAGGTGATACCTCCACATCATTACTCTCACTCACTCTCTCCTGTAAGTCCCTTTATTGCAGTCATAGAGAATATATAGGTATTTAAACTTCAACAATAATTTTAACGTGATACATCCAATTTTGACTTGCTTTTTAATATATTTATAGATATAAAATTAGGCCTCTAACAGTGATAGGGACAGGGAGATTGCTGCCACCAAACAACTTTTTTTTTTTTTTTAAGTAACAGAAGAGGTAACCACCTTCCTGTTCTTCCACTTCTGTCCCTCCTCCCACCTCCCCCCAACCTCCCTCACCAGACCTACTGAGGGGGTGATGGGATGAAGAGAGTGAAGGATACATAATCAAGTGCAAAACACTGTGATAAGTACAGAGAATGAATGGGGTGGAAAAGAAAGTGAAGAGTGTGGGATGGTTAGGGGCTCTAAGGACTCCCCAGAAAAACACGATCCTGGGATGGGGTTGGTTGCTCAGGGGGAAGAAGAATGCAACTGTCATAGAATTTTAAAAAATAAAGAAAAGTCAAAAACCTAAACCAAAGAGAGAGTGGCATTTCTACCACCCCCAGTCTGGCCCCTTGGTACTGAACAGCCAGTTATCCCCCCACCCCCCACCCAAGAAACAAGGGAGATCAAAGAAAAGGAAACCCCATTTCCTACCCCAAACCAGTTAACAAAATAGGCTCCCCCCTCCCCCAAAAAAAAGGCTTTGGGGAGAGGCCATTTCTGCCGAGTCCTATGCACCTCTCCATGGAACCCCATTCCAGGGCTCAATTCCCACTTCTAGATACTCTGTAGGTTTGCTCCCCTCTGGCTTGTCCTCCTGGGATGTCTTTTTTTTTTCTTTTTTTTCTTTCTTTTTTAAATCTAAAGCAAAAAAGTCCAAAGTGCGTTTCTGCTGAATGTTAGAGCCTGGGACAGGAAAGGGCTGCCCAGGCAGGATCGGGTTGGCAGCCCCAGCCTGCCTCTCCTGGGTACGAGGCCTCAGGATGGCATGCACTGCACCCGGTCAGGGCCCTCCTCCTCGTCCGATGTATCTGAGGAGCTGGGAGACTCATCCGAGTCTGCGTCTGTGGCCCCAACCCCAGGTTCTCGCCAGCGCTGTAGGATGGGAAAGGCTTATTAGTAATTTCCCTGGAACAAGGACAAGCCTGTTAGATCTTAGCTATAATTTACATGCTCTAGGCCAGGGGTCGGCAGAATTTTTCTTAAAGGGCCAGACAGTAAATATTTTAGACTCATGGGCTGTATCTCTGTCACAACTATTCAACTCTGCTGTTATAGCATGAAAGCAGCCAGACAACACATAAACGAATGGGTGTGGCTGTAGTCTAATAAAACTTTATTTACAAAAAGCAGGCACTTGCCCAAACTGCCACAGTTTGCTAACCCCTGCCCTAGGCCTCTTCTGGCACAAGAGAAAAAACAGAAGACACCTGAGACGACTTATTTCTTCTCCACTCCTTCCCCACCCCTCATGCCTGTGCCTTTTTGAAGACAGCCCTGTGCGCGCGCGGTGATGGAGGACACAAAGCAGACACCACCTATCTCTGCTAGTGGCTCTTCCAAGGCTACATCAAAGCTCTGATGGGGAATAATGGATGGGAAACCCAACGAACTCCACCTGATTCCTCCTAAAGCAGTGAGAAGTATGCCCTGGAACAGTTTACCCTCTTGAGAGGGTCACTGCCCTTGGGAGCTCACTTCCCACTCCAGCTTACCCGGTGATGGCGTCTTTGTCTCAGGTGATGCATGAGGAACCAGAGCATGTGGCTATCAAATAGGTCGGTGTGGTGTAAGCTATCTTCATCCCGTTCCCGCTTGTTCTTCTTAATCACCTGGAACCAAAAAGCGTTGGGGAAGTGGGTAATGAATAGGAACCCTGGACCTGATCAGAAAAGACTGGTGTTCTAGCCCAGTAAAATATTCCCTTAGAAACTACTGAGCTGGAGTATAGCTGGATTCGATTAAGAAAGGATGCCCCAGGTTCATCCACTGAGAAGATGGATGATTCTTCCTAAAGATGTTCCCTCTACCATGAACTAGATGCACTTCAAAGCTGCACCCTGGACCCCTGGACTGGGACTGTTCCTAGAGAGGCAATGACAGGAATGTGGGGGAGAGTGTTACAGCAGTGCCTTTAAAGAACTGTACAGCAAGTTATTCCTTCCTATGACAATGAAAACTCCTAACAGTATGTGGATAAGCAGAAAGAAGAAATCTATAGTCAGCTACTTACATCCTTTAACCCTGTAAGTTCAGTGGAAGTTTCAGCTGTGGGTGCCCAGATCTTGACATCATGGTCTAGGCCACTGGTTGCCAGCACAGGCAGGTGGGGGTGGGGCTCAAGACAGTTTACCTGGTCAGGAGTAAAGGAAAACATAGGCTCAGGGGTATGTGGCAATACGGTTTAAAACCCACTACTCACCTTGAACCAAACAACTGTCCTTGATAAAAGTTAAGACAGCTGCTGGGAAGACAGGCCCACCCATCATAAGCCTAGGCCAAAGGGCCCTCGGCGTAACACTGGACACAGACTGGGTATAAGACCAGGCCTATCTCTCACTTCCTAGGTTTAGGTAGGGGTGGCCTCATCCTCAGACATAGCTCTAGGGGTGGGCGGGTGACTGGCCAAGCATACTGCTGGCTTCACAAAAAGGCAGTGAGGTTCAGATGACCTCATTCTCTCCAGCCTCCAAAGCTCCAACTTGCCCCAGTCTGGAAAAAAACATCTCAGTGGCTTTCACCAAGTGGCAAATACATTTTTAAAAATGAAGAAAGCAGCAGCTGCTGCTGAGCCCCCAGAGAAGACTCAGAGAACAATTACATTCCACTATTTACAAGAACTGGAAGAAGGCATAGGCTGGGAAGAGGCTGAGCCTGAAGAGTAGTAGGGTAGTGGAGACACATATCTGCTTGAGAACCCTGCACACCCCAGGAGACAGCATTCTGCTGCCTGCCATGAAAGCACAACAGGCTCAGCTATAGGACAGCACGGTACAGTGAGTCAGCTTCCTGGGGCACCCACAGCCTCAAGCTCAGCCACCCTCTGGATATATTCACTGAGCAGGAGGAATGAACTACAGCAGCCAAGGCGAAGATCTTCTGGCTTAGGCAGCCTCCTTCTTTCCAAAGGCACCCATGCCCCCTGCTGTCTGACTTGGAAACATCAGCCTTCCTGGCAGAGCAGGGCAGCTACCACCCCCACCGGAAGAGCTGGTCCCAGATCTAGCTGCTAAAGCATTTTTGGGCTTTTAGTCAGATGAGGAATAGATGGCAAAAGCATCCAGAAGGAAGAAGGTGTGGTCCTAGCCACTCCTCACCTCACCCCACCCCACCCCGTCTTACAGCTGCAGTACAGTCCAAGGAAACAACCCCTGGCAAACAGCCTCTTAGTTCTCTTTGGACCAACCTTCTCTGCCTCGCCTGCACATGCAGAGAGCAGCTGATGGGAAGCCAGGGTCAGCATGGAAAATAAAACTGACATACAAACTTCCAATCTTCTTTGTCTTCCATTTTACAAATAAATTCTCAGAAAACACTGAAGCTAAGTCTGAGTCTAAGAGTAAAGCAGAAACCACATTTCCCTTCTTTCTTCTTTTATTCCACATACCAGCTCATTACAAAGTTTATATTTGGGCTCTTTTAGGCAGTGTGGAAGAGGTTCCAGCATCTGGAGCAGAGGTGGCACTGGAGAGAAAAACTCCACTGCCAGAAAATATTATCAAAAGATATGTGACAACTTAACACCTACAAACTTGAACTCATTCACCCATCTCCAGATAAGCCCTTGCTACCCTTCTAAACTCTGACCTAGCTGTGCTTGACAAGTCAGCAAAATAAAAAGGCACAGGGGAGAAATTCCTTGGAACTTAAGACTAAGGACAAAGCCAATGGCAAGAGAGTAAGTTACATATAATACCTGAGTTGGAGCTTGCAGGGGAAGCCAACAGAGAGCTTCTGGGCCAGAATACCTGGTCACTTCACCCGACCTGTCTGCATGCCAGGACTTATCCTGTCAGTAATGCCTGAGCAGAGAAAAGAGCTCTGGCCTTAGATGACTGGGCTGAGGGATGCAGGGGATGGGATAAAGGAGCAAAGTGCTTTTGGGAGACTAAGGATTGACATCATCCCCCACCCTTGCCCCGAATGCAAACAATGAGAGGACTAGAGTTTGAGCCAAAAACAGAATCGAGAGACCCGGGCAAGGTGGATGAGAATTTCAAAGATCCCTTCTGGTTCTAATAGTCTACTTAATGATATAGTCTGCATTCAGGCTGGCGCTGGTGACCCCACTGCTTGGAGGTTAGCACAAAAAATCAGAAGGAGCCAAGTGAGGACCACATAGATCATTCAGCTTACACAGAGGCAACAAGCCAGGAATCTCGCTGCAGGGTGCAGTCTTTATACCTCTTGTTCTAGTACCTCACTCTTATGACCACTAAAACTCAGGCCTGGGGTCCACCCATCCCACACAAATGCCCTCCCAACCTGAGCACCTGGATTAATCATCAAACCCTGACACTGGCTAAGCTAAAAGGAGATTGGCCTGTAGAGTGATTCTGGACCACAGACAAGTGCTGGCCTGGGGGAGGGCATTCAGCCCTGCATCTCTCTAGAATGGAATGCAAGACAATAGGTTATGATCAATAAAAGATTCACTGGCCCCTTTTGACTTTCTTATGACTACATGCCTACTGTAGAATTCTCACTAAGACTCCAGTGTTTTGGGTTTGTTCACTACAGATGATAGAAGAAGACCTATGGAAAAGTAGGAAATGAAGCAGGCAACAGTGAGACACACCTTCAAGTTCCAGACTCTTCTCCACTTATATTCAAGCCATAGAAGCTTTGGGTCTATACTGGTCCCAGGTCCCCAAAATTTAGAGGAAACCAGAAGAAAGTCTGAAATAGCCTCACACCAGGACAAGAGACACACAAGAAGCAATCCCAACTGCAATGAACCATTCTAAACTCTAAAACCGCTCTGGATAAACCTCATCAAGAGATGGCTGGGTTCTTTGTAGCTCCCCACAGCTTAGGAGGAATGAAAAGGAAGAAAGAATAAGCATCTCAGCCATCCCTTAGAAGCTCTTAACAAGACTATCTTGGGTAGTCAGTAAAATGCAGTTGCCCAAACTGCCTCTTTCTTATCTTCTGCAGTCTGAAAACCTTGTAATAGAAAGCTACTGAATCCTTCTTGACTCTAGGTCTCAAAAAAGAAAAAACAAAAAAATTTATGGTTAGCTAGATACAACCTAAGAGCTGACCACCTTTCACTACCCAACTCACGATCCTCAGGCTTCCTTTTTGCCCTATCTCTATGGAGGCTGTCTGTAGAACTCAAAGGACAGGCAGACTATGATATGATCATGGGTTGTATATCAGTCAAACAACAACAACAACAAAAATGGTCACGGCGGGGGAGCATGTTTCTCTCTCCCTATATATGCATATATATTATGTGTGTTTGTATCAATATACAGACCATATTCTGATTTTCCCAACTGTCAGAAAAAAATGCTCCTTCTAGCTTGTATCCGCTAATCCAGGATCTATTCAAGATCACTACTTAGCTACCTACTACAGTGTGTAGGATGGTGTGCCCTGAACGCTAATGCTTTTGTTTTGGAAAAGGTCCATGCCTAAAGATACCTCACTCAGGCCAGAGGTTCTTCCCTAAAATCCCTTTCTCCTCTTAATAAACCGTGCTGTAGAGGAGCAGAAGACAGGAAAGGGAAGAAAATATTCCATTAAAACCTCAGCACCCCCAGACTATACTGTCTTTTTATTTAGCTGGCTAGACCTCTAAGACGTGGTATTACATTGTCAGAGTGAGAATTCAGTGACCCTGCTAAAGCCTACCTTAATGACTGGAGAGAGCAGGGAGCCAGCCAGCCCAGCACACCATACTCACCACGCCTCCCTTGTCCCCCTCCATGAACTGAATGATCTGGCAGGATGATTTCTCCCAGAGGAAGATGTGCCCGCAGTCACTACCGCTCACCACAAACTCACTCTTGGGGCCATAGAAATTGACGCCTTTTACTGAAATGACAAATGAAGGAATAAACCACATGAGAGTTGGCATCAGGCCGACATATATTTACCTCACAGGAAATTTAGTTATTCACAAATCTAAATCAGCTAAGAGCCAAAGAATTTCTTTCACTTTCACAAAACAAATCAAGGGATTATGCATGTATAATAGACAGAATAAGAATCACACCAGTTCCAGAGACTATTTATATTCTCCTAAAGAGATCCATAGAGCTGAGGAGTTTGCAGTCCTTAGCAACAGCCTCAGTCTCATTAGTTTGCATCCTACGGAGCAACCATAGGCCTCACTAACGCTTCACCTGTCCCAACCTGAATGGCCCCAGCTCTGCCCACTCCTAGGCAGCACTGTCTTATGCCCTAGGATTATCTTTGGTACGTATGCTTCACTGGTACCTTGTCAATGCTTCCTGGGTCATTAGGTGACCTAAGACTGATGAAGGTATATGCCACAATTGCCTATAAGAAGCACCTGAACTGTGCTTGTTACCAAGACTCTGAACAACAGGGCTCCACCCCCTGAAATTAGTAAGAGAAGCCAGGAGTCCCAACTGCTACGTCCAGTTCCATACCAATCATGAGACTGGAACACTTTCTTCTGTATGCCCAAGGACTAAGATCCAAGTACAGGTTTTTCCCTCTCCTCTCACCAGCTCAAGAGAAAAAGGAAAACTAACTGCTCTACCCAGTCAACATTATGGCAGACATCTGATAGGAGCATTAATAGCAACAAAGAGCAGTGATTCCAACTTTTCTGTACATTAGAATCAAAGGGAGCTTTTTAAAAATCCTAATCAATGTGCACCCCACACCAATTAAGTCAGAATGGATGGGTATGGAAGCCAGGCTTCAGTATCTTTAAAAGATTGTCAGGTGACTTCATTGTACAGCAAAGTTTAGGAACCACAGACAGAACAAAAAAGGCCAATCGTCACTGCAAACTTGGGTGAGGTGCTATCACCATTTCTCCTCTTCTGCCTCACTCAAAAGAATTATTTCCTCCTCTTCCCTGTAAGTACAAGCTCACCCCCCTATTTTAGGCAATTCAGTACCACTAAGGAGGGCTTTCGCAAACTCCCTAATAAGTCTTTTAATCCTGAAGCTACCTGAAATCATAAGAAAAATATAGTCAGTCGAGTCTCCTTACACCCAAACCAAGTAACATCACTGTAGTGGTGAGAAATGCTCCTGAGCCCTCTCTCCTCTAGCACAGGAGGGCCTATGAAAACTCCAGCCCAATTAAGCTTGTTGTCACTTGGTGACAGATGGCCTACTCCTTTAGGTAGCTCTTATTTGCACAACCTGCATGAGATACTGGGGTTCTTCAAACCAACAGACTTGGGGTACAGAAACCTAGAAAGACAGTCTCACCTGTGGCGTTATTTCTGTGGCCCTTATATCTCTTAATATACTGGGCCCCATCACTGTGAGAGGAGTTGAAGAGGTAAATGTCTTCATCATTGTAACTGGCCAGGAGCTCTGCCAAGAACAAGCACACAGCAGTGAAGGCAAAGGCTGAAGAAAGCTAGGACCAGGAGTTGGGGGTTGGGGCGGGGCTTCTTGCCAGTAGTGCCCCTCCTAACACCCAGGTATAGCACCCATCTTACTCAGTTGGAACAGCAGGCAATTCAGGTGTGTAGGGTAGACTAGGAACACGCTGCCAACCCAGGGGTAGCAGAATGCTCAGGAAGATCATACCCATTAGTTCAGGAATGAGTCAAAGGCATAAGAACCTGCTCAACCAAATAGCCTGGGCTTTAGGACAAGCCCTGCCAAATATCATCTGCAGCATTCTGCAAGCGCCTGGCATCTCCAAGGGTCATCTGCTGCATCCTCCCGCTGTGTGCTCACCATCAGCAACCACTCCCCAGCTGCTCCACTCGGAGCTATAGCACAGTGGTGAGCACTGGAGGGCACATGCCTCACTGGCTCAGCAGCTCCCTAGACAGAGGGGGCATGCCAGCCTAGGAGCTGGGCCCTGCTCACGTACCTGTGCCGTCGTGGCTGTACACAAGACAGGTGATGTTTGCTTTGGACTCACTGTTCACCTGCAATAAGGAGCAGATACTGACTGATGCCCCACCCCCCCATTTGTTATACCATCTTCAGGAAACAGGTTTTCCTTCAAACTCCCCTATATCTTCTCCCAGAGATAGATAGATAGAGATAGAGACAGAGAGAGAGAAAAAGAGAGAGAGGGAGGGAGAGGGAGAGAGAGGAAGATAGACAGAGAGATAGAGACAGGAGTACAACTGATGAAACTTGACCACCTCGGGGGGAGAGGTCTTTCTACTGGTTGTCTTCTGTGTGCTAGCCATTATATATATATATTATCTCATTAGGCCGTACCATCATGGTACAAGGCAGTTATCTGTATCTCTATTTTGTCAATAAGAAAACTGAGGCTAACAGAGGTAAGGTGACTGCCCAAGATCACAAGACTGGTAAGTGGTAGAGCCAGGATTCAAATCCAGGTGTCTGACTCCAAAGTCCAAGCTCTTCCCACCATACCAACAAGTTTGGGGGCAGGCTTGGGGTTGAGTCAGGGAAGCCTGGAGCCACTGGCCCTTCATGAATCTTACCAGGTGATGAGGGCAGAATTTCTTGAGTACTCCATTGTTTTCATTCTCATCAATTTTCCTCTGGTCATAAATCCTACGGTGGAAGAAGCAATGAAAAGGTCAAAATTTACAAACATCCCTTGAAAAGTTGCAATTCGATGTAGTGGCAGTAACACCAGTCAGCTGGATGTCAGGACAGATAAAGGACATTCCCCAATTAAGCTTCTGGCTCAGGTTCTTCCTCAAAAATCTTCTCCCACCCCTCTTCCAAACCAGAACTCTTATCCAGGTACTTCTCATTTCAAGTAGTAATTCTAAATTATATTATTTTGAAGTGGCTTATCTCTTCTCTCAGCTTTTATATCATTTACTGTTTATCTGCACTGAAATAACATTATTATAGAGCCTTTTGCATGTATGTTGCCTCCCCAATACAGTTTATTACTCATGGGCAGAGACCATGCTTTATGTAAGTCAGTGGGTCTTGAATCCCTTTTCGAAATTTTATTTGGCTAGTTCTTCCCACAACTATTACAAACCAACACCTATATCTCAAGACTCACTCTCTCCTTCCTTCATTCTCATCAAGCATCAAACTACCTTCACCTTCCTCATCTTTCCAATCCAAACTTTAATCATTTGTGCAACTATTTATGACACATGGATTAGGTGCCAAGTATTATGCCAGGTGCTAGAAGTATAGTGAGGAACAAGACAGATCTAGTCCCTGTCTTCACCCATCAGTCTCCTCCAATCTCAGTCTCATCCCTCCACAGCTGCTCTTGATCTCATCCCTCCAAGGACCTTGCTTGATTGATTAGTCCATTTCTCACTGATTAGTCCTCTTCCTCACCATTGTCTGCCCATTTCTAAAAATCCTTCCACTGACCTTTCCTACTCTGGCTTTTTCTGTCCTTCCCCCCTGTAGTAGAATTACTGAAAAGAGCAATTTGCATTCAACATTTTCACTCCCTCACCTCCTATTCATTTCTCGTTCCATTCTAATCTAGCTTTGGCCTTCAACTCACTACTGAAACTTCTCTGGCTAAAGTCATCAGTAATCTAACTGCCAATACCAACAAGATACTTTTTTAGGTCTTTCTCTCTTGTCTTGACATTGTTCATTACTCCTTCCCTGAAACACTTTCTTTCCTTGATGTCCAACCACTCTTTAATGTTGTTCATGGGCCTGTCTTTGTCTACCCCTTAAATGCTGTATGTTCCTCAAAGGTCTGGTCTTAAGTTCTCCTCTGATTCTACATAAGGAAATTTTAAAACCTAGCATTCAAGTATGTGTGAATGCCCAGAAACTGTGCTTATGTGTATTTTTCCTGGGAGAAGGGATCATGGTTCTCCTTATATTCTCAAAGAGGCCAGAGACTCAAAAGGGAGGAAGAATTCTGCTCTATACTTTCTTTTGGTAATCAAATTCCATTAACACTTTACCACCTATATGTGGATATGTCTCTTAAATCTGTGTCTCCAGCCCACACTTGTTCTGAGTGAGCTCTAGATTTATATCCACATGCCAAATGAATGTTGTAATGGAATGCCCAAAAGTAAAATCATTCTCCTTTTTAAGCTAAGATCATTCTAGACCTACCCTTTCCCCCAAATCTTTGTTAATGGCACCATCCTAAATTCAGGTGGCCAAACCAGAAATCAGGTCCTTTCTCTATGTATCTAGTTTCTTTCCTGTCAATTTGACTTCCTGGGTATATTTCTTGACTATATCTGCTTTCTCCACCCTTAGGCATTTTTTGCCTACATTATTTATAGTAACCTTCTGATTTCTTTGCTCATACTGTCACCAGAATTATGTCTAAAATGAAAAATTTAATGTAAATTCCCTGTTTAAATCTCTTCAGTGATTTTGTACTTTCTACTAAATAAAGTCCAGACTACTTAGTATGGCTGCCTACCACTTCTCAAAGATCCTATGCATTATACAGAAAACAAAAAAACTATGCTTCCTTGAACATACCATGTCACATCTTGTTATCCTAATTCTACACATATTGTTCCCTCTACCTGAAATACTTCCCATTTGTCTTTAATATTTCCTCTGTGAGAAAGAACAGCATAGTGAAATCGTTTCCACCATATTTAAGGCATCTGAACTGAGTTCAGATACTATGCTACTTATTAGATGAGCAATACTGGGTAAGTTACTTAATATTTTTAATCCCTATATATATCTGCTTCTCCTGAATCCTCCTTGAAGGCAGAAACTATGTCTAATCAAGTGTGTACCTAGCACACAACAAATGCTCAGTAAATGCTGGATGAATAAACGAACGAATCAAGTATTCTCCATAATCCATTAATATCTTGCATAAATAGACTATCCAGGAAATGTTTTTTAAATGAACCAATAAAAAAAGAAGACAAATAGGAGACTGCTGTACTACCATTACTACTCTTCAGCAAATATAGCAGCTGATAATCAGATTTTTTTCCCTCTAAACTAAGTCTAAATCAACAGCTCTCAAATGTCACTAAGACATCATTATCTTCCCAAGTCATCAAATTACTAAAAAATTTTAAATATTCAATATCTTGTTGTATGGACCATTCCGTGTTCCTCTGTATCCAATGCTCTTCTTTATGAGGAAATCCTTACCTACCCTCCCCTTTCTTCCATAAGTATTTATTAAGAACCTACTATATTCTAGATATGATGCTTGAGACTAGGGGTTGGCAAACTTTTTTTTTAAATTTATTTATTTTATTTAATTTTTGGCTGCGTTGGGTCTTCGTTGCTGCGCGTGGGCTTTCTCTAGTTGCGGCGAGTGGGGGCTACTCTTCGTTGCGGTGCGTGGGCTTCTCACTGTGGTGGCCTCTCTTGTTGGGGAGCACGGGCTCTAGGCAGACAGGCTTCAGTAGCTGTGGTGCACAGGCTTAGCTGCTCTGTGGCATGTGGGATCTTCCTGGACTAGGGCTCGAACCCGTGTCCCCTGCAATGGCAAGTGGATTCTTAACCACTGTGCCACCAGAGAGGCCCCAAACTTTTTCTTAAATGGCAAGGCAGTAAATATTTTAAGCTGGCAGGCCATCCAGTCTCTATCACAGTTTCCAAACTCTGCCACTATAGCATGCCACGGATGTATGTGAACAAATGGCTATGGCTGTGTTCTAATAAAGCTTTATTTACAAAAACAGTGTAGACTGCCAAGCTCTGTGCTAGACAGTGGTGATACAAAGATAAATACAAAAAAAATCCCTTATTATCTGCACACAGGACAGGACCTTGACATTAAAAAAAAATTTTTTTTTAATTTTTAAGACTATTTTCTTAAAGCAGTTTTAGGTTACAACAAAACTGAGAGGGCAGTATAGAGGTTTTTCATACACTCCCTACCCCCACACATGTATAGCCCCTCCCATTATCAAAATCACTCATCAAAACGGTAGTTTTTTTTTTTTTTTTTAACCAAGGATGAACCTACACTGACATATGATAATCACTCAAAGTCTACAGTTCACCTGAGGGTTCACTCTTGTACATTCTACAGGTTTGGACAAATGTATAATGATGTATATCCATCATTATAATATCATAGAGTACTTTCATCGCCCTAAAAATCCTGTCCTCTGCCTATTCATCTCTCTTGCCCCACCCCACCCCTGGCTACCATTGACCTTTTTCTTATTTCCAGTTTTGCCTTTTCCAGAATGTCATACTGTTGGACTCATACAGCATGTAGCCTTTTCAGATTGGCTGACTGGCTTTTTTTTTTCACTTAGTAATATGCATTTAAGGTTCCTCCATGTCTTTTCATGACTTGATAGCTCTTTTCTTTTTAGTGCTGAATAATATTCCATTGTCTGGATATACCACCATTTATTTATCCATTCACATACTGAAGAACACCTTGGTTGCTTCCAAGTTTTGGCAGTTATGAATAAAGCTGCTATAAACATCCACGTACAGGTTTCTGTGTGGACATAACTTTTCAACTCCTTTGGGTAAATACCAGGAGCCTGACTGCTGGATTGTATTGTACCAGTGTGTTTAGTTTTGGAGAAACCGTCAAACTGTCTTCTAAAGTGGCTGTATCACTTTGCATTCCCACTAGCAATGTATGAGAGTTCCTGTTGCTCCACAGTACTCACCAGCATTTCGTGCTGTCAGTGTCCTGGATTTTAGCCACTCTAATAGATGTGTAGTGGTATCTCACTGTTGTTTTAATATGCATTTTCCTGATGACATATAATGTGGATCATCTTTTCATACACTTGTCATCTGTGTATCTTCTTCAGTGAGGTGTCTGTTAAGGTCTCTGGCCCACTTTTTAATTGGGTTGTTTTCTTGTTGCTGAGTTTTAAGAGTTCTTTGTATATTTTGCATAACAGTCTTTCATCAGATGTGCCTTTTGCAAGCATTTTCTCCCAGTCTGTGGCTTATCTTCTAATTCTCTTGAAAGATAGTGTCTTTCACAGAGCAGAAGGTTTTAATTTTAATGAAGTCTAACCTATCAACTATTTCTTTCATGGATGTCTTTGATGTTGTATCTAAAAAGGCATCACCGACGGACTTCCCTGGTGGCCCAGGGGTTAAGAATCCGCCTGCCAATGCAGGGGACACGGGTTCAATCCCTGGTGTGGGAAGATCCCACATGCCATGGAGTAGCTAAGCCCGTGTGCCCCAACTACTGAACCTGTGCTCTAGAGCCCACGAGCCACAACTACTGAGCCTGTGTGCCACAACTACTGAAGCCCACGCGCCTAGAGCCCGTGCTCCACAACAAGAGAAGTCACTGCGATGAGAAGCCCATGCACCACAACAAAGACCCAACCCAGCCAAAAATAAATAAAATAAAATAAATTTTAAAAATAATAATAAAAAATAAATAAAATAAAAAGGCATCACCGTACCCAAGGTCTTCTAGGTTTTCTCCTATGTTATCTTCTGGAGTTTTATAGTTTCGGGCTTTACTTTCAGGTCTATGATCCATTTTAAGTTAACTTTTGTGAACTGTGTAAGGTCTATGTCTAGATTCAGATTTTACATGTGGATGTCCAGTTCTTTCAGCACCATATATTGAAGAGACTATCTTTTCTCCATTTGTTACCTTTGTTTCCTTGTCAAAAATAACTTGACTGGGGGCTTCCCTGGTGGCGCAGTGGTTGAGAGTCCGCCTGCTGATGCAGGGGACATGGGTTCGTGCCCCGGTCCGGGAAGATCCCACATGCCATGGAGTGGCTGGGACCGTGAGCCATGGCCGCTGAGCCTGCACATCCGGAGCCTGTGCTCCGCAACGGGAGAGGCCACAACAGTGAGAGGCCCGCGTACCGCAAAAAAAAAAAAAAAAAAAAAAAAAGATAACTTGACTGTATTTATGGGGGTCTATTTCTGGGCTCTCTATTCTGTTCTTTTGATCTATTTGTCTATTTCACCAATACAATGCTGTCTGAATTACTGTAGCTTTAGAGTATTGATAGGTCTTGAAGTTGGGTAGTATCAGGCTTCCAGCTTTGTTCTTCTCTCTCAATACTGTGTTGGATATCCTGGATCTTTTGTCTCTCCACACAAACTTTAAGAATCAGTTTGTTGATATCCATAAAATAACTTGCTGGAATTTTGATTGGGATTGCACTGAATCAACAGATCAAGTTGGGAAGAACTGACATCTCCACATTATTGAGTCTTCCTATACCCTGGACATTTTAAATCAAATAAAGAATGGTTTCAGCACTGTCTCAACACCCTTACTGCATTTCTCTCCACAGGCCTCCAGGTGTCCACTAATTTGTTACCTTAAGCCTCTCTCTTCCCTCCTCACCTCCTCTTCCCCTAACTTGCCTTTAATCTAGTGTTCTCTCAATGTTGCTGATAAAGATAGGGGAGCAAAGTGACTATCCACTGACTGTGTTTTATAAACCAGGGCCTATATCAAATCCTTTAGCAATAAATTTACATGTCAACCAATCACACTGCCAAATCTATCACCACAGGATTCACTCATCTGATACATTCTCCTTTTCTTCACTCCTATAAATTCTTCAACCAACCTAAACAGGATTTAGTGGCAGAAACTCAAATCTATACCACCCTCCACTTGCTTACCTTTTTTCTTTCTCCCTGCCCATCCCCCCTTTTTGGTCATATTCCAAAAAGCATGACTCTCTTAGATGCTCCTTCACAATCCTAAACTAAAATTCAGTATTTATGATGTGAAAGCCTTGAGGATGAGTAAGCTATTTCTCTGTATTCCCCTAAAGGAATTTCTTCAGGCTAGTGAAAGCTAATGGTGTTATGATATAAAATATTCAGCAAAAATATTTTCAAATTTGTACTGACAGGTGAGCCTAAAGTTCTTTCAAAGAAAGAAACAGAAAAGAGGAATTCCAAAACATTCAACTGGCTGAACTGAAGAGGTGCCAGAGAAATTGAGGATGACCAGAGAAGAGCTAGGGTGTGGAAGGGCCATCTGCTCATAGGCGATCAGTGTGCCTCAAAATCTACATGTGCTTCTGTCGTGTAAACAGCCTATCACATGCTAAGAATTTGGCATGTACAAAGGGATAAAGGATACTGAGGCTGATAAGAAATAGAAGATCTGAGTATTTCTCCTTGTGATGAAATGCTAAAACTAATTTCCAGACCCACTCTCACCCTGAGAAAGTATTAGCGTTGGATAAAAGCATTATCAATTGCAGTTCTCAATACAGCCAATGCCTCCACTCTCCTCCAAACATCAAGGTCCTAGTGGTTGAATTATCTAGAGACACAGACTTTTCTATGAATCCAGAGCTCTAAGCAGGAAATGCAAATTCAAAAATTCAGTAAATGCTTGATTTGGAGGACGTAGCACCTGCAAGTTCTGACAACTACAACCCCTTTTTGGATCAACAGCTTATCTTAAAAAAAAAAAAACTACTGCTGGGCTTCCCTGGTGGCGCAGTGGTTGGGAGTCCGCCTGCCGACGCAGGGGACATGGGTTCGTGCCCTGGTTCAGGAGGATCCCACATGCCGCGGAGCGGCTGGGCCCGTGAGCCATGGCCGCTGAGCCTGCGCGTCCAGAGCCTGTGCTCCGCAACGGGAGAGGCCACAACAGTGAGGCCCGCGTACCGCAAAAAAAAAAAACAAAGAAACAAAAAACTACTGCTAAACATATTCTATCGGTCAACAGAGGAAAGGAATTTAGAAGGCAAGGGAAACAGGGGAAGAAGAAGAGAGCAACAAAGTTGCCCAGTTCTCTTGTGGCAGGATTCTTCAACAAGTTAAGATCATCTCTCAGGTATTTCTAAAAATTTAGTCCCATCCCTGTGATTATTAATAAAATTAATTACAGAATACAGTTATAAAAATATCCTCTTATTTAAAAAGGAAGATGGGACTTCCCTGGTGGCACAGTGGTTAAGAATACGCCTGCCAATGCAGGGGACACAGGTTCGAGCCCTGGTCTGGGAAGATCCCACATGCTGCAGAGCAACCAAGCCCATGCGCCACGACTACTGAGCCTGCGCTCTAGAGCCCGCAAGCCACAACTACTGAAGCCCGCATGCTTAGAGCCCGTCCTCCCCAACAAGAGAAGCCACTGCAATGAGAAGCACACGCACCAAAACAAAGAGTAGCCCCTGCTCTCTGCAGCTAGAGAAAGCCCGCGTGCAGCAACAAAGACCCAACGCAGCCAGAAATAAATAAATAAAATAAATTTATAAATAAATTAAATAAATAAAAAGGAAGATAATGCTTTTCATCCAGCATCAGGAAAAGCATAAAGTCATTCATTCTTCTAGTGATCCTTTCCTTCCTCCCTTTCAAACTGATGATCTGTCAACCAAAGAAATATACTTAAAAATAGGCCAATTGCATCATCAAAAAATCTACGAACAATAAATGCTGGAGAGGGCGTGGAGAAAAGGGAACCCTCTTGCACTGTTGGTGGGAATGTAAATTGATACAGCCACTATGGAGAACAGTATGGAGTTTCCTTAAAAAACTACAAATAGAACTACCATACGACCCAGCAATCCCACTACTGGGCATATACCCTGAGAAAACCATAATTCAAAAAGAGTCATGTACCACAATGTTCACTGCAGCACTATTTACAATAGCCAGGACATGGAAGCAACCTAAGTGTCCATCGACAGATTAATGGATAAAGAAGATGTGGCACATATATACAATGGAATATTATTCAGCCATAAAAAGAAACGAAATTGAGTTATTTGTAGTGAGGTGGATGGACCTAGAGTCTGTCATACAGAGTGAAGTAAGTCAGGAAGAGAAAAACAAATACCGTATGCTTACACATACATATGGAATCTAAAAAACAAAATGGTTCTGATGAACCTGGTGGGGGCAGGACAGGAATAAAGATGTAGACGTAGAGAATGGACTTGAGGACACTGGGAGGAGGGGGAAGGGTAAGCTGGGACGAAGTGAGAGAGTAGCACTGACATATACACACTACCAAATGTGAAACAGATAGCTAGTGGGAAGCTGCTGCATAGCACAGGGAGATCAGCTCGGTGCTTTGTGACCACCTAGAGGGGTGGGATGGGGCAGGGGAGGGAGATGCAAGAGGGAAGGGATACGGGGATATATGTATGCATATAGCTGATTCACTTTGTTATACAGCAGAAACTAACAACACTGTAAAGCAATTATACTCCAATAAAGATGTTAAAAAAAAAATAGGCCAATTGGATAGGGATGGGATATAATTGTGACAAAGGGCCAGAAGGAAACTAACTGCTACACATGGCGACTGAATCCATGAACTTTGTTCTCCTTAGGATATATCTCAATAGACAGTGTTACAAGAAATGTTCATAGTAACAAAGATATCACTAAAGATAAAGAAAAGTGGTTCAGGATACTGGGAGCCAAAAACCTGAAGTTCACAATGAGTACTCCCAAGTCAAATTATTTCTGTATCTGAAACCAGCATTCAAAATTTCTAGTACGTGTTAATTTACATATGAAAAATGGTGGAAAATATTTACTAAGAGAGCACTTGCTAGTAAACCTGGGTTTATGCCTAGCTGCTATGTGGAGAACTTGGTCAATTCATCAAACTTCTTTAGAACTTGATAATATCTATAACATGTTAAGCCATCCCTCAGAGATTGCTGCTACATTAGAGAACAGAATATGTCAGAGGAAGTTTAAACTCTTTGGAAGATGGCAAAAAATTAAAGATGGTGGTTAATGAACTCCTAGGCAGTTCATAGCTTTCCATAAGGGACAGCTGGTAGTACACAATACATCACAGTCTCAAACTCTCAAAGACACAAAAGAGCCACAGACTCACCTTACAAACTGATCTCGTCCACCCACTGCAAACTGGTGGGTATTGGCAGGATTCACATAGATTGTATACAGCCCCACCTTCTTCTCCTTTTCTTTTGTCACCACCAGTTTCCTTCAAGAGTAGAAACGTATATAAGTTATATTCTCCAAAAGATCCAGATAGTCAGGGCAAGTGAGAATAGAGACAGTAATGCACACACAGCTAATAAGAAACCAAACAGATTCTCACTTGGAAAGAAAGAAAGATGTGGTTTTGTTTGTTCATACATTGGAACAAGAAAAAAAAAACAAAACCCACCACAATATATATTTACTAAATGCTACTTTGGAGATGGAAAAAACACGTAGTAATTTTCTGGTGTTCCTCAAGGAGTATAAATTAAAGGTGTATGAAAGTATTGCTCCTCAGTAGCCTTAGCTTGAGTCCAATATGATGACAACCAATCATTAAAGAGACAATACTACCCACATCTTCCCATCCTTTACTTGTAAGTACATCTTCCCAACCATCTGGGAGCAGGGAGTGAGGGGAGGATGAATCACAGAAACAGTGGACAGAAAAGACCTTAAGGGGGACTTCCCTGGTGGTCCATTGGTTAAGACTCCGTGCTCCCAATGCAGGGGGCCCGGGTTCGATCCCTGGTCAGGGAACTAGATCCCGCAGGCATGCCACAACTAAGGAGTCAGCATGCCACAACTAAAAAGTCCAAACGCTGCAACGAAGATCCCTCATGCTGCAACTAAGACCCTGTACAGCCAAAACAAATAAAAATTAAAAAATAAACATTAAAAAAAAAAGGAAAAGATCTTAAGGTCAGAATCTATCTCCCAGATTCCAGAGAAATGTCATTTAAAACCCAGCTTTAAAAATGCACGATGAAAAACAACAAGCAACGGTTAATACAAAGGAAAACAGTATTAGTCTTCCCTTATTTGAAGCAAATTAGGAGCAGAGATTCTTGTCAAGACAGCTGTTTTTAATGCTGAAAAATTATTTCTAAATTATTCTTCTGGTTGTACCACAAAAAAAGGTGATTCTTAGGAGGGCATGGGACCCCGAGGAAACCTTTAAAATTTCAGAGTTTTAGCCAGAAGATTTTGGCCAAAGAGCCATAATTTTGTCCCACCTTAAGGGTGGCCCTATGAATACTCCTCCCAGATTGAAGCGTTCAACCTGTCAAATATGACATCATAAAGATTAGTAAATTTATAGGAAAAGGAAGACAGGCAAGGAAGGGACTGGGCTTTAGCTTGCTTGCTTTTTTTTTTTTTTTTTTTTACTGCTGAATAATATTCCATTATCTGGATATACCACAGTATATCCATTCACCTACTGAAGTACATCTTGGTTGCTTCCAAGTTTTGGCTATTATGAATAACAGCTTTCATTTTTGATTCTAAGCTTTTGCTAATTTCTGGTGCTTACAGAAAATGAAAGAACTATAACTATGACAATAAGTTTCTTTGTAAATGATGTTAGCATCCTCTCTGAATGGTCAAAGTCACTCCATCCTAGACTGCTCTAGGCAAAGGAGAAATTTAATTTTAAAATCTCTGCAGCCTTCCATTAAAAGAATAGTATACAAAGGTCATTAAAAATAAATGTCATTAGGGAAAACACAAATACACACATACCCAAAACACAAGGCAGAAAACAAGTCAGAAAAGAGTTTCAGGAACAAAACTAGCAATGGAGAAGAGGCAGCTCTAATTGGGCTTTAGATATGGAAGAGGAATAGGAGCAGCTGCTGCTCTTTTTCAGAGAAACATCTCATTTCCTCAGCAATTTGGATTTTTAGAAGGAGAGGGTCAGACAAACATAACAGTTATCATGCAGAAGCAAAATGAAGAAAGTGAGGGGATAGATTATGAAGTACTGGCTCCACTGTCATCTAATCCTGACAAAGAACTCAATCTTCTATGCCTCCATTTATTCACCTAAAACAAACAATTCTCTCTCCTAATGCATAAATGCACAGAGCACCTTGAGCCCTGTGGGGAAACTGCAGAGGTGATATAAAAATGATTGATAATGGCAGCAGGAAAAAAAAAAGTTTTGACACCAGAGCAAGGCAGCACACAAAGCCATATGAAACAAATTTACCAAATTCTGCCTTAAAATTTGCAGTTTTTAGCGAGCTGGTACGTTCCAGGAAAAAGGGAAAAACAATTACAGATCAAACCAACGGATTCCTCTGAAGAATATCTCAAACTAGCTTCCGCTGGCTAAATGAATATCCCACCCACAGCTCCAAATCCAACTCCTCCTATGATGTTAGCCAATATCACCAGCTTCCAGAGACTCAGCTATTATGTACATACAAAAGAAAAATTCCCCTATGCCAACTTCACACAAAAAATGCCTCTGATATAAGCAGATGTTCAGACACCAGCTTAACACATACGGATACACATTCTAGCCATGACTTTCACATTCAGTCCTCTCACCTCATTCTAGCCTTCCACTAATTCAACCCCTAAAGTAAAAACTTTCTTAAGGCCAGAATCTGGACCTCCTCCTACTCTAAGTTTCTCCTATGTTCCCCCTTTTAGTTTCTATCCCACCTATTACTGCTTGCACCTAGATACAGTGATCAACTCTCAGCCAGATTTTCTGCTTACATCTTTTCACTACACATTCAATAATCTGCCAGTCATTTACTCTGCCCATTACTTGAAACAGATTCCCAATTTCTTGTGGCTTAACAGTAGTTTTCCTCTGAACCTGATCCATAGGATCTCATTCAGCTTCACAACACTCTACCAGAGCAGACCAAACAAACTCATATCATTTTCTCCATCTTTGCCCTTCCACTCCCCTCTGGAAAACTTGCTAATGTTCCATTATCATCACAGAATCATGGAACTTGAGAACTGAAAATAACAAACATCATTCAGTTTAAGAGATTTTTCTCAAAGCTATATAACTGCAGGCTAGTACTAGAAGGCAGATCCCTTGTCACCCAGGCCTGTTCCCTTTCCAGGAGAAATCCATTCATTATCTCTCAATCTTCATCCTCTTAAGTTTTATATAAATAACCAGTATATCCTTTCCACAAGCCAAAAACATTTCCATCCTTTAACCACTATTTTAAATTCTTCACTTTCTAGACAACTTTTTGTATACTTATCTCTCTAAAAATAAAAGTCTAATAATAATCAGCCTTAAGATTATATTCCCTATATTAACTTATATTTTACTTGTATGCTATGTAAATTAGTGACACCCCTTACTCAATATTGGTACTGACATGTAAGATTTAAGATAATTTTTAAGGGGGGAGAGTTCTGAAAAGTTGAAATCTTGAGTTCTTCCTCACTTTGTGATCCTAGAATAAACTTCCAGAATGGCATAAAAAAAAAAAATAAAGATAGTTTTTAAGATTAACAATACAGTAAATAATGTAGATTATCTATCAACTAGGTAGTCGTTAAACAAACTGGTACACCAATGCTATGACACAGATGTCACGGTTAAAAATGAGGTAGGCCATAGGGACTTCCTTGGCAGTCCATGGTTAAGACATTGCCTTCCAACGCAGGGGGCATGGGTTCAATCCCTGGTCAGGGAGCTAAGATCCCACATGCCTCTTGGCCAAAAAACCAAAACATAAAACAGAAGCAATTGCAACAAATTCAATAAAGACTTTAAAAATGGTCCACATAAAAATAAATAAAATGTTTAAAAAGAAAAAATTGGGTAGGCCTTTTTGCTCTGACATAGAAAGCTCTCCAAAATACATCATAATGTGAAAAAAGTAAATTGCAGGAACATATGTAAGTTTATATACACGTACAATTACCCCATGTTGGAGGGAAAAGTGTACATGTATATAGTAAGATACATAAATGTATACAAAAAGGATTGAAAAGGTATTCAAAATTTTTAACAATGGTTATCGATAGCTAGAAAAGTGGGGGGCAGGGGAGGTATACATGAGGGAACATTTACATTTTGTCCATATACTTCATTATTTGAGCTTTTAAAACAAGATATATTTGTTTATTATAAGAGCAATAAAAATGAAAAAAGGAAACTGAAATAATTAGTAGCTACAATTCAGTAAGTCCAACCATGGTGCCAGACACTATGCTGAGGTATCAAACACATTTATCAATAATCCTCACAGAAACCAGAAAAAGAGAGGATAAGACTGACTGATTATACCCATAGTGAGGCTGAAGGAACTTAAGTTCAGAAAGGTTATACAGGTCATTACTAGTAGTGCCCAAGTTGAGATTTGATCTAGGTCTGCCTGGATCCAAATAAGATGCTATGCTCTTTCTACGATATCACACAGCTAAAAGGGGATATAATTTACCTGAGTCTCCGATTCATGTAAAAGTGAGCTGTGATATGATAGAGTTCTACTATAGCTACCAATATTTTTGTTCAAGAATTATCATTTAATTTTTACATTTCTACACAAAATTGAAGTGAAAACTACATAGGAGCATATCTCTAAGTTGCTAGGAACATGCTTCTTGTGGGGAAGTTGAGTGGCACCCAAGTGAACGGAGAGTGGAAGATCATCCAGTTATTAAAGCCCACATATAATAAGATAACTGAACCCTGCTTTAGAAATGAAGATAGGCGAATAGTATTTTACTGCTGAGAAAGAGACAACAACAAAGAAGTAAGGAATTCCCCTAAACTCATCTGTTTCTTATCATAAATACAAAGGAACCATTCTGATGGACCAGAGAGTTGAGCATTACCTAGGATACATGCAATATTTTCAAAGCCAAGAAATCCAATTCTGTAAAAATACTATTGCTATACTTACGAAGCTGGCCGGTCTTGTCTGAGGTCAATGGTGAAGACAACTGCATCTTCACCTGCAGATAGGAACGTACAGGGAGAGTCTGGTTCCAGGGCCAACTGAAGGAGAAAAAAGGGAAAGGATGAGGTTTCTAAAGATTAAAATTAGAGGTTGTCTAACTCATTCCTTTATCTTTACGAAGGGCTGCATTTAAAATGTCTCAGCAAGAGAAACATCTGCCTTTTTTGTTGTAAAATCCCAGGGAAGAAGATAATTTAATAAGCCCATTCTCTCTTGCTGTGTGAATTATTCACAGTTTGTTTATCCTATACAAGTCAAAGCACAGGTGATTTGCTATTTTAATTAAGTCTCCAAGGGATCTGAACAGTGATACCAAAGGAAAACACTGCCATTAGAGCTCATCCTCAAAATCAATTCCACACTCTCAGGTGGGGAGAGAAATGGCACCCAAGTTTCATTCCCTACAGCTTAGTTCTAAAAGTTAGTTATCTAGTGGGTTGGGGGTAGTCTTAAGAATCAAAGAAATAGGTAATTTTCGTATTTCTTGAGCCATGGGCGAGGAAAGCATACTCCAGGTCCACCTACATATTTGCTTAGGGTTTGTAAAAAAAAAAAAAAAAAAAAAAAAAAAAAAAGAGGACCATCCTCTTTCCACGGCATGGAAGAAAACAGTGCCTACTCTGAGACCAGGCAGTTCTTGGCTCCTCACTGGCTGCCATCATGATTATTTGGCCTATATTTCCAGCTCTAAATAGGGCTTCCAGAAATAGTACTGTTTATGCACTGAGAGTTGTGAGCAGAAAAGCTGGAGCTCTCACATATGAGAAGCCAACAGCTAGCACCTTAGAGCTGTTAAAATGTTCTAAATACAATAGGAGTAAATTTTAAAGGTTTGGAAGGCACAGGAGACCTCAAGGATCTCCAAACCAACCATGGCTCAGCTTAGGAGTTAAATATTATCAGGTGAATGTTGCATGTGCAAGATCTAGAAATCTCTCAAATACTTGCCTTCTGAGAAGTTTACTGTGGCTGCTTTTTCTCCCATCTTACCCACAAATCCTAGGACTGAAAGAAGTGATGGAGGTGACAACAAAGGGGACACAATGGACAGAGATACTGGAGGGCTTTGGCTGAGATCCACAGAGGAGCTGAACTGCACAACCTTTGGGGCAAGGGCTTACTTACCTTGTGGGATGCTCCCTTGTGCTGGGCCACACGCTTTGTATTCTTGCAGCACTGTGTAGCAGACAACTCTGCTACCCGAACCTGCCCATCACGGGCACACATGGCCAGGGTGGAATCGCCACTGTTAGGAAGGAACTTGGCCTGGGATGTTAAGAATAAAAAAAGGGACAAGAGAAATTTAAGAGGTGAATTTGAGAGGGGAAAACATGATGACAACCCCAAATCATCTGCTTTTGCTACACAACAGCTGGAAACTTAGACCTCCTGCTCTATACAGTTGGCTCAAGTCCAATTTCTTCCAAGGGTTAAAGGAGAGGAAAAGAAAAAATTTCTGATATGAGAGGATTTCTGTTGATTTTGGAAGGCTGAACTGGTATGAGTGCTCAGGTAAACTAGGACTATACCCAGTAAGAAAGAAAGGTAAGGGAAAAAGGAGAAAATCTTCCTTGATTCAGGAAGTAAACATAAACTTGCTGCAAAGAAAAAGGAAACTAGAAGGGATATTGGGGAAGGAAAGAGAACATGCTTAGGGATAAATGGCTAGTACCATATGATGGATGGGGCTGGTAAGTAAAACTTCCAGAGAATAACAATATTAACAGTATTTATCAAACGTTTATTAAGTACCAGGCATGGCTCTAACTGCTTAGCTTCTACTGTTATTTAATCCTCATAACCCTGTATGTTATTAGCCCTATACTATAGGTAAATAAACTGAAGACAGAGGTTAAATAAACTTGCCCAAGATCACACAGCTAGTTAAGGGGTTGGACCAAGATTTAAACTCAACTAGACTGGTTCAAGAGCCTCTGCTCTTGTATTATAATGCCTCCTAGCACGGCATTTAGTGCCTTCCTGATGATTTCCAAGCATCCTTCCTATTATAATGAGGCTTCTAACAGTCTCTGTGCTCAATGAAACAAAAGGGTGCCATGAGTCTTTCAGTGTATTTAACTCCTCTAAGTCATTATGGGAGCCAAGGAAGGACCGAGTCCTGATATCTAATTCCTACCACAACTCACTATCACTCCTACTCCAGGCAGCAGCTCAGGTTTGTCTAACTCGTGCCTGATTTTCTCAGTTGCCAATCTGCTCCCTCGCCTCACCTGGAAGACATTGCTTTTGTGGCCGCTCTCAAAGTCCAATACTGGCTGTCGCCGCACCCAGTCCCAAACCACCACTTTCAGGTCATCGCTGCCACTGGCCAGCCAGGTGCCGCGCTGGTTAAAGTGCAGGGTATTAACACAACCAGTATGGCCCTCAAGCCCATGCTGCAGGCGGAAACGCTGCACAAAGACTCTTGCCCCACAAGCCTCGTACACAAAGCGGGCACTTGAACCCAGCTCCCGCTCCCGAAGGGCAGGAAGGGCTTGCCAGCGAGGTCGGGGCAGGACTGACGTCTCCGAGGACACCCAGTCCTCCAGGGCCCGCTCATCATCTGATGAGTCCTGGTCACGGTTGGCCCGCTTGCGCTGTACACGACGACGAGGATGCTCTTCTTCCTCCTCTTCTTCATCCTCTTCTTCCTCTGAGCGGTCATGGACTTGGTTTTCATCATTGATGGAGTAATGGCCAGTGTCCTCCATGCTGTCAGAGTCCTTGTCTTCACCTGAGCTCTCTGTATCTGTGCCTCGACTTTCTGTGCTGGTGCGGTTGGGGCCACCATCATCCCCGGTCAAGCTCAAGCTCAGGTCTGAGGCCTCCACTTCAATGCCTGAGGATGTCTCCCTCCCCTCCTCAGCACCAGACATCTCCTCTGGACTGCTAGACAGGCTTCCTGCATGTTAGTGAGGAATAGGTAGGTGAGGGGGAAAAATAAGGAAATAAGATGGTGAGCAAAAGGATTCCCATTCCTTAGTCTAAAAAACCATCACACCAAAAGACCCAGAAACCAACTTTGGTCAAAATGTTTTCATTACATATGCTTATAAACAGTACCTTCTGAGACGGAATCTTGAAAAGATTAAAACCAAAGTCACACACAAATAAAGAACTGCAGGACAACCAAAGATTATAATAAATTCTCAAGAAGCAAAGCATTGGCAGATTTTATAAAAGTATGCCTGATACAACTACCTTAGGCTCTATTTTGCTAGATGGGCATCCATTAGTTATAACACATAATGAAGCTGAACATAAGAAAAAAGAACAGCCATCCCTGGGCTTCCCTGGTGGCACAGTGGTTAAGAATCCGCCTGCCAATGCAGGGGACACAGGTTAAAGCCCTGGTCCAGGAAGATCCCACATGCCGCGTAGCAACTAAGCCCTTGTGCCACAAGTACTGAGCCTGCGCTCCAGAGCCCACGAGCCACAACTACAAACCCGCACGCTGCAACTACTGAAGCCCGTGTGCCTAGAGCCCATGCTCTGCAACGAGAAGCCACCCAATGAGAAGCCCGTGTGCCGCAACGAACAGCAGCCCCCGCTTGCCACAACTAGAGAAAAGCCCGCGCGCAGCAACAAAGACCCAATGCAGCCAAAAATAAAAATAAATAAATTAAAAAAAAAAGAATGGCCACCCCCAGGAAGAGTTGGACTATTTACCACTTCGAGAAAGCACCACTACCTCCCACCTCTTAAACCCTACAGTTTCTTCCCCCGAGGTTTTAAAATCCACTAAGAATCCAGAAGGAAGTGCAAGGGACAAGTGGAAATTGTGACCATTTGAATGGCTTCTTGCTCTCTTTTTTGCTGATAAATGTATTCCGCCTTACTTACATTAATTTAATAATCGTAATACTAGTTTTAGATATAGGAATTCTAGTGAGACAAAGTTTTAACAGGAAGCATAAATAAAATTGATAAAAAGCAGGGCTATTACAGCAGGACCTGAAAAGAAAAGTTCATATTCTAGGTCTGCCATACTGATAGTTATAAAATAACTGGGTCACTTTGAGCAATATAATCCCCAAAATTAGATACTGAATTCTCCTATCTAACAGCCAAATCATATTCTAGTGAGCACTTTGGCAATGTTCTAGGGTCAAAAGGACCACAACTTCCAAACTAAGGTCAAGAGGTAAAGAAAGGAAGGGGGTGAATAAGGATTTTAAACCTGCTCCTGGCCTCCTTTCCTCAGATGACAATAAATTTTATCTTGCCAGAAGTAAAGGCTATTAGGTAGGAAAGGCTGACCAGCTATGTGTGACTGATATAAGCTATTCAACTCCAATATCACATTGATGTTTAAGGATTCAAAATGGGAATATCTTCTTGTTTAGTCATCTGAATTAGAGCAGTAATTTCTGAAGATCTTTGAAGCAATGGAACTTCTTTTCAATGAACTCTTAGGCAAAGCCCAATAAAGAAAACAGATAAACAATACACACACTTTTGGTTCAAGCAGTGACAGAAGGTTGGGAGACACACAAACAGCTCTTTTCAAAAAGCACCTCAACTAAGAGCACAGTGTGAAAACGACTAGGAACTGGAAGAAAAAGGGGGAAAGTGCAGCAATTTGCTCCCAGGAACTACATTTGCTGAGGCTGCTGTATATGCTGAGAAAGATTAATAATTGTGGTTTTTGAAATGAAATTGGGTTTGAGATTGGGAGTGGTGAGAAGGGATAAAATGTCACACCCATCACTTCTGTGAAGAAGAAAAAAAAATGAAACATCAAAACTCCTAGCATTTATTGTTAAAATTAAGATGACTTTGGGGGCCTTACCACATTAAGATAAGGGCCAGAGCATATCACAAGCTCAGCAAGAGGACACTAACAGTCAATGACCAAGATAATAGCTACGGGTTGGCAAATTTTTCCTGTAAAGGGCCAGATAATAAAAAGTTTAGGCTTCTAAACTTTGGACCATATGGATGTATGGCACAACTACTCAACTCCACTGCTGTAGCACAAAAGTAACCATAAATACTATGTAAATAAATGCAGCATGACTGAGTTCCAGTAAACTACAAAAACAGCAGCCCGCAGGCCTGGGGATTTAGCCTGCAGGCCATAATTTGCCAATCCCTGATCTAGCTAATGGCCAAACTCCAAATCAATTGTATACCTCCAACCCCTCTAGAATCCTGTGCCTTTCAACTAAGCCCAGTGAAAAATCTGAATCACTCTCCTTTACAGAAGATAAATGAACACCAGTGGTAAGAAAAGAACAAAGGGACAGTAAAACAGCATGCTGAAAATCTCCCTTTCCCTTACTCACTTCATTGCTCTACCAAACACGTCAACTAGAATTTAGATGATAATCTTAACCTACAAGGTGCTGAGGAATGCTGAACACTATGCTGCCCAACTATATCCATTTGAAGGACCTTCTCTAGTTTGGAAGTTGGCTCAGAGTGGATGCACTGGTCAAATAACCCAGGTAGTAGCTATACTCTACCAGAATCATGATATTCTGCCTTCAAATCTGCCGTAGACCCAGTGATTTAATACTTGGTAGCACTGGTGGAAGGAAGGAAAGGAAGCAGGGAGGGAGGGAGGGAGGAAGGGAGGGAAGGAGGGAAAAAAAGAAAGGAAGAAAGGAAGGAAAGGAAAAAAAGGAAGAGAAGAAAAGAAAAAGAAAGAAAAAAGCCCCAATTGCAGCTATTTATAACTTCATCTCTTATCTAATATCTCTACTGAACTATGATCTACCATGAAAAGAGACCTCTCCTTATAACTGGGGAGTCTTGCCTTCCCAACAACTCCCTTGGTTCCACCACCAATTGGATCTTCTTTTTCTCCTTTATTAACAGCATCTCTTAGGTTTTGTCCACCCTTACAAAATTCCAAACCACTTGACCTCTTAGAGGGACAACTCTATTATTGATCTTCTGAAAACAATCAGATAAAAGCTGAAGGAGCAAAAGTACCAGGTAGTCCAAGGTGTTTCCTGTGTAGTTTCCTACACTCAAAACAACACAGGAAGAGTTCATTCTTAGGAAAGATTTCCTTCCCTCCGCTAAAATTCAGGTCTCCACTCTCTTTGCGGGAGAAGAACCTCAGTCGATAGCAAAAATAGCTTCACCTTCATTATGGCCCCTTACCATTAGCTAAGTCTGTTTTGCCATCTGTGCTGCTCCCTTTGCTGGACATCTTGAATGATGTTTACTGCAGCCAGCCTGGATCGAGAAGAGTAAGAAAATGAAACAATTAGGAAGCAATCTGGGAAAGATGATAAAAGGCACCAGGAGATTTAACAATGTACAGCCTTTGTCATTTTTACAAAATTGATTTTTTTGTGTGTTCTCAGCAGGACTTCTCAGCTGCTGAAAATTATGCCAGATATTATCCCCCCATGTCTAAATTCCATAAAGAGACATATCTTTGGGAGGCTAACTGCCATCTCTTCTCACTGAGTAACTGGCAGTGATTTTTCAGATGGGAAAGGAGGAGCTGAAATAAATCCTGGAACAGCAGGTCTATATCAAGTGACATGTATTGCAAGCAAGCAGAGTCTTAACTCAATACAAAAAGCTAGCTTCAGCACTACCCTCTAAGGCAAAAAGCTTCTGTTGTAAATAATCGTCGTATGTATCCACAAACTCTATGAAACACTTGTCTTCACAACATGAAGAGGAAGGTCAGACTCTGAATATCATTTCACACACAGAACAGCAGAGGTAGAAGAAACTGAGCGCTTGGCATAACAGCCTGAGCTTTATGGTCATTCAGATGCTTAGCTTCAAACATACAGGCACAGATATTAACTAAGGATTATAAGAAGCAGAGTCAAATTAGAACTCAGGAGTATCCTACCCCTAAAAAAGAACCTAAAAGGTTTTTTCTTCCCTTTTATGACTAGTAAGTCAGTCACCAAGTGCAAAGCTGGAGAAGAAAGTGCAACATTTCCATTAAAACCATCTCAGTCCATTTCATAAAATGGCAAACACTATTTCACCTAGTTCCACCAACTTTCACCAGGTTTGTCTGTTTAGCAAAGCCCTAACTAGGAGTCGGGGTACCTAGCTTTATTCCTTTTATACCACTATAATACAGTCATTATTTTTTCAGGGCCTCACTCCCACCTCAAGCAAAGTCCAAAGAGCAAAGAATAATATTATTCAGACCAGAAATCTGTTAAGCCCTTTCAGTGCCTTGGACAAAAGGCACTGAAAAGACAAAGTATGATTATGACTCCACTCCTTGTACCCAGGCACACTGGCCTCTAATCTTTCAACAGTCCTTTCATTCCCATAACAATTATCCCAGAAGCAGCTCCATCCTTATCTTTACCCCCTTCTCTCCTCTACAAAAATCCAAGTTGCTTCAAAAAAATATTTTAAAAAGTTTCCTCTGCCAAGAGACAGCTGCCCAAAGCTTGCTCACATTAGGCCAGGGTGGGGGAGTAGAAATAATGCAAGAGCAGGACTGAGGCTGAGTTTGAGGGAGGGACACCTGGAAGGGTGATGATGAAAGACAATGCCAACAAAAAACAGATTTGTGAAGCCACATAAAGAAAAACAGTGAAGAGCTGTTTGCAGAGCAGGCTGTTTTCCTCCTCCTACTTCAATGATGTATTTTTGTACAGCATTCCTCACACAACACTTGTTTTTTTCCTCTCAGTAGTCCCTGTTTATATTCTTTAGTAGCTCAGCAATATCTTCTTCCTCACCTAGGGCTTAAATTAGTTACATTAACTGCAAAAGTTCTATGAAGCAGGGAAAACAACTGTACTACCTTAAGATTAAAAACTAAGGTCATAGGCATAACTTATGGTCAACTGAGAAGAGAACTGATGTTTTCTCACCTCCAGAATCAAAACTGTCAACCACACCATACTTCCCATCTCACTGTTATCCACTCCTAGCGAAGAAGTATTGAGCAGCTCCAGAGACCCCTTCTCAAAGCTGAATCTCATCAACTTCTACAGAAGCCCAGACTGCCTGAACTTTAGACTCATAGTGGCTCTAGAAAACACATTTGCTGGGCAGGAGGCGCCAAATGCCTAATGCTTACCTAGCTCTGAGAACCACTTCTCAGAAAAGGAGAGCCATGAGGTTGAACCTATACCCAGAGGTTGTAAAGCTCATCTTCTGGGAAATTGGTTTAAGGTTCTTGCAAAAAGCGATCTTTTGTTTGAGAAAAAAAGTTGACAGAATTTATTCCTAAATTCAGAAACAGAACAAAACCTGTGAATGCTTACGTCAACTCTGTTTAATCACCAAGCTGATAGGCAGAGAGCTTCTAAAAGTCACATTTTAGGGGCCACAGAGTTTAGTAAAATTAGTGCTAGGCTGAAAATTGGAAGTCCAGGGTTCTAGTACTAGCTAAGGTATTAACAAACTTTGTGATGTGACCTTGGATGTGCTACTTAATCTTCTCTGGGCTTCATTTTCTTCTTTTGTAAAACAGTATTAGTAATTCCAGAGATGGTACAGTTAAGCAAAATTTTATGTTAAAACTTCTGCAGAAGGACACTCTTAGAGCAGTGATCTCAAAACTGATTATGAACTTCTATCAGTGAAAACTTTGAGCATGAACCCACATTTAATCAATTCACATTAAATATTAAGCTTGATTTTTCTAGAAAAAACTTAAAATTTCAACATTCCCTCCCTATACACCACTGGATCATCTTCCATATCCCTTGGAGTACATACATTCCCATTTTGGGGGACCACGTCTCTAAAAAGCCAAGAAACGTCGATGACATTGATAAAATACCATTACTTTGGGGATGAGTTGTTATCGTATAAATGTCTGTCAAAATGAAGAAACTTAAAACCATCTCAATTCTGGGGTAGAAATTAGAGTAAGTGCCCAAATTAAAGCAGGCTAAGGTGCTATGACTGTGCCCTAGGTCTTAATTAAGTATAAGAGTCACTCTATAATTTCTTCCATCACCAAAGAATACAACCTTATTTTATAATCTGAGGTAGGGACCATATCTGACCCAAACTTAAATTACCTTCTTCACTCTTTAATGCACTCCATTCCCAACAAATCCACTGTTTTTACCTTGATCAATTTCCATGTAAAATCCAGTTCAGAGCAAACCAATCTGAGCTTGGAAGAGCTGATGAGCTCACTGCCCCAGGTAGCTGGGGGAGTTTAATTAGATTAGCTCTACTGCCTGTGCTCTAAAAATAACCACAACCCCTGCCAAAGTGAAGGTTAAAGAGTAAACTATTGGAGGATGGAGAAAAAAGACCCAGGTGTCATTTTAATTTCTATCTAAGAATTCCAGTGACCTAGATTCCTCCTGTCTTAATAAGAAAAAGGCCTTAAATTTTAAACCAAATACATGACAAAATATTAACTAAAAATCAAGCAGAGGGGGAGTTACAATATGATGTAAGAGTACTTTGTGGAAGAGGCACCAAACATCTCTTATTTAAAACCAGTGGGGCTGCTTTCTTATCCTAATATTGATGAAAGATTTATACAAGAAACCAGGTATACTAGAACAACAGGACATCCAAATTTAAAAAAAACTCGACTTGGACATTGTACAATATACAAAAAGTAACTCAAAATGGATCATAGACCTAAATGTAAAAGCTAAAACAATACAACTTCCAGAAGAAAAACAAAATAGATAATCTTTGTGACATCAGGTTAGGCAAATATTTCTTGTTATTTTGGCCATACCGTGAGGCATGTGGGATCTTAAGTCCCTTGACCAGGAAACGAACACGCGCCCCCGGCATTGGAAGTACAGAGTCTTAACCACTGGACCACCGGGGAAGTCCCCTAGGCAAGTATTTCTTAAGATATAATGCAAAAAAGCACAAACCATGAAAGAAACAATTAATTAACTGGACATATCAAAATTAAAAATCTAGTCTTCAAGAGACACTTAAAAAAACGAAAAGACAAACAATGAACTAGAAGAAAATATCTGCAAAAGACATATTTGAGGGCTTCCCTGGTGGCGCAGTGGTTGAGAGTCCGCCTGCCGATGCAGGGGGACACGGGTTCGTGCCCTGGTCCGGGAAGATCCCACATGCCGTGGAGCGCCTGGGCCCGTGAGTCATGGCCGCTGAGCCTGCACGTCCGGAGCCTGTGCTCCGCGACGGGAGAGGCCACATCAGTGAGAGGCCCGCGTACCGCAAAAAAAAAAAAAAATACATATTTGACAGCAATCGGAATATATTTAAAATCTCTCACAACTAAATAACAATCCCTTGAAAAAGATGATCAACATTATTAGTCATTAGGAAAATAAAAATTAAAAACCACAATGAGAATCCTCTACACACCTATTAGAAGTTAAAAATTTTTTAATAATAATAATGAAAGTTTACTTTATCAAGTGCTAACAAGGAGTAGAACAACGAATGTCTCACACACTGCTCAGAGAAAGGTAAAACGGTAGTTAGTAGTCACTTCGGAAAACAGTTCGGCAGCTTTTTTTTTTATAAAGTTAAACATACACTTACCATACAACCCAGGAATCCTACCCAGGTATGTACTCAAGAAAAATGAAACTATATATCCACCTAAAAATCTAAATGTAAATGTTTTAGTGGCTTTACTTAGATCCATCAAAAACTAAAAACAAGTGGTTTTCAGCCAGGTCATGGATAAAAAAATTGTGGTCCATCACACAATGAACTACTGACATATACAGCAACATGAATGGATCGCAAATGTGTTATGCTAAGTGAAAGAAGCAAGACTCAAACAGCTACATAATATGACTCCATTTGTAGAATGTTCCAGAAAAGATAAACTATAGGGACAGAGAGCAAATCAGTCATTGCTGGGATTTGGGGAAAAGGAACTAACTACAAACAGTCATGAGAAAACTTTCTGGAATGATTAAAATGTTCTATGCCTCCATCACGGTGGTGTTACATGACTATGCATTTGTTAGAATCCAAAGAATGGGTCAGTGAAACAAAAGGTAAATTTTACTGTATGTAAATTATCAATCAATCAATCAATCTGGCCAGAAAAGAGAATGAGAGTGTGGGGGGAGGGGGGGAGAGAATCATGCAAAGTGTTAAATGACAGATACAACCCAACAATTAAAAATACTAGATTCTCAAGCCTGTGAATATTAATAGAAGTTAGCTAACACTGGTCAATAGGCCACAATAAATGAGAGCAAAATGTCCAGTCTTCTTGCTTGAAAATTAAAATGTGGAAGAATTTTTGCTGCAAACAAAGCTGCCTTATCAGAACCACATTAAAGGCAAGATGAATCCTGAACTCATAAAAAGTCTTCAACCCTACTGTCTAGGTGACAACTAAGAATATCAGAAGCTTAAAGTAGTCCAAAGTAGTTCTAACGGTTGTACTATTAATTTGTATACATATGCTTTTTATTTTTATTTTTAAAATTTCTCTCAAGTTCATTTTAACTCCTTTGGATTCTAGGGTCTATGGAAACTGGTATGATAACTCTACCTTACCTCAGGTTCAATGGAAACATCAACTTGTAAATAATATTTCTGTCCTTGATCCCTTTACTAAGACCTGAACTCATGCTCAGTGAGTTCCCTTGAGTTACATAATCTCAGCATTCTCTTGGGTCAGTCCAGCTGGGTCAGTCCAGCTGCCTCGTTTGGCATGTCTCATTCTGCAACTGAAGTGCCCAACTCTCTTACACAGACACCCATGTTTAAATGAGACAAGGTTTCAGAATTTCCTCTTCAAGTGAAAGGTGATGGTAGAAACTACTTCAATTATTAGTAAGACATATCTGAGAGCCACACAATCCCTGGTTCCTCTTGGGAGGACAGATGTCCCACAACACTCATGACTGAACAGCTGTTCAGGGTTGATCTCCATCCAAAGTACAAATTTGCTTTTCAGTCTTAGGTCCCACAGTCCATCTGGAATCAACCAGTCCTATTTTTCTCCAGCCCCAGTTTTTGCTTTTAAGCTGAAATGGCTCAATTTAAATTCATTCTCCTTACCTTACTGCTTTTCTACTTCACAATAAACACTTCTCCAAGCCAACTTTCCCAACTCCTGCTGCCAGCCCCACTCTAACAGTACAGTGTTTATTAATCAGACAGAGAACTTCAGACACTGAATTCAAAGGATGACCCCAAGGAAACTGAAATTCATACTACATGAACATGTTTACAGGGGGGCAGGCCTTTAGTTCTGGGCTACTCTCTATTAAAGTACTCAGAGGAGTTAAATATACTACACTGTCTCCTCTGGTAAGCGGGACAGAGGAGCAGAAACAATAAATGTTTCTGGATCAGGGAAATTAATCTCTATTCCTATCTTGCAGAAGATGTAACAGCACTGGGTAACCCAACTGTACAGCAGCTCTAGCCTCCCTTTTTTATCTAAATTATAGGCCTCTGGCACCACCCAGTGGCCCATTTGTACAGAGACATGCTAGTAATGCAACAATGTACAAGGCAATACAGGATCTACAAATATAAATAAGGCAGTCATAGTACCTTTTGTAGCCAATAAGCAATTAGAAAAACAGGTATACAACTATGATACAAGAGACACAAGTGTCAGTACCATTTAAAAAAAAAAAAAAAGGAATTTCCTAGCAGTCCAGTGGTTAGGACTCAGCTCTTTCACTCCCATGGCCCGGGTTCAATCTCTAGTCAGGGAGTTAAGATACTGAAAGCCAAGTGGCGTAGCCAAAAAAGGAAAAAAAAAAGAAAACATGAACAGAATGTTGTTGTAGTTCAACAGAGTAAAGGATTATGTTTAGTCAGGGAGAAAGGAAAAGCTTCCATGGAGAAATTAGCTTTTAAACTGGACTTTGAATGAAGGAGAGGATTTCAATGGGTAGAACTGAGGAAGCTATTCCATCAGGAACACCATGAGAAAAGACATGGAAGATGAAAAACCTGATTATGTTCAACAAAATACATGGGTAGTCTGGCTTGGCTAGATGCTGGGGTACAGTTCATTAGTTAAGAAGTACAGTAGGGCTTCCCTGGCGGCGCAGTGGTTGAGAGTCCGCCTGCCGATGCAGGGGACGCGGGTTCGTGCCCCGGTCCAGGAAGATCCCACATGTCGCGGAGCGGCTGGGCCCATGAGCCATGGCCACTGGGCCTGCGCGTGTGGAGCCTGTGCTCCGCAATGGGAGAGGCCACAGCAGTAGAAGGGTGTGTGTGTGTGTGTGTGTGTGTGTGTGTGTGTGTGTGTGTGTGTGTGTGTGTGTGTGTGTGTGTGTGTGTGTGTGTGTGTGTGTGTGTGTGTGTGTGTGTGTGTGTGTGTGTGTGTGTGTGTGTGTGTGTGTGTGTGTGTGATCAGGAAGATTTTGTTAAGGATAATAAGATGGACTGAAATGTACAGTTGCCAAAGTTAAGAAGCAATGAGACCCTTAGGCTGATGGCAGAGGAAATTAAAGGAATGGGGTCAACGTGTGAAACACTGTAGAGGCAGAATTGATAGAATTTGGCTCAATGAGCAGTAACAAAGCTCAAAAAAGACAAGTTTGAGTCTGGGTGCACAGAGGAAATCAAGTACCATAAACGAGAGACTGGCATGTGGGGGGAAGAGAGGAATTTGATTTTGATTATGTTTAAAATCCAAGTTGACATGTCAGGAAAGTAAGTGGAAAATCAATGTATGTCTGAAATCTGAGAAATAAATTAGGGCCAGAGATACAGGCTTGAGAATTATTTGTACAGATAAGCTTCAAAATCAAATCCCTTGTAAATTATACCTCACTAAAAAAACAAAACAAATAAATTAAGGACTCAAGAAAGGAAAAAAATCTTGGGGAATACCTACCCTTGGAAAAAAGAAAGAAGAGGGAGAGAAATGCTCAGGGAAGTTGAAAGAGTAACAGTTTTAAATGACCTGGAAGTCAAGAGACGAAAAGGTTTCAAGAAAGTGGGGATGGTTCTTGTTTCAGATGCTACAGAGTACAGAAAGGTGCAAACTGAGAAAAGGCTGTAAGACTCAGAACTGCTTTTCCATGGAATTACCTCAGGAATTGAGTGAGAATGCTGGTTTTCTCCCTATTCAAGTATCATAAAATAAAAGGATTCAGCTATCTCTTCAGTTAAGTCCATTAAAATTATTTCCATAAAAAACTTATTAGGCTACCAATTAATCATAACCTGAGATCCATGTTTAAACACTTCAAAAATGTGTTCATTCATATTGTCATTTGGACAGACCTTTTATACTTTAAATACACTTTTTTAAGAAGTACTGATGGACTTCCCTGGTGGCACAGTGGTTAAGAATCCGCCTGCCAATGCAGGGAATACGGGTTTGAGCCCCAGTCCAGGAAGATCCCACATGCCACAACTAAGCCCATTCACCACGACTACTGAGTCCGTATGCCACAACTACTGAAGCCTGCGTGCCTAGAGCCCATGCTCTGCAACAAGAGAAGCCACCGCAATGAGAAGCCTGTGCACCACAACGAAGAGTAGCCCCCGCTCGCCGCAACTAGAGAAAGCCCACGCACAGCAACGAACACCCAACACAGCCAAAAATAAACAATAAATTAATTTTTTTTAAAAGTACTGAACTCTACCTTTCAGCTCAATTTGCTTCATCACTTGGCATTGAAGAGCCCTGTTTTTTTTGTTTGCTTGTTGGTTTGTTTTGCGGTACACGGGCCTCTCACTGCTGTGGCCTCTCCCGTTGTGGAGCACAGGCTCCGGACGCGCAGGCTCAGCGGCCATGGCTCACGGGCCCAGCCGCTCCGCGGCATGTGGGATCCTCCCAGACCGGGGCATGAACCTGTGTCCCCTGCATCGGCAGGCGGACTCTCAACCACTGGGCCACCAGGGAAGCCCTAGCCCTGGTTTTTAAAGACAGCATATGGTATAATGGAAAGAAAAGGGCTTTGGTGTCCGTCAGACCTCAGTTTGAATTCTACTTCAACCATCTACCCTTGAGTTTGTTTCTTCTTTTGTAAAATGGGACAATATCATAACCCTGAAGGAGCTGGTTTAGAGGATTAAACACAACATTTGCAACTGGCTGTCTGTACGTGATAGGCATTTATATTATTCTTCTAGCTTCTCATCTCTGATTCCAGACTGCATTTTCTAGAGAAACCTGGGCTTCTTCATCACTCAACAACGATCCTCCAAACATTGTACACAAATCAACACACAGTTCCAAGTCTATGAAATCTGCTTACCTACTCTCACTGGCCTTTTAAAGAATTCAGAGAACTCTGTTAATACCTTCTTTTGAGCACATTCATGTTCTATGAACTGGCGTAAAGCAATATACACAGGAGCCCACAGCATAAGTCTCTTTAAGTCTTCTGCCTTTCTAAGGTTCAGAAGATAGCCAAGATGAGAACTTCAAAGCAATCATCACAAATGATGATGAGGAAGGTAAGAAGTTCTACATCAACTATACTACAAACAAGGAACTCTGTTCCTCCATTGGATGAATGCCTTCTCTCCCTGTTGGTAATACCAAATGCCCTGTGTTTATAGTTTATTGGCTTTAATTCTACTAACAGTATTTCAGAGTATGTTAGGAATGCACTAAGTGCTATCTCTAGCAACAGAGCTAAGGAATGTTTTATAATAACATTTAAGCACATTCATCTCAATTTAAATCATTTTAAGGAAAACCCATTTCTTAGGAAATTTCATTGTGTTTCCACTATGAAATGATTTATATTTACATCAGAATCCAGTCCCCATTACCAGTTTTTGCCATTCACATTTCAAATTTTTCTTAAATTGTCTGAAAGGACACTACAGAGATAAAAGGTTACAACTTACGATAAAACAATAAAGAAAGAGAGGCTAAAAACATCAAGAAGTGCCCTCCTATCTGCACGAGACTAGAGGACAGAGTATAATGTGGGTCCTAAGTAAGGTTAAAAACATACCTGATAATGTGGCAATGCTTAAAGTGCACCAGAGGAATATAGCCTCTTGGCTACCACTAGAGGTAAATCCTATAATAGCTTTCCAGATGGCTAACAACAACAACAAAAAAAAAGACATGTGAGGCAAGCATGGATGCTTCACATTAGAACTTGCCCAGACGTCCTTAAATAGTATCCTCAGAGAATAAGAGCAAATATCTAACCTCTCAGATACAATGATGAAAATTTTTGCAATAACCCAATCCATTTAGACACACTACGTTTCATTAATAAGATGCCATCTTTGTCAAATTAATCATTCACTATCCCCTGTTTGCAAACTCAGGGCAGCCTTAATTCATTAGTTTATCTTTGGCATACACATTCCTTGGGTTAAGGCAGTACTTGAGAAACTGGGCTTCTGGCCCAGAAACTACGTCCTGTAGAGGTAGAGATAAAGACTGCTATAAAGAAGTGACCAATTCATAAAATGTATCACATTCTAATTTTTAAAGACCTTTCAAGGACTTTCTTCTCATTCCAAGAATAACTGAATCAGTAAACAAGAACAGGTAGCCCCTTTTTCTGACCAATTTTAACAGTGATGAAGTTTCTTGGGTATACTCACAAAAATGAAAGATGAAAAGTTTTCAGTATTACTGTAAAGCTAATCTAAAATCACCAGCATTTGGCTCTGAAACTAAGATATACATAGTCACTACTTCCATGACTGTTGCTGATTCAATTCTTTCAGTTGCCTGGGTTCCAAATGGCTGAGGGTAAATAACAGATTACCTTGGCTCACTGATGATCTGCTTTAAAACAAACAAAAAAATTCAATCTTAAAAACTAACTCTAGTTCTTCCCTGGTGGCGCAGTGGTTGAGAGTCTGCCTGCCTATGGAGGGGACACGGGTTCGTGCCCCAGTCCGGGAAAGTCCCACATGCGGCAGAGCAGCTGGGCCCGTGAGCCATGGCCACTGAGCCTGCGCGTCCGGAACCTGTGCTCCGCAATGGGAGAGGCCACAGCAGTGAGAGTTACCGGGAAAAAAAAAAAAAAAAAACAAAAAGCTAACTCTAACACCAATATGATGTAATAAAAAGCTGCTTGGATAACTCTGTCTTTTATAATCTGGACTCTTCCTAGACATGTTTAGAATAACTTTTCTACAGTAGAAATAATCCAGAAATAAATCTATCTACTGAAAACAAAGGTCAACCCGTCACTTCATGATTTTTAAAGCCTGTAACTCACCTGACAGAATACAGGACCTAGACCATGAAACTCTGAAGATCTCAGTCTCCCACAACAGGGCATACTTCTATAGAATATCTTCTACTGGAGTCCGTTTGCTTTTGAAATGCCAGTATTATTTTAAACTGGCAACAAAAAGACATTTCTTTTAGCTTTCTCTGAAGACAAGCTTCTGTCTTAGGTTGATCCTAGTCAAAACTAAGGATCATAGCACTGAGACTGATTCTTATACATTTAACAGGCTGCTGAATAAAATGCCCTGTCAGGTTGGTGGTAGGAACTAAGGTCATAAGCATACCTAGCCTCCCACTGCAGCCACAGTAGGAAATACTTCTTAGTAAGGTGCAACAATTCTTATGCAACACCGTGAAATATAAAATATCTTCAGAAATATAAGAATTTTACAGTTGTGGTCTAAAGACTAAAAATATTGATTCACTGTATACACAGGTATCACCTGGAGCATAAAATGTGAAGCCCTTCTTGGGAGTGGTGATGGTGGGAGTGGGTTCTTACCCAGCACATACAGTAATAAGGAACAGTCAAAGTTATGCCTCTTTCAACATACTGCCTTTTCTCCTCCCACACCCACTCTCACCCTGCTGAACACAGAACTCTAGACCTCATAAATAACACACATAATAAAATGCACCTCACTATCCTCCACCCCAAGAGTCTTTACCTTTGAACAGAGAGAATTTAGACCCTAGATGGTGGTCATGAAAGTTGGTCAACTCTAAGTTGATCACTGGCCTGAATGAACACAGTTGCTTTCATAGCAATGTTATTAACACTTTCTTAATTCAGGTGCCCTTACCTCCCTCAAAAAGATGTGAAAGAAAAACCAACAAGAGGTTAAAAACTTTTTGTCTGTGCTGTCATATTATTAAGATGGTCCAGCTGGGGAGGTGAAATAAAAAACTCTGCATTCCTAACTCCCTAGACCAGATTTACTTCAGAAAGAAAGGAGACCTTTTCATGGTCTAGTTCTTTGATTAGCTATTGATGAGGACCACTGCAGAGCCCAACAGCTTGGAAAAAAAATGTATTCCTTCTATGGCAAAAAGGAAAAGGCATAAGAGGTAGCTGGAGCTGAGGTGGTGTACAACACTGAAGCTGGAAGGAAAGGAATTACAATCCTTAGGTCAACTCTGATTAGGTGAGCTAAAAGAGAGACCAAGAGGCAGGAGCAAAGAACAAAGGAGACTTATTGATGTTTAATTTAAGAATGCATTTCGAAATATACATACATCAACATCTAATATTCCTGCTGTCCTCTGGTCTTGAACTCCCACCAGACTAAACTGAATCATGTTCAGAAGACAACCCTAGGTGGGCACCTACAAAGAACACATCTAAGCTGACCAATTAAAAATGAATCTGAAGGGCTTCCCTGGTGGCGCAGTGGTTATTAAGAAGATCCCTGGTCCGGGAAGATCACAAATCCCGCGCACCACAACTACTGAGCCTGCGTTCTAGAGCCCGCGTGCCACAACTACTGAAGCCGGCGCACCCAGAGCCCATACTCCGCAACAAGAGAAGCCACTGCGATGAGAAGCCCATGCACCACAACAAAGAGTAGCCCCCGCTCGCCACAACTAAAGAAAGCCCGCACACAGTGACAAAGACCCAACATAGCCAAAAATAAAAATTAATCAATTAATTTTAAAAAAATGAATCTGAAAAATTAACCAGAAAAACGTGTTCAAAAGCAAAATGCAAAGAAGTGTAAACTAACATATAACTTATTCAAAGCTATATCAATGATGTACAAAGAAAAGAGAAAATAGTTTTTTTAGTGTCCATCTTGGGCTAGGCATAATGTAAGACCTTTATATAAGCTTCCTCATACAATACTGACAATGACCCTAGGACATAAGCAGTATTATCCCACTTTTACGGATGTGGAAATTAAGACTCAGAAAAGTTGAAGTAACTTGCCCAAGGTCACATGGCTAATAAATCTTAGTACAGTATTTAAACCCAGACCTACCCAGTTCTAAAGACTGTATTCTCCCCTTTTTATGTTATTGATACACATACATACTGCCAATAATAATCTTATTCTAGTTCATAGTGAGCAATTTCTAATCAGAACACTGTGTGGAATAAAACTCACCAATGTCACACTCAACCTCTTCCTACTACAAATCATAAAGATATTAAGAATCAGCCAGGCCTACCTTCCAGAGCCACTCAGCTCTTCTGTCACAGCCTAAGAAACTCAACCACAGCACTATTCTCTGCTACCAGAAATCCAACACCCTTACAAAAATTACATTTACAAGTATGTCCTAACTCCCTGTGTGGCACTGGCCCCTGCTGCTGAATGCACAGGATGATTCCTCTGCTAACCAAGAATTCTTCAGACCAGATATAAAAGAGCACCACTACTTTTTTTTTTTTACCCAAAATTTATCACTGTGTCGTGAAAAGTTGGAATTCTGAGGTGGATTGGACTCAGTCACCAACTAAAGGCAGCACCGCTCATCACTCACTAGCTTTTAGTTAAAAGCAGCTAAATATTCTCCATAGCAAGAAATGACAATCTAAAGTCCTGAGAGGCAGAGACTTGATTTGACAAAACGCTAAACAGAACTCAGGCAAAGTAGTTCCCAGCTTTTAACAGTGTAAGAAACACGATCCGCACAAAGGCAAAACACAAGGCAAATGAATAAAGAAAGAGGGAGATACATTCACTTCTAGGCTTAACTGTAGTCATGTGAAGATATACAGCAATAGTTTAGGACAGAAAGTCAAGAGGCGCAGAGCCAATTAAACTCGTAAAAGTAATTTAACCAGAGCTGGAACAAAGCCAAGAACAATACCCGACTCTTTGGGAAACTGTGGTAGGTATTTTATGACTAGTGGTCAGCACTTGAGCACCAGGGTAGGGTCTGTCTTGCACTCAGGAATTTAAATGCCTTCAACTCCTACTCACCTTTCCTCCTTTATCACTGAAGTAGGGCCAGGCTGAGCTCCTGAGAAAATAGGTCTGTAGATTCACTGAAGAACTGAGAAAAGTTAAAGTTTAAATGGCAAAGGTGTCTCTTCTACTAAACATAATAAAAAATATTTATTAATACATGTTAGTATTTTTCAGACCTCCTCAGAACTATGTAGAACCACCGTAATTTATCTAATTCTGACTACTGAACAAATTACTTACACTGTTACAGAAATTAAAGGAACCAGGCAAGTAATCTACCAGCTCCACTAAAACGTAGAAGTCATTTAAAAGGAAAACCTGAATCTTTTCAACGCTAACCCCTAACCAAACCTCTCAACAAGAAGCCACAGAGCAGGGGGGAAATCCCGGAGAGAACGTGATAGCGCTAATGCCGGTTTGTTTACAGAGACTCCAGCAACAATCATATGAGTCAGAAACTCAAGCCACCAGATGCTTTCCAACTAACAGGGACCAAATGGGACCGTTCTACGGTGTCCTGAAAGATTTAGGGGTGAGGGGAGGCAGGCTACGAGAATTACATTACAAAAGGTACAGGAACAGACAGCAACAACTGACTGCGGGGTAATCTTGGACCTCGGCCTTCCGTACAAGGTGCTGGGCCCGAGAACTCGGGATGGGGGAGGGGGCACACTGCTCGGTGGTCCTGAGGTGACGGGGAAACGCAGGGGAAGCCGCGTCCCCCAATCTAAAGGGGAGAAAAGCGCACACAAATGGGTCACCCGACGAGGCAAGACGTCCCTGTAGATTGCGGGGCAGGCTCCTGGGGTCAACCCTGGGGCTGACCTGAGGGAAATGCAGCCAATCCTCCCGGAGGTGACTCAGGTCAGGGGAAGAAGCCCTGAGCCCTGGGAGGTTGGGAAAGGAGTCAAACCTATCTTGAAGAGGAGTGGGCCAGGGGAGAGGGGGGCAGGCCAAGCCGGAACGAGACACGGACCGGGTAGGTCAAGGGGGGGGTGTCCGGCTGGGGCAGTTACAAGCACGGGAGCCGGCGAGGCTCAGCAGCCCGCTTCCTGTCTTGGGTCATCCTTCTGCCAGAGGCTGCTCCGACTGCTCCACGCCCAGCCGCCCCGTCCACTGCCGCCACCACCGCCGCCGCCATCTTACACTGGCCAGCGGCCGCCACCACCACCGCCTCCGCTCTCTGCGCTTGCGCCTGCGCCGCCACACTTTCCGGCCCCGTTTGCGACGATGTGCTGGAGAAGACTGGGGGAAGAGCGGTCGCGCGAGCTCTCCGCTCCGAACCCTCCTCGAAGGACGCATAGGGGGCGGGGCTTAAGACCGACGGAAAACGGAGCGAGGGGCGCGTGCGCAATACTGAGGAGGCAAAGAAGTTGTTTTCGTGGTGTTTCGGGCAGCTGACTTTGATGCTGAAAAGAAATACGAATTAGACGTCTCCCGGAATTGTGGTGAAAATCAGCTTCATTTCTAAGCGGCTGGCAGGCAACCTCCTGGGCGACCTCCAATTTTGCCCTGTTTTTTAATACTGAGAACAAGCAGTTCTCTCCAGAAGATTTCTTCTGAAAACCCCATTTCCTTTGGGGTTGACCTTGTTAAGTGGTTTCTATACCCACGAGAGCCATTTACCCCCGAGACCTCCATTTTCCTTTTTTTTTTTTTTTTTTTTTTGCGGTACGGGGGCCTCACTGTTGTGGCCTCTCCCGTTGCGGAGCACAGGCTCCGGACGCGCAGGCTCAGCGGCCATGGCTCACGGGCTCAGCCGCTCCGCGGCATGTGGGATCTTCCCGGACCGGGGCACGAACCCGTGTCCCCTGCCTCGGCAGGCGGACTCTCAACCACTGCGCCACCAGAGAAGCCCATTTTCCCATTTTTTAATAAGGAATTCAGAAGCCTGAGGTGCAGCTAAGCTGTTCAGGAGGTTCTTTCTCTGAAGGGGAGTAGTGTGTTGAAGTTGCCCAAGAATTGGACGGGGTATGTACACTCTGCCTCGTTCTGACACCTGAAGGAAGAGTGCAGAAGGCCCCTGAAAAGGTTACTCCCAGCTGCCAGGCCAGGGGGTTTCTTCATTTTTTTTTTTAATTTTTTGCTTTATAACAAAATGAATCAGTTATACATATACATATGTTCCCATATCCCCTCCCTTTTGCGTCTCCCTCCCACCCCTCCAGGCGGTCACAAAGAACCGAGCTGATCTCCCTGTGCTATGCGGCTGCTTCCCACTAGCTATCTACCTTACGTTTGGTAGTGTATATATGTCCATGCCGCTCTTTCACTTTGTCACAGCTTACCCTTCCCCCTCCCCATATCCTCAAGTCTATTCTCTAGTAGGTCTGTCTTTATTCCTGTCTTACCCCTATGTTCTTCATGACATTTTTTTTCTTAAATTCCATATATATGTGTCAGCATACAGTATTTGTCTTTCTCTTTCTGACTTACTTCACTCTGTATGACAGACTCTAGGTCCATCCACCTCATTACAAATAGCTCAATTTCATTTCTTTTTATGGCTGAGTAATATTCCATTGTATATATGTGCCACATCTTCTTTACCCATTCATCAGATGATGGACACTTAGGTTGTTTCCATCTCCGGGCTATTGTAAATAGGGCTGCTATGAACATTTTGGTACATGTCTCTTTTTGAATTATGGTTTTCTCAGGGTATATGCCCAGTAGTGGGATTGCTGGGTCATATGGTAGTTCTATTTGTAGTTTTTTAAGGAACCTCCATACCGTTCTCCATAGTGGCTGTACCAATTCACATTCCCACCAGCAGTGCAAGAGTGTTCCTTTTTTTCCACACCCTCTCCAGCATTTATTGTTTCTAGATTTTTGGATGATGGCCATTCTGACTGGTGTGAGATGATATCTCATTGTAGTTTTGATTTGCATTTCTCTAATGAGTAAAGATGTTGAGCATCCTTTCATGTGTTTGTTGGCAGTCTGTATATCTTCTGTGGAGAAATGTCTATTTAGGTCTTCTGCCCATTTTTGGATTGGGTTGTTTGTTTTTTTGTTATTGAGCTGCATGAGCTGCTTATAAATTTTGGAGATTAATCCTTTGTCAGTTGCTTCATTTGCAAATATTTTCTCCCATTCTGAGGGTTGTCTTTTGGTCTTGTTTATGGTTTCCTTTGCTGTGCAAAAGCTTTGAAGTTTCATTAGGTCCCATGTGTTTATTTTTGTCTTTATTTCCATTTCTCTAGGAGGTGGGTCCAAAAGGATCTTGCTGTGATTTATGTCATAGAGTGTTCTGCCTATGTTTTCCTCTAAGAGTTTGATAGTTTCTGGCCTTACATTTAGGTCTTTAATCCATTTTGAGCTTATTTTTGTGTATGGTGTTAGGGAGTGATCTAATCTCATACTTTTACATGTCCCTATCCAGTTTTCCCAGCACCACTTATTGAAGAGGCTGTCCTTTCTCCACTGTACATTCCTGCCTCCTTTATCAAAGATAAGGTGACCATATGTCCGTGGGTTTATCTCTGGGCTTTCTATCCTGTTCCATTGATCTATCTTTCTGTTTTTGTGCCAGTACCATACTGTCTTCATTACTGTAGCTTTGTAGTATAGTCTGAAGTCAGGGAGCCTGATTCCTCCAGCTCCATTTTTCGTTCTCAAGATTGCTTTGGCTATTCGGGGTCTTTTGTGTTTCCATACAAATTGTGAAATTTTTTGTTCTAGTTCTGTGAAAAATGCCAGTGGTAGTTTGATAGGGATTGCATTGAATCTGTAGATTGCTTTGGGTAGTAGAGTCATTTTCACAATGTTGATTCTTCCAATCCAAGAACATGGTACATCTCTCCATCTATTTGTATCATCTTTAATTTCTTTCATCAGTGTCTTATAATTTTCTGCATACAGGTCTTTTGTCTCCTTAGGTAGGTTTATTCCTAGATATTTTATTCTTTTTGTTGCAATGGTAAATGGGAGTGTTTCCTTGATTTCACTTTCAGATTTTTCATCATTAGTATATAGGAATGCCAGAGATTTCTGTGCATTAATTTTGTATCCTGCTACTTTACCAAATTCATTGATTAGCTCTAGTAGTTTTCTGGTAGCATCTTTAGGATTCTCTATGTATAGTATCATGTCATCTGCAAACAGTGACAGCTTTACTTCTTCTTTTCCGATTTGGATTCCTTTTATTTCCTTTTCTTCTCTGATTGCTGTGGCTACAACTTCCAAAACTATGTTGAATAAGAGTGGTGAGAGTGGGCAACCTTGTCTTGTTCCTGATCTTAGTGGAGTGGAAATGGTTTCAGTTTTTCACCATTGAGGATGATGCTGGCTGTGGGTTTGTCATATATGGCCTTTATTATGTTGAGGAAAGTTCCCTCTATGCCTACTTTCTGCAGGGTTTTTATCATAAATGGGTGTTGAATTTTGTCGAAAGCTTTCTCTGCATTTATTGAGATGATCATATGTTTTTTCTCCTTCAATTTGTTTATATGGTGTATCACGTTGATTGATTTGCGTATATTGAAGAATCCTTGCATTCCTGGAATAAACCCCACTTGATCATGGTGTATGATCCTTTTAATGTGCTGTTGGATTCTGTTTGCTAGTATTTTGTTGAGGATTTTTGCATCTATGTTCATCAGTGATATTGGCCTGTAGTTTTCTTTCTTTGTGACATCCTTGTCTGGTTTTGGTATCAAGGTGATGGTAGGCCAGGGGCTTTCTAACCAGTAGGCCAGGGTGAAAGGCTCCTTGTCACCTCCTCTACCGCTACCATCCTATTATAAGTCATTATATATTACCTAGACTATTGCAATAGTCGCCTAGCTGGTTTGTGTACTTCCATTATTGCCCTGCTAGTTAAATAAAGGCAGCCAGAGTGACCTTTTAAAATGTAAGCCAGGTCATATTATTGCCTGCTCAGAACCTCCAAAAGCTTCCCATCACACAGTAAAAATCAAAATGATCAAAAGGGCCTCCAAGGAAGGCCCTACATGATGTGGCACCTATTTCTCTGATTTCATTTTCTCCCATAATACCTGGCTCTGCTCTAGCCCTTTTGGCCTTCTTGTCACTCCAACCAAAGCATGGACAGTCCCAGGGCTTTTGCACTTGTTCCCTCTTCTTGAAATGTTCATCTACTATATCTTTACTAGACTTGTTCTGTCCACTTAATCAGGTATCTACCCAAATGCTGCTTCCTCAGAGACACAGCTCTTAACTATTCCAACTAAAATTGTACACTGCCATCTAACTCTGTTCTCTCACTCTGCATTTTTTCATACCATTTTTTTACCTATAACATTTAACCTATAATTATATATTTGTAATCTAACAATACTATTAGAATATAAGCTCTATAAGGGCAGGGGCTATGTGTCTTTTTTCATCTTTTTAACCCCAGCACCTAGAGGGCTAGGACACAAAGTTAACTATCTATTGCCCTACCATTCTATTCATTCTTTGATTTACTCCATCAACAACTATTGGATTCCTGCTACGTGTAAGGCCCTCTTCTAGGTACTGAGGCTGCAGCAGTGAACAAAAAAAACCAAGATTCCTGCATTCATGGAACTTATTTATTTGCACAAGGGTTGGGAGTGTAGGGGGAGGAGAGGGGCACACAGACAATATTAAATTATGAAGATTGCTGTAAAGGAAAATAAAGCAGGGTAACCTGAGTAGGTGTGCTCTTCTACATATGGGGTTCAGGGAAGTCCCCTCTGCTGAGGTGACATTTAAATAGAGATTTGAAATGAGAGAGTAAGTCATACACACTAGGGGAAGAATCTTCCAGGTAGAGGAAACAGTAAGGTAAAAAGACTTGAAGGTTGAGTGTATGGTGTATTCAAAGAACAGCAAGAAAGCTAATGTGGCAAAGGAGCAGGTAGGAAATTAGTTTGGAGAAACAATGGGAGCCAGATCACTTATGGAGTTATAGACCGAGAAGGGGACTTTGGATTTTATCCTAAGAGTACTAGAAAGCCATGGAGGGTTTTGAGTAAGAGTGACATGATCTGATTTATAAATGAAGAGATTCATTCTGGTTGATTCTTTGAGAACTACCAGCAGGGAGGCAAAATAGAAGCTGAAAGACCAGTTAGGAAGCTATTGCAGAAGACCTGCAAGACTACTGCTGCAGTTGAAGTGGTAGGAAGTGGTCGGATTCAGGATGTACTTTGAAGGTGGCAGAGGTGATTTGCTAATAGATTGAATATGGGGTACAAGAGAAAGAGTCGAGATATCTCAGGTTTTTTGACTTAAGCAACAGGACAAATAGTAATGCCATTTACTGACAAAGAGCTCAGGGTGAGGGCGGGGGTTCAGAAGGAATTTTGGGCGGAAAATGTCCAGTTCTATCTTAAACTGGTTAAACTGGAGATGCCTATTAGATTTCCAAATGGAGCTACTGAGTAAACAATTGAAATATGAACCTGAAGCTCATAGGAAAAGAGACAATTGGTGGTATAAATTGGGGAGCTATTAAGGTATAAATGGCATAGATAAGCACTAGATGGGGAACATTCACTTAGTTAATGTGGAAGAAAAGAGAAGCAGTCTATAGACTGAGCCATCTAATCCTGAGGCACACCAACTAGTAGGGGTCAGACAGAAAACCCAGCAAAATTTATTTAAAAGGAGCAAGAAGGAAATAGAATTTAAAAACCAAGAGAACAAGAGATCTTAGAAAACAAAATTTTTAAATGTTTCAAGAAGGGCACTATAAACTGTCATTCCTGTTTAAGAGTTTGAGGCTAAGATAACTGAAAATTGACCACTGGATTTGGAAATATGGAGATTATTTAAGACCTTGACAAGAGGGACTAAAGTGGAGCTATGGAGATAAAAGACTCCCCCTCTGTGGTGTGGTTTCTGTGCTCACTGCTTTGATACACACCAATGCTATTACCACCAAATCAATTGCTATTACCAAATCTTCTTTTTCTTATTTTGGGCCTTCTATTGCGTTCGAGGTTGTGATAATCATTACCCCTTCTAGATATTCAATCCCACTGATTTCTGTGACACTACATTCCATAGTTCTATTTATATCTCTCTGACCATTTATTTCATGAGATTCTCTTCCTCTTCATTCTACATTTTTTTCCAAAGTGATCTTATCCATTCTTACAGTCCAAACTACTATCCATATAATGATGACTCCTACGCCTTTATTTCCAAATCAGGATTCTCCTTCAAGCTTTACACTGACATACCTGATAGCCAATGGCACTTTTAAAAAAACAGCTTTGGGGGACTTCCCTGGTGGCGCAGTGGTTAAGAATCCGCCTGCCATTGCAGGGGACACGGGTTTGAGCCCTGGTCCAGGAAGATCCCACATGCTGTGGAGCAACTAAGCCCATGTGCCACAACTACTGAGCCTGCACTCTAGAGCCCGCGAGCCACAACTACTGAGCCTGCATGCCACAACTACTGAAGCCCGCGCGCCTAGAGCCTGTACTCTGCAACAAGAGAAGCCACCGCAATCCGCAATGAGAAACGTGCACCGCAAGGAAGAGTAGCCCCTACTCGCCACAACTAGAGAAAGCCAGTGTGCAGCAACGAAGACCCAACGCAGCCGAAAATAAATAAAATAAATAAAAAATAAAAAACAGCTTTATTGAGATGAAATTCACATACCATACAATTCATCCATTTAAAGTGTACAATTGAATGGCTTTTGGTACATTCACAGATATGTGCAACCATCACCACAGTCAATTTTCAATCATTTTCATCACCTCAAAAAGAAACCCAGTCCCCTTTAGGTATCACCCCCCCATTTTCCCATCCCCCACCAGCCCTAAGAAACTAGTGATCTACTTTCTCTCTATGGATCTCTCTATTCTGGACTTTCATATGAATAGAATCATATAGTATGTGGCTTTTTGTGACGGGCTTATTTCACTTAGCATGCTTTCAAAGTTCATTCATTTTGCAGCATGTATCAGTACTTCATTCTTTTTCATACCCAAATATTATTCCATTGTATGTGTTCATCCGTTTATCTGTTGATGGACGTTAGGGTTGTTTCTGCCTTTCAGCTATTATGAAAAATGCTGCTATAAACGTTTATGTATAAGTTTCTGTGTGGACATAAGTTTCATTTAATTTCTCTTGGGTATATACTTAGGAATGAAATTGCTGGGTCATATGGTTAACTCTACGTTTAATCACTTGAGGAGCTGACAGACTGCTTTTCAAAGCAGTTGTACCATTTTACATTCACACCAGCAGTGTATAAAGGTTCTAGTTTCTCCCCATTTTTACCAATGTTTTTTTAAGTTTTTGACTCTAGACATCCTAATGGGTGTGAAGCGGTATCTCACTGTGGTTTTGATTTGCACTTCCCTGATGACTACCAATGTCAAGCATCTTTTCATGTGTTTATTGGACGTTTTTGTCTTCTTTGGAGAAATGTCTATTCAAATCCTTTACTCATTTTTAAATTGGGTTATTTGTCTTTTTATTATGGAGTTATAAGAGTACATATTCTAGATACAAATCCTTTATCAGTTACATGATTTGCAAATATTTTGTCCCATTCTATGGGTTGTCTTTGCAATTTTTTGATGGTGTCTTGAAGCACAAACTTTTAAATTTTGATGGGGTCCAATTTATTTATTTTTTTCTTTTGTTGCTCATGCTTTTGGTGGCCTATCTAATAATTCTTAGCCAAATCCAGAATTATGAAGGCTTTACCCCTATGTGTTATTCTAAGATCGTTATGGTTTTAGTTATTACTTTTAGGTGTTTAAATTATTTTGAGTTAATTTTTGCCTATGGTGTGAAGTAAGGATTGAACTCATTCTTTTCCATGTGGCTACCTAGTTGCCCCAGCACAATTGTTGAAAAGAATATTCTTTCCTCATTGGTTGGTTTTGGCACCTTTGTAAAAACTCAGTTGACCATAGACGTATGGGTTTATTTCCGGACTCTTAATTATACTCCACTGGTATCTATGTCTATTCTAGCTATGTGCCATCACCACACTGTTTTGATTACCATTGCTTTTTTCAGGATTATTTTCTTATCCTGAGTCCACTGTGATTCCATACGAATTTTAGGATTAGCTAGCCAATTTCCACAAAGAATTCAGCTGGGGTTCTGATAAGAATTGCATTGAGTATGGAGATAGGGAGTACAGACAGTCCCCAACTGACAATAGTTTGACCTACATTTTTTTTACTTTATGGTGGTGTGTAACTGTTAAACATTCAGTAAAAACTGTATTTTGACTTTTGATCTTTTTCCTGGGTTAGCAGTATGATCCTCTCTCATGACGCTGGGCAGCAGCAGTGAGCCACAGCTCCCAGTCAGCCACGCGATCACGAGGGTAAACAACCAATACACTTGCAACCATTCTTTTTCACTTTCAGTACAGTATTCAATAAATTACATGAGATATTCAACACCTTATTATAAAACAGGCTTCGTGTTAGCTGGTTTTGCCCAACTGCAGGCTAATGTAAGTGTTCTTAGCATGTTTAAAGTAGACTAGGCTAAGCTACAATGTTTGGTAGGTTGAGCGTATTAAATGTATTGGCTTAATATATTTTCAATTTATGATGGGTTTATCAGAACGTAATCCCATCGTAAGTCGAGGAAGACCTGTATGGACATTTTAACAATGGCAAGTCTTGTGCTCCATGAACATGGGGTGTTTTTCCATTTATTTACATCTTCCTTCTTTCAACAATGTTTTGTAGTTTTAACAGTATAGTTTTGCACTTCTTTTGTTAAATGTATTCCTATTCTCCCTCTTCCTATTCTACCTCTCCCAAGTATTCCATTTTTAAAAAATTAATTAATTAATTTTGGCTGCGCCAGGTCTTAGTTGTGGCATGTGGGATCTTCCTTGTGGCATGCGGGATCATTAGTTCTGGCACGGGAACTCTGTTACAGCATGCGGACGTTTTGTTGCGGCACGCGTGTGGGATCTAGTTACCTGACCAAGGATTGAACCCGGGCCTCCTGCATTGGGAGCGTGGAGTCTTACCCACTGGACCACCAGGGAAGTCCCCTCCCCCAAGTATTCTTTTTGATGCTTTTGTGAATGGACGTTTTCTTAGTCTCACTTTTGGATTGTTCACTGCAAACGCATAGGAATATAATTGATTTCTGTATATTGAACTTAAGTCCTGCAACCTCGCTGAACTCATTAGTTCTAATAGCTTTTTAGTGGCTTCCTTAGGATTTCCTATATCATGCCATCTGCAAATACAGTTTCATTTTTTTTCCCCTTTCCAATCGCAATGTCTTTTATTTCTTTTTCTTGCCTAATTGTCCTGGCCAAAACCTCTGGCATAATGTTGACTAGAAGAGCTGATATCCTTGTATTGTTCCTGATCTTTAAGTATGATGTTAGCTGTAGATTTTTTGTAGTTGCACTTTATCAGGTTGAGGATGTTCCCTTCTGTTCCAGCCAATGGCACCTTAACATTCCCAAATTGAACTCACCTTTGCTCTTTGCTCTACCTTCTGTCAAACTCAAATCTCTTAGTAGCCACCACTATTCTCCTGTCTTAGGTTGGATTCCCTAGAAGCAGAGTCCAAGAAAGGAATTCTGTGCAAGTGGTTTATTGAGGGAGTGCTCTCAAGTAAAAGCTGGAATGGAGTGAGTGAAGCAAGATAGGAGAGGGGGCAAGTTAGGCAAAGATATGGGTTCAGCAGATAAGTTTAGCCTCCACTGGGAACTCTTGGCACATAAATGGCACATTTGTCCCACTTTGAGGAAAGCAAGAAGGAATTTTGCACCCCAGTATCATTTGCTGATAACACAATTACTGATTACTTATCATTACTGATAATGCAATCCCTATCAGAATCCCATCTGACTTCTTTGCAGAAACTGACATCATTCCATTGGCTGTGGTGTTATCCCTGGGAAGGCACAGCCTTCCAGGAGTTTCCAGAAGTTGGTTCTGTTGGCAGAGAGTGATTCTCAAGAAAATGCAGCAGTGAGCTATTAGCAGCTGACACTCACTTCCTGGTAAAGGGGCTCTGGACAGGGTGCCAACAGTGGCTACTACAGTTCACCTCTAGCACCGCTCAGATCCATTTGCTTTGTACATTAAGTTCACTCTCTCTACGCAGTTTCTCCAGCAGTCAAGTTAGTCACAATTTCTGGAAACACAAGACGAGTTGCTGCAGTTGGTCCAGAAACTGCAAATGATATTCATCACCTTCCTTCTATGCCACCCATTCCAGATTCATCTCCCTCTTGACTACAACTTCTGTTAGTCTAGATGGCTTACCTAATGGGGTGATCCAGACCTTCATCCCTGAGGGTTCTGGGCCCCTGGAGATCATGCCCTATCAGGCCATAATTGTTTACTTATTCACAGTTAAAACTGAGTATAGTAGGACCAAAAGATAACCCAGGGATCACATGTGCATCAAACACTTTCCTCCTTGCATTCATAATGTAGCAGAAATCCTACCTCCTCATAACAGAGTTAATTATCCCAGACAATATGGCAACTTCTTTCTTTGCCTGATAGTTTGCTGACATTAGGAGCCCAGAGTGACCAGATGACAGCCATACCTTTAAGTTTATTGAGATTCTTATGCTGTGCCTGGTAGAAGCATCCCCACTCTGAGAAACAGGACCTCCAGACCCACAGAATTTAAAGTTGCAGGGACTCCTAGGAAGTACAAATTCCTCAAGTGGATCACTGGAAGTGATGTTGAATAGGGTCACTCCTATTTCCGCCCCTTGGTTGCAGAGCCCATGAATTCTACCTCTTGGGGATAAAGCACCCTATTATGGTCATATAGGTTTATACTGTATTGTGAAGGACAGCACTCCATTCTTGCTGGCACCACAAATGCACCTTCAAAAGGCCATCTCACTACTGTACCAGGTCAGAGGCTTCTGGATGATAAGGTATTTGGTAGGAACAGTGGATCCCACTGTCATGTGCCTGCTGCTGTACCTGCTTTGCCATTAAGTGGGTACCTTGTTCCAAGGCATTATTATGTAGGACCCAGTGCTGGTAAATCAAACATCTCTGAGTCCTTGGATGGTAGTACTGGCTCAGGCACTTATAAGCAAAGCAAAATATATATCAGTCCTGATCAGAATAAACTGGTGTCTTTTCCAGAATGGAAAAGGTTTGATGTAACCAACTTGCCACCAAATGGCAGGCTGTTCTCCTTGAGTAGTGGTACTTAACAAGGGGATCAGCATTGTTCTTTGATGCTGACAAGATGGACATTTAGAAATAGCAGAGCTAAGTCAGCCTTGGGTAAGAGAAGAGTCCATGTTAGTAGGCAAAAAAAACAGCCTCCATCTCTGCCACCGTGGTGATTCTATTTATAAACACACTGTGCAAGAACTGGGATAGCTGAAATTGTCCTAACTAAATTATCCTATCCATAGTTATTATTTAGCACCCTTCTGGTGAATACTTTCATAAGTCCCACTCTCATAAATCCACCCAAATGCTCTTCACCAGACCCCATTTTCCTATCTTGCTCCTTCTGGGCCTCTGACCAACCAGCCCACTGACTGTGAGTTCATGTATATCCTTGCCTCCGGCCACTTCTCTCTCCAAAGCGGATGGTCAAGTAAATTGCCTAAAGCCCTACCCATTGAGAGAATTTCCCCTCATCACTGTCTTTCAGGACCACTCAGGAAGAGGCGGCTGAGAAGCAGTAGTCCATATTTGGCTTGCCCTAACATGATCAAGCCAAAGCATCCACAAACCAGACCTGGATTTCTTCCTCCTCTGTCAAATGGTTGAAGGAATTCTTATGTTGCCATAGGCATGAGCTAAGAGAAAGGTATTAGTGCAACAGATGTAGGTAATATGGAGGCCCGGGGCCCTTTGTTCAATTTAACTTACTTGTGCCAAATTTGCTTGGGCTTCTTCCAAACTGTACAATTTCCATTGTAATATGTATTGCTATTGTATCCACCCAATCTTATGATTTGGCACATCTGACAATAACAGGCTGTTTATATGGGCAACTGGTCACATAGTCACTTGATATTTTGTGGTTAGGCACTGAATCTCTATCAGGACCTAACAGTATGCCAGGAGATGCTTTGCAATGGTGAAACTTTCTCTACTGCAGGAAGCACCACCTTACTCCAGAACCCAAGAGGTCTGTGCTGGAACTCTCCTACTGTGGATTGCCAGAGAATCCACACACGTATTTTCCTACCACAGATGCCTCTAGTTACCATGGAATTTTCCAGTTCTTATGGCCCAAGCAGCAGGACTGCTTGCATCATAGGCTGGACTTGCTGTAGAGGCCTTTCTTGTTCAAAAATATGCTGCCTCCAAAACTGGAATATGCCTACCAAAGTATCGTGCTACTTTCTTATGGTAAAAGACACAAGATACAATAACTTATCTTTACTAGAGAGGATGTCCCAGAATGCTCCAGATCACTGGACACCTAAAAACCTAACCAACATGACAGGGCCCTGCATCTTTTGAAGAATTTCTCTCTCACCCTCTGGAGTGTATGTGTCTCACCAAGGAATCCAGAATACTTGACACTGCTTGTTCCTCAGATCTGATTAGCATATCCTTAACACCTGAGTAGCATAAGCTTAATAAAGCAAACAAATGTGATATTCTACAGAATATCCAGGTCCTTTTGGACTACACTGTGAAAGAGAGAAAAATTAACATAGCTCTAGATCAAAACTGTGAACATAGGGACTGGGACTTCCCTGGTGGCAGTGGTTAAGACTCCGAGCTCCCAATGCAGGGCGCCCGGGTTTGATCCCTGGTCGGGGAACAAGATCCCGCATGCATGCCACAACTAAGGAGCTGGCGAGCCACAACTAAGGAGCCCGCCTGCCACAACTAAGACCTGGCACAACCAAATAAATAAATAAAAATAATAAAATATTTTTTAAAAAAGAACTGTGAACGTATACTGTTGCCCATCACTTGCGACTCCAACTGCTTCTGATTCTTCCTGATTAGTATTGAAAGAATATATTCACTAGATCAAGAAACTTTCTGTAAAAAAGGCCAGATGGTACATATTAATAGCCACATATATATTAGAGGCTGCGTCACTCTCCAGTAAAGAAAATACATCTGGCCTCTTGCCTTCTGAGATGGCCCACACTCTTGTTTGTGGAGCGTGTTTCTCTAAATAAATCCACTTTTTACCTATCATTTTGTCTCTCACTGAATTCTTCCTGTGATGAGACATCAAGAACTTGAACTTCCTTAAGTCCTGACACCAGGAAAGAGAGCTGATGTTTTCTCAGACTGAGTGTGGACTCAACCTGTGTTTGCAGGTGAAGAGTCTCGTTATCTACACAGGCCAGAGATGAAGCTTGTCTGATGTAAAATTGGTTGTGTTCAACAGAAAAATATCGAGACCTAGTTGTAAGGGCCAGAACGGCTCCTGCTTGCCAGTGGCTGCTTTTCTATTCTATTTCTCAGAATAAATGTATAAAGTCATATTAGGAAGTTACAATGCAAAAAAAAAAAAAAAAAAAAAGAAAATACATCCATCACAGGACTACAATCAGGACTACTAATTGCTTAAGTTTACAGCAGTCCATTGTAGTCCACTACATCCCACCCAATGTTTGCAAGGACCAGAATGGTGAAACTAAATGAGGATATGATGGGGACCAACACCCCTGCACCCTTTTAAGTTTTTAAGAGTGTAACGAATTGCTGCCATTTCCCCCAGAATGCAATATTACTTTTTATTTACTATTTTGGCAGAGGTGCGGGTGCAGTTTCAGGGACTTCTACTTGGGCTCTCTGCCAACTGCCAAATATGTCCATTCTGATTATCTAGGGAAACTGGAAAAATGACTGTAAAGTGGATTTTTGGACCCACTGTGAGACAGACCTGGGCAAGCACTCCATTTATTATCTGACCCTGTATTTTCCTACTGTAATTGGCGTGAGGTGGGGCGGGGGGAATGCAGGAATGGGAGGTACCGTGATGGTGCTCTGGGTCCCTGGTATCAGTGTCAACTCAGACCCCGTATCCCTGGTTTTCCAACTCAAAAATTTTGGGTAGTCTTCTTTCCCTAGTGTACGGTTAACTAAGTAAATTGTGCATTCAATTGACAGATTGAGTCCGAGAACTGTCTCAGGCCTATGAACTAGGCAAGGAATTGTGACTTTTCATTGAAGTTACTGACCTCAGCCTTCTGTTCAACCATTCTTGGTCACTCTTAATTATATGTAAATCATACCCTACTTGACTGTCCATCTATATGGTCCCTAAGACGACCCACGTTCCATTAGCCACCTCCACTTTGACCATGTTACCCTTATAGAAATTCACCCACCCTGCTTCTGAGAGTTAAGTGTTGCCATTTGGCCTCTGCTATCAGGGACAAATGCTAGGATCCTATTATCCCCACCACCACCAGGGAAACCAGTTCTTAAACATCCTCTTCCATCAGCCTCCACCCACAGAGACAACCACTTCTTCTCAAACATGCTGGTGACCCTTTCATTAGTGCCTTTCCTTTATACAAAATTTTCCTGAGGCCCTCCTGAGAAACAGAGTCAGCAGGTGGGTTTTCCAGTGAAATATACATTCATTTTTGCATGCATACTTCCTCTAAGCCTTTTGATCATTTTTCATATGGTCTGTCATCTCTACTTCATTTACTGTGGGCCATCGTTTCTCCCAAGCTCCCAAAAAGCCATCTCAGCAGCACATCATAAGCACCTCATGGGGCCCCTGCCAGGATGTTCCAGAATCATAGGAACGTGATTATCACAGTACTAACTTCTTAATTAAACCATCCAAACAATCACAAATTTGTTTTCTAATGTACAGAGCTTTGGAACAAAGGGGCACTTCCTTTAAAGTTTGAGAGCAGCATAAACACTTAACATACAGCTTAAACCTAAGCTTTGTGATGGTTATTTTAAGCAGCAAAGGAAGGCTAGAAAAATACTAGAAACGTCCTTACAGTGACACATTCTTGCTGAAGAAAAGGTTCAGTAGAAGCAACCCTCACATGGAACAAGTATAGAAATGTATCCCTTTGGCTGATGCAGCTGTGGAGAGACTGAGGAGGGCCCCAGAGCAGTGCTACTCAGGTGGTTGGAAATTTGTACTGGTCTGTGAACAGTTTTTCACCAGTCTGCAACAAGAATGAGTTAGAAATTAAATGTGTTCAGAAACCTTTTAGCATTTTGTTATTTATTTATTTATTTGGCCACGCCGTGGGGCATGTGGGATCTTAGTTCCCCAACCAGGGATCGAACCCATCCATGACCCCTGCAGTGGAAGCTCGGAGACCTAACCACTGGACTGCCAGGGAATTCCCTAGCACTTTGACTGCTATAATATCCAAATGCATGATCAGTGGCCTTATCCTGCGGAAGAGGTCTGGTCAATTTGGTGTTGTCAAACTTGTGTGGTGGGTAGCCCACAGTGTGAACTGCGCATATGGAACACATATTGGTGGACAAAGGACAGGATACTTATAAAACAAAAAACCTGGTCCTTTACCACAGTTTGAGAAGGACCGCTCCATCTTTCCACAAGTCCTAGAATAATTCAAATAGTATTTTTGGAACAGAGAGTAACCTGAGGTCAATTTGTTCATGTTCAATCAAAATCAAAATGAAAATGAATGGCCTGGGAACAAAACTTAAGGCGGCATCTGTTTAGGTTCCTGGCGTAAGCCCTGGCCAGGCCAGCAGAAGTGAGAATGTGTAAAGGAAAACTGGCACATAGTTCAAGGTGCAAGGCCCTTTCGTTCTTCCCTCCTTTTTCTCTTTCCTCATCCAGTTTTTGGCTAGAGTTATAAGGAGAGAATTTTGGCCATTCACGTCCTGTGACCATCATCACAACTCTGTCTGTACTTTCCCATCTCTTGCAGAGGAGAGGAGTCTCAGATTCAGACCCGGGCTCTTCTGTACTCTAAGGTACAGTAGCTGGACCTTCCCAAACAGCCTTAGGCCTTAAGAACATCTCCTTCCTCCCCAATACCACAGAATGTGTGGGATCTTAAGGGGTGAAAAGTCTTAACCCAAGGGAAAGTGACATGTCACGAGCTCAAAGTGCCACAAATGATAAGTACAAATTTGCTCTGCAAGTTATTTTCTGAGTGCTGAATCAGGACAGCCAGCTGGTCTGACCAGAGTATCCACCAACATGTGGCAGCCAAGGTCTACAGATTCACTGGTTCCCACAGAGAAGAGCAAGGTCAGCTCAAAGAAAAATAATTTAGTAAGCATGTTAACAATATATTACTAACATTAATAATAATACTGTGAAATGTTAAAATACAATACCAGTTGAAGGGTTTCCCAAATTGAAGTATTCAGAGAAAATGAGGAAAGATGGCCATTCAGTCTCCTTTGCCAACTGAGGTGCAGACTGAGCTGGGGAAGGGAAGTGGTGGTAGAACCCAGTGATGCAATGTTATGCTAACATTCCTCACACGGCAGCTTAGAGAAGCTGAGGAAGATTAGGAAAAGACTTGGATGAAAAACAGGCTACAATCCCTCACTCAGAATATTTATTAGTCAGGAAAAAGGACCCAGGCTGCATCCCACCCCACCTTTCCCAAGCTACCTCCCTGAATCAATGAACAGGATTCAAAGGAATCAGATGTCTCAAATAAGCCAAAATGTATCTGGGGAAGAACAGTAATTCATTTCCTAGACCTGACACTATAATTATATATGTTTGCCAGGGAGATAGGGGTGCCAGTGAGGGTGGTGGATGGACTAGATGAGGGGAAACAGGATGGGCCCTTCTTTGTCACAGTTTGGGCTCAGAGAAGGGTTGGAATAAAGAGGTATTTAAAATAGAGAGATGAGAGGAGAGGCAGGGGGTAAAGAAAGGTCAAGGGCTGAGTTCACCCAGATCACATAGCATTATAGAAAGAACAGGGCAGCTACTTGAGTTCTCAGGCTGGAACAGGGAATTGAGGACTCTGTACCTGGAGAGAGGAGAATCCCAGGGCTTCTCTTTCAACCTACTGTGAAAGAGTAATATTTTTAGATGCAAAAGCCCCCCCACTTACTTTCCCTTCAGAGAATTCAGAACAGTCTGAAGGCAAGAGGGTGTGGTGACAGACCTAAACCCCCAGCCCAGGCTAAGTTTCTCCCCATTCATTCCCACAGGTGCTGCCCAAGAGAACTATAGAAATATAGAGTCCTAGGACTCTGTCCCTGCTCCCCAGGTCCAAGACAGGGAGTAGAGACAAGGCACGAAGACCCTGGGTACAAAAGTGAACTCAGTGTGGCCCTGTATAACATTATTTTGGGAGAGGAAAGAAGGTGCATGCCCCCAAAGGGACACCTTCCTTCACCTGGTAGGTAGCTGGGCCTTTGCTAGCAGCAGAAACCACAATGGAAGGGGTTCACAGAAATGATCTGCAGAACAGGCCTTACTCCTAGAAGTACAGAGAAAAAGCCTCAGCTGATATGGCACAATCTTGGGTGGGATGGCAGATGGCAGTGGGCAGACCACTCCTGTAGGCGACACTCCTGCCTCAGCTCCCAGTGGTTCTGCTGACTCCAGACGTTCCCCCACGGCTGGGAATCAGGGAAGAAAGCATGTTGTGTTTCACATGATCAGACACTGTTCGCCATTGGCACCTGGTGGGCCCAAGAGATTGAGGGCATCCAGGTCAAAGTTGAGGCCAGGAGGCTGGAGAAGAGATGAAGGGACTCAGATAACTACTCCTATTTCAGAAAGTTAGAGCTTCTGAAGGTCCATCCCCAGCAGCCACAATTATCACCTTAGGTGGAATCACTAAAGGTTACAAAATACTGGAAACTGGGGCTCAGATTAAAGTATACGAGAAGGTATACTCACCATCTCCCCAGCAAGTTCTTTTGGAGGATGGCCCAAATCCTGTAGCTGGAAAATAAGGAAAGAGGAACAAGAGAGAAGACCATGCTATGTGGCCTCTCCTGTGCTCCCTCCTCCACCTTGGCTGGGCAGGGAGGCATCCTTCCAGGACACCTCCTCCACTGAACACGCAAGCAGATAGCAGCAGTGGGCAGACAGCAAGAGGAGGCCTTACCTGCTGCATGAGATCCAGCACCACCTCAAAACGAGCCTTTTGAGTGGCCTCACTATCTGTGGGGGTTTCTGTCTCAAACTGCTCACATATTTTGCCCATGACACTGTGTTGTTCCTGATATTTTTCAAACTGCTCTGGAGGTAGAGATTCTCGGTGAGTCTGCAACCATTCTGGATACTAAGCAAAGAGAGAATGGGTGGGGAGGAAGTAAGTGAACAATGAATAAGTAAGGGCAATAAAATATGACGAAGAGTAAAACATGAAGGGCACAGGAACATAGGAGAAGGAAAAGCTAAATAAGCGAGTTCAGCATGAGAAGTAGCACTCACTTCAATCAGATCACCTGGCTATGCTAGCATTTACGGTCACCAGAGGACAGAAAACTTTTTCTGTGAAGAGCCAGATAGTAAATATTTGAGGCTTTAAGGGCCACATATGATCTCTGTCACATATTCCTTCTTTTTTGTTTGTTTTAACAACCTTTAAAAATCTCTTCAGTGACACTATAAGCTCTGTGATGGCAGAGACCATCATTTAAACTACTCTTAAAATTGTTCACAGCATAAAGCCAGTAAATCCTCAGTGAAAACTTATTGGAGAAATGAATGAAGTTGGAAATGCAAGAAAGGTTGATCAGATAACAACAGAGACTTAGAACAATTTACAGAAAACTAGAGCTGAAGCATTTCCCCTTCTACCTTAAACATCCTCCGTATGGTAGCTTTATTCTCTTGGAGATACAACTCCTCCCTAACTCTCCCCCTCCAAATAAATAAAGGAGAAAAAAATAGATGAACCTGTACACTTGAGTTACTCTATCTCTGCAGGCTCTAAATAGACAAAGCAGCTCACAGGAGTTGATACAATGGGGAACAAAGAGGAAAAGCATAAATAGAAGTTCACAAACCTTTTCTGTGATCTCCTTCAGTGACGGGTACAGCACATCCTTGGACAGGAGGTTCTGCATGATACTCTGCATGATGGGGAGGATGGTCCCTTCCCCGTCTCCTTCGTCCATGCCCAGGCCTTCCATGGCCTTGGTCAGCTCCTCTTCTGACATGCCAGAGTTCTAGAAAGGACAGGAGGGAGGTGAGCAAGTATACTACCTTCTTGGGATGCTCACCAACCATTCAGGTGGGAAAGAACTATTTAAACTTGCCTGTAGCAAAGTAGTCAGGCAGGGACAGACTTGAGATGATACCCAAGAGAGTCTGCCTTTTGAGACTCTGCTGGTGAAGTGTCTGGGAGTGTGCCCCTTGTGGTTCCCTATCTCTTCCCCCTCACCTGAAGGTCAGTGGCATTCTTGGCTAGTCCACTTAATGTCTCCTTTAGGCAAGAAGTGAATTCTTGTTGGGAAGTCGCATCACTGCCTAGGAGAGATGAAAAGAGCCAAGGTCATTTAGGATTTTAACTGTTTGCTTGCCTAGACTGACCTGGTTACCAGCTTGGATATGGAGCATTTATTAGGGAATCACTAGCGCTCCAAATCTTTGAATACTCTATGGTTATCTTCATAGTTATTTTCACAAAACTACATAACTGTGTGTCAGTTTGTTCTCCACAATGACACCCACATTAACACTGTGACCTTTGAAACGGTCCCTTTTAAATAATCTTTTCTGTTACTTTCCAACTTATCTCACGCTTTTCATTAAACAGGGTCTCATGCCTCCTCCCATCTCCTCCCCCATCCCATAGCGGTGGTATCATAATTGCTGTCAACTTTATAAAGTTTGGTGTCCTCAAGCAACAATGACCTAGGAGGTTTGCTCAGACATTTTCAGTTGTCTGGGGCCCCCTCCTCACCTACTCTCCCAGCAGCCTCTGAGAGCTTTTGGAACTGCTCTACCAGGTGGGGCTCTTCCTCAGCCAACTCCTTCATTGCTTTCTCAAACTCTGCAGTGGCTTGGGAAGCCAGCTCGCTGTCAAACAGTTCCTGGAAAAACTTCTCTTGGGAGGCGAAGAGGGCATCCTGCAGGGGAGAACGTGGCCTAAGTGCATCTCTTACTTGGCACCCCACTGCACATGACCTCTGACAAAAGTCACAGGCAGTGGCTCTGGGAAAGGCAGTGCTTCCCTCCTACCCACCTCCACTGGACATTCTGACTACCTCTCTTACTGAGAGCAGCAAAAAGGCATCTGGCCACTGAGGGAACGGTATGGAGTGTCACTCCCAATCCAACCATTTAAATCTGCTCTTTTCTTAAAGAACTTCCTTGAGATCCCTCTACTCAATCTCAAGTCCCTGTTTCACAAGGACTGAGGCCTGCAAGAGCACTCAGCAATGTGAGGCCAAGGCACCTCCCCCAACTCCCCTCTGGCCCACAGGGGCCTGCCCAACCCCTGCTCAGAGCTGCATGCCCATTGTCCCCCCCCATCCTTTAAGTGGGTGAAATGTATACTTTGGCAGTGTCTCCCGGCGATCTCTTCTGGGACCCCGAAGCATCAGGGGCCGTGGTGGTAGGAGGGGGTGCTGGAGAGGGTTTGGCCTTATCGAAATCATCAAGAGCACCTTCAGAAACAAGAAACATGGCGTGTATTTGGGGATGGATGAGGATGCAAGGCTGGGGGGTTTCTGGGCAAAGCATTAAGAGAACAATCTTTCAAACTGTCAACTTTCCTAAAATTTTCTCCTTTTTTTGAGTCTCCCTCTCCTGACCCACCCCTCAATAAGCCTCCCACTTCCCTCCCCATTACCTAATTTATTGTGATCAAAGGGGAAGAAATCGCTTAAGATGCAACAAGCATCTCTCTCAGAGCTGGGAGAAGAGAGTTAAAACTTCTGCAGTGACATCTCCATCTATACAGTGCCTTCCTTGCCATTCTTTAATGATTCCTAGAAATCCCATACAGATATCCAAGGGGAGGAGAGAACACAGATGTCCTTAACCCCCTGAACTCATTCTGGAGCCCTAAAGGGAATAATCTTTGGCAAGAGAGCTGAAGCCACAAGATGTTTCACCTAGCTTCCCATGGGTCCTGGTACTAGTATGAACTGAGGGACTCCATATTACACTCCATGGGAGTGCACTGAACTCTATCTTCCAGTTTCACTCTCCCTCCCCAAAGCTCTTAGAGCTCCCTCTGGCCTCCTCTCTGCAGACTCACACAGTCACTTAGCACTTCTCACAATTTCTGTTCATCTTTCCGCCTGCCCACTCTGTCTGTGACTGAGCAAGAGACAAAAAATATTCACCTCTTCCCTGAAAACCCTCTGTCCTCACCACCATTCTGCTTGCCAGACTCTAAGTGTAAGGGGAGGACAGCGGCCCCACTCTGGGCAAGAAACAGGGCTAAAGAGGAAAAGTACAGCCACCCTCTTTTAAGAGGGTGAACTGTCTTCCCCAGAGGCCCTCTCGCCCTGTTTTTCAAAATAATGGGAAGGGAGTGTGTTTGAGCTCTGACATGATGAAAGAACTGGAAAGGGGCCTGGTGAGAGAAAGGTGAAAGGACTGGGAGAAGGAAAGGCGTGTCTTCCATGTTAAGGAGAACAGGACAGCGCACAGAAGGACGCACTTCGGGCGCGCTAAGAGTTAATGGAAGCAATCCGTGGATGTCCGGTTCGCGGCCCACCGAGGACCGAAGGCTGCTGCCGGCGGGGAGAAAGTCAGACTTTAAGAACTTACTAATCTAAAGTAAGGCGAGTTTGGAGCGGGATTGTGAAACATCGTCCTCTGGGTTAGTTTCCCCTCCGGCAAGGAGATCAACGGTCTGGGCCGCTCAGGGACCCAAAGCGAGCTCCTCAGCTCTCGCCGCGGAGGAAGGAGAGGGTGACCCAGAGATTATCTCGGGGGTCGCAGACTCTCCGCCGCCGACCAACCTTTGGAGAACCTCTCCTGCTCCGCCCCAAATACCTCAGGTTGACCTAACCCGCTGAAGGGATCCTTACACCTGCCCACTTCGGGCCTTTCCCATTACGGGCTCTTACTTTCCAGAAGCTCTTCCAATTCCCGGTCGGCTTCAGCCCCAACACCACCATCCTCCTCAGCCGCGGCCATCTTGCCACCTCCGCCGTGCCGTAGGAGGCAGGACTCCTCGCCCCACCCCCCGCGCCCTCCCCCTCTGCCTCGTGCAACCAATGGCATTGTTGGCCCGTGCCGGGCCGCCATTTTTAAAGGGACAGGAAGCTTCGATTTTTATTTTCTTTTTTTTTTTTCTTCCCCTCTTTCTCTAGGAACGTAGAACCAACAGAGGGGAATTTACTGTTACCTTCTGCCAGGTTTCCTACTGGCTTGGCCTCCTTTCTTTCAACTGCCCGCATTACCTGGCTTATTATTTCTTCCTGAACTGTGGGTAGGCCAAATTGGGACAAATTGCCTACGAACAACCAGAAGCTGTGCATGTGTAATCAATAACGACAGTTAACCGTACACCCAACATGCTAGTTTCCTCTCACTTCCCTCAGTATTTTACTCAAACGTCATCTTCTCTGAAATGCCTTATTCGGCCTCACTAAATAAAATTGCAACCCCTCCCCCCCCCCACATATACACTTCCTATCCCCTTTTCCTCTTTATTTTTCTCAACACTTACCATTATCTGACATACTATATATTTAATTTATTTATCGTTATCTCCTCTCAAGCCCCTTGGAATTTAAGCAGCATGATAGCAAGGATTTTCATCTGTCGTGTTCACTGCTGCACCCTCAGCTCCTAGGCTAGGGACTAAAACTTGGGCACTCATTGGCTGCTCTTTGCTCTCCCAGGCCCTAATGAGGCATGTTTCTCTGCAGAATCTAGTGGATATCTCTGATTTCCTTGCACCCCATTAAAACTGTCACAGTGCCAATAACTTCGAACTCAATGTTAGTTAACTAAATCAGGCAGAAAAAGCGACTCTTGGACCTAAGCAAGGAGGCAATTGGAATGTAGTGGTAATAGACCTGCCTTCCCTGACCTATCTCCTTTTCTCTACGCAGAACTCAATGGAGTGTAGTTGGAGGAGGCTCAGATAAAGACAACTCCAGACATCCCTTCCCTCCTCTGGAATTGTTCTATTCAGATCTGTGAGAATGCATCAACTGCCTGAGACAAACCTATCTCAGCACTTGGAAGGCATCTGTTGTTGTTTAATATCCTATGCTGGGCACAGTGGAGGGCAGAGAGAGAAATCAGGACCAGCCCTTGCTGTAAGGTAGTTGACTGGGGATTAGGCTGGAGGTAGGATTAGACATACACACAGTAAGTATGGCACAAGGTTAAGTGTCTTATAAGAAGTAAGGATAAAGTACCATAAAGTTTAAAAGGGAGAAATCACACTAAATGAAAAAAGTTACTTCATGACTCTCATCCTTATCTTCCAAAACACACACTTGAGTACTTGTGTCAAACACCAGTTTAGGTATTTACTCTTTCCTTGACATATAGGGCACAGACTTTTAAAATCATACCTGTGCAAAACCTACTGTGTTCTTCCAGGCACAAGTACTGTGATTTGGGAGAAAACACTCTGGAGTCAGAAGACCTAAATTCCAGTCCCAACTCTTGTCATTAAATTGCTTTGTTCAAAACCCTTCACCACTCTACTTTGTTATACTACAAATATGTAACATTAAATTTGGGACTCTAAGGTCCTTCCCTGATTAATCTCTTTCTCCCAAACATCTGTAACATCTATTCCAGGTTAACTTTCTCATTCAACTCCAAACGGCTTAACATGTGTTATCTCTAATATGACTATACCATGCACACATTACAGGTATTTATATTGGCTTTACATTAATATGGTAATATAAGTATGTTAATAAGGAAAACATCAGATGGTAAATAAGAGAATTAAGATGGAGTTGAAAATAAGCACGATTCTTCCTTTGCACTATTTCTTTTTTCTTTTTTTAATTTTATTTATTTATTTATGGCTGTGTTGGGTCTTCATTTCTATGCGAGGGCTTTCTCTAGTTGTGGCAAGTGGGGGCTACTCTTCATTGCAGTGCGCGGGGCCTCTCACTATCACGGCCTCTCTTGTTGCAGAGCACAGGCTCCAGACACGCAGGCTCAGTAATTGTGGCTCACGGGCCTAGTTGCTCCGCAGCATGTGGGATCTTCCCAGACCAGGGCTCGAACCCGTGTCCCCTGCATTGGCAGGCAGATTCTCAACCACTGTGCCACCAGGGAAGCCCTGCTCTATTTCTTAAACTTGCTTTACTATTGATAAGCCTAACACCTCATCTCAGTATTTACTCACCTCCCACCTTTCACGTATAGTGAACACTGTTGCAAAACAGTATGTTACAACATTTTCTTTTTATCACTCTCTCAAGTAAGGACTTAATGGTTCTCCACTGTTTATTAACCAACTTCAAATTCTTGCCTGGTATTTAATTATTTCACATGTATCCATTTTGTTTCCCCAATTACATAAGCTTCATGAGGATTGTCCACTTTTTTCACATCCCTCAGTTCAGAACATTTGTTGGTATGCAAAATTAATTTTATAATTTAAACTTACAGAAAATTTTTGCCATTTTGCCAAAATTTTTCATCAACTTGCCTATGGCTACAGAAAGAATGTTTATAACTTGAGAAAGTGTTATGAAAGTAGTGTGCAAATTTTTGAGAGGGCAGGCTTAATTTGGGGATTCTGTTTAAGAAAGTATCTTTTAAAGCTAAAAAGATACAAAGCCCTGCCCTCTTTGACAGCAGGAGTTACACTTATAGTTTATCCTCAGATTCACTTTCCACACCTGTCCAATGTATGTTCAAGTTGCTCATTGCAGCACTGTTTATAATATCCAAAGACTGGAAATAACTCACATATCCATGAATAAAAAGGCAACTTAAAATCATTAGTATGCTTCCATTTAGGTATAACAGGGGGATAGGGAAGAACATATTCATAACTGCTTGTTTATACATCAAAAAATCTCTGGCAGGATATAAGGAAGCTAACAATGGCAGTTACCTGTTTTGGGGAAGGCGATAGGAACTGGGTGGCTGACGAAAAGGGTGGGAGGAAGATGTTACAGAAGAGCTTTTTACATTTACTGATTTCTGAACTATATGAATGTACTGTTTATTGAAAACATGAATTTAAAATGAAAAAAAGTATATATTTTAATCAAAGGCACAGTACATCACTCTACGGAATTAATCTTAGTACATGACAAGCAAAATTCTGTATTGTCATTGTAATTTCTGTACTATATACAATGTATTACCAATTAATCACATATATATCACATAAAACATCTAGAACAGTACCAAGTACATGGCAGGTGCTCAATGAATACACTCTATAATTAGCAATAGATGGAAGTTGCAGTCAATAATGGAATAGGGGAACTACTTGCTTTCTACCATTCTCACAGCAATTCACTATATCCTATGAAAAATATGTACTTTAAAAAACAAATAGGTATTTATTACCTTTGTAATTAAAAATAATTATTGAAGGAAAGGTATCTGCTTTGATGGGACAGCTACGTGGAGTAAGTAGGAACATGAGAGTGTCCAGGAAACAAATGGCAAGCCACAAAGCTCTCGTAGAAATTTACTTTATTTAGTGTGAGAAACAAAATACAAGAACAATCTTTGTAAAGAACAAGTCAACAAAAAGTGATGTGCATTTCTGGAAAATCAAATAGTTTCTTCTCAGACTTTAAGTTTCTGGTCACACAGAGGATATCTGCCTCGGAGTTTAAATGCCCAAGGAAAATGGGGATGGCTAACAGCTTGTTATGACTGAGTAAAAGATGCTATCTTATTTATTACATCTCATTCCTTTCTAACAAAAAGTACACAAAGGTGGTGGGGAGGGAAGGAATAAATATAGAAGGAATTTATTTCACAAATGTTCATCACAAATGTTCTTTGAACGATCTAAGCTGGGAAGGCAAGGCCAATTGTGACCACAACTGTAGTTACCTTGAGATGAGAGGTCCTCAGAGGCAAAAAAAAAAAAAAAAAAAAAAAAGTCAGGTTTAGACATTTTGATTAGCCATAGAAGAAGAGAAAAGGACATTAGGTTTTAGGGTAGAGAGAGCTAAACATCAATAATATGAAGGGTAGTTGAGGAAGAAGGAGTTAGAAGGATATAAAGGCTGACTGTCTGTGGGAAAACATGGTGCTTAACCCTACACACATGAAGCAGGCCTTAGCGAAACTGCAGAGGGCTGATCCTTAAACCAATCACATCTTTGCCAATCTCTGTCACCTATGGAAGAAGAAATAGAAGAAAGTTAGGGATTTGTGAGGGTGAGAAGCCTAGAAAGCCCCCTGCCCCCACACCTCAGTGAGCACAGTAAAGCGGTTTGTTATTGTTACTGACTGGAAGGGGCAGTGGGAAGTCCTACCCTCCTCCAGTGTCACTGCCTCAAGGTGCGAGGGGGAAATACAGGAGACAAAAAGGACCAGCATGCTAGTTGGTCCTTCCCTCAAGACAATGAATTCTAGATGTATTTCTCAAGGACAGTACTTACTGTAGTGACCCTGCAGATCTGACCCTTGAACTCAGGCGAATAGCAGGCCCCACTGAGTGGACATTTCTCCACTGGCTTTCCACGGTAGATGGGCCGATAAGATGCAGCACAGAGGTCAAAAGGGTTGTGCATGTCATAATTGAGCTGGTAGGCATCTGTGGGGTTCTTCTCACAGGCAGACAGGATTTTGCGGGTCTAAAAGAGTGAAGGAATATTTTATTTAAGAGGACTGAAAGCTGCACACCACAACTCAAATGATCTCATCACCATGGTTTAGTAGTTTCTTTGATGTAGATGCAATTGTACTGAATGAATACAGAATACGTCCTCTGTATAGGTCATATGTGAAGGGGTAACAGTTGCCATTCCTGTTGTATCAGGCTTTCTCCTTCTCTATCCCAAAGTGGCTCCATGGATCTAGACTCATACTCCTCCACTAAGTCTGAGAATTCTCAGGGTTAGTCCTGAAAGGGTTAAAACTGGCTTTCACTGCACAAATAGAAAGCTTTTGGAAAACACAACTAATGGGACATGTATATGAAGGCTAGTGGTGGTGGTGAGGGGAAATCTAGAACTTAAGGACAGGATTGGGTTGATTTTCAGGTACAGAGGACCTGTTCCATATTGCAGGTCACACTCTCACAGTGGTGCCATGTCTGAGTAAGACAGTTCAGTTTCCAGGAACAAAGGGAGGTCCCCATGCCAGTAAGTAGAGGATGGTATTTTGTTGGCTCTTTTTGTTGAATGCTGTTATACAGCACTTTGTTTCAGAGACAAGGACCTTGGTCTTCGACTCCCTCCATGTAAGAGCAGATCTAGTTCCCCTACGCTCACTAAAGGGGTTCCCATATACCTGTTGAGCCACCTCCGGCTTGGGCCCAAGTTCCAACAGGCGCCGAGCAAAGGTGGCAGCAGTCTTAAAGTTCTTGAGCTTGAAGAAGAGGTTGAGGGCTGTACGTAGCACCAGGATCATGTGCACTGGCTGCAGGTTTGAGTGGGTGAAATAGGCTGCCATCTGGTGGACAGAAGGAGGAACACATGCCACGCTGATGCTAAAGCTGGGATAGGTCATTTACAAGGGGTCACATATGCATTAGAAACACAGCAAAACAACCCAATAAAAACAGGATTGGCAATAAAGCAGAGAAATCTTCTGCCTCCTAGTTATGGAGGACTGAGGAGATGAGGAAGACAGGTGGAGAAATATATCCTTTCCTCACAGAAATGGGCCCAAATTTCTCTTACTCCCCATATTGAGACCTAAAGAATTCAGACCTAATAGTGGGTAAAAGGGAAGACGCCTCTGTACTGCTTAGAGGCCCAGAGGTCTTACCTCACAGATGCGCTTCTGCTGTTCTAGAGACTCTTTGGGCAGCTTCTTCCTTTCTATCTCCATGGACAAACCCACAATGTACTCACGGCAAATGGTGATGAGCTGCTGAGCCTGGAGAGGGGGCAAAAGAAGGTCACGGTACAGAGGCAAGAAGGTGGGGGTGCCCAGCACTATGACAAGTGTGACTGTGACACTATGACTGCCCTTACCTCTGCAGTCTCCTGTTTATTGTCCACAACAAGAAGTGGCACACTGAGTAAAATGGAACGGAATTTTTCCACAGCCTCCTCGAACTTGCCCACTGTGGTGAGCTGGTAGCACAGTTGCAACCGCTGGATGAGGTCATTCAGCTTCAGGCCCACAGCTGGTGCACCATTCTTCAGCCCTGCATCCTTCCTGAACGAGAGAGGAGACAGGATGACCCGGAGCCCACTAGGACTTAACCTCTGCTTCTGGCAACATGCTCACAATACCCTACTCTGAAAGAAGCTAGGGAAATGGAAGCAGCGGATGTAAACCAAACCTGAGAGTGCCAAGCCAAAGATCTTTTCCTACTAGGAAACCTCAGCTCTGGGACAATTCTGTCTCGGGGGTTACCATCTGAAATATCTACCCTAAGTTGGAACAGAGAGAAGCCAGGAGCAAGGGGCCTTACCAATTGCGATTAGGGTAGCCATACATGGAGGGCAGGCAGGGCAGGGCCTGATAGGTGGTACGGCCTCGGGCAAAGGTCTGCAGGAACAGTTGCTTGTAGGGGCCAAACTGGGTTACCCCCACTTGGTCATGAAGGAGCTGGAATACAAGAGGAAAGAAACATAAGATTTGGGCTCTGCTACTTAAAAACTAGTTGACAGTGGGCAACGTACTTAACTTCTCTGTACTTGTTTCCTCATCAGTAAATTATATTTAATTATAGGATCTACCTCATTTAATAATACCCATAAAGCATTTATGATAGTGCCTGGCACACAGTCAACACTGAATGTCAGTGGCTGTTGCAGTTGTGGTTGTTATTGCTACTATAGCACATGGCTTAGTGTTCAAAAAATACACCTGTTCATTAAGGGGTGCTCACTTCATTGATGTGAGCCAGAAAGCACGCTATAAATGGGTGGAAGATGGCTGGAAGAATCCACCTTACGAGATTACTAAGCCAGATTGAAAGCACATAAGAGGAAAGCCTTATGAGGCAAGTTTCCTTAGGCAAGACCAAAGACTTCCACATTAAATATACACCTCTGCCCTTGTGGGTATAATAATTTCCATTTGGTTAAGATGAATCGATCATCCCCCTGGGACCCTAGGTAAGGCACACTCAACAAAAGCCAAGGTAGCTTTAAGACTTACCCGCATGGCTGTTTCAAAAGAGCCTGCCAGGATGTGATCAACTGGAAGCTGAGAGTTATTGCACCAGATCTAACAAGAAACAGAAAACCCAAGACAAGTGAAATTTTGCTCTTTCTCTTCCCAATAGTCCTACTCTGTATCTGTAATAGAAGAGTGTCGATATTATTTACACATTAATCAAGGAGAGCTAGCTCAGAAACACTTATCCCTACAGGACTGTTTCCCTGCTTACCTGAGTTGGGCTGGTTCCCTTAGTCGGGGGCACAAAGAACCCATCCTCAGCCCCACCAGCTACACCAGGGGGTATATCCTAGGGGAAAAACAAAGAGTGAGTCATTTTTTAAGCCATTCAAGCAATTTGCCCTGATAAATCTAAACATAACTCTACCTTATTCCCAGCCTCTGTTGGGGAGGAGGGGTGGTGGTTGTGGAAGATGACTCTCAAAATAGGAGAAGCTTCCCCAGTAACAAAACGATACACCAAAAGCTCCAATCAGGCAAAAAAGCTTGCTCCCTTTTCATAAGATGACACTGACACAACCCTAGTTAATCTTATTCTTCTTTCTTTCAAATGGGAGATAAGCATCAGACTAGGAGGATCCAGACCCCCTCCCGTTCAGGGACCTCAGGACAGGTGTTGGGGGGATGATAAGGCCTCCGGCCTGCACAGGGAGAAATGGAGAGAACCTTACAAGGGTGAAAATTCCACATACCAGCTCAGGAGGGAGCTCCAGATCTTCTTCCACATCCCAGCCACCTCCTTCTTCCTGTCCCTTGCCAAGAGCATCATCCCCCAAACCTTCTGTAGCCTCCACAAACCCATCTGTAAGGAAAATCCAGGCTCAACATAGATTCTCAAAGTGACACAATTTTAGCCAAAGGAAAGGAAAACACTGGGATCCTTGTTGGTCCTATGGTCCAGCACCCTGCAGAACTGCCCCACAACCCAGTCCCACTCCAGGGAGCCCATCTGCCCAGAACACTCCTAGAAGAACATGCATACCTTCGTCCAGCTGCAGCTCCGCATCCTCTCCCCAGCCCTCAGTACCAACAGTGTCAATGTCAATGTCAGCAGCCAGTGCTCCTCCCTTCCCTACAGAGGGAAGGAACAGAAAGGAGCTGGTTACAGCCAGCTAAGTCTGAGATATGGCCTCCTCTGCAGGCAAACTGTTGCATCCTTACAGAAGCAGGTGCCAATGTTCTGTCCACTTACTGTTTTTGTTTATTTTTGTGATATCTATATTATGCTAACTTGGTTAGCATAGGTTTCACAGAGAGAGGGAATAGAAGAGAGGTGAAAACAACTGGCCTTCCTGCCACCAAAAACTGCCTCAAACAATTTCTTACTAACCAGCCTTTGGTGCCAACTCTTGGCATTTCTTGCTGAGATCTTTGCTAAGTTACCACCACTACAGTGTGTACAGGGCATGAGGACAAAGGCTAGATGAGAGGATATGGAAGAAAAAGCAGGACTGGGCACGAAATGCCCAAGGGTCTATTTAGGCTCTCAGCTGGGAGAAACAAACTAGTAGACATAGCCGAGAAAACAGGAGTGTAAGGGTGGGAGTGGTAGTGGCTATACCCACATGACAGAATTGAGGTAGCTGAGTTAGTACCTTAAGACTGTATGTCATGAATGATAAAACACAGAATGGAGAGTATGATTACATATATGGTAAAACCTAAGAAAATACACCAAAATGTTAACAGTGGTTGTTAGAGCCATGGACTAAGAAACATCTCTTTTTTTCCCTCCTATTTTCCAAATTTTAATGATGCCATAATGCTTTTATTTAGTTTTTAAGACCGTACCGTAACTTTAATTGGCATCTCAGTGTTGCATGAGGCATCACACAGAAAAAAGGACAGATGAAAAGGACAGAATAGTTAATGGTACTCTCTAGGACAGCTTTTCAGAAAACAAGCACACAACAAAAATGCTATGGAAGAAGCGGGCACTTACCCTTGCTGGCAATGGAGCCTTCAAAGAACCCTTTGGACACAGTCAATAAGGGCCAATTGGTATCCAATGGCATGATAGGTGCAGGTGGCTGAAGCAGCTTGGCATTAGGGTCAATGTCTGGAATCTGAAAGATAGAAGGTTAAAAGCAAACAGCTCTCAGGAACCATCTAGGGAAGGTTATGGAGCCTCCTTTGATCTCATTTGTTTCTCTGCCTCTCCTGGTAACCAGGTGGGGAGTGACATTTGTAGGTTTAAATAGTCCCAAGATCTCAGAGTTAATCCTGTAATCAGAGATACTTATGTAAATAAAGACTCACTGCCTCCTTCTCTGGGTCAAATGTCTCCTTCAGGCTCTCAGCTTCTTCATCTAAACCATGGGTAGCAGCTGTGAGATAGGCCAGCGACTCTGTTAAGAAAACAGACTCTGTGGTATAGGTATATTTCCAAGTGAATACTGGTGTCCTGATGTCTGCCTCCTGGTCAAGTCCCTGCATAATCCCCTTCCCTTCAGCGTGGGCTGGATCTACTGACTCGCTTCTAATGAACAGTGTGTGGGAGAAATGATGGGATGTCACTTCTGAGATTAGGATACAAAGACTATGGCTTCCATCTTGGGTGCCCTCATTTGCTCTAAGGGAAACCAACTGCCATACTGTGAACTGCCCTATGGAAAAGACTACAGAGCAGAAAACTGAGATCTCCCAGCCAATAGCCAGTGAGGACCTGAGGACTGCCCACAGCCACAGAGCGAATGTGGGAGTGGATCCTCCCCTACTTGAGCCTTGAGGTGTCTGCAGCCTTGGCCAACACCTTGACTGCAGCCTCATGAGAGACACTGAGCCAGAGGCACCCAGCTAAGTCATGCTGCAAACTGAGACAATCAACACTGTTGTTTTAAACTACTAAGTTTTGGGTAATTTGTTATATAGCAATAAATAACTAAAACAGTTGCTTATCCTCAAGATCTATCATCAGTGTTAACAAGAACCTTGGACTCATCCTAGTCTCCTCTCTCTCACATCCCCCCAACCATTCCCCTTCGACAAATCATGTTGGTTCTTTAAACCTTTAAAATATATGCCGAATCTGACCATTGCTCACCCATTCACAGCTAGCACCTTGGTCCACACCACATCTTTCACCCTTCTTATTCCCTAAGGTATCTCAAGTGCTAGTATAATGCTTGGTATACAGTGGGTTCTCAAAAAATACCCCTTAAATATAAAATGAATAAATAAATGGGTGAAACCTCCAGATTTGAAGTAAAAGAATAAAACTCTAATGGCATTCAACCAACCACATTTACTATGGTATCTGCTCCAGGACTTTTTAAAACCCATTTCCCCCAAGATATTAACTATTTTCCTAAGAGTGCCTAGCCAAACTATATTTTCTGGCTGTCCCTCCATTTGGCTTTGAAGAAAGTCTCTGAGCATGGTAGGAGCATGCAGTCTCTTTTGAAAAAATGTGCAATGAAGGGAAATCCCTCACTACTACACATGAATAACTCACCATAAAGAGAAAATACTTCCTAAGGCCCCAAAGGAAGTGAGTCCTGGATACTTACTTTGCCCACAGTTCTTCAGGATCCGTACACGCTCTGACACGTCTCCCAGGTAGAGGGCATTCTGATAATGGCCACTCATGTCCTTTCGGATCTCAGCTGCACCAAGTCAATAAGAGACACCAAGTTAGGTCTTCTCTCTCAAGTTCTCTCTTGCCTCTATTTGCCTTCTTCCTTCCCCCAAGGACCCCTTTTCCCATCCTTAGTTTCTGGGGTCTCACCAATTTTCATCATCTTGCGAAGTTTCTCTAGATTACCAGTGATAAGGTACAAGAAGGAAAGTTTGTCAAAGTTTTTGGTGCGCTGATAACACATTTCCACAATCTGGTGGTTCCCCTGTAGTAAGGCCACTTCTCCCAGCTTTTCCCAGCAATTCTTGTCATCCAGTGCTTTGGCTGCTTCCAGAGCAATCTAAAGAATCCCAAGAATTAGAGTTAACAGGTTGGAGGTTATTGTGACTCAAAACCAGGGACTACAGTCAAAATGTCCATCTCTAAGTAAATCTCCCAAGGAACTCTACACTTTCGATCCTCCTAGCTTTGTTTTCAATCTAATACTACTGAAAATTCAATCAACAAATAAGATCCCTTAGGATCCATGGATAGAAGAATCACATCACATTATCCTCCTCCTCAGAAATTTACTTTTACAACAAAATCATCTTCTAGCAGTTGCTGATTCCCTAAGGCCAATTCTTGCTTAGCTATCATATTTCCCATTTTCCAGGTTTGAAGATCCACAGGGGCTCCTCAGAAGAAATAAGAAAGAAGTTCAGAACTGGAAAGTCAATTTTCTTTAGGCTTCTCCCCATTTAAAAATAATGCCTATAGACTCTAGGCCTCAACATTTAATAAGTACTCCTTCATCTAAGCCGCCAGTTAGCAAGTCAAATGTCAAGGAAATAATGAAATTTTTCAAATTCTATGCTATCTTGGTTCTGTTCTAAAAGTTACTGAATTCAGACTAACTCAGAGCGACAACAACAATAGAAATGCTGGGGCAGAAGCAAAGATGGGCAAACAGCAACAGGAAGATAGCTCAATCTAACAACTAAAAAAATTCTAAATTCCATTATATTGGCTGAAGAAGCAAGCCCAAAATAATGTCTTCCCAATGCCACCCTAACCCTCTCACCTCCTCTACAACAATATGGGGCTTATAACCATACTTCTCTCACCTCAATGTTTCCACACTCCAGTGCCAGACTAAAGCGAGTTTTCTCATCCTTGACGAAATGCAGTGCCACTTCAGGATATCCCTTCTTCTGGAGATATGCAATGATAGACTGGCCCACAAGTTTGGCGTTCCTTACCATGTGTAGTACCTAGACATTTGGGGAGGGTTAGGGCAGGAAATAGAGATCACTTATAGGAAAAAAGGAGTGCTGCCCTTTTCAATACTCCTAATATGCTTCCTCATTTCATACCTCATCATATTTTCTGTTGATCAGGGCCAGCTTGAACTTGAACTCAGTTGGATCAATGGTGAGCACCCGAGGACGACACTCTCTATCTAGGCAATATACATTGTTGCCCTTCACCCGTGTGACATAGATAGGTAAATCCAGAGTTCGGATGATCCCATAGTCCCTAAGAATAAGAGTTAGAGAGCACAACTTTAAGCCAGTGTAGGAGTAAATTCAGCCTGTAAAGAAATAAAACAAGCCTAGGACCCAGCCTTTTATCTTCTCATTACCCTTTTGTCAAGTGTCATTTGAACAATAGTACAGATGGGAAGTGATTCAAAAAAGAGCAGAACTAAATGCCAAATTAATTTATTTTATTCTCTTGTATGAAGTGGGAAAAGATGGGGCAGGTGGTATGATTTCTCTTTATAAGCTAGTACTCTAGGATCTAACAGACACAGCTATCAGAACCAGACCAAAAGTTAAATCTTAAGTTCTGATATATAATCACTAGGCCACTATGAACAGTTAAATCCTTCCTTATAAGCTATAAGTGAAAGTGGAAGAGAGGTAGATGTGAAGACTTCTGATGTACAAAGAAATGATGCAAAGCACCTAATATTTTAAACTGAATAAAAATTAAAAGTTTACAGATTAAAACTTGTGGCTATAGCTAACACAACACTTGATGGATAATTTATAGTGTTAAGTGCATATACTATATTAGAAGAAAGACTGAAAATTAATGAGGTCTACATGCTTAATATTAGGAGAAAGACTAAAAATTAGTAAGCATCCAACTCAAAAATTTTATGGCTCTTTTTTTTTTTTTGCGGTACGCGGGCCTCTCACTGTTGTGGCCTCTCCCGTTGTGGAGCACAGGCTCCGGAAGCGCAGGCTCAGTGGCCATGGCTCACGGGCCCAGCTGCTCCGCGGCATGTGGGATCTTCCCGGACCGGGGCACGAACCCGTGTCCCCTGCATCAGCAGGCGGACTCTCAACCACTGCGCCACCAGGGAAGCCCCCGTTATGGTTCTTTTTAAAGTTAAAACAAAGAGTGTACTTAGAAGGAAAAAATAAAGTCAATAGTAGAAATTAAGGAATAGAAAACAAAAGTACAATAGAGAAGTTCAATAAAGGCAAAAGCTGGGTAAAACTGATAAACCTCTCATGAAGCTAATTAAGAAAAAAAGGATGGGGACTTCCCTGGTGGCAGAGTGGTTAAGAGTCCGCCTGCCAATGCAGGGGACACGGGTTTGAGCCCTGGTCCAGGAAGATACCACATGCTGCGGAGCAACTAAGCCCGTGTACCACGACTACTGAGCCTGTGCTCTAGAGCCCACGAGCCACAACTACTGAGCCCACGCACTGCAACTACTAAAGCCCGCCTGCCTAGAGCCCGTGTTCTACAACAAGAGAAGCCACTGCAATGAGAAGCCCATGCACCGCAACAAAGAGTAGCCCCTGCTCACCGCAACTAGAGAAAGCCTGCGGGCAGCAACGAAGACCCAACACAGCCAAAAGTAAATAAACAAAATAAATAAGTTTATTTAAAAAAAAAGAAAAAAAGGATGAAATGGCAATAATAGGGATGCAAAAAGGGATATCACTATAGATCTTGCAGAATGAGAATATGCATAAATGTTTTTAAATGATCAAATTCCCAGAAGAGTAAAATTTACCAAAATTGACTAAAAAGAAATAGAAAACCCCTACAGTCCTGTAATTATTACACAAAATTAATTGAATCATATTTTTAAATCCTCCTATAAGTACCAGGCCTGAATGACTACACTGGCAAATTCTACCTACCATTCAAGGAAGAATTAATTCCAATCTTATACAAACTCAATGAGAGAACAGATGAATAAAGTATATTATTTTGCTTATTTTATGAAATTAGCACTACCTCAATACCAAAGCCTGACAAGGACAGAAAGGAAAAGGGAAATCACAGGGCAATCTCACACACATATATATACAAAGATGCAAAATCCTAAACAAAATATTAGTGACTGAAACAAGCAATATTTGAAGAGGGTAAAACATCATGACCAAGTTAGATTTGTATAAGGAATACAATGTTGGTCTAACATTTTTAAAAAAATCAATTTAATTCACTACATTAATCAACAAAAGGAGAAAAACTGCATGACTACCTCAATATATGCAGAAAAGGGGTTTAAAAAAATTCAATATTCATTTGAGATATAGCAAAGAAATTCCTCAGTAGATAAAAAGTATCTAGAAAAAATTTACAGCAAGCTTACATAATGCCAATACACTGAAAAGTCAGCCTGTAAATTGGGAACAAGACAAGAAAGTTTATTCAGCACTGTGCTGGAGATCTTGGTCAGTGCAGTAAGGCAAGAAAAATACATAAAAGAATAAGTGCTGGAAAGAAGAAACAAAAGTGTCATTACCTACAGATGCTATGAGTATTTGAAAAGAAAATATAAATGAATAAATTAACAGAATTAATAAAGAGTCTAGCAAGGTCTCTGAAATAAAGTTAATTTAAAACTTAGTTGTGGGGCTTCCCTGGTGGCGCAGTGGTTAAGAGTCCGCCTGCCGATGCAGGGGACACAGGTTCATGCCCCGGTTCAGGAGGATCCCACGTGCCACGGAGCGGCTGGGCCCGTGGGCCACGGCCGCTGAGCCTGCGCGTCCGGAGCCTGTGCTCCGCAACGGGAGAGGCCACAGCAGTGAGAGGCCCGCATACCGCAAAAACAAACAAACAAACAAACAAAAAAACTTAGTTGTATTTCTAAATATCGGGAAAAATTAGAAAGTTGAATTTTTAAATGGATACTATCCATTTACAAATAGCATTAAAAACTATCAAGTGCCTAAGAATAAATCTAAACAAAGAAAATGCAAAACCTCTATGAATAAAATGATAAAACTTTATTAAAAGATGTTTCAGAAGCCCTAAATAAATGAAAAGCTACTATATCATGTTCACAAATTAGGAAACTTAATATTGTAAAGATAACAATTACACCCCAAATCCCCAAATCACATACAGATTCACAATCCCAACTGAAATCACAATAGGGATTTTTGCTTTTTGTTTTTTTGGGTTTTTTTGGCCATGTCGTGAGGCTTGCAAGATCTTAGCTCCTGAGACTTCGCTCGTGGCGCAGTGGTTAAGAATCCCCCTGCCAATGAAGGGGACACAGGTTCGAGCCCTGGTCTAGGAAGATCCCACGTGCCATGGAGCAACTAAGCCCGTGCGCCATAACTACTGAGCCTGTGTGCCACAAGTAGTGAAGCCCGTGCGCCTAGAGCCCGTGCTTCTCAACAAGAGAAGCCACCGCAATGAGAAGCCCGTGCACTGCAACAAAGAGTAGTGCCCCCCTCACTGCATCTAGAGAAAGCCCGCATGCAGCAACAAAGACCCAATGCAGCCAGAAATAAATAAATTAATAAAAAAAAAAAAAGAGAGAGAAAAATCAACTTTCTTAAAAAAAAAAAAAAATCTTAGTTCCCCAACCAGGGCCCAGGAACTCCCATTTGTCTTTTTTTTTTTTTTTTTTGGCATGCAATTTCACAAGCTAATCTAAAATTTATACTTTTTCAAGACAAAAAATTACTTAAAAATATGCCTTTTCAAGGCAAAACTAATTTGAAAATAGCCTAATAACTTAAAAAAAAGTAAAACAAAGTGGGTAAGATTTGTGGAACTGCTTTACCAGATGTAAAGACTTACAAGACTATAATACTTAAGACAGTGTAGAATTCAATCAGAGACAGACCACAAAAAACAGATCCTTGGGACTTCACTGGTGGCCCAGTAGTTAAGAATCCGCCTGCCAATGCAGGGGACACAGGTTCAATCCCTGGTCTGGGAAGATCCCACATGCCGCAGAGCAACTAAGCCCATGTGCCACAACTACTGAGCCTGCATTCTAGAGCCTGCGTGCCACAACAACTGAAGCCCACGTGCCTAGAGCCTGTGCTACGCAACAAGAGAAGCCACCACAATGAGAAGCCCGCGCACCGCAACGAAGAGTAGCCCCCACTCACCGCAACTAGAGAAAGCCCACGTGCAGCAACAAAGACCCAATGCAGCCAAAAATAAAAAAACAAAACCAAAAAACAGATCCTTGCATTTTTGTAAACGTGATTCATATATCACAAAGATGGCTCTGCAGAACTATGGGGAAAGGCTGGTTTTTTCAATACCTGATGTTGGTACAAAACTGAGTGTCCTTATGGAAAAAGTAAAGCTGAGCTCATGACACCTCACACCATACAAAAAAATCAACATCAGGTAGATTATAGACCTAGATATAAAAGGCAAACTATAAAGTTTTCTTAAGAAAATATAAAAGAATGCCTTCATGATTCTGGAGTCAACAAAGATTTCTTAAATAAGACACAAAACCTGATATGCATAAAGAATGAGATTCATAAACTCAACTACATTAAACTAAGAACTTCTGTTCATTAACGGATATCAAAAGAGAATCAAAAGACATACTATAGAATGGGAGGAGATATTAATATTTGCAACACATAGCCCTGACAAAGGACTGATATTCAAATATATAAAGAACTCCTATAACAAAAGAACAAGGATAACTCATTTAAATAAAGGATAAGACTTGAACAGAATTCATAGAAGAGGAAATCCTGATGGATGGCTAAATAAAAAGTTGTCCAATCTCCTGGGGAATCAGAGAATAGGAAAGTAAAATTACAAGATACATCGCACATCCACCAGACAAAAATGAGTCTGACAAAGGCCAAGTGCTGGCCAGCGTGACAAGCAAAGAAACTTTTATACAACGCTGGTGGGCATGCAAATTGGTAAAACCACTCTTTCACATTACCTAGCAAATGTGAAGATAAGCACGCTCTATGACCTAGCAATTCTGCTCTAGAGAGAAATGTATGTGCATATGAACCAGAATTCATGGAAGAATGTTTAAAAGAACATCATTTATAATAGACAAAACCTAGAGATCACCCAACTATCCCTCTAGAATAGAACTGATAAACTGTGGCATATTTATATAACAGAATATTATACAACAACAAAAACAAATAATCTAGAGCTACAACATGGATGAATCTTACAAACAATATATTGAGCAAAATAAGCAAAATATGAAATAATATATTCAGCATGATTTAATTTACATGAAGTTCAAAACCAGGCAAAATTAAATCATTATTTTAAGACACACACTGGGTGGTAAAATTGCAAAGAAAAGCAAGAAAGAAATTACCATAAAAGTCAGAACGTTATCTTTGAGGAAGAGAGAGGGCTGTGATCAATAGGGACCACATGGCAAAGGGCTTCTGGGGTGTCAGAAATGTTCTATTTCTTGACTTGGGTGGCAGTTACACAGATGTTCATTATGTAACTATTTGCTATTTCATATATTTATAACCTATGTAATTTTCTATATTTGTGTCATATTTCACAATTTTAAAAGAGTTGAAAAAAGAATGTTTTGATGCCCCTAGCACATATATGCCAGACACAGCTTTTCCACGAAGACAGTTCAAGGAGGACTTCAGTACGTCTCCTGAGACAGGACAGTGATTTTAAGAAGCCACTTTCTCCCATTCTGTATCTCAGATAATCAACTTACCCAGTGGTGACAGCATATTTGATGTGGTTGCTTGTGGTATAGATAAATACCCCACTCTCATCCCAGGCCCCACTCTTGACACGAATGTTCTCATGAATGTTACACAGAGCCTCCAGTTTGCGGTTACAGATCACAATGGCTGTAAGAGGCAAAGGACATGAGTGCTCTGCTGGACAGGGTGAGTGAAGTGGACTGGCAGGGATGGGGAGGCAGGGACTGGTCTCTAAATCAGGGTGGACATAATGAAGACTTACCATGTTTGGCCAGTAGTGCTACATGGGACATGTCTGCTGACCAGATAACATATTTCACCTTGGAAATCTTCACAGATGCCAGAGTCCTGGGATAGAGAGAGAAGGGCAAATGTGAGTGGACCTGATTCCCTTATTCCAGGTTATGACCTACCTCCTTTTCATCTCCAAATTAATGTAAACTGAAATTTCTTAAAATAATACCGAATAAACATTTTCTGTATTACAGTTCAGTGACTTAAACATTTGGCTCACATTGTATACTTCCCTCTTCCTCAACTCCCTGCCCCTCATTCCCATGTATTATTAGGGACTTGTGTATGTCTGTTTTCACCAATGGACTATAAGCTCCTTTAGGTACAGGAACTATGTTATTCATTTCTGTGTCCTTATTATTCTAAGTCCCAAGAGCATTCTTTGTTCAGATAATTGCTCTGAAAACAAATAAGCTCCTTGTTGTAATGCTAGTGTGTATGTACAGGATGGAGAGTGATCACAGAGGAAAAAAAGTGGTTAGAAAGAGTCTTGGAGTTATAGCAAAGAAGTGGTTAAGCCACAGGTCAAACTCACTTGGGGGAAGAAAAGCTCCCACTAAAGATTTCCACTCTCCCCCACTATATGCCTGTCTGCTTAGGGGCATCTGACATGTTACCGCTTCTGCTGTACGTCAAAGAGCGTGATGGATTCTGCGTCTCGAAGCAGGAGGTTGCCTGTGCCAGCGTAAAAAATCTCATCACAGTTGGGCACCTGTACCTTTTTGGTGATCTCATTCTTGAGATTCTTGATCAGAAGCTGAAATGAGTATATAAGGTGGGGTTAAGAGAAATACATGTAAGATGATGCCAGCTGACAATGTCCCTCAGCAATTATTCCTTAGCTTCAATAAACAAAGTATTTTTTTTTCTGTCTGTCCAGTTCAATCACCACTCTACATAGACCACTCCAACTAAGATCCTCTCCAAGGGTCTTGATAGCTTTTTGGGGTTTTTTCCAATTGAAATATCCTGAGACGTCCAACTAAAATCTGAATTCCTCAATCAACCAGAGACAGAATACAGCACTTCTGAGGCTTAAATTTTTGTTAAATATTTTCTTGAGAGAGCTCTGCTTAACTTTTTTAGGACCCATTACATTTTAAGTACCATCAGAGGTAGTAGAATAAGAGGATCTACTCCTTATCTAGCTCACCTATTTCATTTTTTGGGTGGGGGGTGGGTGGGGGCTTGCCACCTGGCTTGCAGGATCTTAGTTCCCAGACCAGGGATCGAACTCGGGCCACAGCAGTGAAAGTGCCAAGTCCTAACCACTGGACCGTCAGAGACTTCCCAGCTCACCTATTTCAAATTTGATGTTTTTCGGCTCCTGTGTTATCAAGAGTGACTTTAGCTTGGTTCTTAAGCCCAGAGCCACAGTGATCATCCACCCAATCAAATCAATTTTAAGGCCTTTTTTTCCCCAAGGGGTTTGGGGTAGCGTTAAGGAGAAAGCAGCCAATACACGAGGACCACAGCTGCCCAGGGCAGAGTAAGGGAAACAAAAAATGCTCTTTATTCTGCAATACACAGGCCACTGCCACCACACTCTCCAAATTAATTTCCCTTTTTAGTCTTAACTCACCGAATGCATCCGATCTAGGACAGCAAACCGATTGCGAGCAACCCAAACAGCTGTCAGGCCTGAGGATCGTTTCCCTTCAGGAGCTGGGAAGAGCAAAACCAAAGGGCAGGAACATGTAGTAAGCTACTGTCAGATGACAGAGTCAGGTGCCATGAAGCTGCCAGTCTTGCTGGCTGCCATGTTGGCTTTGCCAGTTCAGCTGCTTCCTAACTCATTCAGCCATAACCTGAGGCTATTGTCAGTGACTTTTCCCCACCAGTCCCCTCCAAACTCCAACCTCCACCCCTGCCAAGCCTCTTTTCTCTAGGCCAAGTGACTGCATTTCAGCCAACACCATATACTGGCAGAAGGATCACCCCCATCTTGGGAGACAGCACATTCCATCAAGCTAACGAGCAGGGCCTCGCTGGCCAAGCTGCGGCACAAAGCAAGCAGCCTGTGAGTGTCTTGGACCTCCTATCTCAACAAGCTGGAGTAGAGACAGAGTCCCCTCTCCAGGACGCAGCTGCTCTGCTGTTTTTAACATGCAAATGCTGAACTCCTAGTAGAGTAGGATGGGGCAGAGCGCTCCTAACTAAATCCAGGCAGCTCTATGCTGGGCAGTATTTAGCACCAAGCTGATGCTCCATAAATGTCAATCAATCACTCAACAAAGTTACAACATGTTTCTCAGTTCCCAAACATTTCACTGGATGATTAGAATTCCGAACGGGTACTCCACACTCTGGGAAACTTCAAAGGAGATACACAGAAGGATGTGCAGAAATACTCTTTTATCTATTAGTATCAGCAGGAAACTGGACAATATGTGCTGGTCAGCCTTGCCAGGCCACCCCTTGACAACCAGGGGTGTCAGGCAATTTACAAAATTAATTATTATCACAACCAACACTCCCATTTTCCAGGGGCCAAAGAACCACACTATTCAACCCTTTCCTCTTTCTCTTCCTCTGTGCTGTACCTTTATTCCTTTAATAATTATTATCTCCCTCAAAAAATGGAGAAGATAAAATAAAAGTGGTTATAAGACAAAACAAAAATATTTTAGACTCTATTAATTGTAAACAGATGGGGAAAAGAAGCAAGGGGATGGGTAAGCAGGACCAAACAAAAAAACTTGGTCAGAAATGGCTTGACTGATTAATTTATAGGGGAGGCTTTGATTTATGGATATCAAAGACATACAGGTTTTCTCTCTTCTCACCATGACCACACTTATAGGAGAGTGATGATATTAGCAGCAATAATGACACAGTGGCACCCACAATAGGACAGAGCTAGCAAAATATTTCTCAGAATCTGTTGATTCGGTCTAAAATATCATGAAAGTATGGTACTAAGAGTGGGGACCTGAGGAACAAACCTCTGACCTACAAACCAACTGGAGGGAGTACACTAAAAGGAGCATAAATGAGACTCAAATCTATTCTGAGAATGTTTTGTCAGCAAGTTCTAGCAGAAAGGACTAAAAAGGGATGGTGGTGATGGAAGAGGTAGGCAGGGGTCTCAGCTGGATCCGGAATCCCTGGTGGGGTGAGGGGCTGTTAACAGCCTCATCTTTCTGACATGCAAAAGGAAGCAAATCGGATCTGGATATGGATGGGAGAGCATAAGTCCCTAGTCCCAGGATGAGACACTGCAAGATTGGAACGTTTTTAAATAAATGAAACTACCAGGGTGAAAGTCACATCAGCTGACAATAAACTAGGATAACATGCTGTGCTGAAAGAGAAAATGGAGAGTTTCTAATAACCAAATTATAAAATATATATATCTAGCTGGAGTAATAAAATGGAGGAGGAACATGAATATTTCACACCACAGTTGCCTCTGATGCAATTGTCAGCAGCACCTGCCAACAGACATGAATGATGTGGCCATGGCCTGGGGACGGAATGTGAAAAACTTGAAGAGGAGTGATGCTATGGGTGAGGAGAGCTAGGAGCAGAGTCGGGTATACAAAGAGAATGCCTACCATCAGGATTCTGGGAGTCGGCATCCTTGGGGATGGTGTACAAGTCATAGGTACTATTCTCTAAATTACTGGCTCTCTGTAGAGGAAAGGGAGGAATAGTTAGTAAGAGAGCACCCAAGATACCAGTTTACTCTGACATAGAAAACAGCACCATTATACAGACAGCAAACTGAAACTATACTTTTCACACCTTCCACTCAGAAGGCATTTGAATGTTTCTACAGCTAAAATTATAGGGCTCGTTGCCAAAGAATTCAGCATTCATGTCACCTTATTTTTCTTTTATCTTCCAAAGATGTAGATATCTTTTGAGTGAAAGCAAGGACTGCTTTCTATTCCACAAATTAACAGACTAAGACCCCAATATTCCAGTGCCCCACCTGAGTATATTCATCAACTTAAAAGTCTGTTTGAAGGTAAAAAAAAGACATCAAAGAAAAAACATAAAAGAAAAGTGCCAGGAGGAAAATATGGGGCTGTTAGATATTGGAGAAGAACTGGGATCAGACACTAGACACCATATCGGGAAAGACAGGTTTTCATTCTTCTGACTTGGCAATGAAGGCACTAAAATTAGAATGTCATTTCTTTCTTTTTTTTTTTTAAATTGTATGGCAAGAAATGAGGAGGGCTACTTGATGACCCCCAAAGGTAACACCACTGAAAGGAACTCTTCTCAAAATCAGCTCTACTATTTTCACCCAAATGGAGGGAATCAAGATAAGCATCTCCTATGAATAGGATATAGTCCCAAACATTCTTTCAAATTACTTTCAGTGATTTGGGTGATTCATCCCAACGCTCCATTAAGTTTAGAAGTTGTTAGCCATATGAAAGATGTAAGTACACAAACCCTTAACATGTTTATGACAGCTGAAGACTACCTGGTTTGAGCCTCTGTTTACTGTTTCAGTTCTCTCAAAATGACCATTAAATAGTTTCTAAGAAGCCATTAGAGATCCTCTAAGGGCATGAGAAAGAGACCTATGGGAAATGAGGAGATCCTAGGAGGTTTACTTACTGTACACAGTAGGACTGCATTTTCTGCTGGATTGTATGACATGTTGAACACTGGAAACTTGGAACCACTAGAGATATATATACAAAAAACAGAGAAATTAGTAAAAAGACATAATGACAATAGGAAAAAAGGAATTACTCCTACACCTCCTACTTACCTCATCTTTACAGATATATTTATCATTTTTATAATCAGAAATAAAAATAAATGAATGTTGCATCTATTTCTTCCTTCCTTTAAGGCTTAGGGACTCCCCTATTTCAGCTTTGAGCATGGAGTTTTAAAAAAGCACACCTAGTACAAGTCTACTTATCCAACAGAAGGTATGGTTAGCACTCACTGTAGTGAGTGGGATTGATTCTTCTTCGGTACAAATTCCTACACATAATTGCAGTGGATACCACAGAGTAACATGATGTGATTTGTCTCTGGCTAGTTTCTCCTGTCCCTTGGAGTGATAACACAAACCAATTTTTTTATTGTAGTAATGCTGGAGGGTGGTTATCAAACCCTTATGCCAAAGCCTGCCACCATGAATGTTTCAGCATGCTGATACATCTGGCTTTCCAAGAGGATAGTTCCTTTTGCCAGGCACCCTAGATAGTATAATATCTTCAGAGTTAAGAGTTTCCAAAGACATATATTCTGGTTTAGAGTTGCATGCATTTTGCTGAAAAGCAAAGGGAGAGATATAGAAAAGAAATGCTAAATAAAGGCAAAGAGGCCTATCACCAAGTTGGGCTACTCTCAACCAGGAAACTTTCCCTGATTTTCAAGACACCTGGCAAACTTGGCAGTATGATTTCCATTCCACAGGGTCTCTAGCATTGTCAACAGGGAAGCCCCCATTGGCCTCATGGCCACCACCATGCTCCTGGGGATTCTATCTGTGACAGGAGATGAGATCCAAAACGTTGTTAAAAGAACAGACTCCAGTTTGTGAGTATTGTTTCATGGTAACAGATGAGACACTTTGGAGGGAAGAAACAAGTCTGATTTACCTCCGCAACTGCATCACAGCTACATCTTTGGAGCTGTTGAAATCCAACTGACGTAAGAATCGGTCCTTGACATAATGAAGCATATTGCCATGAACAGCATAGGCTGGCCGTTCCCGTTCCAGTTTAAATACAATCATGCCACCATCATGGCCTGGGCCACAGGGAAAAGGGAGGAAGAATTAGCTGTACGCAAGAAAGAAAACTGGAAACAGGAGATAGACAAAGATGACGACTGTATATGTATGCTAAAAACAAAGTTAAGACAACTAAATGCATTCTTTATTTGCCTAAATTCTCACAATTCTTGGAATCTTTATTCAAGTAAACACCTGTAAATCATTTACCAATACTCACTGCCACATTAGACAAACCCTCCTCTGTGTTCTCCTAGCTGCTTTGTACAAACCTCCCTCACAGCACGTACCATTCTGCACTGTAATTGTTTAGGTATATCACCCCCGGTATACACTGAGCTCCCTGAAAACAGAAATTACAATAATTTCCATCCTTCCCCAGTCAGTATCAAATAACAAACATAAAAGGTAAGTGCTGAACAAATGGATGCTAGTTTAAAAAGCCTTTCTGGTTCTGTTTTTTAAAAATGTTTTGCTTTTCCCTACTAACATTATCCATCACTCAGAAAAACCTTCAGTCATTGTCCTCCCAGTATACACTCCACACATAAATCAGATCATGTCACTTCCCTACCCAACACCTTCCAATGGTTTTCCATTCTTTCAGAATAAAGTCTTAAATTCTAATGGCCTACAAGGCAATGCCCAATCTGGCTTGGTCTTACCTCCTATTACTTAGCCCCTTACTGTGCTCTAACTGGCCACTTTGATGTTCCTCAAACATGTTAAACATTTCTCATATCACGGTCTTTGCATTTGCTGTCCCCACTGTCAAGGTATTTATCATTCCCCTTCACTTTCCTGAATACCCAGTATAAAGCAGCAGTCCCTACACTCCTCCCTCTCTATCCCACTTACTTTGGCTTAACTTTCTTTTAAAGCAGTTTTCACCATACATTGTTTTATATATTTATTGTTTTATGGGTCTACCTCCCTTCACTACAAATAAAAGTTCCATGGCCTCAGGTGTAGCACTTTCCAGCGACTGCCCCACACCCACTCCAGCCCCAGGCACTCCACCAAGAGACCACACTCCCCAGGGACTATGCCTGCTCAGATGCACTCCAGCCCCAGCAAGCCTGCCAAAGCTGCCAGGTGCAAACAATCTACACAGGAATGCTTTCACCCTTTAAGGCCACTCCTTAAAAGACCAGGAGAGGTAGCTGTTTTGCTTAAATTCATAGAAACAAAAACCAAAAGTCAAACAAAAGGGAGACAGAGGAATATGTTCCAAAAGAAACAACAAAATGACCCCCCAGAAAAATACCCCTAATGAAACAGAGATAAGTAATTTATCTGATAAAGAGTTCAAAGAAACAGTCATAAGGATGCTAACCAAACTTGGGAGAAGAATGGAAGAATTCAGTGGGAACTTCAACAAAGACTTAGAAAATATAAGAAAGAACCAATCAAAAGTAAAGAATACAAAAACAGAAAAAATATGCTACAGGGAATCAACAGCAGATTAGATTATATGGAAGAACAGATGAGCAATCTGTAAGACACAATAGTGGAAATCACCCAATCGTAATAGCAAAAAGAAGAAAGAATTTTTTTTTAAATGAGGAGAGTTAAGGGACTTCTGGGACAAAATCAAGCATACTAACTTTCACATTATAGGATTCCCAAAGGAGAAGAGAGAAAGGGACAGAAACCGTATTTGAATAAATAATGGCTGAAAAGTTTCCTAACCTGAGGAAGGAAGTAGATATCCAGGTCCAAGAAGCACAGAGATTTCCAAATAAGATGAACCCAAAGAGATCCTCACCATGACATATTATAATTAAAATGGCAAGAGTTACAGATAAGGAGAGAATCTTAACCCATTATTGGCCGGGGGATTTTTGCAGAAACTGATGCCTGTGGCCAGCGATTTGTTATGTAAGTGAATACTGAAACATCCACGTTTGAGTATAACTATCAACAACTGTTTTTGCACTTAATGTATTTCTTTGAAACTTTGTACATGTCTTACTAAAGCATTCTAATATTTCATTAGAGTGTGACAGGCAGTACAGCAGGCACCTCTGTGCAGAGGAACAGAACATCTATTACAAATATATCGTGTTTCACTGTGCTTTCCCCTGGAAGAGCAGACTCTACACTTCCTGGCGGCATTTTTTTTTTAATTTTATTTATTTTTGGCTGCGTTGGGTCCTCATTGCTGCACACGGGCTTTCTCTAGTTGTGGCAAGTGGGGGCTACTCTTTGTTGCAGTGTGCAGGCTTCTCATTGAGGTGGCTTCTCGTTGCAGAGCACAGGCTCTAGGTGTTCGGGCTTCAGTAGTTATGACACGCAGGCTCAGTAGTTGTGGCCTGAGGGCTCTAGAGCGCAGGCTCAGTAGTTGTGGCACACGGGCTTAGCTGCTCTGTGGCATGTGGGACGTTCCCGGACCAGGGCTCGAACCTGTATCCCTTGCACTGGCAGGCAGATCCTTAACCACTGCGCCACCAGGGAAGCCTCGTGGCATTTTTTTTTTTAGTCCTGTGGGTATTATTTCCTCTAGAATACGTTCTTTTATTTTACCTGATAGTCGACAAGGTGGATCTTTGTGGGGGGCTCTTTTAGAAACACCACAAGAAGGACCAGGTGCGGGACTACCACTATATTCACCAGAATGGTCAATTACCCATTCTCTAGCTACTGCTAATAAAAATTGCTTGTAAGTCATTTTATTCTGTGCATTAAGGCTACAATAAATTTTAAACGCATTGAATAAACTGCAATTACTGAAATAGAAACCCACTTTCTTAAACCATTTTCGAGTTTTCCAGAGGATACTGCAGTTTGCCAGGTATTGACTGGATCAATCAACTCCTTTCATAGATTTATTATACTCTAATATACAAGTGGGCTTAGTCATCTGATGGTCAGTCCTCCTGTCTTCTTTTCCTGTAGATGCTATGGAGGCATAATGAATAGTTGTCATCATGCAGACTAGCCTTTTGCCTTTCCATATAAGAAAAATCACTTTTCCTGTCCATAAGAATGTGATTACTCCCCTCTGTAGATTTTTAGATTTCTCTTAATTGGTTTGGTAGACCATGATTCTCTCTTACAGTCCCACAAACTCTGGTTTTATTTTTCAACAATATTTCAGATGTGGACACACTGCTGTAATAATTGTCTTGGTAAATAGGGTGCCATGAACCAAGATAAGGTTGTAGGACCAGTAAGATTGTTTCTTGCAGTTTCTATCCTTCACCCATGTAAATCTCAGGGTTGCATATATACCCAGTTTCACTTTCGTTAACCATCCTGACCAAACTTATTTTCTAAGTTTTCTGGGATTATAGGTTTTGAATCTGAGTCGTCCTCTCCACTTTATCATTGCCTCACCAAGTGATAGATCTTGTTTGGGTACATAGATCGATGGAAATTTTGGTAGAAAATAATCTAAAAGAGGTTTAACTTTTGAACCTCTGTCTGCAGGAAGTGGAGTTTCTGAGTTATTGTTAAAGTGAAGAAACATCATTATTTTTTCAAACCTTCTTCTCGTCATAATCTTTGGCAAGATAGGTGTTTCAAGTAAGGGACCAGTCGGCCAATATTCTTTCCAGTATGACTTTCTTTTTTTTTTTTTTTTTTTTTTTTTCGGTATGCGGGCCTCTCACTGTTGTGGCCTCCCCCGTTGCGGAGCACAGGCTCCGGACGCGCAGGCTCCGGACGCGCAGGCTCAGCGGCCATGGCTCACGGGCCAAGCCGCTCCGCGGCATATGGGATCCTCCCAGACCGGGGCACGAACCCGTATCCCCTGCATCGGCAGGCGGACTCTCAACCACTTGCGCCACCAGGGAGGCCCCAGTATGACTTTCTTATTTGTCCCATCAAAATTATTAATCCATGGGGCTTCCCTGGTGGTGCAGTGGTTGAGAGTCTGCCTGCCGATGCAGGGGACACGGGTTCATGCCCCGGTCCAGGAAGATCCCACATGCCGCGGAGCGGCTGGGCCTGTGAGCCATGGCCGCCGAGCCTGTGCGTCCAGAGCGTGTGCTCCGCAATGGGAGAGGCCACAGCAGTGAGAGGGCCGCATACCGCAAAAAATAAAAATAAAAAAAAATAAAAAATTAATCCATGGAAGCAACCTAAATGCCCATCGACAGACAAGTGGATAAAGAAGATGTGGTACATATACACAATGGAATATTACTCAGCCATAAAAAGGAACAAAATGGGGTCATTTGTAGAGACGTGGATGGACCTAGAGACTGTCATACAGAGTGAAATAAGTCAGAAGGAGAAAAACAAATATCATATATTAACGCATATATGTGGAATCTAGAAAAATGGTACAGATGAACCAGTTTGCAAGGCAGAAATAGAGACACAGATGTAGAGAACAAACGTATGGACACCAAGGGGGGAAAGTGGTGGGATGGAGCGGTGGTGGGATGAATTGGGAGATTGGGATTGACATATATACAGTAATATGTATAAAATATATAACTAATAAGAACCTGCTGTATAATAAAATAAAATAAAATAAAATTCAAAAAAAATGAAGCTTCATACCTCTTAAAAAAATTATTAATCCAAGAAACTTCTTCATGTCACTATTGGTTACATCAGTCCATTATAAAGCCTTATCATACTTTTTATATGCTTTTTCATTCTGTTGGTGATACAAGTTTGTTTGAGAAGCAACCAACTCGAAAAAGTTGTTACCAAAAATTAATTCTGTTATTGCACTAACACTTTGCAGGTTATTACATTCAATAGTTACACCTGACATACCTGTAAAGTCTTCTAATTTTTATGAAATGTTGTCTGCAATCCACTCTTCTGCAGAAGCAAGGGAGCATTCTCCAGCACCATGAGTTTCATTTTCACTTTCCATATCAGAATCAATCACTAAGTTTTTTTGTCTTTTTGTTGGTCTAACATTCACACTGTGTGAATCAGAACTATATTCTGAAGAACTATCATCTTCTGAGACACTAGTATATATGTCACTTGGACAATCAGAGAAAGTATCTGCATAAAATTCACCGAAAAATTCTTCTTCACTCAAAATCTCGCAATGCATCATTTCTGAAAATTTTATGGTAACAAACTTGTGTTTATAATATACACAAGGTTGGAACAAAAACCTAATGAAGCAAAATGCAAATGGTAACGACAATTGTAAGTTGTATAATGAACGCTTGATCAATTTTAAGCTCTAACAACTTTGCATGGTGATGTTAATTGTATCACTCTCTAAAAACGTATTGATATGTCTCCAGTCAATAACATTCAGGTAACAAAAGACGTATTAATACATCTCTGGTCAATAATGTGTTAAAGGCAGCAAGAGGAAAACAACTAATCACATACAAGGAAAACCCCATAAGACTCTCAGCTGATTTTTCAGCAGAAACTTTACAGGTCAGAAAGAAATGGCAGGATACATTTAAAATGCTGAGAGGAAAAGACTTACCACTTAGCATCTATCCAGCAAGGTTATCATTCAGAACTGAAGGAGAAAGAGTTTCTCAGACAAGGATAAACTAAAAGAGTTCACTACTAAACCAGCCTTACATGAAATGTCAAGGTCTCCTTTAAGCAGAAAAGAAAAGGCAACAACTAGAAATAAGAAAATATATGAGGGACTTCCCTGGTGGTGCAGTGGTTAAGAATCCACCTGCCAATGCAGGGGACACGGGTTCAAATCCTGGTCCAGGAAGATCCCACATGCTGCAGAGCAACTAAGCCCGTGCGTCACAACTACTGGGCTCATGCTCTACAGCCAGCAAGCCACAACCACTGAGCCTGTGTGCCACAACTACTGAAGCCCGCAGACCTAGAGCCCATGCTTCACAACGAGAAGCCACTGAAATGAGCAGCCCGCATACCGCAACGAAGCGTAGCCCCCACTCACCACAACTAGAGAAAGCCCATGTGCAGCAATGAAGACTCAACACAGCCAAAAATAAATTTTAAAAAAAATTAAAAAGATAAAAAGAAAAAGAAAATACATCAAAGGAAAAATCTCACTGATAAAAGCAAATACATAGTAAAGGCAGTGGATCAGCCACTTAAAAAGCTAGTATGAAAGTTAAAAGACCAGAGAACAGTTGATCCTTAAACAACATGGATCTTAACTGCACTGGTCCACTTACAGTTCTCTTTCACTAAATATGTACAATAATACTACACAGTCCACTGTTGGTTGAATCTGCAGATACGGAACCACAGGTACAGAGAGTCAACTGTAAACTTATATGCACATTTTAGAATGCACAGAGGGTCAGTGTCCCTAACTTCCACGTTGTTAAAGGGTGAAGTACAGTATAATCAACTATAATTACAAAAAATAGTTAAGGTATACACAAAATAAAGAGATATTAAATATGAAATAAAATACATAAAATGGGGTACGTGTAAAAATGTAGTGCTTTTACAATGCCTTTGAACTTAAATGACTATCAGCTTAAAATAGACAAATATATATATACAGTTCAATATTTATGAAATTCATGGGAACCACAAACAAAAACTTACAATGGATAGACAACAAATAAAGAGAAACAAATCCAAATGTAACACTAAAGGAATCCATCAAACCACAAGGGAAGAAACCAAGAGAACAAGACAGGAACAGAGAAGAACTACAAAAACAACCAGAAAAAAATTAACAAAATGTCAAAAAGCACATACCTATCAATAATTACTTTAAAGGTAAATGGACTAAATGCACCAACTAAAAGACTTACAGTGGCTGAATGGATAAAAAAAATGAGATCTATCTATATGCTGCCTACAAGAGACTCAAGTCAGATCTAAATATACACATAGACTGAAAGTGAAGGGATGGAAAAAGATATTTCATGCAAATGTAAAAGAAAAGAAAGCTAGGACATTACTCATATCAGACAAAATAGACTTTAAAACAAAGATCATATCAAAAGGCAAAGAAGGGCATTACATAATGATAAAGGGGTCAATCCAACAAGAGAATATAGCATTTGCAAACATTTATACACCCAACACAGGAGTACCTAAATATATAAAGCAGATATTAATAGAAATAAAGGGAGAAATTGACAATAACACAATAATACTAGGGGACATTACACCCTACTTACATCAATGGACAGATCATATCAACAAGGAAACACTGGCCTTAAACGACACATTAGACCAGATAGAATTAATAGAGAGAGAACAGTCTATCCAAAAGCGGCAAAATACATTATTTTCAAGTGCATATTGAACATACTACAGGACAGATCTCATGCTAGGCCACAAAACACGGCTCGATAAATTTAAGACTGAAATAATTTCAAGTGCCTTTTTCGCCAAAAAAGTATGAAACTAGAAATCAACTACAAGAAGAAAAGTAGAAAAAACACAAACGTGGAGACTAAACAACATGCTACTAAACAACAAATGAGTCAACAAAGAAATCAAAGAGGAAATCAAAAATACCTGAAGACAAATGAAAATGGAAACACAAGTGTCCAACATCTATGGAACACAGCAAAAGCAGTTCTAAGAGGAAGTTCATAGTGATACAGGCCTACCCCAAGAAACAAGAAAAATCTCAAGCAATCTAAAAGTAGATTAAAAAAACAAAAACAAAATGAAGAACAAGCAAAGCTCAGTGAGTATAAGGAAGAAATGATAAAGATTAAAGCAGAAATAAATGAAATAGAGACTAAAAAACAATAGAAAATACAATGAAACTAAGAGTTGGTTCTTTGAAAGATAAAATCTACAAACTTTTAGCTAGACTCAATAAAAAAAAAGAGAGCTCTAATAAAATCAGAAATGAAAGAAGAGAAATTACAACTGACAGCACAGAAATACAAAGGACTGATTATAAGAGAATACTACAAACAATGATATGCCAACAAATTAGACAACCTAAATTCCTAGAAACATACAATCTTCCAAGACTGAGTCATGTAGAAACAGAAAACCTGAATAGATCAATTACTAACAAAACTGAATCAGTAATCAACAAACTCCCAAAGAAGGAAAGTCTAGGTCCAGATGGCCTCAAAGGTAAATTCCATTTAATGAAGAGTTAATATCTATCCTTTTCAAATTATTCCAAAAATTGAAGAGGAAAAAATACTTCCAAACTCATTTAATGAGGACAGCACTACCTTGATACCAAAACCAGGCAAAGATCATAAGAAACCAAAAATTATAGGCCAGTATCCCTGATGAGCATAGATGCAAAAATCCTTAACAAAATACTAGCAAACCGGGCTTCCCTGGTGGTGCAGTGGTTGAGAATCTGCCTGCTAATGCAGGGGACACAGGTTCGAGCCCTGGTCTGGGAGGATCCCACATGCCACAGAGCAACTAGGCCCGTGAGCCACAAATACTGAACCTGCGCGTCCGGAGCCTGTGCTCCGCAACGGGAGAGGCCACGACAGTGAGAGGCCCGCGTACCGCTAAAAAACAAAAACAAATGTACAAACAAAACAAAATAGAAACAGACTTTTTTTTTTTTTTTTTTGCGGTACGCGGGCCTCTCAGGGCCTTTCTGGACGCGCAGGCTCAGCGGCCATGGCCCACGGGCCCAGCCACTCCGCGGCATGTGGGATCTTCCCGGACCGGGGCACGGACCCGTGTCCCCTGCATCGGCAGGCAGACTCTCAACCACTGTGCCACCAGGGAAGCCCGAGAAACAGACTTTTTGATACAAATGGTGGTTGCCAGAATGGAGAGGTAGGGGGGCAGATGAAATAGGTGAATGGGATTAAGAGGTACAAACTTCCAGGTATAAAATAGGTATAAAATAAATAAGTCATGAAGATGTAATGTACACATAGGGAATATAGTCAATAATATTGTAAGAACTTTGTATGGTGACAGACGGTAACTGGTCTTATTGTAGTGATCATTTTATTATGTATAAAAATATCAAATAGGGCTTCCCTGGTGGCACAGTGTTAAGAATCTGCCTGCCAATGCAGGGGACACGGGTTCGAGCCCTGGTCCGGGAAGATCCCACATATCATGGAGCAACTAAGCCCGTGGGCCCCAACTACTGAGCCCACACTCTAGAGTCCGTGAGCCACAACTACTGAAGCCCATGCGCCTACAGCCCGTGCTCTGCAACAAGAGAAGCCACTGCAATGAGAAGCCCGCACACCACAATGAAGAGCAGCCCCCGCTTGTCACAACTAGAGAAAGCCCGTGTGCAGTAACGAAGACCCAACACAGCCAAAGACAAAAAATAAAATTAAAATTAAAAAAAAAAACAAATCACTATGTTGTGAAACTAATAAAATATTTTAAGTTAATTATAACTCAAAAAAAGTTCTATAAAGTAAGAGACATTGTTTTATGCACTGCTACAATACCAGCACCCAGACTAGGGCTGATACTCAGTATGTATTTGCTAAATGAATGAATAAAACTCAGCTTCTAGCTCCTCAGTCTAGGAACCTCAAGTGTCCAGTATTACCCTCTAAGTCTCCTAAGAACTAATCAAAGAGAATGGGCTTTAGGGGAACTCCCTGGAGGTCCAGTGGTTAGGACTCAGTGCTCTCACCACCAAGGGCCCAGGTTCAATCCCTGGTTGGGGAACTAAGATCCCACAAGCCGTGCGGCATGGCCAAAAGAAAAAAAAACAGAGAGAATGGGCTTTATTATTAAATGAATTTTGGTGGATAAAGAACACTATACCAAGAAGGTAAGGGAGTTAAAAAGGAGAAAAGCTTCAACTAGGTGGCTCTGAGACTTCTACTTTTCCTTGTCATCCTACTATATACTTGCTGGAGACAAAGCTAATGGAGAATCACTCTCAAGTCTTATAAACTTTGAACCAAAGGAAAAAAGAGAAGAAATGGCCTTTACCTGCTGCAAAGAGGTTAAGGTTAGGGTGGGCAGCTAGGACCCAGAAACGATCATGGTCCCTGCGGAAGGTCTGAACCCCAGTCCTAGGAAAGTAAAAGGTACACAAAGAAAAATATTAATTTCCAAGGAAACTTCAGCCTATCACATACAAGAGTATTAAGTGGTAGGCCAGCACACTGATTAAAAAGCTAAATCAAGGACAGTGAACTGCATATTCTAAATAAAGACAGTCATGATAAATTCTACCAAGGAATAGAAAGAGGACTTCAGGGACTTCCCTGGTGGTCCAGTGATTAAGATTCCAAACTTCCAGTGCAGGGGATTTGGGTTCGATTCCTGGTCTGGGAATTAAGATCCCACATGCCACGTGCAGCATGACCAAAAAAAAAAAGAGGACTTCAAACTGACTCTACTATTTTGGTATTACAACTTCCCCCACTCATCATAATTTTCTACTGTACTGTTTTCATTTATTATTTCTTATTTCTGTAGCTACAGAAGAACCTGCTTAAATTTAGAGGAGAAAAAGAACATACACAGAAATTTCTATTTCATGGAAGATTTGTAAATGTTGGCTAACACTAGGTCCCTTCGTGTTTTCATAATATATAATTTGATTTTTCTGCATGCTGAGAAACAAAAAGTATTCTAATCTAATTTTTAAAAAGAGAGAGAGTAAGAGGCTTTCCCCTGGGTTTGGTCACACACCACTGTAACCCCCTTACCGTTTAGACATGTCCCAGACCCTGATACTCTTGTCTTCAGAATTGCTGAGGATCAACTCTTGGCGAGGGTGGAAGACAGCACAAGATACATTGTTGTAATGGCCCCGGCAGGTATCAACTTCCCATGCCTTTGATTCTGAAGGACAAAGAAGAATTAGGTCACCACAACTCCCTACTACTTTAAGTTTGGGATTTCAAATTATGACATCCTCTAACCGAATGCTAGGTACTACTACAAAATGTTAAGTTACCAACTCCTTCCTAATAGGGCAATTTTCTTCATTTAAGGCTCTGAATCTTTACATATTTCTTTGTTATTTCATTCTCACCCTCCTATCAATTATAACACCTCTTCTCTCATTCTTTATCTCCTTACCCTGCTCTGTCACTAGCTGCCACTATTTTTTGTTTGTTTGTTTATTTTATTTATTTTTTTGCACCAGCCGCCCCCCTAGCTGCCACTATTGAATAAATGGAATCTTCATAGGGCAGGAATGTTATCTGGTTCAGTCACCACTGTTATCTTCAGAACCCTGAACAATGGTTAGTACAAAGTAGGTACTCAATAAATATTTGTTGAATAAATGAATTCTTATTTTTAATTATGTTCATACTCCTCAAAATGAGGATGCCATCAAAGGAAAAAAAGGGAATAAGGCAATTGTCATGCTCCCAGGATTAGCTTAACAACCTAAGGTAGGAAAATGGGTCACTAAGTCTGGAAAACCTGGCTACTTCACCTTGCTGGCCAGCAGCCAATATTTTAGGTATGGTGATACTGTCACTGGTTCACTCACCGTTCATGCGCCAGATCTTCACTTGACGGTCATCTGCCCCAGATACAATGAGGGGCATAGTGGGGTGGAAGGCAGCCCAGTTAACTCCACGATCATGACCCTGTACAAAAAAAGGTGGCTCTTCTAAACTAAAAAAGTCATTCTTCTTTATATCTGTTACTCAAAGCAAACCAATGGACCATGCTAGTGGTTATAAACGATGTCTCTGATTTTTACTCTTCATGTGAAAAGACTCAAGGGACTGCTGCTCTAAGATCTGACCATGAGAATTACTACATCAATCTAATATTATTCCCAAATTCTCATGGGAATTCCCAAATCCTCTACTCCCAAATTCAGCTTCATTTGCATTTGGGATATACGACCTTGTTTTGTTACTTGTCTACTTATATTTTATTTCTCCAACCAGTTACTAGCATCTCAAGAATAAAGGCCAATTTTATAACTTAATGAAGAAATTCTCAAAGTGTGCTCAAGAAACTCTTAGATGAGCTCCAAGAACCTTTCAGGAAATCTGCAGGGTCAAAAATGATTTTCATAATAACACTAAAACATTATTTGCCCCTTTCACTCTTATTCTCTCATGACTGTAGAGTTTTCCAGAGGTTACATGACATGTGATGATGTCACTGCTTTGGTGGCTAAAAGACTTTATCCTTACATAGTCCATGTTTTAAGAGTTCTTGGTTTTAACGTCAAATATGATAAAAATTGACAGATATAATGCACATAAACAAAAACTCTCCGGGGTCCTAAATAAGTTTTAAGAGTATAAAAAGGTCCTCAGACCAAAAAGCTTAAGAACTGCTGATTTTAAGATACCTTTTACCCTATTTATAAGTTTATGCTCTGTATTATAACAGAATCACAGATAAGGTAGTTTCGAATTAGCAGTATTTTTGAGAGGTACCATTCTGCGGTGAAAAGCAGCTCGGTTTGGAGTCAGATAGATCCAAGTTCAAAGCCTAGTTCTTCAACTTACTAGACTTGTGTAGACTTCGGTAAACCACTTAATTTCTGTAAATCTCAATGTTTTCATCTGCAAAATGAGGTTAATAATATCTCTACCAGTAGATAGCTGTAAGGATTATTTTTTAAAAATCTAGTTTGTTTCCCTTATGCTTTTCTATTTTCCCACCATGCAAGTTATTTACACATGGTTGGTTCTCAATAACTTTGATTAACTATCCTCCCCTTCCCCTTCAAGAGGCTTGACAATGGGCTCTGCTTTGGGATGGTGATGGAGCCTATGCCAGCTTTCATGTTTATAAGGTAACATGACTCTCCCTCAGGTAGCACATAAGCTTCATTTCTCTGTTGGCTCACCCACTATTCTATTTTCAGTGCCTCAAACAGTGCCTGGCACTCAGTAAACCCTGCATAAGTCTTTGTTGAAGGAATGAATAAATGAACGGCATATTGTCACTGTTTCCCTGAGAGATAAGTACCTCCAGTACATGTTTCACCACTGCATCCGTAGTTCCAAACAGATCAACCCCAGTTATTCCTCTCACATCCGACTCCACTGCACCAGGGGACAAGTTTTTTTTCCTTAGACCTTTGAAGGGGTAAGGAGTGGGATGAAAAATGTAAACATAATGTTACCAAAAAGAGCACAGAGACAGAAATGCAGAAAGGTACAGTGATAGACTAACATTAAGGAAAAAGAGGGAAAAAAGAAATTTAGAGAGACTAAAGAGAGATGCAAGAGCTCCTATCTATCTCTTTCTAAAACTGTTCGAGGGACTTCCCTGGCGGTCCAGTGGTTAAGACTCTACGCTCCCACTGCAGGGGGCACGGGTTCAATCCCTGATTGGGGAACTAAGATCCCACATGCCATGCGGTGCAGCCAAAACAAACAAACAAACAAACAAACAACAAACAAAACTGTTCAAAATAGTGAAGTACATTCACTATCTTCTCTTCTCCTCCCTTACCAGACCCATTACTGGGTCTTCTTCCCAGAGGAGGACAATCCAAACTTCTGACATAGCTAATTTCTTCAACAAACCTCATCTCAAGAGCTGTCTACTTGAGATAACACCCATTTCCATTCTTCAATATTCTTGAAATGTGGCCTCAAATGGTAAACATTCAATTTCTACTTTCAACTTTATGAAATCTATAGCAACTTTTCTTCTATCATCTCAAAAAGTTTTAAAAGAAAAGTCATTTGAGGAGGCTGCAGCTCAGTGTTTCTCAAACTAGAAGTTTCTAGGCAACTCATGGGGAAGTTCCAAAGGAGTTAAGGAAACTAAAACTATCAAATATAAAACAGCTTATTTGGTGGATGATATTGTAAAACTACAAATTGTGCAAAAAGTGTACTGATATCTTCTTCTTGACTCTTGGGCAGGGGACAAAAATTATTAAAACTGTCATATCCCTTTAAACACTTGCTCAAAAGACTGGTTATAGATCTGAATATATGTATCTTGCTATTAAAACTTTTGGAGACTAAAGGGAGAAATCAGCCCATAATTCAAAAACAACAGAAAAGGACTTCCCTGGTGGCGCAGTGGTTAAGAATCCATCTGCCTATATGTATACATATAACAGATTCACTTTGTTATACAGTAGAAACCAACACAACATTGTAAAGTAATTATACTCCAATAAAGATGTTAAAAGAAAATTAAAAAAAAAAAAAAAAAAGAATCCGCCTGCCAATGCAGGGGACACAGGTTCGATCCCTGGTCCAGGAGGATCTCACATGCTGCGGAGCAACTAAGCCCATGTGCCACAGCTACTGAGCCCGTGTGCCACAACTACTGAAGCCCGTGCACCTAGAGCCTGTGCCCTGCAACAAGAGAAGCCACTGCAATGAGAAGCTCGCCCACCGCAACAAAGAATAGCCCCCACTCGCCGCAACTAGAGAAAGCCTGCACGCAGCAACAAAGACCCAACGCAGCCAAAAATAAATAGATAGATAGAAGGATAGGAAGAAACAAAATGAAACAAAACAAAACAAAAAAGACACCAGAATAAGGAGAGTCTTATTTGTATAGGGCCCACATTTATGGCTCAACCACAACCTGTCTTTAAAATTTGATATTTTGTGCTACAGTCAGAATCAAAATTACAGTAACACTACTACCTTACAGGTGAAAAGCACTTTGTGGTTTTCAAAGCTGATCTGGGTAACGACGCTTTGAGGTAGGCAAGCAGGGATAATTACACCAGCTTACAGAGATAAAATAGAATTGGGACTAAAATCCTATCTTTTGGAGTATTTGGGGGTGGGGGGAGAGGAAGATGAAACTACCTGGTACTTATAAAGTAAAAAAACCAAATATCTGTAATAGGGGGGAAATAAAAGCTATCACTTAAAATAAAACCTACATGGTTATAAGCCTAAATTCTGGCACCTGTAAGAAAATACAAAAAATTAAGTTCAATGATTGCATTTATCTTCATTGTTTTAAAATTACAATGTACCTCTTCTTGTACAATGGCACCTAAACATCAGCATTAGAGAAGCAAGTGCCTAAAAGGACATGACAGTTTTAATTATCTTGTACTCTGCCCATGATAAGCATTTAGCCAACAGGTAGAAAGAAATAAAACCAATGCTTTAAAAAAAATTCATTCCCCTAACGCTTCAAAAACACATCATCACAGGGATGTCTCCTTTCACTTATTTCATTTATCCCTTTAATGGGATCTGTCAACTTTTTCTAATGAGTCTGGTGTAGGAAACAGTTTCAAAGGAAGATATAAAGACAGACAGCTGCGAGGAACTTCACCTCCAATAAGCTTCAACAAACACATTAAAAGGAAAGCTGTATGACAGAATGGAAGCCTTTGTTGCACTTGCTTGTAATGATCCAGGAAAAGGGGAAGAGCAAAAACAGAGAGATGAATAGTGACAGGCAGTGAAAAGATACTTAGAGAAGAAATATTTGAGCCTTCGACAAGCTACTCACTAGGACTGAACGACAGATGGAAAATTTCTACAGCAGCTACTCAGATCCAGAGGGAGGGGAGGACACACTCAGAATGGACCAGTTTGATGCACACTTCCCAGCGGGAACCAGGGGAAGTAGTAAAAAGAGAGGGATGAGGACAGGATTTGGCAGCAAATTAATACTTTTTTAGTAGTCATTTCAAAGATTAAGACTGAATTACATGGGCTTGACATGCAAAAGTATAAGCACATTAAAATAATTTCACTGTCAGTTTACTTGGAAGCTCAAGCTAAAAAAGTAACCTATCTTTTAAATCTAGGTTGTAAATATATTCCCTTTTAAACAAATATTTTTTGCCAGGCTAATACAAAAGATCAAGTTAAGCTAAGCCCTGTGGGTTAATCCTAATGGGAGGGGTATCAAGAAGACAGGTTTTCCTTTAAGACCTCTGTTTTCTTATTATTTACTTAGTTCAGAGAGTGTCCCCCTTCAAAGAGAGTCACTCAGAAAGATTAGAATTTTCACCAGTCCTCTAAATTTGAGGGTTTTTGTTCTCTGACTCAGAACTAACTTTTTCCCTCCTGGAAACACTGGAAATATTAACTCTGGTTCCTAACAGAGCTGACTGCTAATTTCTCTTCCTGTGTTCAGATTTATCTGAACCCAGGCAAAATAACTCTGCTAAAAAGAGTATGCTGACTTCCAGAAAAGGAAAGAATGCATAATTCGAACCCAAAAGCTCCTTCCACTTGGTTAAATACCAAAGCATCTCCTTCCACTCTGGTTAAGGGGTTACTGGAAATCAAGAGAGTTGTGAGTATAGAAAAACACTTAGAAACGGTAAAGAGAGAATTAACGTTAGTAACATTAGTACAAAATTTCAGTATCACATATACTAGGTATAGCAATTGTAATGTTATTACATAGTAATCCATGCACTTTACACATTCAAGAGCAAGCATAAACCCCAAATGGGGTCAGACCCTCTCCCTCTCTTCTCTGATTTAGGGCCTTTGATTCTGATGCAAATATGTTTTCCTACAAAAGTGAAGAAAAGGGTTTCTTGCCTTGGACATTTCATGATGACCAAAGAGAATCCATTCACCTAAGTGCCCCAAATTGCTTTAGCTAGGCCACAGGGAACCTGCTCTGCCAGAATCAGGTGGCATAACAGTACTCTTAAGAGTGGAGCAGTATAAGGCCCCTCCAACCTGATGCACTATGAAAGAATTAAGCCCCAGTGGCCAAAGCACCAGTTTATGCATGTAACAAATTAACTTCTCTATGATCTAGAATGGCATTACCTGTATACCATTCTTAGAAGAACTGAGAAAACAGTCACTCAAAGTGTTTGAGTAGCACATAATTCTCTCACAGATCCCCAGTTGGGAAAGGCTATTCTAAGTAATTGCCCCTGATCAGCTGGAACAGCATGATCTGGGATCCAACCCCATCGGGCTCCCATATCCTGAGACAGAGAGGGTGCTTTGAATGCGTGCACAGTGAAAAACCATGGAAAGCCATAGCTAGGTTACTGCGTGAGTGAAGAGTAAGCTCCCTGGTACTAGCAGTGAGGAGAGGACACAGGCTCACAGTGCCTGTGCCTAACACCTTCCGCTGGCATGGCTGGTCACATCTGGGTGTACTTCAAAAAGCCTAGCCAGTCTGACGAAAAACTGCAATGGCAAAAGCCCTAGCAGAAGAGAGGACGACTGCCCTATCTCCAAGACAATCTTGTTTATACCACTCCCTTCTAATTCTGAACCTTTGAAACTGCAAACACAGCATGATGCAGAGGTTCTACTTCCAACTGTCCTCATCTTCCCCTTGGCTTGTCTCTACACTACATGAATCTTAAACACCTTCTATTATAACATTTCAAGTGCTGCACACAGGAATCCAAATTGTCTAACTTGCTTGTTAAAACAGCAAGTATCATGCTGCCCCAGCCCACCATGCCACAAGGAGTTGGGAAAAGTTATCAACTTCCTTTATTACCACAAAGAACCAGGCAAGGACCTATGAGGAGTCCTTCTTTTTACAGAATTGAAACAGTGTTCTGTGGTCTAGTCATAGACCTTTCAGAGAACCCCATCTCTAAGAATTTCTAAGGCAACAAACAACTAGAAACAATTCAGGAAGTGATAAGTAAATTTAACTGGGCAGAGAACCATAGCATTTAGAATTTCATTTCCCTGTTCCAGCAAAGCACTTCCATTTTTCCAGCATGTCAATCTCATAGGTACAGTCCTTCCTCTGCATTTAAATTCTTAGTTCTCCTCTATAAAGCACTAAAAATTTAAATCCTTATCCCAAAATCAAGATACTGTATACAAACTGTGAAAGGAGGGATTATCAGAACTATCCAAAATCTACAAGTTATTTTTCATCCTAGAAGTCTGCCATTTAAAAGGTTTTCTGGATGTGAAAATCCCTCCTCCAACCCTCATGCTCCTTACACTAGAAGATATATAATAGAAGGATTTTCCTATTTCTAAATGAAGCCACAGGATCCAAGAGCCCTGCACTAATCTACTCCCAAAATTCATTTTTGTCAAAGATTTTTTTTTATTTTAGTGGAAAGCTTGATTCTTAATCAAATACTCCCTAAAACTGAACTAACTAAAAGGTGAAATTTTCTTCAAATTAAAATGAATTTTCTAGAGCAGCCACTTTTCTTAGAATACCTCTAACATGAAAAACCATCAAAGCAGATTTAATACCCTCAAAATCAAAGACACTATTATATGAGAACAGAATATTCTAAGTTTTTCTGTTCTAAGCCAACTACCCTCACTATTTCAAGCAATTGCAGTTTTGCGCCAGACACCACTAGGTTGTCCCCTGAACTTGGGCAGCTCACCAGAAATATCCCAAACGCGCACAGTCTGGTCCAGGCTGGCTGATACAACCAGGTCTTCTGAGGGGTGGAACTGAGCACACATTACATAATGATTGTGCCCCGTTAACACACTGCAAGAGGAAAAAAGAAAGACAATACCAAATTAGAGGCAGGAATCTACAGATTCCTACATGCTAAATACCATGTTCCATATGGAGCAGGTGCAGGTCCAATTATACTTTTTTGGAGGCAAAGGCAAGTCATCCTAACAATTCTGAACTAATAATAATAAGCAAGGTCAGCTGTTCCAAGAGTGGCTCTCTTCTTGCCTGTAATGTTTTAGTATTTACATATTACTAATTTCAGGAGAACTGAGACTGTACAGCTTTCCTCTCAGATTAGATGCATTAAAATACCAAAATAGATGAAATCTTAGTAATTCATACTGGAAGCTATGTTAGATTTTAGTGGGGTATCCCTCTTAAAGGCCATAACTTTAAATGGTCCTTACATACTTATGGAAAGCTCTACACCCAAATACAAAGCAGGACAGAAGTCTAGATCTTGACTCAGGTTTCACAGGAACAGAACTGAAAACCAGCCAAAAATGTTGTTCTAAAAGCCTAGCTATATGACCTCCTTTGCCTGGTAAGAAATGACCAGTAAATCCAGGTTCATATATTACTAATGAGATTGCTTCTGTATTTATCATTTTATACACAGGAGTGTCTTACAAATATAATCAGTAATTAATCAGTGGACATAGCCCATTAGTGAAGGGAGATGATTATTCTGAAGAGAAGCTGATTATGAAAATACTAGGAAATGAAAGTTTTTTGAGCTCTCTGTCTCCTGCTTTACCAGACACAGGTCCTAGACTGCCAGTTCCACACTCGGATGGTCTGATCATCTGAAGCACTCAGAATCCAAGGATATTCCTGAAAAATATTCCAGACAAAGGGTTTGAACATGAAACAAATGTGTTCTTCCAGGCTGCTGTAACCCATTTCTCTCTTTGGAGGAAATATTCTGTTGCCTAACGTCTCAGCTAGTTTCTAAACGATTTTGATTTATCAGGCTAGTTATCTATTCCTCCTTACCATTCTACCAGCTTTTCCCAACTTCGCCACTTTCAGCTATAAGGTTTAAGAGTGGAAGCCAGACATAATAGATTCTCAGAGGCAAATAGTATAACACATTTTTACATTTACTTTTACATATGTGCATATGTATATATGATTTATATTTATAAATAATCTTGTAAATTAAGATCTTGTGAAAGGATCTCTTCTCTTTAACCCTTAGATTGGAACATTGTTTGTTTTTTTAATAAATTTATTTATTTATTATTATTTTTTAAAATTTTTGGCTGTGTTGGGTCTTCCTTGCAGTGCATGGTCTTCTCATTGTGGTGGCTTCTCTTGTTGCGGAGCATGGACTCCAGGCACGCAGGCTTCAGTAGCTGTGGCTCTCGGGCTCTGGAGCACAGGCTCAGTAGTTGTGGCACACGGGCTTAGTTGCTCCACGGGATCTTCCCGGACCAGGGCTCAAACCCATATCCCCTGCATTGGCAGGCAGATTCTTAACCACTGCACCACCAGGGAAGCCCCTGGAATACTGTTTTAAAGTCTGACTTCTCCCTGTCAGACCATCCAGTCTCAAAAAATTCCCAAGTCTCAGTAAACAAAGCAGAAAGTAACGTGTAAAAACAATTCAGCCCTTTTAGAGTCTTCAAGCTTTTTAAGAAAAGGAAGTATTTCTTAGTCACAGTTGTATCTCCAGTGTTTAGCAATGAACTTAATAAGTACAAGGTACACATATACTTATTAAACTGAAAAAATAAAAGGAAATAAGCTTTTCATAACTTTCCAGCTGAACGGCAACTTGTTCTAGGCAAGAGCCTTCAGCAAGTCCTGAATGGCAATGACAATTAGTTCCTTCTGAGTAAATTATCTTGTTGAATGGCCCTCATTCTCAAATGTTTCAGCTATAATTTTAGCATTCATCGTCTCCTATTCTATCCTAAATTTTTTTTAATTTTAAAAAAGGAAATAAAGTATTATTAGCCAGGAATTTATTGTTTATTTCATTATATTCTTTCTTACTTAATTCAAGAGACTTAGTTTACTCAGAGTCAAGGAATAGTAGAAGTTAATTCTAATAGCATGTAATTATAGAGAAATCCAGCCAGGTTGGGACTAGATTAAGAGGTTGGGAGTCTCTAATCTGTAACTCAGTATCTGTCTACTGTAATACCTAACAGATCAAGAAAGGTAGTAAGCTTGGCTAAAGGAATAGCCTCTACCAGACCCTAAAATCCTAACATGACTGTTAATGTTTCAAAACATTTGTTAGCTCATCAAAATGCATCTTCCTCTAGACACACTAGTTATTAATACCCTACATGTGATTGACCTTCCTCTAGACACACTAGTTATTAATACCCTACATGTGATTAGACTGCAAACTTTTGTGTGCTAGCTCAGCAAACCTAAAATCAAATCTCTGCTTTTCCCTACAGAGAATCAATGCCTTCTTCATAAAGCCCACTGAATCCAATTAAATTAAATTCAAATATAACCCTGAGTGCTTCCTCTTGCAGAAGGAAACAAAGCAGAAAGGTCAACACCTCACAGATCCTAGAAGAACCAATAACATAATTCTGTTATCAAAGCATGGATGCTTGAGGAACAAGTAGAAGATTCCTACAGGGAAACTGAAGAATGCTCTAAAACAAAGCCACAATGGCTACTTACATGATGAAAAAACGTAGTGCGGATGTAGTCTAAGTGCCCGAGCAATGTGAAGAGACAGCGCCGAAGCTTGTAATTCCAAACCTGCAAAGAGAAAAATTCAACTAAGGAATAGGACATAAGGTCTTGTGCCTCTATAAGGCTCAGGTTTCTCAATAAACAAGTTTGGATTTATATTTTGGCCTTTTTAAATAGGTAAGAATCTTGATAGGGAATCTTGTTTAAGGTTTGAGGGGAAAAGACCGTGAATGAAAATATAAGTCAGCTAAACAAAATGTGGGGAAGGAAAAAGGGCAAGGCTAGGGAAACCTAAAGATAAAATTATGGAAAGGTTTTTCTTTTTTTCTGGGAAGAAACCATCTGTATTTGATAACATAAGACAAAATGCTTATCTAAGGCTCAACTTGAAATTCTTCTTTCTACTGCACTATTGTGTTCTTAGCTTGAATACAGATCCCTTACTTAGTGCTTACCTATCACCTTAGCTCAGGCTAAGAAAAAGTAGGATGGATATGACTGCAAAGGAAACAATGATATAATATACAGCATCATCTTTTGTTAGACTCCTAACTTGATGGCAAATAATGCCCATACATTCATGGTCTGTACTCATCTATCATGCAAACATATTTTAACTCATCACTATGGAAAATACTGCATTGCTCAGTTAGGCTGAGCTAAGCAGAAAAACATCTTATTCAGATAAGAAATTAAGCCAACTACCAAAGTATCAGGCATCAATGGACACAACTGAGGAAGACGCTGAAACCAGGACCATAAGTGTACGACAGCTCACACTCCCCATCCAGAAAAACTCCCAAAAATGTAAAAATAAGAGGTCAGATGCCTTTTTTTCCTTCTATAACATTTAACACTTGTTTATAATCTATCTAGGCCAGCCTGTTACTATTCTTTCCTATTTTTACTTAAAAACTGTTAAATTTTCTTTCATAAATCACAAAAGGTAATCCCATTTCCTGTAACAAATCTGAATAACCCTTAAGTCTGACTGTCCAAAAAAGAATGTAAGCTCCCTAAAGGTGGGGTCCTTGTCCATCATGCTCAACACTATACCCCTAGCACCTAACATAGCAGCTAACACTTAGTACATGCTCAAAAGGTATGTGCAGCAGAAATGTGAAAAGGTAAATAACATGAAAAGTGAAAATATTCCAATACCTTCACCTTCATCTGTTGAGTCATCTATAAATAAATATACATGTACACAGTGGAGTTTGAGTTTCACACAAAAATTAGATCATACCATAAATACTATTCTGTAACTAGCTTTATTTCCTCTTATAGAGTTCAGTATTTTAAACTTTCATATTTCTAGCTTCAAACTGTCTTGACTCCTTTATAGTCTTCTATCAAATTCCAGCGCTGTGAATTCTGAAAGACCTATAGGGTTTTTAGACCTTGGCCATTTGTAATTCCTGTCTTACTCTTTGTAAATCAGGATTATACTAATATTGCATTTATCTGGGTATTGCAAACAATATGATGGTCCATAAACATAACTTTTCAAGATAATCCCACTTTCATTAGAGAAATATAAATTTAAACCACAGCATAATAGCAGTACACACCCAACAGCTAGCTAATTCATTTAATATCAGCTTTAAGATATAATTCAAATCCCATCTAATTCACCCATTTAAAGTATAGAATTCAGTGTTTTTTTAATACGTTCATAGTTGTTCAACCATCAGCACAATAAATTTTAGAACATTTCATCACCCCCAAAAGAAAACTATACCCATTAGTAGTCCTCATTTTCTCCCAACCCCCCACCAAACTCCAGAAAACCATTAATCAACTTTCTGTCTCTACTGATTTGCTCTACTGATCTGGATATTTCGTACAAATGAAAGATAACTGCTTTTCAAAAATTTAATGATTTGGGGAAAAAATTTTTTTTCTTCAATGTCACTCAGTCTTTTTCTTAAACAGATCATAAGGAACCCAAGTTAACCATTCTTAATACTTAATGGTCATCACTTTACTAGAAATATTACAAGGAAGTGATACCCTTAGGAGCTTTTGAGGCCTATCAGGTGATTTGAACTTCCACTAACTGCCCCCAGGATCAGTGCCTAAAACCTAGAAACCAGAAAGAACTGTCCTTCCTATAATTCTAATGCCTCTTTTCTCTACAGGCAGCTGTCACTTTTCACGCCTGTCACCTAAGTTCTACTGTATAATTTATAACTCCGAGGTAGCTTCTGAAGACTATTTTTTTCATGAAGTAAATTTTTCTGGTTTAGTTAGATACATCCATCTCCTCTCCCATTTATTTGTTTGTTTATTCATTTATTTATTTATGGCTGCATTGGGTCTTCACTGATGCGCACGGGCTTCCTCTAGTTGCAGTGAGTGGGGGCTGCTCTTCGTTGCGGTGCGTGGGCTTCGCATTGCAGTGGCTTCTCTTGTTGTGGAGCACAGGCTCTAGGCATTCGGGCTCAGTAGTCGTGGCTCGTGGGCTCGAGCGCAGGCTCAGTAGTTGTGGCACACGGGCTTAGCTGCTCCGCGGCATGTGGGATCTTCCCAGACCAGGGCTCGAACCTGTGTCCCCTGCATTGGCAGGCGGATTCTTAACCACTGCACCACGAGGGAAGTCCTATTTATTTATTTATTTATTTGGTTGTGCCATGTCTTAGTTGCGGCACGTGGGCTCCTTAGTTGCGACCGGCGGGCTCCTTAGTTACAGCTCACAGGCTCCTTAGTTGCAGCTCACCGGCTCCTTAGTTGTAGCACACGGGCTCCTTAGTTGTGGCATGCATGTGGGATCTACTTCCCTGACCAGAGATGGAACCCAGGCCCCCTGCATTGGGAACGTGGAGTTTTAACCACTGTGCCACCAGGGAAGTCCCCCATCTCCTCTCCATTTTTAATGTTACTGCCTAAGCTCATGCTCTGTTCATTTCCCACATGGACTTTTATAAGAGTCTCCTAACTAGTATCTGCCTCCAGTCTTCCCAATTCATCCAATCTTTTCTCTATACCGCCACTCAAGTAACCTTTTCAAAAAAAATGTGAATCTGATGTCACTCCTCTACTTAAACGCCTTTAATGACTCATTGTTTTTTGTATGATAACATCTAAACTTCTGAGCACTACAAAGAGATACTCCATAATTTGGCCCTGCTTCTGCTCCTTCTCTCACCTTTTGTCTAGATTTTATCCACACAAAACTAATTAGTTTCTCAAATGTATCCAGCTATGTCATACCTTTTGGTCTTTGTACCCAGATTGTCCTTCCCTACTTCACTCTGGTTATCTCTCTATTGTATTACTCACTAAACAGTACATGCTATTATTTGGGTATATATTTAACTCTTCCATTAGAATAAAAGCTCCTTGAGAGCAGAAATCATTTCTTATTTATTTCTGAATTCCAAAAATATAAAACAGTGCCTGCTACACAGTAAGCATTCAATAAATGTCTGCTGGATAAGTGCTCTGGATAATGTCAAAAGCCTGAGCTCTGTATGAATGAGATGTCTGGGTTTTTAGTCCCTTCCATAATTCCCAAACTTCACATTGCCTGTCTTTTACTCCCAGTCATGACAGACCCTCTATACCTTAATCTTATAGTCATCTCCTCCAGAGACAAACAGTGGCTGCTGCTTATGGAAGTCAATGCCTCGTACTGGACCTGAGGAAGAAGGCAGGCAATACACGTTAAAGAGAGTTATGCTTCCTAGTCTCTAAGGTGATTCTTATTCAGAATTTTCCAGTTCTATCCCTCCCATGTTCTATAATCCTAAAAAAAGTTGAAACCACTCCAGAAGACAATAAATATTTATATCTCTTTTAGCTTCCTCCTAGAAACTGTTATCTTACCATCATGTTCATCAAACTTGTCAATGAGGGTACACATCCGATAGTCCCATAACTGAATGACCCCATTGTGTAAACTGGTCAGGATCCAGGGTCTCTTGGGGTGAAAACTGAGTCCTGGGGGAAAAAAAAACAGACAATGATCCAATGAGCTAAATAAGCCCCACGATGTCACCTTCTGCCAACTCTGATAAGAAAACGGGACAGCTAGGTTGACCCTAGGTTCATACATTCATTGATTGGATGCCACACATTGTGAATTTTATGGTATTAACGTGCTGGATTTTTTGTTAGCTTTGGTTTAGGATGCAGTTACTTGGAATTAGTTGATCCTTTTGAGGCTTGCTTTTTTTTTTTTTTTTTTTTGCGGTACGCAGGCCTCTCACTGTTGTGGCCTCTCTTGTTGCGGAGCACAGGCTCCGGACACGCAGGCTCAGCGGCCATGGCTCACGGGCCCAGCCGCTCCGCGGCATGTGGGATCTTCCCGGACCGGGGCACGAACCCGTGTCCCCTGCATCGGCAGGCGGACTCTCAACCACTGCGCCACCAGGGAAGCCCCGAGGCTTGCTTTTTAAGTTTTGTTAGGATGGGTCCATAGCAGCCTTCAGCTTAGGTCTAATTTGGCACCACTATTAAAGCAATACCCATTTGAAATCTCTATATCATGCCCTATAGTATCAGGAGGTCTATATTGGCCAGTATGTGAGCTCAATATGGGATTGTTCTGCCTTCTCCTCTCTAGTGGTTCTTTCCCAGGCTTTGGGTCATTTCTTCACATGCATGTGCAGATTAGTACTCAAAGGCCTGACAGCATCCCCTGCAGAACTCTAGGGTTCTCTGTGCAGCTCCCTCTTCTCTAGTATTTTGCCCAGCAACTTCTAGCTATCTTGACTTCCCTGAACTCTAAACTCTGTCTCCTCAGTGAGATCACGGGGCTCTTCCCCGCTCCCTGTACTGCAGCCTGGAAACTCTCTCCAGGTAGTAAGCTAAAACAATCATAGGACTCATCTTGTTTATTTCCCTTCTCTCAAGAATCACTCTCGCACTGCCTGTTGTCCAATGTCTGAAAACCTTTGTTTCACACATTCTGTTCAGTTATGCAGGTATTTAAGGTGGGAAGATAAACCTGGTCTCTCTTACTCCATCATGACTGGAAATGGAAGTCCACAGAAGTAACAACTGCTAACAGTTTGGACTGTAGTCTTTCAGGTTTTTAATGCAATCCACATCATTTTATGAAAATGGAGATAACATTATAATGTTCTGCAAACTTCCTTCCTCACTTAACTGAATACAATGGATCTCATTACATTTAAGTACATATAAATGTAGACTCATTCTTTTTAATAACTGCAAAGTATAAATGCACCACATTTTAAAATTATTCTACTCATGGGCATTTAAGTTTTTTCTCCTAACTTTTATCTACCAGAAAATAGGACCTAAGGAAGATGCTTCCACACATAATCTACCCTATTTGCATTATTACTGGTTTAGGCTAAAGACTGGAAATGAGATTGTTCAGGAATAGGGTATGTGCATTTAACATTTTGGTAGATACTATCTGATTGCAAAAAGACTGCATCAACATACAGTCTCGCCAAGTTTCTGAAGGTACCCATTTTGCACACATTGGTAAACATGGGATGTTATCACCTATTTCTTGTTTTGCTTGCTTTACTAATCTAAGACCACTTCTTTCATTATTATTGAGATAAAGAGTATTTTCATTTATTGAACGTTTTTATTTCTTCTTCTAAACTTTCCATTAGGTTGTTCATTTCCCCCGCCCCCCCCCCTGTTATATACAGGAACACTCATTAATGGATATTTACTCTCAAATATTTTGATATCCTTCCCCCCGCCCCGACTTTCCTTCCCTACTGCCCAATAAGAAATTAGGAGAAGAGAAAACTCGAGGATTATAAAGACCCATTTCAACCATCCAGGAATTCTTAATGGTACTCTTCTTCATAACCAAGATTCCCAAGAGACTTAGAATTCGCTCAGAATCTATTCTTACATTAATAATGGCATCCAGTTTCTGAGCTATCGAGTCTACGCCAGTCACCTTTCATATAGTTTCTCATTTTAATTCTCTCTATAAAAGAATTCACATATTACACATTACACATATTACATATTACATATTCACATGTTACAGATAAGGAAATAGATTTAGAAATGTTAAGTTGCCCAAGGTAGTGCAGTTCGTTACCGAATGTTTCAGGATTCCAAAGCAAGCCCACCTGACTACAAACAGCAAATTTCTAACCACTTTGCTATGTTACATTTAAAAAAATTTTTATTTTATGTTACTAAATATTCAAGATACAAATCTTTTCCCCAAGTCTCTGCTTTCTCATTCTAACATTCTAAGAGACTACTATTGCAATTTCAGTTGTTTGTCCTCCACCTCCATCCACTGATGCACAAGTTTTAGAGTTGTCATATTCAGGAGATAAAAATAAAGATGCCCAGTTGAATTTGAATTTCAGATAAAAAGTGAACAATACTAAAAAGTTATTCGCTTTTTATCTGAAATTCAAATCCAATTAGGCATCCTCTATTTTATCTGGCAACCTGTGCAAACTAAGACTTAACAATGTCCTGTTTCCAGGTAGGCAACAGAGCCCAGTGGAGGCACTGGAGGTTGATATGGTGCAGCCCAAGGCCTCCTTAAGAGAGATAGCCAGTGCTCGTCTCCGAAAAACCTAGAGTTGGACACGAATAGCAGAGGTCGAGACTCGATCCCCAGGGCCACTCTCTACAACACAGTCATCAAAAAACCAACAGGTCACAGGGCCTTGGGAGCAGAATAAAAGTCGCGGCACAGGCCCCAGGAGAGGAGGGGAGGAGGAGCGAAGCTAAGGAACCTCCTGCGGTTCGTTAACCACTACAGGAAAATCAAATCCCGAGGGCACGCTAAAGGAGACAGGACTGCAGGTGAACCGCCCGCCAGGCCTAACCTCCCTCGGTCCCATCTTCCTCTGGTTCGCACGGTGGGCCCAATTCAGCCCGTTAAGTCTACCTTCTCTCTCTTCCCCGGTGACAGCGCCGCCCCTGACATCCAGCCTCCGTTCTCCCCCTTTTAATCTCCATTACCTTTGACCCGCGCACTCTTGGTCTCGAATTTGGTTAGCATCCTTCAGATCTCCGGCTTCAACCTGTTAATCCGAGCCCTGACACTCCCTGCTGTCCCTTGGTTGCCTCCACGTCAGCGTCCTTCAGCCGCTACTCCCGGAAGTTCCCCAGACACGAACTTCCGGCCCCAGGAGCTCCGGGCCACAGAGACGGCGCCATTGTTGGCCTAGAGAGGCCACTGCCGGACAAGGAGGGAACCAGGGCTTCCGCTCAACCGAGACGCAAGATGGCCACGGATGGGGGCGGCTATGTGGCCGACCTGGGAAGTCGGAGTCTCCTTCGCCTTGTGTCTTTCTGCGTCCTACTGGCAGGTGAGACCTACCCGGCCCTTGAGCTCCAGTTTGTAAGAAGAATCCTCCGGATCTGGCCGGCCCGAGCGCTGCCGTCTCCCTTCTGGTCCCCGCAGCCCCTCCGTCCCCCCACCCTGTAAATCCTCTTTCTCTTTCGTTCCCACGACAGAAGTTCCCCCTTTGCCTGGACCTGAAGGTCCCTTCTCCCCCGCGGCACGTCGTGTAGACCAATTTCCTCCTCCAGGCCTTTTCCTGGACTTCCAGCCCCGCTTTCTCCTACTTTGTCCGGGTATCTCGTTTACCCCACGGTCCCAGCCACCCCACGCACAATCAGAAAGGACAGGTGTTAGCGTTCAGCTTTCTTCCCAGTGCGTTTAGACTTTTAAGATCAAAGCGCTTGGTTCTGTGGGTGCATTGCGGCGCTTAGGAAGGTAAATGCCTTATTTCTTTCTCTGTTATTCCACCGTAAACCCGCGTCCCTGTCCTTCACCTCAGTTTGTCCCATCAATAAAGTGAAACTAAGGTAAGATATTAGTTCTCTTAACTGTCTATGCCGTGAAATAATGATTCAAGAAACTTTAGCCATTTATAATGTGCACAGGTGTTTGCTTACACCCATTTATTTTCTGGTATATGGTTTTCTAGTTGGTCAAGCCCTAAAATACAAACATGCCTGTTTATAACCACGACGATACCTTCCCCCAAATTGAGATTGTTTGTTTTAAAAGTCCCCAAAGGAGAAACTAGCTGCCTCACACTGTGGGCACACACAAATGACTTACTGATGTTAAATTAACTGACAGCGTGTTTGGCATAAGTTTTCTCTCAGTTCCATTCAGACCCCTGGAAAAATGTCTCAAGAAGATTTTGTTGCTGTTGTGATCTATATTCTTAGACTGGCACTCATTTATTAACTAATTAGTCATGTACGTACAGAAAAGAAAAGCAGAAGTGTGGTTGTCCATGCAACCAGAAGCAGGTACACCTGAGGTTAAATACCTTTCCTTTGACAAATCAAGTTTTTTGTCTTTTAGCTTCAATGTCAGTTGCTTTATGATTTGTAGTAACTCTCTGTGGTACATAGCTGGGTGCATTTATTTGTTCCAATAATGTGCCCAAGAGGTGAGAAGAATAGACACTAGTCCCATTTTAGAAAGTATGATATACTCAAGCCATACAACAAATTTGTGACATGATAGAGGCTAGTACCAATGTCTCTCAATTTCTTCTTAACACTTTTTATCTTCTGATCAGGTTTGTGTGAAGGAAACTCAGTGGAGAAGAAGATCTACATCCCCTTAAATAAAACAGCTCCCTGTGTCCGTCTGCTCAATGCTACTCATCAGATTGGCTGCCAGTGTGAGTTGAGGTTGGGATTTGTGTTCGTGGCTATTGATGTTTCAGTCTGTGCCCTAGGTATAATAATCCAAGTCCTGCTTGGGAGTCGTAGCACACAAATTAGGCGATGTGGGTAGTAGGTGATAGAGAACCAATTGTCAAACCAGGTGAGATAATTAATAAGAGCAAACATTTAGGAAATGCTACATACAAGGTTCTTACATGTACATCTCATTTAACCATCACAGCAACCCCATAAGTAGGTCCTGTTATTACCCCCATTTTACAAATGATGAAACTGAGACTTAGTGAAGTGTAGTAACTTTTCCAAGATCATTCTGCTATTAAGTGATGAAGCTTGGCTTTGAGCCCCAGTGGTCTAAGTTCTAAACCAGGACTCTTAACCACCCAGTTGGTTAGGTAGAAAGTTATAGTCTTTTCTAAGGAGTAAAAGCCTCTTATTCTATGAAGTCCACTCATCACCTGCACTCTGAATGCTCTTTTTGGAACCAAAATAGGCTTCCTTAAGGCAGTGATCTCTTTGAAAAAGAAGGCATTGAGAAACCAGATAGTTACAAAAGGAAATAGTAAAGGATTTAGATTTGTCTTTATGTTTTGTAAATGTGTTCCAAGACAGGCTACCCTGTCAATGTGGTATGGTTATAAAACTATTTAAGAGGGAAAAAAGTTGTAATCTGAAGGCTGAATCCCTAGTTCCTTTGCTGCTTAACCTGTTATCTTCAGATTTTGTTCTGTGGATAGTAGCTTTGTCAGAATGTAGTTTTGCAGGGATGCAGGAAACTTAGAGTCAGATCTCGACTTCTTCGTCATCAAATTGGTTACCTCCGAATTTATTTACTCCTGTAAAAATAGTTAGAATATAAGTGCACAAAGCTGAAAGTCAGACTGCCTTTAATAGGTGTTTATTGATGATGCTGAGTGTGGTCTCAGCAGGACTGTGTGATTGTCTGAAACCTTCCACTTTGGTTGGAGAAAAGAAGACAGTGGGAAGTGAAGGACTTGCTCAAGGTGGCAATTACTAGTTTTCTAGCCATCCTTCCCCTAGCTATACTCTACATTAATTGTCCATATCCTTACTACAGGAAATACTGGGAGTAGGTTAACTGGTTCCAAACAGTCCCAAATTAAATTTTTGTTGGACCTTGTTTTGTTTTGTTTTTAATATTTATTTATTTTATTTATGTATTTTATTTATTTTTTTTGGCCACGTCAGGTCTTTGTTGTGGTGCACAGGCTTCTCTCTAGTTGTGGCCTGTGGGTTTTCTCTTCTCTAGTTGTGGTGTGCAGCCTCCAAGGCACATGGGCTCTGTAGTTGTGGCGCGTGGGCTCTCTCATTGAGGTGTGTGAGCTCAGTAGTTGTGGCGCACGGGCTTAATTGCCCTGCGGCATGTGGGATCTTAGTTCCCTGACCAGGTGTCGACCCCGCGTCCCCTGCATTGGAAGGTGGATTCTTCACCACTGGACCACGAGGGAGGTCCCTGGACTTTGTTCTTAAACTAGATTTGTGAGTAGAAGGGAGCCAGGTCCAGTGTGGGCTGCGACCAGACTGCTGGTCTTGCTGGAACCCCACTCTAGTGCAAAAGGCTAGGCCCCCATCCTCCTGAAGCTGAGCTCTAAGATATCCCCTTTGGGAATGGGTCATTCTGCTGCATGTTCTTTTTTTTTTTTTTTTTTTTAATTTATTTATTTATTTTTGCGGTGTTGGGTCTTCATTTCTGTGCGTGGGCTTTCTCCAGTTGTGGCAAGCGGGGGCCACTCTTCATCGCGATGCGCGGGCCTCTCACTATCGCGGCCTCTCTTGTTGTGGAGCACAGGCTCTAGACGCGCAGGCTCAGTAGTTGTGGCTCACGGGCCCAGTTGCTCCGCGGCATGTGGGATCCTCCCAGACCAGGGCTCGAACCCGTGTCCCCTGCATTAGCAGGCGGACTCTCAACCACTGCGCCACCAGGGAAGCCCTGCTGCATGTTCTTAATGCAGCCCTGTGGGAAGCAAAGCAGTAGCCTCTAGAGATAAAGCCTGGTGCTAATACAGAGAGACGAAAGGGGTGGGGCTGGACTCTGGCCACTTCCTCATTAAGATCTTGTTTCCTTTTCAACATACTTATTTCTAAGTCTTCATATCTGTCCATCCTGAGCAAGCTACACCCGCTTAAATTTGGAGAGAAAGACCTAGATTTGATTTTCTGATTCTGATGCTCTGTTTCTATTGGACCCTTTTAAAAGTGCTCATAAGGGGCTCTCTGTAGCTTTCTTTACTTTCCTTCCTTTCTTTCCTTTTTTACTCTTTTCCTACAGTATGAGATGAATAGGGGTGGAAAACCTCCTCACTGAAGGACCAGAGAAAGTAAGCAAGTTATTTAAGACTACACAGTCACCAATGGGAACCCAGTGTCCAATCCAGGTTTTTTCAGGCCTGTGTTATAGCTTCTCTTCTTCCTGTCCTCCTTGGAGCTGAAGTTACATATTTTTTATCTGCCAGATGAGCTTTCTTTTCTTGTGTTTTAAATGCTGTGGCATGCACTGTTGTCTATTGTTTTACTTAGAATTGCCATTTGGTAGTTAAATCTTTACCAAAGTTATTCCAGATTCTGATTTTCCTCTATGTTTTGTCACTATCAACATGAACTTACAAAGTATTTGCTATATATGACTTAGTTGAATGTTGGGGACCTGCTTCTATATCTAGCTTTTACCAGATCCTATGGGAGAAAAATTCTGTGTGGCTGGCAGTCTGAAAAGTACCTGTGGTTTTTGTCTCTTGTAAGTTACAAGTATTCCAGTGTCTTGGTTTAGAGCCATAATTCTCATGCCTAATAAAGGACCATGTGACGTGTTTTGAAAATACACATGCTTGGGTCTCACCTTTAGAGATTTAAATCGAGTAGATCTGAGGTAAAGCACAAGCATCTCTATTTTTTAAAACTCCAGAGTGATTCTGATATGTAGCCAGGGTTGAGAAATACTGCTCTAAAACAATTTATGAGTAACACATCCAGTTTTGAGTGGGGAGAAAACTTGTGGGGAGACCCTAGGATGTCTCTACATGGATCACTAGGGACTTGAGGGGTATTACTACATAGAACTCAAGGCATTCTGGACTGGATCGTCCATCCTCTAAAGCGGTGCCTTCCAGTCTTTGTCATGAAACATATAGAAAATATTATTTGGGACTTCCCTCGTGGTGCAGTGGTTAAGACTCTGAGCTCCCAATGTAGGGGGCCCAGGTTCGATTCCTGGTCAGGGAACTAGATTCCATGTGCATGCCGCAACTAACGAGCCTGCCTGCCACAACTGAGACCAGGTGCAACCAGATAAATAAACAAATATTTAAAATAAAAGAAAATGTTATTTGTAGAGCATCCTGGGGTAATGAATGAGTCTGTTCCTGGCCTGGGGTGACCAGTATAGGGTTTTTGGAAATCCTTGGTCCCCAACAATGAGAGGACTAGATATCAGCACACCTAATCTATTCAAGGCCCATCATTTGGGAAACTATTCTATAGAACTCCTTGAACTTCTTGATTAACCTTTCCCAAAACTGGCCAAAAGCAAGTAAAGTCATTTCCAAATAGGGCAAAGGAATGGAGATCCAAGGAGGCTATGAGGCCAAGGAAATCTACACATATGTTTTCAAAAAGGAAGATTCAGTGCTAGAACTCTAAGCTTGAGATCTAGAGCCTGCCGTTTCGTGGAGAAAATGCATGTGTAAAGACTTGGTGTCTGCTGTTACAGAATCTTGTATACATGGCTAAATGAGGTTGAGGGAAGAGGGCAAGAAAATGAAGATCGTAGAGCCTTTCTGACATTTAACAAACAAGGCCTCTAATGAGTAGACTTCGGGCCTCTCTTGTCCTCTATTCCCTCCTAGTAGCCTTCAAATGAAGCCAGGGCAATTCAGCCTTTCAGTTCCAGTCCAGAGTTGGCTGCATTAACGCAACGTCTTGTGACATTTTGTCACAAGATAATAAATGATAAATAAATGGGGATAAATGATCTGCAGAGTCAGTGAAGCAAAGTCAAAATGGTCAGCTGTGGGTGCTTTATTTTGACCCATTCTGTTCTGGCAGCTTCCGTTAGTGGGGACACAGGGGTTATCCACGTAGTACAGAAGGAAGAAGACCTACAGTGGGTGTTGACCGATGGCCCTAACCCCCCTTATGTGGTTCTGCTGGAGGGCACGCTCTTTACCAGGTAAGAACTCTGTGTTCCTGCTGAGGAAATGCGTCCAGAGAGGGGAAGAGTCAGTGAACAATCCTCACACTTGCGAGTGAAAACTTCCCTTGGCTGCCCTGGTCTGATCAGGGCAGGGGGTGGAGTGATCCTCCGAAGAAAAGATGGGCCATTAAAAGGAATCGTCTCAGTGACCTTGTAAGTAGAGCTCTAGTTGAATAAGGACCCCAGGGAGGAAGAAGGGGTGCACAGAGACAGGGTACATGAGATTAAGCCCTGAGTTCAGATCAGGTCATGGTTCTCACTCAGAAGCTAAGAGACCGAAAAGACAAGAAAGGAGTCGACAGTGTTGATTCCCCTAACTCCCCATTTGTTTCCATCCTAGGGGGCAGGATGTCGGGCTGCCTGATAACCTCCCTGCCTTCGTTCATGGCATTGTCACCCTATTCCAGGAATCTGATGGAGAAGCTGAAGGGGAGAACGAGCCGAATTGCTGGTCTTGCAGTGTCTTTAGCCAAGCCCAGTCCTGCCTCAGGCTTCTCTCCTAGTGTGCAGTGTCCCAATGATGGGTTTGGTAAGAGCCCCAAGGGATCAGGGTAGCCTGCTGTCACCCAAAGCTCATTGTTGCTTCATTCTCACATCTTGGAGGGCTTGGGAAGAGGTGTGCGTCTGTCTGTGTATAGTGTGAGCAACTGACTCCCAAACAGAAGATTCGTTTCTTTGTCTTTACCACTCATCCCTTCTCTCTCCTGCTCACCTTCCTTCTGCTTACCTTCCATCCTCCCTTTTTGTCACATGCTCCGATCCCTAACTGCCCAGCTTAGGGCTCCCTGATACCAGTGTCTGTTTTACTGTAGATGATGATAGGTTGATACTTGCTTCTTTGAGTCACCCCCTCCTTCAGAATTCTTAGTCCCAGTCCTATGATATCCTAGCCCTCCTTCCTTACCTGGTCCCTGAGTGCTTGGTGTCCCAACATCCTATACCCTGTCCTCCCTTTCAGGTGTTTACTCCAACTCCTATGGGCCAGAGTTTGCTCACTGCAGAGAGATAGCATGGAACTCCCTGGGCGATGGCTTGGCTTATGAAGACTTCAGTTTCCCCATCTTCCTTCTTGAAGATGAAAATGAAACCAATGTCATTAAGCAGGTAATGACTCTGCCAGCTCCTAGCAATTCCACTTAGAAAGAGAATTATTTTTTAGGCTCTTCTCCTGTTTAGAGAGAGCCTCATTCTACTAGTACACCCTCTGAAAGACAGTTGCTCCAGGAAGAGCCAAGAGGTTTATTTTTCTCACATTCCCCTGTCTCTCTCCTGCCTGAAATTATAGCATTAAAGGCTTTTAGACTGGAAGAAAACATAAAGAATATTTAATATGAGATAAGGTATAGAGCCCTGATTAAGAACCTTTAGTGTGGTAAGAAAGAGCATTGGACTAGAAATTGAGAGATTCAATTCAGTAATTTCTGAAATTCTTTTTAGCTCTAATGTTCTCTAATTCTAATCTAATGTTCTCTAATTTTGATACATAGAGCAGTTAAGAGATTTGTCCAAAGTTACATGGTGAGTTGATGCGCAAGCTGTCTTGAATTTCATTTTTCATCTCCCAATTTGGTGCCCTTTACAGCAAATCACATTAGGAGCAGTGACTGAAGCTCCAAATTGGGGCAGGCCATTTGGTATAGGGTAATTTCATCTGCCCCAGCTAAGTCATTGACTCTGTGCCCCTTGGCACGTCTTGGTGAGTTTTTCTCTTTGACCTTATAGCTCCTGTGGTTGTACCAGGACAACTGTAGCTCAGGGACAGATGTGGGAATGGCTTAAGGATGGAGCTGGGCCCTCCTCCTTCTGGGAGGTATGGGGTGGACTCCACAGCTAGCTGCCTCATCAGGGTTCATCTCCCCTTGTAGTGCTACCGCGATCACAACCTGAGTCAAAACGGCTCAGCGCCGGCCTTCCCACTGTGCGCCATGCAGCTCTTTTCACACATGCACGCCGTCGTCAGCACCGTCACCTGCATGCGCCGCAGCTTCATCCAGAGCTCCTTCAGCATCAACCCAGGTAGGACAGATCCGAGGCAAGCTGGGTGCCCTGGGTGGGGAGGAGGGGTCAGGCCAGGGAATGTGGGCGAGACCACTATCAGGACAGAGTGGGCACAGGTAAGGAGCACTGGGTGGGAGAAGTGGAAGCAGTTCTACGCCATCGAGGCAGCTTGTCCCCGAAGTGGACGGTGGCAGAGAAACCAACGTGGAAGAGTGGAGACAGAAAATGACTTACAGAGAGGTCTTCTGGACCTTCTCTGTAGCTACCTTCTCCCTTACCTGTTGATCTCTCACTGTCTGTGTCCTGCTCAGAAATCGTCTGTGACCCCCTGTCCGACTACAACGTATGGAGCATGCTTAAGCCTGTAAATACCTCCGAGACGCTGGAGCCCGATGACAAGGTTGTGGTGGCTGCCACCCGGGTGAGTGTTGGCCCCTGATCAGGGTGGGCAGGGCTGGCACAGAAAGGGCAGGCAGGCAGGCCTGTTTGGGGCATATCAGGTGTCTGAGTTGCTACAGTGGGGAGCCTCAGATGGAGAGGGATCTGGGCTGTGGGACTCTGGGGTTCTAGCCATCGCCGCAGGACATGAATATTTTCTTGGCCAGAACAGGAGAGGGGGACTGGGGCCTGCCCCAAATTTCCATTTTCAAAGTGTACCTCCCCTGCCTTGTCTGCCATGCCCAGCTGGACAGTCGTTCCTTTTTCTGGAATGTGGCCCCAGGGGCTGAAAGTGCCGTTGCCTCCTTCGTCACTCAGCTGGCTGCAGCCGAAGCTCTGCAGAAGGCACCCGACGTGACCACCCTGCCCCGCAATGTCATGTTTGTCTTCTTCCAAGGGGTGAGGGCTCTTTGGCTGGGGTGGGACGGCCGGAAAGGAGCGGGTGGTGAAGATGGGAGTGGCTATTGTTTGGGGAAGATCTCAGCACGTAACTTAATTGTGATTCACCAGAGAGCTTCTGGATGTGTCTATGTGTGTCTCCCTTTCAGATTCCCCCACTGTAGGAAGCCTTTGCACCCTGACCTGGAATGGGTATAATGCCAACTCCCTCACTTCCCCACGGATACGGTCTATTTGAGACATTCTTTTACATTCTCTGGACCCTTTCCCTGCCACCTCCACCCAGGAGCCCTGAGGCTCCTGCCTCTCCCCACTGCCACCACAGACTGGCCCTAGGATAAAGGAACAGCAGCCGTGGCTCGGTCGGCGGAGATGGGGGAGAAGCAAAAAGCAGACCCTTAACAGCTGATGTTCGCCTTGGGCCTCCACTTAGGCTGCTCTCCCCACGTCTGGGCTCGAGAAGTCCTGTGGCACATACATGTGAGGCATAGCCACAGCTGGGAGCTGGGGTAGGGAGGAGGGCAGAGTCACGTGACTAAGCTGGCCAGCAGTTGAGATGACACAGACAGTAACCTTTGTACCTACAGCTTTGATGATCTGGCCCCAAGGCACTGAGGCTGCCCTAACACCTTGGAATCTCTGTTCCCTTTCCCACCCGTCTCCACCCCTCAGGAAACTTTTGACTACATTGGCAGCTCAAGAATGGTCTATGATATGGAAAATGGCAAGTTTCCTGTGCAGTTGGAGAACATTGACTCATTCGTGGAGCTGGGACAGGTGTGCAGCATGTATCCTCCACCCCTTCCTTCCTACCTCCTAAAGCTTCACCTCTGCTCTTCTCTTGTGCCCACTGCAGGTGCCACCACCTCTTCCCTTGACTTCTGATCCCACTCTTTTCTCCCCGATATGGGCCAGAATGGGAGACTAATTATAAATGTTGCTTCTTCATCTTCTCAGGTGGCCTTAAGAAATTCACTAGAGCTTTGGATGCACACAGACCCCATGTCTCAGAAAAATGAAACTGTACAGAACCAGGTAATCTGAGCATCTCTTCCCCTCACTTCCCGTTTCAACAGCTTAGAATATGGGCACCCTCTCGTCCTGGCCCTATCCGCACCAGCCTCTGGGGCCTGTGAAACAGGACCTTAGGTTGGGTGTTGGCCAAAGGGTGAACACCCCAGCTGTTACAGCTCCCTGGGAAAAACCATGAGTTCAGCTCCCGTCACTGGTTCCCTGAGATGGATGGTTCTCTGATCATTCGGTGCCTAGCGAACTATCACTGCCCATTAAGGACAGGGTGTGAGTGCCTCCTTTGTCTCCTGCTGCCCCCGGGACCCAGCTGTCCTGGCTGCCCTTCCTCATCCTGGCTGTGTAAGACTCCCTACCCAAACCGTCTTCCACTTTCCTCACTTCTTGTTCAAGACCCTCTCTCCCTCAAAATAGGTCTGTTTTTTCCCTGAGGTCCTCTTCCTGCCATGCCAGCTTCAGTGTCATCCCTGCTCTGGCTTCTTAGAGCCCCTACAGAGTGGACTACTGGTGTGGCATTCAGCATTGTTTTGTATTATTTTTTGCTCCTCCAGTTCTACACAGCAAATAATAAGTAAAACATCGGCTGAGGATAAGACAGTGTCCTGAGGACAGTGGGGTTTACCTGTAAATATGAAAAAAAAGAACCCACAGGCCTCTTACTTCTCTGTGCCGTAACTTAAACAGGATGGTGGGAGCTGCAGGAAAATTCAGAGAGCCTTGATCCCAAAAGGCTTGAAGGATTTAGATCTAGGAGAATTTAGGGCTGCTTAACAGGTTGGGGACTTGAAGAAGAGAGTGTTGCAGGTCTAAGAGAGACCTCTTCCTGCTTCCTGTCCCCAATGCGTCCTATCAGCTAATGCCCCTCATTCCCCAGGTGGAGGAGCTCCTGACCACCCTGGAGAAGAGCGGTGCTGGCGTCCCTACTGTAGTCCTCAGGAGGCTGAGTCGGTCCCAGCCTCTCCCACCATCTTCTCTGCAGCGATTTCTTCGAGCTCGAAACATCTCTGGCGTTGTTCTTGCTGACCATTCTGCTGTCTTCCATAACCAGTAAGAGTCACCTAGCCTGCATCCTCTTTGTTCCCGAAGAGAATCTATTCTGCAGCCAGAGGTCCATAGAGAGAAATGTCTCTGTGTCGAGAGAGATCACTGCTCGCCCCTGTTCCCACACGACCCTCGCCAAAATCTCAGGTCAATCTGTGTTCTTTGCTCAGTGTCTTTTTCACATCTAACCTGGTCCCTGCATTTGACTTGACATTTCATCTTAGAAAACATCCTCACCCTGAGCCCTTTCCTAGCACAATCCTCCTCATTTGTGGTTCCACCTCTCCAAAGCTCTCCAGGGGCCTGAGTTCCCCAGGGCTGCCAGCAGAGGGCATCATCTCAAACGTGCACCGGAATGATGTTGGGGGTTCTTTGGTTGGAGCACAGATAGCTGTCCCTGCTCTCTATGACCCGCCCAAGGGTGCCTATGGCCCGCCCAAGGGTGCCACAGACAGTACTCACACTCTGTGAAATGTAACATGTTCTTGCCATGTGGTAAGTGCACGTGGTTCAGTGTGGGTGTAAAAATGTCCCTACAGCTGAGGGGGCTCCAGCAATAAGGGGTGAGGCCCTGGTAGTCACCTCTCTCCTGGTCCTAGGCACCCCTAAACTGCCCCTAACTTGAGGCCTCGGGTAACGGGGGACTTGACTCAGGCTGGATTGCTAAGCCCCCAGCCTCCCTTCCCTTCTCAAAACAGGCCAAGTGAGTTTCTGAGTAACAATGCATAAGCTCTGGTCCTCCAGCCCCCACCCAACAGCACCTTCTCATTTATTTAGGGCCGTGACGGTTCTGATACATAGGGTCAGCTCTCTTCTCCAAACCTGTCTTCTGTATCACTTTGTGGTGAGGGGTGATTCATCATTTGAACATATGTTGGACTTGGCCATGAGGCTGTCTTGATTCTGTGGGGGGGGGCAGGCATTCAATGATGGTAGAGGCTGGGAGCGCTCTCCTCTTAGCTTCTCTTCTAAGATCTGTCTCCTTGGGGCTTCCCAAGGAGCATCAGGGTGGTTTGACCCAGTGTAGTGTTACATATTTGTGGACAGACCTGCTCATCCCCCTCTACTCCCAGCCACCTTCAATATGGATGTACATTGAAACGATCATATGATTGCTCTGATAACATATAGCAGGGTTCTCTGAGAGTCGTCTTAGCCACCCTCCTGTATCTCCAACCCAAATGACACGGAAGTGTCTCTTACGTTTAAAGATCTCCCAGGAAGGAACGGTTCCCGCATTGTGATCTTATTTACCTTTTCTGTCTTGTCGGTCAGACGAGTCTTTGTATTTAAGCACTCCCACGTTCACTCCTACTTTGCCATTCTCTACACCTTCTTCAATATGGAATCCTGATTTTCTCTCTTCCCTCCTCCCTGTATGAGGAAAAATGAGATCCCAAGTTCCTGCAGAAGGGACAGTTGAGGGAGGAAAGGGCAGGGCCCTGGCTGAGTGCAGCCAAGGCTCATGCTGGCTTTTCTGGCAGCTATTACCAGAGCATTTACGACACTGCTGAGAACATTAATGTGACCTACCCTGAAGGGCAGAGCCCTGAAGAGGACCTGAACTTTGTGACAGACACTGCCAAGGTAGCACCCACCCGGGCTGGGTGGGAGCATGGGGAACACAGTGCAGACGGCTAGCATGTTAACGTTGGAGGTCAGAGAACCTGGGCCATTCAGCCACCTCCTCACCTACTACAGGCTCTGGCAGGTGTGGCCACGGTGCTGGGACGTGCACTGTACCAGCTCGCAGGAGGAACCAACTTCAGCCACACCATTCAGGCCGATCCCCAAACGGTAAGAGCAAGTGGGCCCTGGCTCCTTTCTGTCTCTGTTTACACAGCAGGCTACCCCATCCTTTATCCCGGTCCCTTGCCTAGTTTCCCAAACCTTGGCATTCAGCGGCCCTGGATGTGCAGGTGAGGATCACTGATGCCCCAGAGAGCTCTCGGGTGAGCCTCATCTGCATCCTGTGACCAGCCACCGTCTCCCCAACCCCAGTGTCTGGCCAGTCTGGTTCCTACCCCATGACTGGATCTCCACTAATAATTCTTTCCTCGGGCTCTAAGGAATTCCCTGTCCCAATCCTAGGTTACCCGCCTGCTCTATGGGTTCCTGGTTAGAGCCAACAACTCGTGGTTCCAGTCTATCCTCAGGCCGGACCTAAGGTCCTACTTGGGTAAGCACCTGATGTGCAATGGGACCCTTAACGAAGGGAAGGGATAGAGAAAAAGTCATCATTTTGATTTAATCTTTCCTTTCTCCTTTTTCCTATTTTCTTTCCCCCCTGTTTTCCTTTTTTCCTCCTGATATTGGATCCTTTTCTCTTAACTTTCTCTTCTCTGGTTCCTGCCTATCCCTGGGCTCTTCCTATCCCTGCCCATCTGCACCCCACCTTCCACCCACCAAATCCTCCCTTCCCTTGTGGTCTCCGGTCAGGTGACGGGCCTCTTCAGCATTACATCGCCGTCTCCAGCCCCACCAACACCACTTACGTTGTACAGTATGCCTTGGCAAATTTGACTGGCAAGGTGATCAACCTTACCCGAGAGCAGTGCCAGGATCCGAGTAAAGTCCCCACTGAAAACAAGGATGTGAGTGGTAGTGGACATCGGAGGCGCCCCAAGGGTCCCCTTCCCTTGGGAAAGTTGGTGGATCTCCTAGGCCCAATTGGACCCAAGAGATTGGGATGGAGAGGTGGAGGGATGCAGCCCTTTGAACTTGAGTATTGAAGAGGCAGTAGCCTGGGTAAAAACGAACCATCTAGAGGGTAAAGAGAGTGAGAGAGAGAGGATCCTGTCAGCCCGTTTGCTGTGGCCTGTCTTCTGTGCAGCTGTACGAGTACGCTTGGGTTCAGGGCCCTTTGAATTCCAACGAGACAGACCGGCTTCCCCGGTGTGTGCGTTCCACGGCACGACTCGCCAGGGCCTTGTCCCCTGCCTTTGAATTGAAGCAGTGGGGCTCTACTGAATACTCTACATGGACTGAGAGCCGCTGGAAAGACATCCGCGCCCGGATATTTCTGATAGCCAGCAAAGAGCTGGAGGTGAGACATGGGTTGGGGAGGGTGGGGCGTGGGGGAGGTGGCAGAGGTCTATTTGACCTCTTTTTATTGCCTCTTGTCTCTTACCCCCTTCCATCTCCCATTTGCCCCAGATTTGCCACAAAAACCTGCTGCAAATCTGTCCCTGGTCAGCCAGCATGCGCCATTAGGAAGCTTGTCTTCACTGATAGTTTGCATATGTGTTCATTCTGGACATATGTTCCCATGGAGACCCAAAGAAATATGCCTTCCCCTGTGGACCCTATGTAGCCCTTCCACAGCTCCACTCCCATCCGGTATGTCCACCAGCCATCGCTAGGACGAGTCAATCTAATAACTTATTGAGCACCTGTCACAAGTGAGTCAGTCACGTAATTGGCCACAAGAGAATCAAAGTCATGGGCCCTACCTTCTGGATGCTTAAAATCTAAGTAAAAAAGGCAGAAGCAAGGACAGAGGTACTTTACTTCTCTTCTCAAATGGGGAGGCTAAGTCCCCAGACTGGGGAGACGTTGCCTGTGATTGCTCAGTACTTGGTGCTTGGAGCCAGCTCTGGAATTCCAATGCCCTGGCTCCCAGCCCCAAACAGTTATCCACAACTACACCGAGTTCTGAGAGCACCTTTCTCCTTCCCTGCCCACCCCCTCCTGCAGTTTATCACCCTGATGGTGGGCTTCGGCGTCCTCGTCTTCTCTCTTGTCGTCACCTACTGCATCAATGCCAAAGCCGATGTCCTTTTCATTGCTCCCGGGGAACCAGGATCTGTGTCTTACTGAAGAGGACCCCAGCTTTTCCTGCCAGCTCTGCAGTTCACTTCCTAGATCATCTATCCCACTGGGACATAAACCACTAGTTTGTCACTGGAACCTCTCTGGGCCTGGCTCGGACTGACATTAACATAAAGTGGAACTGCCCAAAAGAGACTGAGGGAGAAACGAGTTACCTGCCGCCCCCATCTTCCCCTTCCCATCTCCCCTTCCCCGTGTCTTCTTCCTCACCCCTGCCAAATCCTGGGATGACAAATAGAAGCTTCTTGCTCCTGTTTTGACTCCTAGCTACCTACCCTAACTTTCCCTTCTTCAGGATCCCTCTTCTCTTTCCGTCCCACCTTATACCTCCCTCTGCTCCCTGCCCCTCGCCCCCTTCCTGACCAGGAAGGACATGAAGGGGTGAATGCCGGGAGCAAACTGCAAGGAAGCCCTGAGGAGGACAGGAGCCATCTGTGGGCTGAGCCTCCTGTCTCCCTCCTGCTGTCCTGTCTCAAGGCCCTCAGATGGCACATCAGGGTGGGTGTGCTGCTGGGTGGGTATCCCACCTCCAGCCCACAGTGCTCAGTTGTAATTTTTATTAAGCTGTAATATCTATTTTTGTTTTCTTTTTTCCTTTTGTGTGTGTATGTGTACGTGTATATAAATATATAAATAACGAGTCTCATTAAAACAGACTCTCCCACATGTCCTGTACCATTATCTGTTATTCTTCCTGAGCCCCCTTGTTCAGTGATCCCAGATTGGAGTCGTGGAACCGTAACCTCAGATGCTCTCTTCTGAGTCCCCAGAGAGCCTGAGTAGTAACGCTCTTGTCAAAAACAATGGAAGTTCTGGCAGAAGGGTTCCTTGTGGAGCCCTGGAATCCTGGTTTCCCTCTACAAGAGCGACGTTAGCACGGTTTCTTCCCACTTTGTATTCGACAGACATTTCTTTCCTTATCTGAGGCCCGGGCTGTGGTCCAGAGATGAAGGGAATACAGCAGCCTTGACCCTTGATTAGCTCACATTTGGGCTAAAGGGAGAAACATACACTCACAACTAGGTGTAGTAAATGGAGAAATCGCAGCCTCTCCAGAGTGCTCTGGTAGCACATGGAGGGATTCAGGGCAGTGGGGGTGACATTTAGAAAGGCTGCAGAGAGGAGGAGGCACTTGGGTGGTGATTTAGAGCTCACCAGGTGTGGAAGCACAGAGCCAAGAAAAGGCATGGCTCACGCTTGGGAATGGTAGGTGGTTCAGTGTTCCCGAGCAGTAGGGATACGCAGGCAGGCTGGGGCCAGGTCACAAAGGCCCTTGGGTGGCATGCTAAGCGGTTTGTGCTGTCAGTGGGCATTTTGTAGACCAAAACGAGTAGTTTTGGACCCTTCTAGAAAGAGAATCTGCGCTCTGGTGATACTCTCATTCCCTGGGTCTTCACAGAGGCAGAATTCTGGAGGATAGCAGAACTGCTAGATGATGGGCAGGGGCTGAGTCAGCTGAGGGGGGACGTGAACCGGTAAGAGTGGCGCCTGAAGCCAACCTTCTCCGCTTGCTGCTGGCCAAGGGCCTGTCTCCAACGTGCCTAAAGACAGCAGAGATGGAAAAGAACTGGCCATTTTCAGAGTCCCAAGCACTCCTCTTAGTTTCCTGATTAGACTACCTTTTCAAATCCTGCTGAGAGGAGGTGATTTTTCTCGAGGTTTCTCTCCAAGTTCTCTCAGGGGGCATGTTTGGGGTTCTGGGATGTGGAAATACACCCCGCTGCTTCCCCTCCACCACACCCCTCCCAGTTTGAGCTGGAGAAGCTGTGCACTGTGCTGGCGGGAGTTGAGCACAGCTGCCACCATCGCCTGGGCCCACTCCATGCCTCCCTCGGCCAACAGGTCTCCCCGTGGACAGAACACTAAACTCCCTCATCCTGCTGGCAGCTTCTGGAAGTGAGGAAGTGGCTGAGAACCAGTGAGAGGGCTGAACAGGGAAGCAGAGGGTTAGGCAGAATCAGTGCATGGGGTGGGCAAGAGAAGGGTACAGGATGTAGGGTTTTCTGTCCTCCGGTCTCCTCCTAGGGAGGAATCGTCAGCACCAGCTTGCCTTCCGCCTTCCATGCTACCCTTACCTCACCCTCCCCCCCGCAAAAAAGAAATTACAAAACCAAAAAACATGTCTCCTGAGGAGACCAGGCTCCACGGAAGGGGCGATAGACCCCCAGATGACCCACTGGGGCCCTCTTTCTGAGACCACAGTCTAACTCCTCCCCAGCCACCTCCTGTGTCCTGGAGACCGCATGCGATTGGCTAGCAGCGTCTTAGGCCACAGGCTTAACTCGTTAGCCTCCCTCTTCCTGCTTGCTCCAGGCCCTGCTTACCTCTGTGCCACCTTCTGAAATTTGTCATTTTCCAGCTCCTCCCTTGCCCACAGGGCTTCCCTCCCTCCCTCCCTACTCCTACCCACTGCTAGTTCTCACGGCACCTTCTCTTCCACCCAACCCACGTGGACTGTTGAATAACAGACCACCCTGCTCCAGGACCCAGTCTGTCCTGTCTCTACCTCTTGTGACACCTGGTCCCTCGAGACTAGCACCGAAGGCTTTCCTATTAGCTGGTTTCTCTTTCCCAGCTTCTCTGAGTAAAGGGTTTACTCTTTTTTGTCTCCCACATCCCAGAGGCACATCCTGGGAGGAGATATTTTCACCCAGAGTCTGGTGTTCTGTACCGAGATCCCACCTTTTTCAAGAGGACTTTGTTTCTTCCAGGGACCATATGATAAGCCCTGAGAAATTGTGTGTATGGTCTAACTCATCTGATAGATGGGGGAAACAGTAGCCCAGAGGAGTGACGTGGCTTGCTCAAGGTTACACAGCATATTAGAGCAGAGACTGGAACATTTCTTATATCTGCACTGGCAGCTACAGTGGTAATAAACATTTATTGAGCCTGACTACAGGCAAGCCACTCTGTCCCAGCATCGTAAAAGGGTATGAGATATGGCACCTTCCCTTAGAGACTTAGGATCCAGAGTCTAGATGGCAGGATGGGACATGACACGAGATAAATAACCAGGCCAGGCAGCATATGTTCCACGCAAAATCAGTGCTATAAAAAGTTCTACCCGAGTTCAGAGGATGGAGGGTTTGCTTTGGGTGGGGCCAGTAAGGAGAAGCTTCATGTTGCTGTGGGAAGAGCTCAGGACCAGATTTTCTGGAGTGCCTCCAATGCTCTGTGTGACTTTGGAAAGGGCACTCCCCTCTCTGGGCCCCAGTGTTCTCATTTGCACAAAGTGGAGTCAGACTAGGCTGCTGTCTGAGGCCCCGCCCTGCTCTGACAGTCAGCCTCTCTACCCTTCTCCCTTTCATCCTAAACCCCTCAGGGCAGGGGATGGCTTGAAGGGTTGGCCAATTCATGAGCTTTTGAAGGTAGTTAGAAAGTTCTCCCACTGGAGAGGGAGGCCTGGGGGGCACTGATTACCCTCTAGCCCAGGGACAGTAGACTGCGGGTAGTGGCATAATGTGGTAGAAAAGCCATCCTGAAACTCAGCCTCCCATCCTCAAAAAAGCTTGGTGGGAGTTGTTGAGTTGGTGGGAGTTTGGGAAGCAGAGAGCCTTGGAAGGTCAGGGTCCATGTGGGCCTCAGGTTAGATTTTGATTCCTTTCTGAGTCCCACACTCAGAAGGTAGAGGGGTTGGCACACTCCTGTTGTTGAGAAGGGCAGCTGGAGCCCCTGTTCCCAACCAGAAGAACGTGGGACAGGAATGGAGGGGGCATCTCAGGAGGCTTGAGGAGATGATGCAACTGTAAGTAAATATTACCAGCCTCTGGCTCCGGCTGGCTGGCTGCTCAGGGGCTGGGGGCCAGGACCCTAGAGTCCCCTGTCTCTCCCCCCATCAACTGAGGAGGAGTTAGAGAAACTGGAGGGGAAAAAGGAACAACAGAGATGAAAGAGGGTATCTGGAAAAAGAATAAAGGGGTGAAGGGCAAGTGGAAGTAGGCAATCCTTGATGGGCTGAAGGAGGGAAGGAGGATGGGAGTGCTCTGAGGGAGCTGAGCCTGAGGGGAGAGAGGCCAGGCGGGTGTGTGTGTGTGGGGGGAGTGGGCCCAGAGCTGGTGGTGACAGATGGGTGGACACAAAGAGGAGGGCTTCAGGGAAGACAGATGGATGGGGGAGGGAGGAGGAGAGGTGGGGGGGCAGTGGTCGGAGGAGGCCTAATGAGATTGGGATGGGCTTGGAGCTGCGGAGAGGTGAGCAGAGAGGAGAGAAGAAAGGAAAGGCTGCCTTAGGAGACAAAGGCGACAAGGCCTAGGGGGCCGGGGGTGAGAGAGGGCTCAGGGCCTGGCGCTGAAAAGGGGCTTCCAGCCGGGCTGGAGGCAGAGAGGGGGACAGATTGTGGAGACCCGCTGTCACCTAGAGGCACAGAGAGGTGGAGACAGGGAAAGACAGACTGAGGGAGAACACGTGGAAACAGACGAGGAGGGAACTTCAAAGAGGGAAGAAGATCCAAGACGAGCCAGCGCTTCCCAGGAACATAACAGATCCTGCCCAGGAGCTCCTGTGACCCAGAACACACATGATAACACCCTCGCCCCGGGCCACTCCCGGGACAGGTCGCGCAGTGTGGCACAGTGAGGGTTAATGCCGTCTGCTCTCTCTGCCAGCCGCTTGCCTGGTTGGGTCCCCAGGGCTCCCCACATATGTCACCCCCTCTCCTGCCAAACCCACGGCTTCCCAGCTCCTCCAGGCCCTGCCCCCACCCTCAAGGACCAGGCCCCCTGCCCCCATGTCTTCCCTACATCCCAACCTCCCTCCCCCACCATCTACCTCACAGGCAGGCAGTGTGGCGATGAAAAAAGATGAGGAGTAACAATCTGAAAAATTGAACGCCTATCAAATGCAAAATAACAATAAACCACAGAGCCACACTCATCCTCCCACCCTCTCCCCATCTTCCTGCCCTGCTTACAGCAAAAACCCCAACACAACTCTCAGGGTTCTCCTCCCCTCGTAGGGCCTGGAGCTGCTGGCAACCTGAGTTGACCTCAGAGCTCTCCCCAGCCTCCCTCAATCATCATGCCTCATATACATGCATGGATGATTTCTTGCCACCTTTGAATCACTGCACAAATGTAAGGGTTTGGGGTACCTAGCACTTTCCCACGCACGGTGGGACAAAAGCCCTACGAGGAAGGCAATGTTTTTCCCATTTCACAGATGACAAAATAGGTTCAGTCAAGATTAATGATGTGTCCAGGGAATCCCCTGGTGGTCCAGTGGTTGGGACTCCATTCTTTCGCTGCCAAGGGCCTGGGTTTGATCCCTGGTTGGGGAACTAAGATCCCACAAGCTGCACAGCCAAAAGAAAAAGGTTAATGATGTGTCCAAGGTCACCAGGACTTGGACCCAGGTCTACTGGCCCCAAGTTCAGTAGAATTAGTAGTTCTTCCCACCACTCCATGCTTTTAGCTCCTCCTCTTTATCACACGCTATGTCCTTTTTAGCTACACCCCCTAGGTGCAAAAACTGAATCCCTGAGTGAACAGTGGGGCTGGGGGCCCCAGAGTCCAGGACCCTGGAATGACAGATGCAGAGGAGGCAGACAAAGGTGGTCCCAGAGCACTCTCCCACCCCCATGTACCATCAACCCTCAGCTTGCACTGGGCACAGTCTGGGCCGGGTGCTTTGAGGATGGAGGTTGCAGGGTTGAAGTATCTGAGCTGCACTGCCTAAAAGGAGGGAGGCTGGGAACAAGGATTTGGTTTCTCTCTCCCATCTCCACCCCACCATGGTTCCCTTCTGCTTCTACTGTCTCTCCAGGTCCTGCTTCTGTTTTTCTCAATGTCTCACCCTTGGGGAACCAGGCCTCCCCATTTCAGTACCAGTCCCTCATCTCTATAGCTGTTTGTCATGTCTCCCCTCCTTGTCTCCCTGTCTCCAGTATTTGTTTGTTTCCTCACAACTGTCTGCACTCTGCTTCCCACATGTCTGTATATCTCTACCCTGTGTTGGGGATTCCCTCAGGACCCTCTCCCAGTATCAGTACCCTGAATATCCGTATTTTCTCCACGTCCATAATTCACCCAGGTCTGTGTCTCCCTAACCATCTCCTCTTTTCATGTCTCTCCCCATGTCTCTATCCCCCTGTATCTTGCATCCCCGAATCTTCCACAAAGCCTTGGCAACCTGGCAATTCTGCTCCCATCTTCTCTCTATCTCTCTGTCTCCCCTACATCTCCATCTCCCCATAACGAGTCTTCCCGTTTCTCTATATCTTCCCCATGTCTGTAACCTCATGACTCTGTTTTCTCATCTTGTTCCTCTCTGTGTGTGTCTCGACATCTCCCCACGTCTCCCCCTTCATTTCCTCTGCTTCTTCTCCATCTCCCATTTGTTCCGTATCTCTCCTCTCCTCCATGGCCCTCTCTCCTGAGTCTCTCTGTCTCCCAATTTTCTTGGATGAGGTGGAGGGCAACAGGGTGGGGGAGGTAGGATTGTTTTTGTTGGGGGCTCATTAGGTAGAGATTGGTTTTTAATCAGCACCATGGCAATGATGATGCAAGAACTGAGATGCCACCTGATCCCCTGCCCCCCAGCCCCCCTCCTCAAGCCTCCTTTCCCCTCCAGCTCAGCCAATCTGCTGGCGCCTGGGCACCTGTCTGGGCCTGCCCAGGTGGGAGTTGGCACCTCCCAGACCTGGGGGTGAGGGAGCTTGGGGAAGAATTACAGGACTCCCCTTAGGGAATGCCTTACCCTGGAGAAAGCCCAGAAAATGTTGATCAGCAACAGGGAAATGGCAAATCTTCCAAAAGCCTGCAGGTGGACTGTGCTCCTACTAAGGTCCAGACCCATTACATGCATTATCTCGCTTAATCTCCGTGGCAACCTAAGCAGCAGCTATATTTAATCCCATTTTACAGAAAAGGAAGGTTGAGGCTCAAGAGGTTGAGTTACTCATCCAAGGTCACACAGCCGACAAAGCTTTCTTCACTGTAGCACTGTAGTCGCCTCTGGAGTCCTCCCAGCTGTGGTTCATTCTGGATATTCACAGAGGTTCAATGAAGACATTCAACAGCTGAGTGGGGAAGAGAACTTCAGATACGGAAATGTAGCCCACTGCCTCTGTGCTTCCCTTGCTCCCTGCTCCTGCCACCCTGTATCACACACACACACACACACACACACACACACACACACACACTCAGACACGCACGCACATGCACACACAGGCTGCAGGCAGCTGAGCTATTGATGTGAACTTAATCAATGCCCATTTGCATATGATTTTGTAGCTAGTTTTCTTATTGCTCATTTGATGCCCCAGCATGCTTGAAGCCTGCCTGGGTGCCCTGCCCTCCTCCTCCAGTGTCCTTCCAACCCTGGTTCTTCCTCTCCCGGCACTCCTGTACCCTGCTCCTTTTAGCCTTTACCTCTTTCCTCCCAATTCCCCGTGGGTCAGGTTGGGCCAGCCAGCCTAGAAAAACTCCTTGTAGGATCTGTGTCAGGAATCTGACCCCACTCCTCCCCTGGTGATTGTGTAGGTGGGAGGCTGGAGTCTGGGATAAGAGGGTGTGGGGTGATTGAGTCCCAGGGTGACGAGGGCAGGGGCCTGAACAGTAGCCACAGGCAGCCTGGCAAAGGGGCTGGTGGGAACCAGCTTTACGAAGAATGAGAGCTTGGTGAGGGCAAGGACTCTAGGGACCTCTTCTGCGTTTTCGTGCTGTCCACTTGCCCTTTTCTCGATTTCCCTGTTAGTATCTTGGAGACCCTTTTTCCCAGGGAAAAGGAGATGTGGGAAGGGGCTGTCAAAGCCCAGCTGGGACTAAGAATGGGACCATGGTACTTAAACCTGGCTTGCTGGGGGCCTCTGTCCCTGCCGCCTCTGGTGTGGGAGACTGAGGGGTTTCATCTGTGATCCTGCCCTGGCTCTCGCCCCAGCCCCACCCCTTCCCCAGCTCTCCATTTCTTGCTTATGAAATATGCATGGAGAACAGATGTCCCTGCTCCCCCACTCTTCGCCCCCCCCAGGGCCAGCCCCACCCCCAGCTCCCAGGGGGGTTCCCAGATCCCTCTGCCAATGGCTGCCTGGCCTTACTGTTTAATATTGATAAGGGGGGGCTGGGCCAGCCAATGGAGAGCTGGGGGTGTGTGTGTGTATCTCCATATATATACATAGGGCTGGGCCAGCTCAGGTGTGTATGTGTCTGTGAGCGTGTGGGGTGTGTGTGCGTGTGAGTGCGGGTGTCCCCAGTACCTGGCCAAGCTCACCCCCTCCACCTGGGCCCTATATCTCCAACATGTGTAGCCCTCTCCTATGCCCCGGAGCCTGTACAGCCACGCCACGCTGCCCCGGAGAGGTCTAGAAAGCTGGTCAATAACTTTGCAGACGGATGAGCTCTGAGCAGCCAGAGGAGACTGGGGCTGTCAACGCTGCCCCCCTGTCCTGCCAGCTTGGATCCCCTCACAGGCTCCTCCTAGGTAAAGGGGGAACCAAAGGCTGGGGAGGGGTGGGCGTGTCCCTCCCACTCTCTAGCTCAAGTCCCCTCCCAGAGCCTCCCTCTAGTTTTCTCTCACGCTGTGTCTCTCTCTGTCCCTGCACCTCCCTCTTCCCCACTTCACCTCTTTGACTCTTTGTGCCTATCTATTCTCAGTTGGGTTGGGGATGGCAGAAGTGGGGCAGGAAGTCCTATCCTGGATGCTTGGAATTCTGATCCTCGGAACCTGCAACTTTGAAACCAGAAGTGGATTTTGGGGTGAGGACTGACTTGATGGGTGAATAGAAGCTGCTGCCAGGACTTGAGCTGGGGAAGACAGTGGGTCCAGGTGGAAATGGGACTGGGGTCAGATTGGGAGCAGAAGGGGGGAAGGGAGGGCCAAGTGATCAGGGATGAAGGAACATGGGGACCAGGCAGAGGGAGAATTGGGCTGTGATAGATGTGCCGAGAACCCCGTAGCTGAATTCCTGGATCAAGGCGGTGGTGAGTTGGTGCACTAAACACATACTGGGAGGTGATGACTTCGGGGTCTCCCACGCTATTGCCATCCATCCCCTCGTGTTCCTTTGGACCCTGGAATATGCAGTGTGTTCTAAATTTCAGCACTCACCCCCTTCTGTTTTGTGTTATGGCTGTGTGCGTACATGCTGTCAGATGTTGATGATCTCACACCCCCAACCTCAGAGCTTACTGTTAGTGGACTACTCATTTGAGCCGGTTTTCTGCATGGTGGGGCGGGGCAAGGCTGGGGAGTCCTGACCCCTGTGAAGGTGTCCATCAGGCAGGAGAACCCGGACTGGTGAGGAAGGGGATATGGTGATTGCGAAGGAGCCTCTGTGCTTCTGTTTCTGCCACTTAAGTCCGGCTGAGCTCACAGCGACTGGCCCACTGTTCCCACTTGACATTCCCCCACAGCAAAGCCCTTTCCCCAGCCTTTCCCCAGACCATGTTCCTGCTGCCTCTCCCTGATTTCCTCTGGTCCCAGGGACAAGCAACCTTCGCCAAGCCCCAAATGGTGGCCTCCAAAAGCTACCCCTATCCTTCTCTGCCGGCCAATCTGAACTGGCCTTGGGCTGGGGGAGGATGTGGAGTGGAAAGCTGATTATGTTCCCTTTCCCCAGTCTTCCTTGCAGAGTTGCCGAAACGGCCAGGAAATGGCAAGGGTTGAGGGTGTTGAGGACAGAGTTGGAGGAAGGGACTGTCCTGAGCAGGGGGACTGTGGCCAGAGGAGATACCTCCCCCTGATTCTAGTGGTCGGGGTGGTAGGATCTGGTGTCTGCAATGGTCTTGTTGTGGGGCTTGGGGGCTGGGAGGGACTGAATTGGGCAGCTGTGCCGAGCTCCATATGCCCCAGTCCACTCTACAAAGGGCAATCTGCGTGTTTATCATCCTCTCCCCTCCACACACACATACAGAAGCAGCCAGGGTGGAGACAGGCTCTGGGAGGGAGGGGATGGCAGGGCCAAGGCTTGCAATGCTCCCCTCACAACTGGGAAAGGTTTAGAGCCACAGCCAATCTCTCCTGGAGCTGTGGCTCCAGTCTCGCTCAGCTCTCCCCCCTTTTTTAATTATTTAAAAAAATGTATTGTGATAAAAACATATAACATAAAATTTACTATTTTAAGTGTACAGTTCAGTAGTGTTAATTATATTCACATTGTTTTGAAACAGAGCTCCAGAACTTTTTCATCCTGTAAATCTGAAACTCTATACCCTTTGAGCAACACCTCCCCTTCCCCACCCTCCCCTCAGCCTCTGGTAAGCACCATTCTACATACTGCTTCTATGAAGATGAATACTTAGATATATCGTATTAGTGGAATCATACAATATTTGTGTTTTTGTGACTGACTTATTTCACTTAGCATAATGTCCTCACCGTTCATCCATGTTGTAGCATTGTGACAGGATTTTCTTCCTTTTTAAGGCTGAATAATATTCCATTGAATGTATATGCCACATTTTCTTTATCTGTGTATCTATTGATGGGCATTTGGGTTGTTTCCATGTCTTGGCTATTGTGAATAATGCTGCAATAAACATGGGGGTGCAGATGTATCTTCAAGATCCTAATTTCAATTTCCTTAGACATAAACACAGAAGTGGGATTGCTACATCATATGGTAATTCTATTTTTAATTTTTAAAGGAAACTGCATACTGTTTCCATAGCAGTTGCACCATTTTACAATCTCACCAACAGGGCAAAGGGTTCCAATTTCTCTCCACCCTTGCCGCCAACACCTGTTATTTTCTGTTTTTTTTTTTTTTTTTTAATAGTAACCATCCTAATGGGTATGAGGTCACACATATCTCATTGTGATTTCGATTTGCATTTCGCTGATGATTAGTGATGTTGAGCATCCTTTCATATGTTTGCTGGTCATTTATATATCATCTTTGGAGAAATGTCTTCAAGCTCTTTGTCCAGTTTTTAATCAAGTTATTTAGTTTTTTGAAGTTGAGCTGTGGGAGTCCTTTATAATATTCTGGATATTAACCCCTTACATCTATATGAGTTGCAAATAATTTCTCCCATTGCCTTTTCACTCTGTTAATTGTGTCCCTTGACGCACAAATTTTGTACGTTTGATGTAGTCCCGTTTGTCTATTTTTGCTTTTGTTGCCTGTGCTTCTGGTGTCACATCTAAGAAATCATTGCCAAGTCCAATGTCATGAAGTTTTCCCCCTGTGTTTTCTTTAGGAGCTGCAGTTTTAGGTCTTACATTTAGGTCTTTAATCCTCTTGCTCAGTTTTATCCTGACCCTGTCCTTCTCATTGCTTCTTCTCCTTTCCAGTTGCCGACTTTCTGGATCTCTTCCCTTCTCTCCATCTTTCCCTTACTCCTTGACACCATGGCCTCCTGCCTGTCTCTCCTGCCTCACTGCCTCCACCCCTCCCCATGTTTCTGCTATTCTTTCCCCGAGCTTACAGTACCTCCCCCTCTCCCAGCCCATCTTAAACCTTCCTCACCCCTCCCCATCTCTGAGCTGTCCCCTCCTTCCTCCCTCTGCCCTTACTCATTTCCCCTTCTCTCTTCCAGGCTCCCGACCAGAACGCTGACCATGGAACCCTGAAGTGGCTCTCACTTCCTTGAGCTCAGTGGCAGACCCCACCACCCCAGGCCCTTCCTGCCCCTCCCGCAACCAGCTTTCAGGCTCCCAGAGGGAGGGGTGGGGAGGGGATCCTGATCTCACAGGGCGAGGGGTATCCATCATGATGCTCAACTCAGACACCATGGAGCTGGACCTGCCTCCCACCCACTCTGAGACCGAGTCAGGCTTCAGCGACTGTGGGGGCGGGGCGGGCCCTGACGGGGCGGGGCCGGGGGTGCCGGGAGGGGTCCAGGCTCGCGTCCTGGAGCCAGGAGAGCCGGGCCGGAAAGACCTGCAGCACCTGAGCCGTGAGGAGCGGCGGCGCCGGCGGCGCGCCACAGCCAAGTACCGCACGGCCCACGCCACGCGGGAGCGAATTCGCGTGGAAGCCTTCAACCTGGCCTTCGCCGAGCTGCGCAAGCTGCTGCCCACGCTGCCCCCCGACAAGAAGCTTTCCAAGATTGAGATCCTGCGCCTGGCCATCTGCTACATCTCCTACCTGAATCACGTGCTGGACGTCTGAACACTGCCTGCCTCCCGCCCTGGATTCACTCCTCTCCCCGGGTTTTCGCTGGGGTCCCTCCTCACCGCTCACTGCTTAGAACGGCCTCTCCTCCCTGAGCCCCTGTACTCTGGCATAGCATGTACCCACTGGCCCCGGGCCCAGGCAGAGTGCCCACCGGTTGGTCGATTGGTCGAAAGAGATTTCCTTTTACTCACCCAGGCACCCGGAGGGCTCTTGTCGTGGGTACCTTCTACAGTTTGTTGTTGGGACCCAGCCGGTTAGAAATGTTTTTGCTTGGGTGGTGGGTGTACAGTCTTGGGGTCTCCCCCTGGCTCGCTCATGGGCTGCTGCCTCTCCTACTCCTAATCCAAATGTTCAGAGACACGCCCCCTTCCCCAGACCCTGACTCTGTCTCCCATCCTGTTCGCACCCTGTTGCAGCTTCTCCTGCCCATGGTAGAGAAGGGCCATGGGAACAGGAACGGGGAAGGCTGGGGTTAGAGGGGGTGGGCTTTTTCTCAGACATCTCAGTCTAGCCCTTGGGAGGCAGGGGCATGGTGAGGTAACTCCTGTGAGGGGCATCTCAGTAGCTGGGGATTATGGAAAAACTCTTCCTGTTTTCTATCTTGTTCCTGAGGCTTAGTATATACAGACCTCGAATCTTACTTGGTAGTGAGTGCCTTGCCCTCTCTGAGCTATTTGGCCCCCTCCCTATCTCCTCCCACCCCAACCATCCCAATTTTCTTCTTCTTTGTGTGCAGCCAGAGAAAGGGAACCTAGATCTTGGGGTAGGGGGTGATGTCCCCCAAATCAGCCCAGAGTATCTGCAAAAGGCCCAGGCAGTGAGTGGGCCAAATCTCATGTCTGCTTCCTCCATCCCAGTCCACCACAAAGATGTGCAAAACCCACACTGATTTCTCCCTCAGATGCAGGGGGGATGCCCTATTGTTGCCCTCTGGGAAAGCTCAGCTCTCCCGGCCCTAGGACCTGTTTATTATATTTTTTCTGCTTCCTTAAGCTGCCTTTAGCAAGGGAAGATACCCCCCTACCCCATCCCACCTCGTGGCTCTCTGCGCTACCCCCATGTTGCTGAGCGCCCCCTGCTCAGTAGCCCAGGGTCCGTGGCAGAATGAAGGGCCTGAGGACCTGTGTAGAAGAGATGAGCTCACCGCACTTCCCATGCTTCCACCTCCCTCGCACCAAACTCCTAGCTCTACAAGGATATTATTTATTTACGTATTTATTTATTTATTCATCTATTTATTTACTTATTTATTTATAAATATTACTATTTATTGCCGAGTCGTGCACTTTGGGGTCGAGTGAGGGAGCTCCTGGCCGTCCTAGCCAGGTCTCTCTTGCTTCCTCCCTAGTTATTCCCTTCCCTTTCTTGCTCCTTCTGTAACTCCAGGTGTGTGTGGGGATCCCTTTTGCTCACCACACCCCTATCCCTTCCTGGGATCCATCTGTCCTGACACCCTAGTCCTCTGGGATGGCACCCCTCCCCCACTTCCAGGGCTCCTGGATCCTTCTTCAGCTCCCTCCATCCCCAGACAATCCCACCCCAGTCCTGCCTGCTCCTTTTCTCTCTCCCGCCCTCTCACATGACCCTCACTTCTTCCTAAGACCCCCAACAGTGGGCCCTAAAGGTCTGTGTCCTGTGTCCTGTGTGTGATTTCCTCCTGTTGCAGTTCTGATTTCATACAAAAAGAAAAATTAAAGTGACCTCGTTCTAGCACCAGGTACAGCTGTGGATCATTCAATTGGGTTGGGAAACTGGACTGTAGGTTATGATAGAGTGGGCATTGAGGGTCCCAAGCCTTGAAGGCTTTCCTGATGGGATCATGAGAGCTCACTATGGTGAGCAAATGAAAAAAGAGAGAAGAAGGGGTCACAGAGTAAAGAAGTGCAGGGGAGGGTGTAACAGGTCCCAGGCCTCTCCACCTAAAGTGCCATGTACTTCCATCTTGGCACCCACTGAGTGAAACTTTCTGACCCCTCTGATGTTGTGCTTCTGCTCCTGGTCTCTGTGGATCACGGAAGAAGCTGAGTGTCCCAGTGGAACCCAAGTTAAACATGTGTCTGTGGTTCCACGTTGCTGGGTTATGAAACATTTCATGCCATGGCTATGAAACATGGCCTTCCCCATTATTGTCTCTGAGTTGGATCAAAATTCCTTGCAATCACAGTTCTTGGCCCATTTTATGTTCCCCAACTTTCAGATACTGGAGAGAATACAGTGGAGAACCTGGTACTAAGAGAAGAATAGGGAAAGGGATAAAAAGTAGTCCTGAAGGAATATCAAAGGAATCCTGGAAGGGACTCTAAAATCAATTTATAGATGAGGAAACTAGAGCCCAGAGAGGAGAAGGACCTTGCCCAAGGTCACACAGCTAGTAAAGGGCAGAGAGAAGGTTCAAACCCAGGTTCTTTTTGTCCTATACTGCCAATGCCCCTCTGCTTCTCTGAAATGAGCCAGCCTGACAGGTGACACTCTATGGACTCCCTATTTTAACAGGAACTTTGATAAACTAGAGAGTATTCAGAGTTGTGTGGCCAAGAAGACAAAAGGTCTGGAAACAACTTCACAGAAGGAATAGTTCAAACACTGAGGATATGTGTCTTTACAAGAATAGAGTTAGGGACAATAAAACCCATCTTCAAATATTGAAAGAAAAAACAAAAACAGGCATTCTATGTGGTCCCAGGAGGCAGAACAAAGACCAGTAGGTGGAAGTGATAGGAAACAGATTTTTAACTCCAAAAAGCGTTGCAACATCTGGAGCTGTCCAGCAGTGGAAGCACCTGCCTCAAGGAGGAGGAGTCCAAATAGACAGTCTGAAGAAAACACTGTAGGCAGAGTTACCAGGGAGCCATTCCTGCCAGATGAAATCCTGGCTAGGGGAACTTGAAGATCCTTTCCAAACTTTAGAAGGCTGAAGGCCAGCACTGGGAGGAAGATGCTGAGATGTCCTTCAGTCTCTGAAGGGTGCTGTTTTCATCTCTGATGGGCAAACAATGACATCAGCAGCAAGAGGGGTTTGAGTTAGACTTAGGGAAGAACGCCCATACGGGAAGAGGTTGACATCTTCCCTTCCCCATCTGATTTAGATGAAATGTACTCTGCCCAGAACCTGACAAGAGCGAGGGCTGAACAGAGACCACGGAGAATCTGAGGACTACAAGGGGCCAGGGTGGGAAGGGAGCACAGAAATTGCTGAATCCAACACTTTTGTTTGAAAGGCAGGTGAAATGCTGTCCACAGAGGTGATGGGACTCACCCATGATGGCGGACTGGGGTTACCTGGCCTCAAGTACTTTGCGCCTTCCACTGCACAGCAGCCTCAGTCCTCTGAGCGCCCTTCCTCCCTCTCATCACTTTGCCCCGCTGGAAAGCAGAAGGGCCCCTCCCCTCAGGGATCCCTCAGGGCCTGGGGTTGGTGAGAGGGGGCGGCTGCAGCTGTTCTACTGCTAGCTCCGAATTTCTTCAGATAATCAATTGGCCTCGGCTGCCGTTCTGCTCCACAGGATGGGAGAAGGAGGTGGGGAGTGGAGGGGGAAGGGAGCAGGGGACCAGGCCCTGGGAGAGGAGACTGTCAGGGAGATGGAAGTCCCTGGATGAGGGGAAAAGAGAGCGCTCCGGGGCTAGCACTCAAGGAGGAGGGAGGAACGGAAGGTTAGAAGAGGATGCATCTGGGGGCCCTCATTTCACAGCCTCCAAACCCCAGCAAGTGGGCCAGTGGGGTGGGGGAGGGGCGGTTTGGGGGCACCTGGAGAGTGGGGCTCTGGCACCTCACCCCTCCCTCTTCTAGCTCCTCCCCACCATGCCCCTTCAGCTTTCCATGCCCTCTTCCATCCCCAGTTACCGCTGGCCTTGACCCTCCCATGCTGTCTGTCATAATTGCTCCCCTCTGACCTTTTTCTCAGAAAACCCCACCCCCAGTGACAGAGCAGACAGCAGGGCCCCAGGGGTTTGAGAGAATGGGGGGGGACTTCTTAGCCACTCCTCCCTCTCCTCCCCTTACACACACACACACACACACACACACACACACACACACACTGTGTAGGCTGCCAGGCATATGGCCCCTTTGTGCCCACACAATGGAGACCCTGCCTGTGCCCCTTTCCAGTCTGGGCACAGGGCTCCTCTCCCTCATTTCTCCCACCTTCCTTCCTTCCCAATTCAGTGCCTGACTTCTTTGCCTTCTCTTCTTCCTCTTTCTGGAAGGCCCCTTAGGCTACCCCCTTCCTTCATCTTTCTGACTCTTTCTTGCTTTCTTATGTCCTTTCCTAAGCTCTTGAAATCCAGCTGGGTAAGGATTGGGGATAGAAGAAAGAAGCTAACAGGAAGGTTAGTCCTCAAATGCTAGTTCGCCAGAGAGAAGAAGGAAGAGAGCAGAGAGGGAGTTGGGGACAAGGGAGTCAGTGTGGTGGCCGCAGCAGAAGCAGCAACATTGTGCTAGAGGAGAGAGAAAGCTCATACCTGGCAGCCGGAGGACGTGTGTCCCAGCTCCATACTTACCTTTTGCGCTTTGTGCCATAATGAGCAAAGCACATGCCTCCCTGGGCCTCAACTTCCTCATCTGCAAAAAGGGGAAGATAATGAGACCTGCCTCAAAGGGGTGTTATGAAGGTTAAACGAGATCATCGTGGCAGTGCTTAGCATGATAAGTTCTCACTTAGGGTACCTCAGGGGCAGCAAGTAAAAGGGCCAACCTGTACTGTTGCACAGTCTGTGCACTGTCCAATGTGCCAGGCCAGGGCAGTGAAGGGGCCTGATATTCAGCCCTTGTTCACCACACCATTCATGCCACTGGTGCCAGTGAGGATGCATGCATCCTTCAAGAGGTGGGTGGTCTTAGAATCAAGCCCCTCATGTGGGCTCCTGAGCATCAGTCAAGAGTCCAGCCAAAAACTCAGGAGTCCTGACCACCTTGGAAACCAAGATAGAGTGGGAGGGGACAAGAGGCTGTGGATCCCTTAGCTCAGGCTTCTCTGGAGAGTTGGGTAGAGCCAAACTCTGAAATCTGCTAAAGTGAGGATGGAGACATAGTAGCTGAGGAAAAGGGGGGTGGGTGCTGAAGAAACAGAAAAGGAGGGAGGCCTGGGTGGGGGAATATGATCAGAACGCTGTGTTGGGCGGACCTCTTGCTCCTCCTCTTCCCCTGTTCTCTCCCTTAAGCAAGTTTCTCTGAGCCAGGTCTGATTATTGCTTATGGAGCACTGCCCCCTGCTGTCCGTGATTAGAGGTGTTCTCACTCTCCCCCCTCTCTGGCTGGGAGCTGCTAAGAAATGGGAAATGAGAAGATGGTGCTAGACTGGGGACAAAGGGTGAAGGAGATGTGGTGGGACCTGCAATCCAAAGTTCTCTTCTTGTCGGAGGTTTCTGGAAGGTGGATGAGGGCTGATAGCTGTCTAGGGATAAATGGTGTTTCATTTACATATATTAATGGTTTATAATTTTTGGATTGATTTTTTCCTGTGTCCATTTCATTCAGGGTGTGTGTGTGTGTGTGTGTGTGTGTGTGTGTTTGTGTGTGTGTGTGTGTTCTACTCTGAGGGTGCTTGCCTGCTTCTGTGGTCTCTGTATGCACATACATCGGCGTGCTTGTTTTTGTGCCCTTTTTCATGTTGGAATCTGAGTGACAACTGTCAGGTATGGCACAGAGAACTGAAGCTGTTTAACTTCCTCTCCTTCCCTCTAGGTTTTTTGTTTTGTTTTGTTTTGTTTTTTACTTTTTATTGGAGTATAGTTGATTTTTACGATGTTGTGTTAGTTTCAGGTATACAGCAAAGTGAATCAGTTATACATATACATATATCTACTCTTTCTTAAGATTCTCTTCCCATATAGACCATTACATCCTTCCTTCTAGGATTTACCTCTGCCTTCCAGCTCCATCAGCCACACAGTTATTTACAAGTGACAGACTTTTGCTGGCTTCTGCCCTGCTTTGATCATTCCAAGAGCAGAGCCTTGTTCTGCTTTAACCTGGGACTCTTGGGTTTAACCTGGTTCCCACGTGAAGTGAGAGGAGAGGGAGAGCCCTGAGATCAGCAACCCTTTGCCATCCACCTCTCTGCTGTCCTTAGTGGCATTTAAACTCAAGCCTTCTCCTTTTATAACCCTGTAGCTGTCTCCTTCACCAGTCATTCCCATTTTATTCAGTGCACCATACCTTTATTAACTAGCCAATGTGTGCCTGACACTGTTCTAGGTTCTGAAATACAGGCCCAGGCTCTCCTCAGTATCTACCAGGGAGACAGACATGGAAGCACATCAGTTTCCTGAGGGTGAAAAGCATATGCAAGGATCAGAAGTCAGTATGAACTCAGAGGGAGTGCTGGTGAAGGAGGGAGCAGGTAAAACCTGAGCTGGGCTTCAAAGACTGAAAGGGATTTGCCAGGTCTGTGAAGGTGCTTGCAGAAAATTCTGTGGTGTGCTGTCAGGAGCCCCCTTTGCAAATTTCCTCCTTCACTGGACAGGACATTCACCTCCCCAGATGCAGGAGTGTTGACTCACAGCCGAGGAGTCTCTCTCCAGGAATTGCCTTTGGAGGAGGAAAGCTGCCTTGCTTAAGGCTGCTCTCCCTCCCTAGGCAGTGTACATGCAAGGGCTGCTTGGTGCGTGGGGCTACACAGCCCTATTCCAGGGACAACCATGAAGGGCTGTCCCAGCTTGAGATCCCCCATGGGACTGCCAGAGGCCTCTCCTGCAATCCCATTGCATCTCAGTTTAGCTCTCTGCTTAATACAGCCTCTCTCACACCTCACAGGTATTGTCTCCTGAAAGAATCCTCCTGCATACACCTCAGTGTGTAAGAATCTCTTTCCCAGGGAACTCTACCTGAGACAGCGATATTCCAGGTAGAACGCACTGTAGGTACGAAGGCATGGAGGCCTGAGGAGGCTTTGTGAGCAAGAGCACACCATAAACAGTTTGGTATTTTTAGGACGTAAAATAAAAGGGGCTGGTGGGACAGGAGAGTGATGGAGAACGGTGGGAGGGGTAAGCACGGGCCAGGCAGGAGAGGCCTTATGTGTTATCCTAGGGAGCTTGTCCTTTGCCACATAATGATGGGAAACCAGTAAATGTTGTCGAGTAGGGTGGATAAATGCCGTCAGATTTACATTCTAGAAATGTCACTTTAAGGACAGTTCTGAAGACAGATGAGCAAGGGTAAGATCTGTGCAGGGAACAGTTTTAGAAGGCTATTGCAAGGTCAGCTGAGAGAAAAAGAGAGTCTGTTTAAGCAGTGGCAGAGGGAATGGAGAGGAGAGGACAGATTTAGGAAAAGCTGTTGAAATGTGGATTCAACAGAACTTGGCGATTTATTAAATGTGGGAGGCTAGAAGAGAACTCCCAGATTTCTGGCTGGGAAGCCTGGATGAACAGTGACGCTGCCTTCCAAAATAGACCAAATAGGAGGAGAAACTGTGGGGGATTGTGGTGGGGATGGTGGCAGTCGTGGTGACGTACTAAGGACACATTGAACAAGAGCTGTTGAGGAGTCTTCCCATGGAGCTGTCCAGAAGGAAGTTGGCTCTCTGGGTTTGTGACCAAAGAGTTGGACCTCTTTGCTAGGACGTGTCCCAGAAATCTCCAACTCCACATCCCCAAACTGGCCTCTTTATTCTCTCCTCCCCTCATCCCGACTTCTCCCTTGTTGCTCTTCATATGACTAAATGGCACCATCAGCATTCAATTGCCCTGGCTCCCACCCCCAATCCATCATCGACATCTATCCATTTTGTCTTCTAAACGAGACTTGGAACCGTTTCTTTATTTCCACGAGTACCACCCCCGCTTTCCTTTGCCTGGACTAGCGCAGTTGCCGAGCTGTCTCCCTGCCTCTTGGCTCCGTCTCCTTAAATCCACCCTCCAGACTGCCATCAGAGTGACCTACCCCCAGTGCAAATCTAATCACGACAGTTCTAGACTCAAATCCTTTTAATGGCTCCCCATTATTTCTTGAATAAAATCCAAATTCTTCAACATGGCACGAAATTCCCTTCATGGTGCAGCTCCTGCAAGTCTTTCCACCCCGACTGCTATTCCATCCTTCACACTTTGTCCTCTAACATTATAACGAGCTCTCTGGCACGCTCCACGTTGATCCTGACTTCTGTGCCTTTGCTCCTATTTCACCTATGTAGGTCCTACTCAGCCTTCAAGACAACAAAGATGTCCCGTCTTCCAGGAAACCCTCCTATAGCCTTCCTGCTCCCCGTTAGCTTTCTATGCACATCTCTATGATTGCCCTCCCCACATTGAATGGTACTGAGATCATTTACCTACTATCACATGGGTTTTGGTGTGGCTTGGGTGGGTTACTTGAAATCTCCAAACATCTGTTTCCTTATTAGATGTAACATATTAAGCCCTTAGCCCCATGCTAGTGCATAACAAAGCTCAATAAATGGTGGTTATATTAAGACAGATGATGGCTTTTATTATCTTCCACTTCAGTTTTCTGTATTGTCCCAACATCTACCTGTTAACATTCACCTTGAGAATACGTATTCATATATTCCAGTCCATTTGACATTTCAGACGGGGTTCTCATATGTTATTTTCCTCTGGAAGCTGTGTCTTATCTTTTCACTCCACTGGAAACCATAGGATTACTCATTTTTAAAAAGCGTTTAAAAAATTACTGGACTTCCCTGGTGGCGCAGTGGTTAAGAATCCACCTGCCAATGCAGGGGACACGGGTTCTATCCCTGGTCTGGGAAGATCCTACTTGCCGCAGAGCAACTAAGCCCGTGCACCACAACTACTGAGCCTGCGCTCTAGAGCCTGCGAGCCACAAGTACTGAAGTCTGAGTGCCTAGAGCCCGTGCTCCGCAACAAGGGAAGCCACCACAATGAGAAGCCCGCCCACCTCAACAAAGAGGAGTTCCCACTCGCCGCAACTAGAGAAAGCCTGCGCGCAGCCACAAAGACCCAACGCGGCCAAAAATAAACTAAAAAAATTAAAAAGGCAAGTTAAGAGAAAATTACCAAAGTAATATTTGCCTATTGTAACAAATTCAAATAATACTAACATACGTACATAGAGTTAAAAGTAGATGTACCAACTGTGTGGGTATGAATTACATACCCTTCCCCCAAAGTAATCTGTATTAACCATTTGGTCTGAACCATCTTTCCAAACTTTACATTACAAATGTATATAAATACATAGGTGCATGCATTTAAAATTATATTGTACATTTACTGTTAGACTTTAACTTAATATGTACAGTTACTTTTTTTTAAACAACACACTATAAAAATCTTCTTTGTACATACAGACTAACTTCACTTTTTAAACTTCTGCATAGGACATATGTATGATAATTCATATAACCATCCTGCTGATGGACATTTAGGTTAATTCCAATCTTTTGTTATTAATAATGCTGCAACGTATATCATTCTATGCATACATTTGTACACTTATGTATATATTTGCTCACTCAAATGTGAACATTTTTGGAGGGTAGATTCTTAGAAATGGAACTGCTGGATTCAAGAGAATGAACATTTAAAATTTTGATAGATTCTTCCAAATTGCCCTCCAAAAAGTCTTTATCGACCTCCACTATTTCCAACCATACATGAGAGTCTACATTTCTTCACACCCTTCATAGCAATGGATATTATCATTCTTTTTTATTTTTTCCAACTTTATGGGCAAAAGAAATATCAAATTTTTCTTTAATTTGAATTTTCCCTATTTGAGGTTGATGATAATTTCATATGCTTATTAGATAATTTCATATGATAATTTCATATGCTTATAATAATTTCATATGCTTATTTGTATTTATTCTGTGAATTGCCTGTTCATATCATTGGCCTATTGAAAAAAACTGTTTATTTATTTTTTAAAATTTTTTGGTGAAGTAGAAAAGAATAGCTTTATTGCTTTGCCAGGCAAAGGGAGACACAGCAGGCTCGTGCCCTGAAAAACTGTGTGCCCCAACCTGGGGGGATTTGATGAGGAGTTTTATAGCAATAGTTCAAGAGTGGGGTTGCTGATAAGGATCAGGGTGCACGCAGGACCTGCACTCTTTTAATCTAGTCTCAGGTGGTCTCCTCATGAGCTTCTCTGGTTCTCAAATGAAAAAAACTGTTTATTTAAAAAAAAATTATGCAATATTTTTTCTTTTAAAAAACACAATTGATTTTAAGGAAAACAAAAATGTTTTTGTTCTTCTTTTGCTCAACTGCTATAATCAAGTTAATTCCTCAGTTTGTGGCACACTAAATAATTCGTCCATGCCTCCCTTTTTGTTGCTTCCTCTTCCCATCCTTGACCGTATTTTCCTTGCCACCCCTCCCATAGGAATCTACTCATTTATTTAGTGCATGTGTTTGAATCTCCCTTTCATCCTTTTATTGACTCGTATGTATCCATGATCCGTACATTACATTATTTAACATGTTTTTATATTTCAGGACAATATTGTGATGTACATCTCAGTCTGTTTCTTTTACTTTTTTCTTTCCTTTTTTATTCCTACTGAGCATTGTGCTTTAAAATTCTATTCTGCTTTTCTTATGAGATGGAATTTAAAATACAGTATATGGTGAACTAGTTCTTTTTTTATCTGCATATACCATATGTACAGTCTATCAATACCATGTATTTATTATAGAAGATTTTTCTCCCCCAGTTTTTTTTCTGCAATGGATATCCTTGAATATGTCAATTTATTTATCCTTTGCAGGGTCATTTTTGTCATACATGCCTAGGAATGGAACTGGATTATAGACTATACATATATTCAATTTTATGAGATACTTCTAAATTGTGCTACAAAACATATCAACTCATCTTTGCACTGGCAGCTCGTGATGATCTCTATTTCCTACCACCTCACTAGCACCTGATATCATCCAACTTATAAGTTTTGCTGTTCAGGTAGATGTAAAGTCATAAATATTCTTTTATTGTTTTGTTTGATTGTTGGGAATTTTCTAATTGATTGCAGTATCTCTAGGATTATAGGATTGTAAAATCTATAGGATTATGGATACTAACTCCTTTGCATGCAGAACATTTTTATTTAGTCAAATTTATAGTTTTTTTCTTCTCTGGATTCTGTATTTTGGGCCTTGGCCTTCCCTGCTCCAAGATCAGAAGATAAAAAAAAGAAACTCCACTGCTTTCTTCTAGTAGTTATATTATTATTATTGTGTTGGTGTTGTTGCTGTTTACTTTTGGTCCTTTGATCTATCTGCATTTCATTAGATATAAGAAATGAGGTAGGAATCCAACTTTGCTTTTTCCCAATGTTTACCTAATTATACCAATACCATTTATTGAACAATCCATCTTTTTTTAAATTAAAAGAGCAATTTTATTTTTTCCTTTGCAATATTTTTATGTATTACTTTTTTTTTTTTTTAGTTTTGAGAGTTCTTTATATAATCTGGATACAAGTTCTTTATCAAATACGTGATTTGCAAATACTTCCCCCCAGTCTGTGACTTGTCTTTTCACCTCTTAGAAGTGTCTTTTGAAAGCACAAGTTCTTAATTTTGGTAAAGTCCAATTTATCATTTTATGTCTTTTATGGACCATGCTTTTAATGTCACGTCTAAGAGATTTTTTTCTAACCAAAGGTCACAAAGACTTTCTCTTATGTTTTCTTCTGGAAGTTTTGTTTTACATTTAGTTTTGTGATCAATTTTGAATTAATTTTTGTGTATGATGCAAGGTGTGGGTTGACATTCTTTACCTGGGCATGTAGATATCCAACTGTTCTATATTAAAAAGACTATCTCTTCTCTATTGTACTGCCTTTGCACATTTGTCAACAATCAGTTGACCATATGTATGTGGATCTGTTTATGAACTCCCTATTCTGTTCCATTGATCTACTTATCTTTTTTTTATGCATATGTTACATTGTCTTGATTACTGTAGCTTTATAATAAATCTTGAATTTATATAATATACATCTTTCAATTTTACTCTCCTTTTTCAAAGTTGTTTTGGCTGTTCTAGGTATTTTACATTTCCATATAATGTTTAGAATCAGATTGTCACTTTCTATAAAAAGAAAAGATTGCTGTGATTTTGTTTGGGATTGCATTGAACCTTTAGATCAATTTTGGTAGAATTGAAATCTTATCAATATTGAGTCTTCCAATCCATGAACAATGTATACCTTTCCATTTATTCAGGTCTTCTTTAATTCATCTGAGCAATGTTTTGTAGTTTTCAGTGTACACCTTTTTTTTTTTTCTGGCCGCTTCACCCAGCATGTGAGATCTTAGTTCCCCACACCAGGGATCGAACCAACGCCCCCTGCATTGGAAGCGCAGAGTCCTAACCACTGGACTGCCAGGGAAGTCCCTCAGTGCACATCGTTTGTCAGACTTACCTTAACTATTTTATATTTCTGATGCTATAAATGGTATTTTTAAATTTAATTTTTTGAGTGTTCATTGCTAATGTTATGGGTTAAATTGTGTCTCCCCCACTGCAAGAGATATGTTAAAATTCTAACCTCCAGTACCTATGAATGTCAACTGATTTGGAAATAGGGTCTTTGCAGATGTAATTAGAGTTAAGATGGGGTCATACTTAAGTAGGGTGGGGCCTTAATCTAATATGATTGATGTCTTTATAAGAAGAGGGAAATTTGGACACAGACATGCAGAGAGGGAAGATGATGTAAAAATCCACAGGGAACAGATGGCTGTGTGACAACAGAGGTAGAGATTGGAGTGATGCATTTACAAGCCAAGGAACCCATGGCTTGCCAGAAAACAACAGAAGCTAAAAAAGGCAAGGAAGGATTCTCTCCTAGATCCTTCAGAGGGAACATGGCCTTGTCAACACCTTGATATTAGATCCGTAGCCTCCAGAACTGTGAGAGAATACATTTCTGCTGTTTTAAGCCATCCCAGTTTGTGATACTTTGTTATGGGCAGCCCTAGGAAACTAATACAGCTAGTATGTAGAAATATAATTGATTTTTGTGTATTGATCTCGTAGCTTGAAAACTTGCTAAACTCAGTTATTAGTTCTAGTAACTTTAAAAAAATATTCCATTGAATTTTCTATAAAGATGATTGTCATTTCTGAATAAAGACAATTTTACTTCTTCTTTTCTAATCTGCATGCCTTTTTTTTTCCTTATTGCACTTGCTAGAACCTCCAGTATAATGTTGAGTAAAAGTGGTAAGAACATACATCCTTGCCTTTTTCCTCATCTTATGAGAATCAATCTTTGAATATGATGTTATCCATAGTTTTTTGTAGATGCCCTTTATCAGGTTGAAGAAGTTCCCTTCTGTTCCAAATTTATTGAAAGTTTTTTTTTAAATCAGAAATTGATATTGAATTTTTGTCAAATGTCTTTTCATAGATATTGAGATGACCATGTGTTTTCCTTTTTTTTTTGTTTTTTCTTTTTTTAATCTTTTAAAATGTTTTCAATGTTTCATATGTTAAATCCATCTTACATTTTTGGTCATGATGTATTATCCTTTTTATACAGTATTGGATTTGATTTGCTAAAATTTTGTTAAGGATTTTTTGCAACTATTCATACTGGATATTGATATGTAGTTTTCTTGTAATTTCTTTGTCTTATTCCAGTGTCAGAGTAACACTGGTTTTATATAATGACTTGGGAAGTATTCCCTGTGCTTCAATTTTCTGGAAGAGTTTGTGTAAAATTGGTATTGTTTCTTTTAAAAATATTTGGTAGAAATAACCAGTAAAGCCATTTACACCTGGTATTTTCTTTGTGGGAATCTTTTATACTTCAATTCAATTTCTTTAATAGCTATAGGGTGATTCAGATAATCTATTTCTTCTTGAGTGAGTTTGACATTTTGGTACTTTCATGGGATTTTTACATTCATCTAAATTGTCAAATTTATTGGCATAAAGCTGTTCATAATATTTTTCTATTATCCTTTTAATATCTTTAGAATCTGTAGTGATGTCACCTCTCTCATTACTGATATTAGTCATTTGTATTTTTTTTCTTGTTTTTCTGATCAGTCTGGCCAGATTTATCTATTTTACCTATCTTCTCAGAGAACTAGCTGTTGACTTCATTGATTTTTCTCTATTAATTTTCTGTTTTCTATTTCATTGATTTTCTACTTGATCTTTATTATTTCCTTTCTTTTACTTACTTGGGTTTAATTTGCACTCTTCCTCTAATTTTGTAAAGTGAAAGCTTATATCTTTGACTCGAGGCTTTTTTCTTTTCTACTAATAGGCTAGTAGAGCTGTAAATTTCCCTTTCAATACTGGTTTAGATACATCCCACAGATTTGATTATGTTGTGTTCCTATTTTCATTCATTTCAAAAATTTTAATTTCCCTTTTGATTTCTTCTTTTATCCATGAATTAAAATTGTATTATTTACGTTCTAAATATTTGGGGATTTTCTGTATATCTTTCTATTATTGATATATAATTTAATACCACTGTGGTCAGAGAATATATTTTGTATGATCTGATTCTTTTTAAATTTATCAAGACGATTTTTATGGCCCAATATGTTCTATCTTAGAAAATGTTCCATGTGCACTTGAAAAGAATGTGTATTCAGTTGTTGTTGAGTGGAATATTCTATAAATGTCAATTAGGTCAAGTGAGTTGATAGTGATGGTCAAGTTCTTTATATCTTTACAGATTTTCTGTCTACTTGTCCTATCAGTTGAGAGATGGGTATAGACATTTTTGATTATAATTGTGGATTTGTCAGTTTCTCATTGCAGCTCTATCAGTTTTTGTTTGAATCTCTGTTATTAGGTACATAAATGTTTAGAATTGTTATGTCTTCCTGATGAATTGACCTCTTTATTATTATGAAATGACCTTCTTTATTCCTAGTAATACGTTTGCCCTGGAATCTACTTTATCTAGTATTAATATAGCCATTCCAACTTTATTTTGATTAGTGTTAGCATGGCATATATTTTCTCATATTTAAATGGGTTTCTTGTAGGCAGTGTATAGTGAGATAGTACTTTTATAATTCAATCTGACCAATGCTGCTTTTTAACTGGTGTGTTTATACCATTTACATTTAATGTGATTATTGATATAGCTGGGTTTTCGTTTTTCATCTTGCTATTTGTCATTTATTTGTACTGTCTATCCTTGATTTATTTTTCTCTCTTTTTATGCCTTTTTCTCAATAACACAAATAACTGAAATTCAAAATATAAAATATGGTAAGAGATGTTCAGAGAAAAAATTGGGATTTTAGAGAATAGAGAGATTAAATTGGTCAAATTGGTGGTGTCAGGAATAACTTAACAGAGAAACTATCACCCGAATTGGACCTTGAAATAATTTGGGGGGGCTTCCCTGGTGGCGCAGTGGTTGCGGGTTCGCCTGCCGATGCAGGGGACATGGGTTCGTGCCCCAGTCCGGGAGGATCCCACATGCCGTGGAGCGGCTGGCCCCATGAGCCATGGACGTTGAGCCTGTGCGTCTGGAGCCTGTGCTCCGCAACGGGAGAGTCCACAACAGTGAGAGGCCCACGTATAGCAAAAAAAAAAAAAAAAAAAGAAATAATTTGGGTAAGGGTGATGGTGAATGTAATGTACACCATTTAGAGGGAATGGGATAGACAAAGGGGATGGAGGCAGGAAAGTATGTATTTGATTCAGAGAAAAATAGATCATCCAGATGGTCTGAGGAAGAGTGGCAGGAGATGTGGAAGGTACTTGTGCTGTTGCCAGTTTCCTATGGACATCCTCACCCTGAGGGCCTGCAGACATCTAAGACACCTGTCAAATCAAACACATTATCTGCCCTTCAAACCTACTCTCCCTCAGTAGCCCCTAATTTGATGTGTGGCATCACTATCCTCCTTAATGTCTATATCAGAAGCCTGAGTCTTTTTTTTTTTTTTTTAGAGTCATCTTAAATGCCTCCTTGTTCCCCAACTCTATCCATCCCACCTGCAGGGCACCTCTGAAATTTGAACTTTCTTTTCTATTCCCCTACTCTTAGAGCTTGCTTGCTCTTTCTCCTCAACTACTGCATTAGCCTTCTCACTGGTCTCTCCATTTCTAGATCCTTCTTGCTTCCAATCATCCCTCACTCAACAACTAACTCCCTAAATCCCCTGAAAATGGATGGGAAATTCTATCGCATTTTTCTGGAGAGAGCTTGTAGTTTTCATCAAAGTCTCAAAGAAAGCACCGGTCCACAAAAAGCTAAGCTCCATCTGCCCTGTATCTTTATTTCAAGTGAAACAATTAATGCTCAGTTAATATGATATAGTTGACAGACTACTGAACAAGATATCGGGAGACTTAGGTTCCAATTTTGGTGTTGCCAACTAGTCAGCTCTATGATTTGGGGGCAGTGGGTTTACCTACTCCACCCTTGTTTCCTTATCTGTAAAATACAGAAAGATTCCTTTGACATCAAATATTCCAGTTTATCTCCTCTCAGTCTCTTCTCTGTTAGGTTTCACTAGACAAACATTTACTGTTGTGTCCCACTCACTGAGCCAAGTTCTGAGGGTAGAAAGATACATAAAGCACTGTTTCTTCCACTTCAGAAGCTCACAGAACCAGCTGGGCAGACAGATATGTAAATAAGAAATTACCATACAATGCCATAAAGTGCAGAACTCTGGGAGCACAAAGGAGGCTCTCTGGGGAAAGGGGCATCTAACTCTGCTTGGGAAAGTTGAGGAGGAATCAGAGAGGAGACCACAGTGGAGTCTTGAAGGATGTACAGAATTTTCTAGGCAGAGAGGACGGGGATGGGATTTCAGGCAAAGAAAACACCTCAGAAAGGAAGAGGCAGTAACAAAGCCCTAAGCTGGCAGAACAACCAGTAGATGGGTCTAGTTAGAACGTATGCGTATTGCATGTTTGGGCTTTGAATGCCCAGGGAGCAACAGGAGATAAGGCTGGAGGGGGAGACTCAAAGTCCTTGCATAGAGTGCCAAGAAGTTTCGATTTCATCGCGTAGACAGTGGGGAGTCATTGAATTGTTTTAGGCAATGGAGGGACAGTCTGATTTCTCTTTCAGAAAAATCACACTGGCAACAGATAGAAAGATAGATTGAAAGGGAATGATACAAGTATGGAAGTGAGAAAGGTCTGAATAAGCCAAGGGATTTGGGATGGGGGAGGGAAGATAATATGTTCCCTTTAAACCTACTATATTTAAAGTACCAAAAAGAATAGGCAATAAAATGTCCAGTAGGAAGCTGGAAATTTGAGTCTGATGTTCAGAAGAGAGACCTGGATTTAGGAGCATTAATAAGTAAGCACTGACTGAAGGGAAGGGAGAGAATGACATTACTTTGGGGGAGGATGTAGGGTGAGGAGTAAAGGGGACAAAGGCTGAATTCTGGGAAATATCGATATTCAAAGTCAGGAAGAGGAAAGATATTGAGAGGATGGCTGGGTTGCAAGGAGCTGAGGAATGAAGGATAGTGGTGAGGAACCTACTCTTTTGAGAAGACTGGATGATAAGAAAAGAAGAGAGGGCTGAAGCAAGAGGAGGGTGCAGAGTGGAGGGAGGTATTTTATTTTGCTACAAGAGTTAGAAGTTAGATACAGTAGAGCCTGGGGATAACAAATGGAGTTGGGAAAGGATAGGATCTAATGAAACCTGGGGGGATTAGTCCTAGGCAAGGGAGGTGGGGGCATTCCTTGTGTCAAGAAAGGAGGAAGCCTATCAAAAAAGAGTTTGATTTAGTGGTTCTCACATTAGAATCACTGAAGTAACTTAAAAAATAAATGCTGATAGCTGGGCCACAACTAGGATGTTTCTGGTTTAATTAGTCTGGCATGGGTCCTGGGTATTGGTATGTTTTCAGAGCTTCCCAGGTGATTAAAATCTGCAGTCACGGTTGAGAACCACTGGTTTAATTGTAGGTGACTTTTTAGATTGGTGATAATAGGATGGGATCTGAGGAAGTTCACGCTTGATAAAGATTGGATGAATAGGGAGTAGTAAAGTTTGGGAATAGGTTAGGAATAGAGAAAGAGAAGGAAGTTAGAAGGGAAGGGGACTAATACTAACTTAGTGACTTTTATGTGCCATTCATGTAGAAATGAATGAGGCTTGGTCCTTGTTCTCAAAGAGATCAGCAGCTTATCTGAGAGAGACACCTCAAAACAAACCTATTACATCCTACAGTTCTTTTTAAAAATTTTTTTCTGTTTTTTATTTTTTAAAATTTATTTATTTATTTATTTATGGCTGCATTGGGTCTTTGTTGCTGCATGCGGGCTTTCTTTAGTTGCGTCGAGCAGGGGCTGCTCTTCGTTGCGGTGCACGGGCTTCTCATTGTGGTGGCTTCTCTTGTTGCGGAGCATGGGCTCTAGGCACACAGGCTTCAGTAGTTGTGGTGCTCAGGCTCAGTAGTTGTGGCTCACAGGCCCTAGAGCGCAGGCCCAGTAGTTGTGGCACAAGCGCTTAGTTGCTCCGTGGCATGTGGGATCTTCCCAGACCAGGGCTTGAATCCATATCCCCTGCATCGGCAGGCGGGTTCTTAACCACTGCGCAACCAGGGAAGCCCCATCCTACAGTTCTTAGCCAGCTAAGGGTTTTTTGTTTGTTTGTTTTTTCTATTTTGTTTCCTTTTTCACTAAAAGTGAAAAAAAATCCAGTTATTTCACAGTACAAACTGGGTCTGGGAATACTTTTGTAAGCATTGAGAACAGCCTTTCTAAGAAGCAGGTGCTGGGGAGAGAACTCTAGTTATCCTGAGAGGTTGAACTGTCCCCAGTTTTATCAACAGGGTTACAAGAAGATGGTGGTTCTTGTCCCACATGGGGGTTCATTACTGGGGTCCCTGTACCTGGGAGGTGGGTGAAATTGCTAATCACTCACATTGGAAACCTTTCATGGCCATCCCGTAGGCTGTGATGTTTCTCTGTCTGAGCAAGATACTAAGGATTCCTCTTTCTCAGCAGTGGAGCTGGGAAAGGGCCCTACTTTTCACCAGACTAGAAGACCTAACCTTTGCCACTATGGTATGGGCCTTACTTCCAGGAACGGCTTCTTGTGCACGGGAAGCAGGCAATTCTTCAGAGCTGGGACCTTCCCTTGGAGAGTGTCCACTGCCATGCCTTGAGCCCTTTGCATCTCCCCGGGAGACTCAACCTCCCAGGGCTCCTGAGAGACCTGTGGTTGGCCTGTTCCATCACTGCTGCCCCAGGCCCATGAGCTGGTGAGGAGTTGAAAGAGATTTTACTGAGGACTCTGGCTTTTGGCTGGGAGCCCCCTTCCTTGATCAGGATTCCCCAAAGCACCAGGAATCCCCAAGTCATATAACAGAGAGGGGAAGTTTGATTGGGAATTGACTGGGGCACTATGGGTATGCAGAAGGGGTTCCTTCTGTTACCTTATTAGTTTCATATTATATGCAGGAATCGAGGCTTGAAGAAATTAAGAAACTTGCTCATATGCTCCAAGCCAAGAGCTGTGCATTTGAAGTTCAACCTGTTCCACTTTGTTGTCCTTCAGCCTCCTGACATCCCTCTGTCACTGTAGGTTTGCCTCTTTGGGAAAATCCTGGTTGGATGTCACCTCAGCATTCTCCTCCCTCCTAAAGAATTAGGCTAGTTCCCTTGGGCCCCAGGGCACATGGGCCTCTTCTTTGTGTCTCCATTTCTTCATTCTGTGAATTAAGGATGTGTGAAGTCCAGATGGGTTTCCATCCTAGGGGTGAGGGTGGAGGACAGTTCAGAGAATAGCTGCATGGGACACACCACACCAATCAGATTTAATGTTGGACCTCTCCTCTGAAATCCAGTGTTTTTGTTACAGAGATATAACGGAAAGCCCCCAATCTCACCCTCAGAGAGAGAAAAGGGGGTCGGAGCTTACTGCAGTTTGATGCCTGATTTCTGTTAATCCTGACGCTTCATTTGTTGACATCCTGACTTAGGTTTCAAGCTTTAGGTGGGGAGAGGTTACAGAGCTATCTGTAATTCTGGCCTCGGAAGCAGTGCTTCCTATTCTTTGGGCCCTTTTGAGGTCTGTGAAACAGGCTACCGTCATGTGAACACAGTTCACAGTAAACCTGCCGGATAGTCAGCTGGGGCTGTGGCAGCTAGGTCATTCCCAACACTGTGTCAAATTACACACTTGCTGCCCAGAACTGGGGGTGTGCTCTGGGCGGGGCTGAGAGCACCCTAAGCCCTCTCTACCACCCTATACCCTTCCCCAGCTCTCCTGCCAACCGTCCCCCACACCGGCAGGACCTCCATTGCAGCCCAGTGCCTGGCACATGATAGGCACCACGCAAATGAACACCTGAATGCATGCAGAGACTTGGGTACCTGAGATGATGATTCTACATATTTCATGCAGTCTTAGTGCTGAGTCACTTGCTGACCCATGATGTGGGAAGAGAGTACTGTATGAAGAAAGGCAAGGGTTTGGGTGAAGAAGGGAAGTCTGTCTTAAGGCTCTATTAAGACCTAAAGAATGACATATTGGAATGGTCACAGTGCAGATGAAGATGACTCTGTTGTCATCTTTGGTCAGGTTAGAATGGATGACCAAAAAGTCTGAGACTATGTCTCAGAAAAAATTTTTTCATCAGAGAGAAGAATCCCCAACAAGTCAGGAACGGAGAGGCTGGGAGTCTCCTACCCTGAGACTTTTTAATCACAGGGTTGGGTGAGAAGGTATCAGGACTGGAAGCCCTAAGATGTTGAGATGTTGAGAGAGCCTTGCCCTGACAGAGGTGAAGTGTGCAAAGGTGCTTTTGAAGTATTATTATTCTAGGTAAGTGCGGGTTGCACACAATACTAATGACATTATAATAATACTTTTGCTTTCACTCACTCCAAGGAGTACATGTACTTTTCACAAGCCTAGACTTTTATAGTGTGGGGGGGTCAATCTTGGTGGGTTCAAAGCTATTGCCCCACTTCATGAAACTCAACTGGTTTCTTGGCATACTCTAAAGCAGAAATGCCCGATTATGACGGATACTTGTGATACCCTACAATCCCTGTGTAGGGCCATCAACTCCAGTGTATGTGAAACCCTGGGGCCAAGAGCCCTGCCTGCTTGGGGTTAGGGACCCGATAGGCCAACGCATTTTTACACTTGGAGGTTTCCTGGGAGAAGGGCCTCTCTCCCCTGCCATACAAACTTCCCGGCGCCCTCGTCGTCTCCCTTCCCCCACTCCCCCAGGGCAGGGTTTCCTTTGTAATTAATCCCAACGCTCAAACCAGAGGGGAGGAAAAAAGTGTTAATGAAGACAGCGTCCCAGACTGACTGAGCGGTCGCCGCTCGCAGCTAGAACACCAAGTAATTAAATTATTTTTGGAAGCCGGGGGATATGGTGGCGACTGTGTCAGGGAAATCCCCGTATGCATGGGAAGAAGGGAGCATTTCTCACCACTAATTAAAATCAGGGATGACTTTCTCTTCTCGCAGCCCTAGAGGGAGGAAAAACTCAATCTTTCCACGTCCCAGATTGCACTGGATTTCGTGTAGCCGGGTCTGGGCCCTAAAGAATTGAACACGGCCACCCCTCGGGGTCGGGGTGCTCGGTCTCCGACAGGCGGGTGGAGAAAAACAGCCCCAGGAGTGGCTGCGGGATGGGCCCAGGACAGGAATCGAGGCATCCCCCAGACCACCTTCCGGGGCCGGGGTCACAGTCCCGCCAGCAATTCCCAGGATCCAGGAGGGCCGCCAGGAATCTGGAGGCGAAGGGCTGGGCGGGGGGGGGCGGCCACTCGTGGAAGAGCGGGGCCGCAGACAATGGACGCGGAGGCGGGAGGGGCGGCGGCTGCGGGAACAGCCGGGAGGCGGCACCCGGGAGCGCGCGCTCCCCCGCCCCCTGCACCCCCGTCGGCTCTCGTCCCCTCCCCCTCCGCCCCCTCCCCCTCCTCCGCCGGTTCCCGATCTGATTCCTGATCCCAGATTCCTTGATCCTTGGTCCCGCCATGGGAGCCTAAGCGCCCCGCATTCCCCCCGGCCCCCTGCCCCTGGGGCCCTGAGGGGGAAGAGACTGCGATCTGGGACGGAGAGGGGGCGACCAGACTCAGGAGCCCCCCTCTACACCCCCCATCGTCCGCGCTGCCCGTCCGGGAGCGCGGAGTTCGTAGCGACCCGGAACGCTGCGGATACAAAGGCGCCGGGCCGAGTGGGGCGCCGGCGGAGCCCACCCGGCAGTTCGCAGCGGCTGGTGAGTGCCGGGCCGAGGGGGCGCGGGCAAAGTTTGCAAAAAAAAAAAAAAAAAAAAGGAAACAGAAAAGGGGACAATCATGCAAGGGGCCAGGGAGTGCCCGGTCCCCCAGCGAGTGGGGTGGCTTATGGGGGAAGGGGGGCGCGGGGTAACCCCCTTCCGGTCCGTTCCCCCACTGCACAGCAGAGTGCCCCCCAACTTTGGGGAGAGGAAGGGGCGCGTGGGGAGGGGGCGGAGCCCGGGCCTGGAGAGCCGGGGACTTTCCTGGGCCCGGGGCCCGGCGCCCGGCGGGGGCCTTAATGTTACCGGGGGAGCCGGTTGAAGTCAGAGGCTGGGTGTGTTGGAGGTGGGGGGAGAGGCAGTGGAAGGATCGAAATCTGGAGGTGTTGGAAGGCGAGGGTGTTTAGGGGTGCATACACACCTCAGAAGTGTGGGGAGGGCCGGGGGCAGGTATGCGTTGAGGGTGTGATGTGGAGTCTGGGGAGACCCGCCCGAGGAGAGTAGAGGGGGTGTTCGTGCAGGTCGAGGATGGGGATGGAGGCCAGAGACCTGGGCACTGTGTTGATCTATCGGGGCCCAGAGGACAGGCGCCGGCATCCCTCTCTCCACTCATATTTACCCATTTGAGGGGCTGTGGGCTCTGCATTGGTGAGTTTTAAAGGCTTGGTGGAGCATCAGTGTGCATGATTCTTTGTTTTTGTGTGTGTGTGCACCTTGACGTGCTGCGTGTTCCTGCAGGTGGGTTTGGAGATGAAGGTGTTTTTCTGTGCCTGAGTGTGTGTGCACCCAAGGAGGAGCTGACCATGTATCTGTGGTGTGTTTGGATATGTATTTATGGGTATACTGTGGGGAAGGGGTGTGTATCTATGTATGTGAACTGGGTAGGGGTTTATGGGAAAGAGATAGGTACTGAGGGAGGTGGGTGTGTAAGAGCAGAATGGGGCATACCTGGATAGGTATGTGTGCATCTGTGTACTGGAAAGGGATGCTAGTGAATGTGTTCTCTTGTGTGTAACCTGTGTTGATAGATAAGTACCAGCGTGTGCCTGCCACACCACACACAGGTGGTGTGTGTATTTCAGAGTGTGTATTGAGGGTACTGCCACTTGCCTCTGCAGGCAGATTTTCCTGGAAGAGATCCCAAAAGGAGGGCTGCCTGGAGGATTCTAAGGCTTCTTGAATGGCCCTGCCCTGATTTTGAGGGTAGTGCCTTAAGTATCTGAGACCTATGGGTGGGAGTGAGTGGGCCATTTTATGAGCTGCCTGTTTTGGACAAGGGTGTGTGTTGTGGGGAATAGGCAACAGGGGTTCAGGTTGTAGTCCTAGAGGAATCTGGGGGATTGGAGGGACGTCCTCTTATTCCACCTTATAGGTAGGGTTCTAGTGCTTGGAGAGGCTACATTCGTTGCTTTGCAGCCCAAGTTCAGCCCCCTCAGGCCACAGTTCTCTTGTAAAGCCATCTTGGAGTTTGCTGTTTCAGAGTCCACTAACTGCCCTGCCTCTAGGATCCTATAGTTCCCGAGGAGTCTGGGATTTTGGTATGGGATGGAGGCCGGAGGAAGGAGCATGTCTGGAGGGATGAGACCCGGTGTGTAACGTCTTGGGTTCCCTTCCCAAGGGAAGGGAAGGGGTTGAGAAGGTAGCATGGGAGCTCTGGGGAGGGCAGTGGAGGGTTTCTTCAGGAGTTTCTGCAGGTGTGGCTGTGTGGTTTATCACACTTTCTTTTTGCTGGTGAGAAGCATGATTGGGATGGAGCTGTGATCTGGGGCCAGGTCTCAGGGTGAGGAATAGCGGCTGAGCTTGCCAGGAGGGCAGTTGTCCCTGTGGTGGGGAAGGGGCAGGCACTCATCCAGGGCTGTACTCACCGTCATGATGGTGTGGTGGGAAGTGGATGTATCTGTCCCCAGAGAAGCAGCATCTACGTTCTCTGTCTCTTTCCCTCTCTCTCTCTCTTTCATTCTTTCTCTTTTGGGATGAAGGGAAGGGGCTGGTCATCTTTGGGATGCATGCCGTGTTTGCCCATCTCACTCTCAGTCATTTTCCTTTTGCTGCCAGAGGTTAGATCGAGGCACCCAGTTTTAGGAGCTGAGGCTGTGAATGCACAGGCCCATTAGGGTCTCTGGGTAATTCCCTAATGGGAGTTCCTAATGGGCATGTGCAATTGGAATGTTCCCTCTTTAGCCCTCAGGGCTCCCCACCTTTCTTAAGCCCCCAGATTAAGAGCAGAAAATGTTGGGACTAGGGGTGGGGCAGAGAAGGAAAAGACTGGATTAAAAAAATGCATGATTGCCCCAAACCTGACACCTATCTGATGGGTAAGGTTCCCAGGGCGAGCGAGGCTCTTGCATCTAGGATGGTGTGCTCTGGGGTACCTTCCAGGGTACCTTGTTCGCTCTTGTCCTCTCAGTGCATGCATGATGTATTATACTGGTGTGTGTTGGGGGGCTCTTCCAAGGAGGAGAGGACTTGTGATCAGACATTAGGAAAGGCTGCCTCTGAAAGTACTTCATACTGGAACTACTGGCCGCGTTGCCCCCTCCTCCCCCATTGTCTTGCTTCTGCCCTCTCTCCCCCTAATTGTTCTGGGGCCGGCCTCTCTGGTGTGCCCCCTCTGCTCCTATGCTCCTTCGAAATCTGAGGAAGGGCCCCCTTCCCTGTCCCTAGAGCAGGACAGACTTTTATCTGCTTACTTGGTTTCCAAGAGGTCCTTTCAGTTAGAGGGGGATCAACTTGACTTACAGAAGCTTTGTGGGGAACAGTGAAGAGATCTGGGATGGCCCTCATCCCCTGAGTTTGAGGGTCTTCAGTTTTCCTTGGTATTCCTCCCTGAGCAGCTCCCCACACTGTGAGGCCAAAGGGAAGCGTCCAGAAGAGTTGGCTGGAATTAGTACTTAATAGTGTTGTGACATTGGGCAGGTTCTTAAAACCTATTCCTCAGCCTCTTAGATGTCTTAAGACACTATCCTCAAGACTGCCCTGGTGGTCCAGCGGTTAAGACTCTGTGCTCCCAGTGCAGGGGGCCCGGGTTCGATCCCTGGTCAGGGAGCTAGAACCCACATGCCACAACTAAAAGATCCTGCACGCCGCAACAAAGATCCCGCCTGCCGCAACTAAGACCTGGCGCAGCCAAATAAATAAATAAATATTTACCAAAAAAAAAAAAAAAAAAAAAAAAAAGGCACTATCCTCCCTCCCCAGATTGGGCCTTCCTCCAGGAACCTCTAGTGGCCTCCTTCTCTGGATTTTCACCTGCTCTTAAATTATGGTTTGGCCACTTCCTAGTTCTGAGACCTCAGATAGGGTAGATAACTTTTGAAGCCTCACCTGTAAAATGGAGTTAATAATAGGCCCTACCTCTTAGGTGTATGAGGATTAAATGAAGTAATATATAGTGACTACTTCACACGGTGCCTGGCACTTGGGAAGCCCTCAGTAAATGTTAGCTGGAATGGTTTGGGTTCTGATTGATGATTATTAAAGGAGTGAGTTCTGGGTTGGGGAGGAGAGCTAGGTCTTGGTTCTGCACTTCTTCTGGCAGACCATATTGGGCACTGCCTACTATTTGCCAGGTGCTGTGTGAAGCACAAGGGATGGAGGGGTGAATAAGACCGGCTTTCATAGGGAAAATGTGCATAAACATGCCGATTCACTGTAACCCAGTGAGTAGTATATGGAGGTGTGTTCAGGAGGCCACCGGAACGTGGAGCAAGAGTGCTTGGTCCTGGCATGGGTGTCAGGGAGGGTTCCTGGAGGAGATGTGCCCTTAGTTGGATGTTTTTTAACTGAGATGAAATTCACATCACATAAAATTAGACATTTTAGGGACTTTCCTGGTGGTCCAGTGGTTAAGACTCTGCAAGGGGTGCAGGTTTGATCCCTGGTCGGGGAACTAAGATCCCACATGGTGCGCGGTGTGGCCAAAAAAAAAAAAAAAAATTAGCCATTTTATTATTTATTTATTTATCTATTTGGCCACGCCGTGCGTCTTGTGGCATCTTAGTTCCCCGACCAGGGATTGAACCCGCACCCTCAGCAGTGAAAGTGTGGAATCCTAACCAGTGGACCACCAGGGAATTCCCTAAAATTAGCCTTTTTTTTTTGTTTGCGGTACGCGGGCCTCTCACTGTTGTGGCCTCTCCCGTTGCAGAGCACAGGCTCCGGATGCGCAGGCTCAGCGGCCATGGCTCACGGGCCCAGCCCCTCTGCGGCATGTGGGATCTTCCCGGACCGGGGCACGAACCCGTGTCCCCTGCATCGGCAGGCGGACTCTCAACCACTGCGTCACCAGGGAAGCCCTAAAATTAGCCATTTTAAAGTGAACAGTGGCACTTTGTACACCCACAGTGTTGTGCAACTACCACCTCTGTCTAAAAACACTTTCATTATCCCCAAAAGGAAACCTGTACCCATTAAGGATACAAGTTAATGTATCCTCCCCATTCCTTACCTCCCAGCCCCTGGCAACCACCAATCTGCATTCTGTCCCTATGGATTTACCTATTCTGATGTTTTATATAAATGGAATTATACAATGTGTGACCTTTTGTCTTGCTTCCTTCACTTAACATAATTTTTTCAAGGTTCATCCATGTTGTAGCATCACACCTCCACTCCTTTTCGTGGCTGAATCATATTCCACTGTGTGGATCAACCTTAGCTGGATTTAAAGGATGAGTTAGGCAGGCAGGGAGGGGCCTGGGGAGGGTGCTGCAGGTAGAGGCTGAGCATGAGCTAGAAGGAACCGGGGGTGCTGGTGAGCCACATGCTGCTGGTGTTACTGGATCTTGAAGTATTAACTGGGGTTTTGGCCTCAGTTTCCCTGCCTATAAAATGAAGTCCTGTGTGGTTGGCTGGGGATGGAGGTATTAGGGAGAGGAGAGGCTGGGATATTATTGCCTCTTCTCAGAGTCTGGGTCGCAGATGGGACTTTTTAAAACTTGCTCTTTCTTCCTCTTTCCTGGGCAGCTCCCTCCAGTATGCATCTGCCCTCATCCCTGTGGGTACCCGTCTTCCTGTTTTACTGGGCATTGACTTCCCCTCTCTCTGAATTGACCTGAAATTTCTCTCACGCTCTCCAGGTGGGTAACCCTGTTCATGGGGAGATTTTGGTAGCAGAGGTGAAGGAAAAGGCCTGGGAGTAAATCCTACTCACACTCATTCCCCAGCACTCTTCCCTGTTTATATCCTGTCTCTTGCTGATCTGACTTGGGCAACCTTCTGTCACCTTTTCTCTTGAGATGTGGAGAGAAATGAGGTGGGTCAGGAAGACTCTCTCCATCCCTTTCTCCACACTGCTTGGTTCAGAGTAGGAGGCAGAGGCCTTGTGTGGTGGCGCCCTTTGGAAATTAGGTGTTGCTGTGCTTGTCTGATGCCCCTGGCAAGGCTGGTAATTACAGACATGACAGCTGGGAACGGGTTTGGGAGAAGTGGGCTTAGAATCAGCAGAGCTGAGGATATCCTGGTAATCAGGGTGGGGCAGTGAGAGGGGAGAGTGGGAAGAAGTTGAGGGCTGGAGTGGGGCGGGAGGCTTGGGGCCCCCTTCTCCTGCCACTCCACACACAGCTGAGCTTAGCGCCTGCAGGAGAGAAGGAGATGATTAGAGCCCAGGCCCTGCCTCACTGTAAATGTGGAAGGAGGGAGGGGAAGAGAGAGGCTGGAGGATCCAGGAGTCCCTGAGGAAAGAGGCAGAGAGAGGGATGAGGGGTTTTGGCTGCTCTCTCAGACCTGGGTGTGGCCTAAGTTAGAGAGGGACTGTCATTTGGGGGCTGGGGCCAGCACTGTAGCCAAAGTGTTGTTTCCATCTTATTCCTGGTGGGGTCTTACTTCTCACAATGAGGTTATGTGAAGGGGAGTGAAGGGGATTGGCTGTGCACCCTCTATAGGAGAAAGAGGTGGAAACTAACATTTTATTGAGCATCTGTTACGTGCTTGACTCCGTGATATTCTGTATACATTATTTCATTGAACACTCGACCTTCTGAAGTTGGCACAATTATCCCCATTTTACAGATAAGAAAACTGAGGTTTAGAGAGGGCAAGCAACTCATCTAAGATTACATAGCTCCTCAGAGTCTATGCTAGGTCTATCTGGTGTCATTTCTCTTCCGTTTCCCAAAGTGCTCTTTCCGCCTTTCCCTCCTCTCATTTCATTTAGTTCAGGTTTTGTTCATTATTGCCTTTAATCTCGAACTTGAATAGTTCCCCTATCTCCTGAAAAGCAGACACGAGTCCAGATGTCAGCCTGAGGAGTAGAGAACTCTACCCTTGAGGGAGGGTGTCAGTCTGCTGGAGGAATGGGGTCTCCTAGGAGGAGCACCTTGTTGTCACAGCCTGGGGCAGGCCTGCCACCTGGGTAGAACATCCCCGGGGGCTGCCCTGTTCCTGTCTGCTGGGTCACTTCACACGTGGGGGCTCTGGCCACCATAACCCATGGAGTCTTGTTTTGATTGGAAGGGCCTGGCCCTCGTTGTCTGTAGAGTTTTCCAGCAACCCCCTAACAATATCCCTCAGACCCCAGAGAGTCTCACCAGAGAGTTCGTGGCTCCCCCAGTCTGGCTAGAAGAGAGAGTGTGTCTGTGTGTGAGGGTTTGGGGAGGGGGCTCTGGCTTTTTAGGGTGAGTGGAAGTACACAGGAACAGGTGCTGAGCCCGAGGTGTGAATGCAGTAACTTGGAAAGCAACTGAGTGTGAACAGAAACACTTATTTTTGTCCCCTGCTTTACTCCAGGATTGGGGTGGCAGACATAAGGGTTGGGGGTTGTTGAGGCTCCTCAGAAAGAGTGAAAACCTCAGGTGGTGGGTTTGTCAAGACAGTGGAGGTTGGCTGGTGCTTGGGCCTTACAGCTGGCTCGGTTTTCCTAGATAAGAACTGGCTGATTTACCAGGTCAGAGGCCCTGGAGTGAAGCAAGAGGAGAAGGTTTTCAGAATGGGGAGACCCAGGGAGAGCCAGGCCTGCCACCCACACCCCTAGCCACACTGCATCTTGCACGCTTAGGCCCTCCCTGCTGCTTTCCCCACACAAACCGACCTTTGTTGCCAGTGTCCCCACGTCACAACTCTCCCCATCCACGTGCAGACCTAAGGTTGGCTGACTCCTCATCCCGAGGAGCTGCTTTCTACTCGCCCCCCCTCCCCCCGAGGTGGGCGCTGGGTGAGCAGGCTTTGAAGGTCTCTTGGGGTCAGGGACAGGTGGGGCCCACCTAGGACAGTAGGCTAAGAAGAGGCGGAGGCATTTTTGTTTTCCGTGAGGGTGGGCATGTGGAGCGCACAGGAAGTTGGCCTCTGGGTCAACGTGGCTTGCCCGCCTCCCGTTGTCCACCTTCTCCTGTCCCTGAGGACAACTCAAGGTGCCTATTTTTCCTTCTTGGCTCTTCCGCAGCTTACGTGATGGGCACGTAGGGGCCAGTCCTTTGCCCTAGCTGAGGGAGGAAGAAGCTCAGAGCCTGGTGGGTGGGAATTATGGGGCCTGCTCGTTGGTGAAAATTTAACAGAGCATCCAGGCATCTAGAAGCCCCGGTTACCTTCTCCCCAGCTTAGCATCCTGTCTCCCCCTCTGGCCTCCACCTGGGACAGATGCCAAAGGGATTACTGGCCCCTTCTACCGTGCACTCCTTCCTCCCGCCCACTGTTCCTTTCCGGACCGACTGGGAATGGGTCTGGGGGAGGCAGGGAATGCAGCGCTATGGCGTGTGTGCAACATGCGTGTACTTGTGTGCAGTGTGTTGGGGGCAGGGACTTCCTGAGAGCCGGGGTGGGGGTGGGCGTGCTGGAGAGAAAGCAGAGCAGGTCTCTACAGAACCTGCCTGGCCAGGGTGGGTGGAGCTGGGCGGGGCAGGCAGGAGCCATTCCAGGTTTCAGAGGGGGAGTACGAGTACGGGTGTACATGTGCCTGTGTCTGTGCTTAAGTGCATCTGTGGATTTGGAGGGTCCTCAGTCTCCCCCTCTGCTTTAGATCAAGAGAAATTAAGGAAGTAGGTGGAGAAGAGCTTGGCTCTGGCTTCCCTAGCTCCTTTTCAGTTAGAATGCAAGCTCAGGTATCCTGGCCGGGAGCCCAGTCCATGGGCCCTCCCCTGCAGTGCTCCTTGCACTGGGGTCTGGTGGTGAACAGCTGCTCTAGAAGCATAGACTGTCTGCATGACCCAAGCACGGCTCTTCCCCTGCTGCTCAACTCAGTGAGGAGAGGGATCCTGCCCCTTGCCCCAGGGCTCTAAGGAGAGTGAGCTCATGTCTGGGGCCGTCCTGGGAGAGTGCCCGTTAACAAGGCGGGGGCGGGGCTTGGTGCCAGCTTTTGGACGTCTGCGTCCGGCTCTTTCCTACCCCTCAGCCCACTGTGATCCAGCTGTTCCCTCTGGCCTCCTGGACAGCACTGTCACTTAAGGACATTGGGGCCTTTTTCAGGGTACAGGAATGGGGGGAGCAAAATCCCATATTTGGTCTAGGGCCTGGGGCTGGTCCTGGCCCACTTTGTGCCTTAGTTCTTTTCGTGGTAGGGAGAACCCAGCATGGGCCTCCTGGGATGGAGGACTCGTCCATGGCGCAAGGCTGGATGGGAATGATGAAGGAACACTGAGATCCTCAGTCAGGAGTGGTCAGTGGGTAGAGGCAGAAACCAGCCCTTACAGGGGAAGGGGCTCTTCAGTCTCAACTGTCTCAACAAGCTTAGGCCGGTCTAGTCTCTGTCCCTTTGTCACTGAGGAAGAAGGGGTAGGGCAGGAGCCAGTGAATTCTCTCCTGTCCTGGCCATCTTATAGTCTTGGCTCTTCCAGGAACCAGAGTCCAGGAGGAGTGTCGTGGAGGAACCTGGTCTCACTCCAAGAGGAGCATGCCTCAGAGTCACAGTGTTAGTGAGGTCTTTCTAACAACGGAGGCCAGAAAGGGCTGCCTCGGATGTAGTACCATAAGCTAGTACCCTTCTTTCTTTGGGCCCTACCTTTTTATCTGTAAAACTTGGGGTTGCACCTGGAAGGCCTCTTCTAGCTTAGTGCTGGGACCTACTGAGAGTTGGGTGGGTCAATCCACGGTCTCCTCCTGTGGTGGTGGTGGTCGGGGGGCGTGGAGAGCGATGTGGGCACAGTCAGAGGTTCTGGAACCTCCCTCTCCTCCCTGGGAGCTTGTTAGGTGCTGCATTTTCCCCCCACATCGGACACCTCCTGCCTCTACCAGTGTCTGACAGGGCGGCCTGGATTGAGCACATCCATGAAACTCAGGGAGTGACGGGGCAAAGAGGAGAAACAGTTAGTTGTGACTTGGAATCCGCTCTGCCTCACACTAGCTGATGTCTTGGCAAGGTGCTTGGTCTCTCTGGGCAGACATCTAGCTCCTTGGATACTGGGCTGGGAGATGGGACTTCTGGTGCCCCCCAGGAGGGTGGGCATCCAGCACTTTGGGTGGAACTCACATTGATATCCTTGGACAGAGGCAGTGGTAGGTGAAGCTTAGGGAGCCATGGGGCTGGGGGCCCACATGTCCACACCTCCCGTGATGTGCAGTGGGGAAGAGGGTGCAGGGCACATGCAGTAAGACTTAGGCTCTTGTGTAGGAATCGGAGACCTTTTCAAAAAAATTGAAGGATAGTTGACTTACACTGTTGTGTTAGTTTCAGATGTACAGCATAGTGTTTCAGTATTTTTGAAGATTGTAGGAATCAGAGACCTTTAATGGGCAAGGGTCCACAGACTCCTCTGCAGGAAGGGTCTAAAGGAGAGGTGATCATGCCCATTTCCTTGCATCCAGGCAGGACCACCCTTCCCCATCCTGGCCTGAGAAGAGGAAGGCCATTTGTTTAAAAAATGGTCCTATTGGAGCACTGCTCCTGTAGGGTGAAAACTTCTGGCTTCCTGTCCTCTTTCTCATCCTCTTCCCCGCTCCAGCTGGAAGTGCATTCTGAAATCCCACACGAGCGTCTTCCGCTGCGCCTCGGGTCTGGAACTCCCAGCCCTGTCCTCGGTAGGGACGAGGAACTGCAGGTGCCCTTTCTGGGTGCATGTTTGTGTTCTGTCCCCTCCCCACCTTCTTCTCTACCTGGTTGCCCTGCTCCCACAGTTCTTTCCCCCCAGCCTGATCTGGGTCCTGTCTCTACCTCCTTTCCCCACCCCAGGCCTGAAAGGAGCTGGGACCGGGTGGTGGGATAGCCCCGGGCTAGAGCAGCAGGGGGAGGCGGCCGTCTGGTCATCGTCCTCAGCACGCGCCTCGCATGGGGCTGCCTGCGTCTGTGTCCAAGGCCTTGTCTGTCTAGGCTGCTCCTCTGAGTGGGGCAGTGGGGAAGAGGCTAGTCTTGGTCTGACTTTTGGCCAACACAAACCCCTCCAATGCCTCCCACCCCACCCAGGTCCTTACTCCCTCTGCCTGTTGCCGGGTTTTGAGTGTATTTTTTCCAGAGGCCTCTGATTGTTTCCTGAAGAAACCCGATCCCAGAGCTCATACAAAAGCTGGGGCCGCCAGAGGAGAAACCCCATTCTCTCCCCCTGTGTCCCTACCCCCCCACCTCCATAACCTCTCTCGCTTGGGATGCTGGGTATGGGTTCCAGGACCTGGCTGCCATCACCTAGGCAACAGGGGGCTTTGGTTGCCATGGTGATCAATGTGGGAGAAGCTGGGCAGCAGGGACAAAAGCCCCCACATTTCCCCCCCAGCCCTCCTCCCAATCCTCTTGGGATGATACCGAGACACATTCCATTAATTTTATTTCTGAAAGGCCTTTGGAGGGGAGAAGGGTCTCCTTTTTGTGACGGCCTCTCTTCCCTCCCACTCTCCTCTCTGGCCAACCCCAGATAATCCATGGTTGGTTTGAGCAGGGGACCGGGTGAGTGTGTTTGTGTGTCTGGGATGGGGTGGGGGCAAGGTGAAAAGCAATGGAACACATTCCCTTTTACAGCCTCCCACCCCCCAAACCAGGGCACTCCCTGCCCTGCAGCAAGTCCGGACTTCCCTCCCAGTCCTGTCATGCCTCCCACATTTCCACTTGTTGATCTCATCCAGCGATCCCCTCCCCCACTCTCTTTCCTGGGAACGCTGCCCACCCGGGAGACCCTCCAAACCCCTGATTCCTGAGACCAGTTAAACAAGGGGAACTTCTGCCCTTCTCTTTGCTCACCTCCCATCCTTCCCCACAGGCTCTCCAGTGCTTGGATTAGTTCCCTGGGGTACTTGAGGGGACAGCAGGCAAGGGCCTCAGAAATTGGGTTCATTTTTGGCCCCTCTCTTTGGGAGGGGAGGGAGGAGCATGTTTTGGTGCTTTCTGGGCACCTGGAGTTGGGTTGGTAGGGGTGGGAGAAGCAGGCCAGGGGAGCTGGGTTTATGTTGGGTCTTTAATAAGTAGCTGGGAGGAAGGTAGGGAGCTTTAGGCCAGGGCAGCTTAGAACAAAGGGTTGGGAGCGGACTAGCACCCTTGTCTGGTTTGAAATTTATCTGTAGGGGAAGCACAATGGCATCAGCTTCCCTCCTGGGTGTGTTTGAAGTGGTGGTTCTGGCCTGGTGTGTGTGTGTGTGTGTGTGTGTGTGTGTGTGACTTTAGTTGTACAAGCAGCAGGATTTATTTATACCACCTCTTTGCCAAGTCTCAGAGGAAGTATCTGGGGATTGGAGTAGGAATGATCCTGAAGCCAGAGTGTATTAATTGCTTAACTTATTACTTGCTGAGCAGTTTATTAAAGTACTTCTTTTACCCCCAGGATACGTACAGCAACCGCACGAGGTGTGTATCATTTTCCCTATTTTACCAATGAGCTTACCAGGCTGCCAAGCACAGAGAAGTTAAGTAACTTGCGCATGGTCACACAGCTCATCAGTGGGAGAGTTAGGCTTGGAATTCAGATACTTGGCTGCAAATCCCAGGCTCTTTTTGCTGTTGGCTCTGGAAGACATGAGAATTCAGGCTGGGGAGATGGAGAGTCTGGGTTCTGGTGTCTCTGTCTGGACTGGAGTCCATGGCAGTCCTCGTCTTTATTTCTCCACCTCTCTCACTCTGTAACCCAGTCGTTCTCTTTGAACCTCCTGGTGAAATTCAGTTTTTAGGAGGATGACTAGAAAGAAGAAGCTGAGCCACAGCAAGAGAGCTGCAGGTGATGTGTCTGAACTGTATCAGGGGCTAGACCAGTAGAATGGGTTCTTGGGGGAGATGGGGTAGTGGAGCCCAATATGTAATTTACAGACAGGGAGATGAACAGGGCCTTGTTTGTAGCAAAGGTTTTTAGAAAGGTTTAGGGTGGGTTAAGATCCTGTGTCTCTGTTTTCCTAAGTATGTTTCTGTCACACACTTGCCTTGACATGGGGCTATTGACAGACATCACTAGGCCGTGGAGCGCCTCCACATAACTCTGTTAGGAGGATAAATGGATGGATTTAGCATTGATTTCATGTCCCTACAGTCGTTGCAGTTTCCCTGAGAGTCAGGTGGGTATTAGTTACTTGCTATCTGCCCATGGGAAGGTGGTAGATACAAATATGTATAATCATAGTTCTTATTCTCAAGTTACTGATGGTTCAGTTCAGTTGGAGAAAAGTTAACAACTACATAAAGCAAATTAACGTAACTGACCTCTGGCAGCACCTGGCTGATTTTATTCCTACCTTGAAACATTCTAATTCTTGGCTGCATGACAGCCTCCTCTTCTGGCTTCCAGGCTCCTCTGGCCTTGCCTTCTCAGCCCCTTTGCCTGATCCCTTTCCTTGGACACGTTTACATATTGGGGTTCTCCCTATTTAACCCTCTCCCTGGGTGATCTCATACATTCCCTTGACCTTGCACACCATCCATACCTCTAGCTCAGACTCTTTTCTGAGTCCAGCTCCTCTGACACCAGCTGCCTGTTCCACAGCCTGTCTCACAGCCATGAACTCAGCACACTGGAAACTGAACTCACCAACTTCCTCCGCAGTCTTCCCATCTAATAATGGCACGACCACCTACTCTCTTGCTCAGGCCAGAGATCTTGACGTTCCCCTCCCCCTCACGCAGTCCAATTAAGTCCTGTTGGTCCTACCACCAACATATGTCGCAAAAGTGACTATTTCCCATCTCCTCTGCTGCTCTGCCCCATCCAAGCCTCACCACTGTAGTCGCTTTTTTTTTTTTCCAATTTTAATTTTATTTATTTATTTTTGGCTGCGTTGGGTCTTCGTTGCTGCACGCGGGCTTTCTCTCGTTGCGGCGAGCGAGGGCCACTCTTCATCGCGGTGTACAGGCTTCTCACTGCGGTGGCCTCTCTTATTGTGGAGCGTGGGCTCCAGGCATGTGGGCCTCAGCAGTTGTGGCACACGGGCTCACTAGCAGTGGCTTGCGGGCTCTAGAGCACAGGCTCGGTAGTTGTGGCTCGCGGGCTCTAGAGCGCAGGCTCAGGAGCTGTGGTGCACGGGCCTAGTTGCTCCGCGGCATGTGGGATCTTCCCTGACCAGGGATCGAACCTGTGTCCCCTGCATTGGCAGGCAGACTCCTATCCACTGCGCCACCAGGGAAGCCCAATAGTCGCTTCTTTACTCATCTCCCTACTTCTGCTTTCTCCTCTTTCCAGTCCATACCTGCATAGCTAAAACCCTTTGCAGGCTTCCCATGAGCTCTTCCCCTGACCCATGGAGTTTGCAATAACCCGGCCCCCGGCCACCTCTTCAGCCTCACCTTCCACTGCCCTCTCCCTTCCGCAGCTCCGGCTCCACTGGTCCACCCAACTCTTTGCTGCCTTTGGCCTTCCACAGGGGATTCTGAGCTCTGCAGGCTCTTCCCTCCGCTCTGCCTGCTTAACTCCTGTGCTCTTTCAGGCTTGGCTGTTGTTTTCTCAGACTTTGTGGAACCACTCAGTTTAAAGGAGCCCCGCTCCCCAGACTTGTCTGTCCTACTGTCCTCGTTATTCTCCTTTCATCACTGATGTAGTTAGTCGTTTATACTCACCTGTTTACTTGTTTAGTGTGCACCTGCCCCGCTAGATTGTGAACTCAGTGTCTTTTCACCACTGTACCCAGGGCCTAGCAGGGTACATGGTTCCTAGAAGGAGCCTAAGCAAGAGCTGATGACTCAGTGAGTGAAGGTAGGAAATGACTGCTCGGTGTACGGGGATGATGCTGGTGGGGTCGGGGTTGGAGGGGAAGATGTAACATTGGGTGCTGGGGGAGGTGGGGGCTTTTGTGAGGGGGTAGGGGCTGCGCTCTGAGGAATGAGCAGGATTTGGTTGAGAGTGAGAGAGGAGGTGAGAAGGAGAGGTCCTTCTCCCTGCAGAATTAGAAGGTGAAAGTATAGAAGAAAGATGCTGCCCCTCAGCCCACAAATAGCCAGATAAGCTCATGACCTTGCCTAGTTCAGGATGTTACGTTTTCAGAGAATGGTTTCTACTCGCCTCTTCCTCCTGCCCCCCACCACGTGATCCGTAGTTTCCATTCCTTACCCCCGCTTTGTGCGCACACACAAGCACACACATGCACACACACACAGCCTCAGGGGGAGCCGCCAACTTGACCTGACAGTAACTATGGGTGTGTTTGCCGTAGATGCTGGGGAGCGGATGCCAAGAGAAGCAGCCATAGGCAGTCCCCTGTGGGCACACTCAGAACTTATGAGTGGGAGGAGATGAGGGGAGAGAAGGAGAAGCTTGGGGTAGCCTCTGGGCAGAGCTAGCTGCCTCCTGCTATGGTCTCCACTGGTCCAACCAGTTGGCCTGGCCAGAACCTGCCTTCTCCGAGTCTTAGTTTTCCTGGCTGAGTATAGGAAAGCATTGCCTGGTTCTACCCTGCAGGGGGTCCAGTGTTGGGTCATTCTGGGTGGCCTTTGCTGGCCATCTTCCCCCACCCCTGAGCCCTTGGCACAGTCTGGGGGTGCTCTTTCTAGGAGGCAGGGCAGGAGGAACTGGGCCCACTGGACAGAGCAGGAAGCTGGGTGCAATATTCTCAGGCAGTGGCAAGGCTGTCCTGAGCTTCCTGCCTCTTGGGGATGGCCTTCCTCTCCACTCTGACCCCACAGAAAGCTCCAGCTCCCCCTAATCACGCTGCTTCCTCTCCTCAGGAGGGCCGCTTGATTTTCTCTGAGACCAGCCCACCCGTCCAGCAAAATAGAGTCCCTCAGGGTGACGGTTGATTTTCTAAAGGTGCCCCTTGGCCTGAAGAAGTCGGTGCTAAAGGAGGTGGCTGTGGGGCCCCCCAAAAGGCCCCAGCCTGTGGCCCTGGAGCGCTACAAGGCGCGGCGTTCAGACGCCATGGACACCGAGTCCCAGTACTCAGGCTATTCCTACAAGTCGGGCCACTCCCGCAGCTCCCGCAAGCACAGGTGGGTGTGCGTGGGGCGTGACGCAGGTGGGGGGAGGGGTGGAAGCATGCACAGGGGTGGTGGACTGGGGGTGGCTGCGGAGAAACCCGGGTCCTCCCCTTGACCTCCTGTGCCTGTTCCCCTGGCCTCCTGCTGCAGGGACCGTCGGGACCGACACCGCTCTAAGAGCCGAGACGGGAGCCGTGGGGACAAGTCGGTGACGATCCAGGCTCCAGGGGAGCCCCTGCTGGACAATGAGTCCACGAGAGGGGATGAGCGGGTGAGCGTCAGGGGGATGAGGTCTAGACCAGGTGTTTTCCAGACTGATCCTTGGAGAAGTTAGAGGTCCATCAGAAAGGGGAAGAGCCTGGAAACCTGGTCTCTTCCGACAGAGACCAGATCAGGGAAGGCATCTTGTGTCATACTTCTGCTAAGTGTCCCAAGCTAGGACCTTGTTTCAGTAGAATGCAGTAGAATTTCAGTAGAATTCAGAGATCCCTTTGGAAGCAGCAGCCTCTTTCGTCTTTATGACCCATGTGACTTGGGCTGTGTAATGGGAATTGCCTGGCTCCTCTGGGCTCAGGCCAGCCAGTTAGGGGGTTGGGAATCTGGAGTGGGAGGGGCTGGGGGTGTGGCAGCCCTGAGTTTTCCTTGAGCCTAAAGGCATGGGCACTCCAGCGCTCTCTGGTGTCGGACTCTAGAATAGCGCCTCTGGTCTTAGGGTAGGTGGGAGGAGTCGATGGAGAAAGGGGAGGGAGAAGAAGTGAGCCTGGGGAGATGGAGGAGGTTCTGCAAGAGAGTTCTCTGGGACAGGGCTGAGCAGGTTGCTCCTGGTCTAGCCTCTCTGGCCCACTGTGTGCGCCTGGCAGGGAGGTCAGGGGGCAGAACCCAGTGCTGGCAGAAGGCAGAGGCAGGATTTGAGTTGACTGTGAGGTTGTCCATGTCTCATTCCTCCTTTTCTTTCTTCTTGGGAGCATCTTAGGGAGCTGGAGACTTCACAGGACATCTCTGTGACTGACACTGGGGATTCCTGGGTCTTGGGAGCAGGTCACTACCTGAGGGAAATGTTCTTTCTCTTTCCCAATCCCATCTTCTCCCAGAGACCTGGCCTCCTGAATTCTTGAAGTGACCCTGAGACCTGATCAGCTCCTGTTGTTGACGATAGCCCAGGCCCTTGATGCTTGGAGCGCCTAGGCCGTGTGGCTGAGGGTCATATTAGGGTTCCCTGAGCTGAGAGCAGGCAGCGCCTCCACTTTTCATCTTCTGGTCAGACTCTTCTCCTTTCCTCGGGGAGGAGATTCTTCCACCCCCTAGTCGCTGACCCTGCCAGCCAGTCTCCTACACTCCCCATTCTGTGTCTCTGTCCTGTAGCCTGAAACCCCTGGGTGTCCAAATGTGACTCCATATTCCCAGACTGTTCACGAGTTAAGGGTGTAGGCACGGATGACCACTGGTGGTCTTAGGGCTCCTCTGAGGGATGGCATCCAGCCCCTGCAGAGAAACAGCTTGAGTGGACCACACTCAGAAGGGCACCAGGGGACCTCAACCTGTCCACTCACTTGCCTCCGGGAGCAGGCAGCCCCTGTGTGGTGGGCATTCACATGGCCCAATAGAGCCAGCCAGGCGGACCAGAGACCCAGAGTGGCCCCGAGTCTGCACTGTGTCTCACATGCCCTGCATTAGTCACTCACCTTCCCCAACCCTTCCTCCCGGTGTCCTCTTCTCTTCACCACGCTGCCTTTGTCAGGTCACTCCCTTAACCAGAAACCTTGAGTGGCTCTCGATACTTGGAGGATAGGTACCTGTTGCTTATCCTGGCCTCGCAGCTGGCCTGCTCGAGCTTGCCCGCTTTGCCTGGAGAGTCTGACCTCAGATCCCAGTCTCTGGCTGAGCGGCTCCCTGGCATCTGTCTTGTACCCTCTGCTCTGAGGGTACATGGGTAGTTTTTTGCTGTCTGGCTGATGGCATGAAGCTCCCACAGGGCCCAGGTCTCAGATGTCCCATCCCTGAAGAGGCCAGGCTTGGGCATGCCATGGAGCTCAGTAAATACTTTGACGGCTGCATGTTTGTTGATTACCCTCTTTTCTCCTCTCCCTGCTTTGCTCTCTGTCTTCTCTCCGCTCACCTTTTCTCCTGTGTCCCTGCCTTCTCCTCCTCTCCCCGCATTGCTGCGGCCCCTCCTGATGCAGGACGACAACTGGGGGGAGACGACCACAGTAGTAACGGGCACCTCGGAGCACAGCATCTCCCATGATGACCTCACGCGCATCGCCAAGGACATGGAGGACAGCGTCCCGCTGGACTGTTCCCGGCACCTGGGCGTGGCGGCGGGGGCCACGCTGGCCCTGCTCTCTTTCCTCACGCCGCTGGCTTTCCTGCTGCTGCCCCCACTGCTGTGGCGGGAGGAGCTGGAGCCGTGCGGGACAGCCTGCGAGGGCCTCTTCATCTCCGTGGCCTTCAAGCTGCTCATCCTGCTGCTGGGCAGCTGGGCCCTGTTCTTCCGCCGGCCCAAGGCCTCTCTGCCCCGTGTCTTCGTGCTGCGTGCCCTGCTCATGGTGCTCGTCTTCCTGCTCGTCGTCTCCTACTGGCTCTTCTACGGCGTGCGCATCCTGGATGCCCGCGAGCGCAGCTACCAGGGCGTGGTGCAGTTTGCCGTGTCGCTGGTAGATGCCCTGCTCTTCGTGCACTACCTGGCTGTGGTCCTGCTGGAGCTGCGCCAGCTCCAGCCTCAGTTCACGCTCAAGGTCGTGCGCTCCACCGACGGGGCCAGCCGCTTCTACAACGTGGGCCATCTCAGGTATGGGCGTGTCAGGGCAGGCAGACAGGCTTGGGGAGGAGGCTGAGAGGACCGTAGGGTAGGAGGGTGTGATGGTGGGGCTGGAAGGGATGGGTTAGAAGGGCTGTGTGGGACGGAGTTGCGTACTCTGCACATCCTAGGTTTTCAACAGCGTTTGTCAGGCTAAGGGTCCTGGAGCAGGTAAGGCGGGAGTTAGGAGTTGGGAGTGAATAGATGAACAGACAATTAGAGATCGGGGATCTTAGAGAGGGATGGACCAAAGAGGATAAAGGTTTGGGGTATGAACAGGGGCTTTTTGGAATCATGTTTCTAGCTCTTTCTTGGAGACACAGTCTCTTGAGGGCCCTCAGTCAGTGGTCACAGAGGTGAGCTGGCCAGAGGAGGGACTCCCCCCCGGAGGAAAAGATAATGAGGAAAGTTCTTCAACCCCCCTAAAGTTGTGGGCAGGATGCCCGCCCTGGCCATCCAGAGTATCAGTAGCACCTCCTGGTCCTGCAGGGAATCTTGAGGGGAGAATGATGGAGGGGAGGAGGTGACCCTTGACTGGGGACCCTAGCCCAATGCCCTTTCTTCCCTGGGCTTCAGCACGGCAGGGAAGGACTAGCAGGCCCAGCCCTGGGGAAGGCTTGGGAGCCTGGTAAGTAGACCTCAGGCCCTGAGCCAGGCTCCTTGGAAGCAGCTTGTCCCTGCCCTCTGTCCTCTCCTGCCCTGCCAACCTGCCCTGATGTGTCCCTCCCCCTGCACCCCTTGTCTGTCCGTTCTCCCTCCCGCTCCTGCCGTGTCCCCCACAGCATCCAGCGCGTGGCAGTGTGGATCCTGGAGAAGTATTACCATGACTTCCCTGTCTACAACCCTGCCCTCCTCAACCTGCCCAAGTCCGTCCTGGCCAAGAAAGTGTCTGGCTTCAAGGTGTATTCCCTCGGAGAGGGTGAGCGGCCCTGCTCCTCGGCCTCCTGGTCTCTTCCCAAGCAGGATTCCCAAGTTCCTGCCTCCTGTTTCTCTTTCCCCCTTCTTTCCTTGCTTTCTCCTTTCCCCAGCCCATGTCCCAGCCCCTTCTGTTCTGTCATTTCCCTTAACTCCAGGTGGCTGGTCTTAGCTGCTGACTCTCCTTGCTGTCCCTTTATGCTATGGTGCGTCCCCTTAATCTGGCTCCTCTGCGTCTGCTCATCAGCCCTGGTCCTAAGCCCTCGCTCTCTGAGCCCTAGAACCTCCTGCACTGGGGAGGAACATGTGCAGGACTCCTGCGCTCCAATGCCTTCCTTGTTGCTTTCCTGTGGGCCTCTCCCAGACGCGGCCAGGAGGGTTGGGAACGGGAGGTATTGCTGGGGGGTGGACACAGCTTCCTCTGGATGCGTCAGGTTGCTGGCTCCAGACTTCCTGGAGTGAGAAAGGAGGCCACGCTCTGAAGTGACCATCCCCTCTCTCTCCTGCTCCTGTGCAGAAAACAGCACCAACAACTCCACAGGCCAGTCCCGGGCTGTGATTGCAGCAGCGGCCCGGAGGCGGGACAACAGCCACAACGAGTACTACTACGAGGAGGCCGAGCATGAGCGGAGGGTGCGCAAGAGGAGGGCCAGGTGGGTCCCTGGGGGAGGAGGGGCTGCTGGGGGCTGTTGGGTGTGGATAGGCTGGGGAGAGGAAGACCATCGGCTTCTGTAACTGCTGATGATATGGGTGGGGTGTGTGCATTCGCTTTCTGTTGCTGCCTTAATAAATCACCATGAACCTGGTGCTGCAAACACCCCACATTGATTGTCTCACAGTCCCATGGGTCAGGCACGGGTGAGCTGGACCCTCCACTCAGGGCTCACGGGCTGAAATCAAGATGACTCTCGTTTGAGCCTGAGTCCCCTTCCAAGCTCACTGGTTGTTGGCAGAATCAGTTCCTTGTCACCTGGACCCATAGGCAGTTCACCTTTTCCTCCAGGCCAGCAAGATCAGGTCGCTCTCTGACTTCTGCCACCAGCCAGAGAAAATTCTGCTCTTAAAGGGCTCGTGTGATGAGACCAGACCTGTCAGGATAATCTCCTTATTTTAAAGTCAACTGACTCAGCACTTTCATTGCATCTGCAAAACGTACCGAGATTATTGGATAACCAAGGGATGGGCATCTGATGGAAGTGGACGGGGCGTTTGAATTCTGCCTACACAGTGGAGCAGGGACTATTAAAGGATGTGAGCCTCCCTGGCAATGGCAGGGATTGAGGCTAGACTAGCCCTCCTTCCAGTAGATCTTGTAGGCTTGCTCAGCAGATGGTACATTTTTACCTGCAAAAAAATACCATATGCTAACACATATATATGGAAACCAAAAAAAAAAAAAAAAATGGTCGTGAAGAACCAAGGGGCAGGACGGGAATAAAGACGCAGACCTACTAGGGAATGGACTTGAGGACGCGGGGAGGGGGAAGGGTAAGCTGGGACAAAGTGATAGAGTGGCATGGACATATATACACTACCAAATGTAAAGCCGATAGCTAGTGGGAAGCAGCCGCATAGCACGGGGAGATCAGCTCGGTGCTTTGTGACCACCTAGAGGGGTGGGATAGGGAAGGTGGGAGGGGGGAGGGAGGGAGAGGCAAGAGGGAAGAGATAAGGGAACATATGTATATGTATAACTGATTCACTTTGTTATAAAGCAGAAACTAACACACCCTTGTAAAACAATTATACTCCAACAAAGATGTTAAAAAATAAATAAATAAAATAAAATAATATCCATTTATTTCCCGGGGGGAAAAAAAAATGAAGTTCTAGTGCCCATATCTTGGTAAATTCTTAAACGCTGTCCTCACTTCTCCTTTTTTCCTGTTCACATTGTTATGTGAATGCTAGTCATGCCTGAAGATTCTTCCTTGGTGCTTACCGTTTGCCAGGGCCCACCTTGGTCTGTTGGGATTTCCATGGAGGAGGAGCAGAGGGTCATGGAACTCTGCCCTTCCTCCCACATGATCTCCAGGCTTCCAGGGAGAAAGGTAGCCCTGACCCTGTTCTTACACGAGGCTGCAGTAGACTGAAGGTCAGCAGCTCCGTTTCTGTGACATTCCAGCAAGTCTCCAGTTGTCTCAGAAAAGGCCCTCATGGGAAGGAAACTGGAGATGCTCCCTTCCTCCTCTACCTTTGCTCTGACTAGGGTCTTTGGATCTCCTGTGCTGCCACCACCACAGGGGACCCTTTCCTTCCCCATTACCTTGGTTGTAACCAGGAGAAAACTATTTCCCTTGGTTCAGATCCTGAGTCAAAAGGATCTTTTCAGAAGAAACTTTACTGAGACACTTGGGGGAAGCAAAAGAATAAACAGACATGGTAGACTTACACAGATCCACACGTTTACTTAGCCCAGAATCCCATCCTAAGCTGCTTGAAGTCCCCAGGTTCCTGGGTTTCCGGATACTGGTATTGTTTTGTATGTCTCTATGCTTTTAATATAAATTGGCTTCTTTTCCCTGCTTCCCCCTTAACAGTATATTTTTGAGATTCACCCTTGTCAGTATATCTGGTTTGTTGCACCTCATCGCTGATGGTACTCAGAGAAATCTTCCACCATCCTGACCAATATTTGGATGATGGTCATCTTCCTAATTTTTTCCATTTTGATGAATAAGCAGTATCTTATTAACATTTTAATTCTTTGATTACTATCCAGTGAAGACTTCATCTCTTTTTCAGCCTTTCAGGTCCCTCCGAATTATTTGTTCACTCCTTTGCCCATTTTCTATGCTGTTCTTACCTTTTCCTTCTTGATTTGCAGCATATTTTTTTTGCATTACCTCTACCCACCCCAGGTGTTAGTTAATGTTGCCCATGCTGTCATGGTTGAATAGACATCTGTCATTTTGATGTAGTTATAGCTATTAATTTTTCACCCACTGAAGTGTGATTTTAGGGGTCTTAAGAAGGTGTTTTCTAGGGTTTGATCCATAGTTGTCTCTCTGGGTTTGACACTAGATTGTCCTCCTTGGGTCACTGGGCTGAGCTCACTGAGCTCTACAACTGTTTCCTATCCCTAGAGGGGGAAAGACCTTCCCCCTCTACCCAGCTGCACACATGCATGTTCACATGCACACACACAGCCCCCAAAGCCTGGTTCTTGACTCCAGTTGGGTGTGTATTGCTTCAGGGAGAGCACAGAGGCCTGCCCTTGCTCAGGCTGCTGGAGGGCTGAAGCTGGGGGGAAGATGAGAGGTTGGCGTCTGGTCCATACTCCTCATGTTCCCCAGGCTTGTGGTGGCCGTGGAGGAGGCCTTCACTCACATTAAGCGGCTGCAGGAAGAGGAGCAGAAGAACCCCAGGGAGGTGATGGACCCACGGGAGGCAGCCCAGGCCATCTTCGCATCCATGGCCCGTGCCATGCAGAAGTACCTTCGCACCACCAAGCAGCAGCCTTACCACACCATGGAGAGCATCCTGCAGCACCTTGAATTCTGCATCACTCACGACATGACACCCAAGGTAGGCCCATTCTGCCCCCGGCATCCTTCCTCTTTCCCCAGTTCTGGCCCCTTCCTTTCCACTTCTTTCTCCCTTATTCTCTCACCTCCTTCCGTATGCTCCATCCCTCTCTCTCTCATCTCTACCTCTGTGTAGTCTCTTCTCTCATCCGTACTCCATCCACTCCATCTCTGCGTGGGGTAAAGTTCTTAGGTGGTGAGGAGAAGAGGGAGTTTCTCATCCGTACTCCATCCACTCCATCTCTGCGTGGGGTAAAGTTCTTAAGTGGTGAGGAGAAGAGGGAGTTTCAGGACCATTTTGGGAATGGTTGAGACCTATTTCTCATCTCTGTAGGGGTTCCGGAATTTTCAGGTCCAAACTCCCACCTTTACCCCCCCCCCCCACCTCCAGAAGATGTTCTTTGCACTGTGCTCCTTTTGAGCCATTCCCACCCTTCAGCTCTACGGGCAGCTTCCTAGACTTGCATCCCCTGAGCCATCTTTGGGGAACAGGTGACTAAAGATGTTGCGCTTTAACCGTGACACCTCTAGCTTTCTGCTGGTGCAGCCCTGCTGGACGCTACCCATATGAGCAGAAGGGAGAAGAAGGAAGGACAAGGGAGGGCTTGCCTGGGTCATAGCAGGTGCCGGGGATAAGGGGTCAGGAGAGCTGAGTCCCAGTCCCGACCCTACTGAGCCATATCACCTCCATGGGCTCCCAATCCCTCATTGATAAACTAGGATCTGAGGCAGATGATCTCAAGCCCTTTCCTGCTCTGACATTCTGAGATCGTTTGCAGAGAGTGAGCCTGGGGACATCTTGGTGGTCTTTGGAAGCTGTACCCCCCGAGGGGTAAAGGAGGGTGGGTGGATGGGAGGGAGAACTTCCTGTGAAGTCCCTTCTCCCTTCCTCAGGCCTTCCTGGAGCGGTACCTGGCAGCTGGACCCACCATCCAGTACCACAAGGAACGCTGGCTGGCCAAACAGTGGACACTGGTGAGTGAGGAGCCGGTGACCAACGGGCTCAAGGATGGCATCGTTTTCCTCTTGAAACGCCAGGACTTCAGCCTGGTGGTCAGCACCAAGAAGGTCCCATTCTTCAAACTCTCCGAGGAATTTGTGGACCCCAAGTCGCACAAGTTTGTCATGAGGCTGCAGTCTGAGACCTCGGTGTGACTGTGCAACAGCAGGGGGAGTGGGAGATGCGGGGGGCTCCTGAGGGTGGTGGGGGCGTGGCCCTCAGGCCCTGCCACATTCCTGCCACCTTCTTCCTCTTGCTCTAGTTTTTTTTTCTACTTGAATTAACCACCCCCCCACCTGTCTCCTCCCCTCTTCCTTATTTACCCCATGTGAACCTGGAGATACCATCCTGCTGTCAACAGTACCTGGGAAATTCCCTTTCCTCCCACCCCCGCCCCCCCCTCACTTTTGTATCACTCCAGGCCCTGCAGGAACCAGTGCCTCTCTCCCTCTCCTTTCCCCGGGTGACAGTCTCTTCTGAAAGGGCACAGGGCCCACCTGAGCCCCACTCTCGAACCCATGTTCTTATACGCAGTTCTGTCCAGCGGCCCCCAAAAGGGTTTCTCTGGGGGGCACCGATCTGACTACAGAGAGCCACTGTGCCAAACTCCTGGGCAGCGCTACCTGCGGCCTCCTGGCGGCAGGTGGATCTGCTCCCCCTGCCTGCTTACCCCAAGCTGGAGTTCTTGGGCAAGGATCCTCCTGCATCCTCTCACACAGCCCCAGAGTCTGAGGCCTCCCTGCCAGGGTTATTTGCTTCCAGCTGTTTGAGCCTCTCTCCCCCATCCACACATATTCAGAGCAAGGGAAAATCCCATCCTTTACCCTGACATCTCTACCTTCCATTTCTGATTTGTGTGGTCACGTGTGACCACAGGCAAACTGAGATGGAAGCCCTCTGTGACCACTTTTCCTGGGCCCTGGGGGACAGTACCTTTCTTCCAAGGGGTCTCTCCTGTGCAGCCCCTGGGGGAAGGTCGGGAGAGAGACCATGAACATCGCTGACCCCTACCCTCTGAACTTCCTTCACCTCTGTTCCCACCATGGTGGGACGGGTCTCCCCCTTCCCAGTGAAGGATGCCACGTAGACTCCTATACAGAATTAGTGGCTTGCAGACCCTGACCCACCCTGGTGGTCTCAGCCAAATGTTTTTCTTTCCTTCACCAGCCACCCCCAGTCTTGCTGTCTCTACTCTCAGCTCCAGAGACCTGTTGCCTCATCTCTTTTTGGGGGGGAACCAGCAGCCCCTCCTTATCCCCTGCCTTAAGTCCACCTCTTTGCCTCAGGGGTCTCTTTTCCTTGGCCGGCCAGGGTCCCCCCTGTTCCCTCACTGCCTGGTTTTCTGGGCTCTGGTCTCCCTCTGTATTGGGGTGAGCGACCAAGATTGCTGCCCTTGATGGGTACTTAGCCCCTCACCCCATTTAGCTTCCGTAGTCTTTGCACCCAATCTGAATTCTTGAGCAAAATTTGCTGGCCTTCTAATACTTACTTTCACTGTAAATCTGAGCCTTTAAATCAGACACCCTTAAATTATGTAGTTTTAGCCAAGGGGAATAGAACTAAGAAGTACTCACATATCTCCAGCCAGCACCCATGTTGGGGAGCATTCTGGTGGCTGGGCTGGAGCAGTCCCCTGGGCCAGTCCTCAGAATAACTCACAATGCCCCTTTATAAGCCCATCTTTCCCCTGGAAAACCCATTGGTTCTTGCCTTGCAGAGTGCACCCTGGGATAAGATCACAGTTGATCTCTTACCAGGGAGTCTTCTTTTCTGTGTAGTGGCAGCCCTGGGCTTGATGGAGCCTGGGGATTGTTTCTCCTGCTGTCCTTTCTGAAAAAGCACATCTTTCCACACACCACTTACTAGAGAAGGGTTCTTCAGCCAGTGCTTACCTTGTCTGCAATTGGGTGGGTTATCGGGCTGACCTAGGCAGGGCCTGGAGGTCAGCCTTGGGCCGGGGCTGTATGTTTGGGGATAAGCTTGAGTGAGATACATCCTGTCCTGGGGGTCCTGGGAAGGTATTTTTTCCTTCTCTTCAAAGACCTGGTTTCAGAAGAGTCCCTTCTTGGTCACATTTCTAAATACCTCACTATCCTGGAAAATGGGGCCTGGATGGTGATGGGGGTCACTGCCTTTGTGGGCAGGAGTGGGATGTGGTGTGGTTTGAGGAGGAGTTGGGGTGGGGAGAGAGCAAGTATTTGGGATCAGAGTCACTGCCCTAGGTTAGGAGCGGGGGAATGTTTATTTTAAGAACCTGTCATGTTTTTAATCACTGTGATTTTTTCATTCCCTTTTCCTAAAACAAAAAGACATTTTTTCCCCCCGACTCTCTAAGCACTAAGGGCTGTGACTGAGAATGGTAGTGTTTTGGTCCTTTGCGTCAGAACTGTGGTATCTTTGTCTTCTTTGATTATTGTTATTATTATTTTTTGAAATGTCAGGATGAATTGTCAAGTGTATGGCTGTGTTTGTCTTTTGCTTCTCCTATATGGGAAGTTGTCTTCATGCTGTGAACTGCTGTGGGGTGTGCAGCTGACTCCGTCCCTCTGAGCAGTGTCCCCCACTTTGCCTGTCCCAACACATGCTGGATTTGCTCATTCTTCCCTCGTGGGGGTGTTGCCCACCCATTACCACCCGTGCCCCATATGCCATCATCAGGGATGCTGTGGCTGGGTCTCTTCAGTGCTCTTTTCTATGACTACGTGGCATCCTAGCTGATCCCCACCACACCTCTCAGGCCTTCCTTTTCACCACCTTGGAAGGCTGGTCCTCCTTCCCTCCACACCAGGATGCTGTGCCTCAGCCCTTCACCTACCTCGCCACTCTGCCGCCGTCCCCATTTGTCCCTTTCTCTTAAACTACTCTTAATGCTCTCTCTTTCTATTCTTGTTTATTTCCCTTTAGCTTCTCCTTTTTTCTTCCCAACCCCCTCCATTTCAGCCCTTACCCTTTCAGTTCCCCATCCCCACCTCAGTCCTGTTGCAAACCCTGACACAATACCTGTCATGAGACATTGGGATCCTTTCTCATCTGAAACGTTTGTTTCCCAGAGTTTGTGCTTCTCTTCTTCTCTGTTGGGCCCGGATGAGCTCCTTTGCCCCTCTGTGGTGTCTGTCAGTCTGTCTTCTTTTTCCTCTGCCCTCCCCATAGGGCAGCATCTGCTGATGGATTCGGTCCTGGTGTGTGATTGTTGTGATTTGTTCTTCTATGTGTGAAAGGAAGAGGAATTTTTGAGTTCCTTCCAAGTGAGATTGTAAATGTAGAGTTTTCCACTGTTGGATCTAGATTTTTTTTTCCTTTTTTTGGGTTACAGAGCTGAGACCTTGTGCATGCATGTAGAAAATTGTAAAATGTAAATTCTTTTTTTTAATATATAAAAAGCTTGTTTTTACAGTTTGCAGTGGATCTAAACATTATGACAATTTTAGGGATTTTTTTCTTAAACATAGGAACTAAAACTGTACAAATTTTTTTAATATAAAATAAAGACATTTGACTTTTGTGGGGGCATTCTGTTGTCTTCTTTTTTTTTTTACAGGAGTAAAAAGAGCCAAAGAGGGTCAGGAAAGAGTGAATGTATGCTCCTTGTTAGGGAGTGGGTGGGCCAGGAGGGGGCAGCGTGAGCTCATCACTGCTCCACTCTTTTCAGGATGAATGAAAAAGGAAGTTGCTTATTCTGAACACTGATTCTGAGAAGAGAGACACTTGGGAACATGAAGACTCAGCTGTTCTCTGGGGTGGTTAAGGAGGAAGGAAAGATTCCTGTCTGGGTAGATTCATAGGAGTTTCAGAGAACAGTTGATTTCATTCAATAGTGACAGCTCATCACATTTTATTAAGAAACATTCCTGAAGTGTATCTTGTGTTAACTAAGTATCGTCTTATTTCTACCATTATCTCTCTAATCTTTCAGATACTGCACAAAAGAATTTTCTAGCAGTAGTCATTTATTTAAAATGGAAATATTCTGTTGGCACTGTGCTTGTCATCAAGGCTTGGAATTATCATTGAGAGATCAAGGCCCTTCTCTCAGCTCTACCTAGACCCAAGCTTCTCTGTGACTTTGGGCAAAATTCTTAGCATATAAATCTCTTTCTAAGGTTAAAAACAAATGAACCAGCAAATGTAAACTTTCCTGTGTGAAGTTAACCCATTTACTATATTTGGTTCTCCTCTACCCTGCTTCATAGTTTGCCACACTCTGAGGATGCAAAGACCAGAGTTGTATCCTTGTCCTGGAGGAAGATCCAGGCCACAGGGAGGTGACAGACCAGATAACCTAACACAGGACTGTGTGGCCTGTTCACAGGCAGAGCACAGATTAGTCCTGACTGGATTCCAAGGAGCTCAGAGAGCCTCCCTTCAAGAAATTTAAGCAGTTTGTTTAAGAATCAGGACTGGGTAACACTACTTCCTTGAGGGGAGGTTTATCTATTCTGTTCACCTAAGTATTCCTAGCATCTATACCAGTTCCTCACATACAGTCGCTGTTCAGTTAAAAAATTTATTTAATGAATAATGAATTATAAAAAACGAATGATACAATAGGGGCATATAAAAGAGATCATATACTTACTTCTCCCTTTAAATTTGCATTCAGGTCTTTCTCATGTGAAAATGAATTAAAAAAACCTTCCCTTGGAACGGCATCCCCATTCTCATAGTTCTGTCCTTTCTGTAACTAGGCTTTTAACTTCAGTTGCTGTTTTCATTTCACCTCAAAGCCAGCTTTTGACTTATTGTGACCAAATTTCTACCCTACCACACCTCTGAAATTATTCTTGTTCTTAAATACCTTTTAGTAAATCTCTATTCAGTGCCTATGACGTTCCCAGCCTGGGACTAAAGTGCTTTGGTTGGTAAAGATAGTGGATATGTTCCTGGCTTCTCTGAGTCCACCCTTGTGGACCCTGGAGGAGTCTGTATTTAACCTCATGACCCTCCTCCTCTGATGTCAGGCCCAGGAATTAACAGATTTAAGGTCAGATCTCATGGGATTGTATTTTCTCTCAGGGTTTGCTGAAAGTAAAGGTGATGATCCCGCCCATTTGTCATGTAACAAAGGGTATTTGTAACTTAGCCGAAAAGACATATTTTTTCATGGAAGTACTGTACCTATCACTGAAGATAGGGACTCAACTTGGTGGATAGTCAGGATCTTGCCTGGGACTTCTCCTTCCCATAGCTGCCCAGATGTGATTTTCCAGCCTTTGCCTTTGAAATGAAGCCAAGGGAGAACCAGGGGTTAGGGCTCTGGGTGAGAAGACGTAAGAATCTTTAGACCCAGTTCTTAGTGATTCCATATTAATTTTTTTTGTTTGTTTGGGTCAGTTGAATGGCTTCTACAAAACAGAAAACCGGCTGCTTAAAATAGCCCCTGGCTTTTTATTTGTTAGTTTAAGCCAGTGATGGAAATACTCTTCCAGCTGCTGGGAAGGCTGGCTGCGATGGGAGGAAGTCAGCCTTTGGAAAACCATTACAGTGTCCGCGGACAAATGGTCATGGAAGATGCTAGAGAGATAGTACAGGACCATCCACACAGTGGAAAGATGTTGGGAAACAGTCATCCCTGTCCAGCTCTCCAGTTTCTCTGTAGGCTGAGAATGGTGTCCATTTCCCTTGTTACAAAGGACAGGGCAGACATGTCATCCTAGAAGCTCATAATAACAAGTACCAAAATGAAGTATGTATGGAAAATTGGGAGAAGGTACTGATTTAAATTTGGAAAAGTTGAGCAAGGCATTGACCTCTCATTTCATCCCAGCACGTTTTAGGGGGATATTTAACTGTGTGCCATGCAGGCAGATAAAAAGATAAAACATTGTCCCCATCCTCTAGGAGTTCATGGTGATTCATGGGAAATTTTATTATTTTGTTGCCTATTGTAGGCACCCAAGAGGTGGTCAGTACCATTAGCAAGAGACAGATTGAAGTCAATACTTGGTGAGTGCATTGAGCTTGATAGGTAAACTATTTGATGTCACCACTCAAAAAAAAGACACCAGGGCGATCTGATATCCTGTAGGGGGGACCACTTTGGTGAAAAAAAGTTAGGAGTATGAGATCTTCAGTTGTGTCCTGTCCCTTCTGCTTGCTTTTGGGCACAGTTCACCAGTGCAGCTGCTTCATCAGGGGCAAAATATGTGGTTAAAAATGAAAGTGGATTTTTGGGGTAGTGAAAATACTCTGTGTGATACTATGATGGTGGATATGTGTCATTATAAATTTGTCCAAATCCATCTAATGTACAACACCAAGAGTAAAACCTAATGTAACTTATTGACTTTGGGTGGTCAATGTAGGTTCATCAATTGTAACAAATAGACCACTCTGGTGGGGGATGTTGATAGTGGGGGAGGCTATGCATGTGTGAGAGCAGGGTCCATATGGGAACTTTCTGTACCTTCTGCTCAATCTTGCCATGAACCTAAAGCTGCTCTGAAAAATAAAGTCTGGTCAAAAGGTACGAACTTCCGTTAAAAGATAAATAAGTACTGGGAATGTAATATACATGATGACAATAGTTAACATTGCTGTGTGGTATACTTGAAAGTTACTAAGAGAATAGATCCTAAAAGTTCTCATCACAAGGAAAAAAATGGTTTTTCTCTTTTTTTTCTTGCATCTACGTGAGAGGAAGCATGTTAACTAAACTTATTGTGGTAATCATTTCACAATACATGTAATTCAATTCATCATGCTGTATACCTTAAACTTTTACAGGGCTGTATGTCAATTATATCTCAATAAAACTGGGGGGAAAAATAAAGCCTATTAAAAACAAAATAAAACGAAGCATAACCTTAGTTCTAGACACAGACATACTAATAAAAGAAATAATATAGGCACTAGTGATTCAGGAAAAAAAAATAAAAAGTGAAAACATATGCTATTTCCCCTGGATTCCTCAAAGTGCATCACCATGAAGTTTGAAAATCCGATAAAGCCAACGGAAGAGGAGGGTCTGGGGACCCATCAACATGGTGACAGCTGGAAATTTGCATGCGTCCACAGCCATTTAACTTAGTTCCAGTTTTGGGTTCTTTCAAGTTCCTGTTAATGTTTGTTCTTTTTCGTATATGAATGTATGACTTTAGAGACAGTTGACTGGGATAGTTTTTAGTGCAGTAAATAACTGTTGTTGAAGGGTATGCCCCTTCCCTTATGAGACAAATAAACTCTGTGGGTCTAATATACAGCATGGTAACTATAGTTAATAATACTGTGCGGTGAACTTGAAACTTGTAAAGAGAGAAGATCTTAAGCATTCTCACTACACACATAAAAAAGTGGTAACTGTGAGGTGGTGGATGTGTTAACTTGCTTGTGGTAATCATTTCACAAAGTAGACATATATCAAATCACCACGTTGTCCACTTTAAATATGTAACATTTTATTTGTCAATTATACTTTAATAAAGCTGAAAAACAGTTGTTGAAGAACTACTTGTCTTCTGCCTGTTTACCTATATCCTATCACTTTACCTCTGTTCTCAAAGGTGAAATCCAGTTAAAAAGGAAGCAGGGAAAGCTGACTCTGAAGATTTCATTTTCCAGGACCCGTCAGCAGTTTGGTACTTCTGGTTGGCAGCATATCGAAGAATTTGATACCAGGGAATCTGCTACCTGGAATTGAAATGTTCAGGTGGTTTTTATTCTATCTTGAAGGAGGTCCCTAAAATAGAGCTTCTCAAACTTTAATTGTGCCATGTAGCAAGCATGAAAATCACTTGAAGGTTTAATCAAAATGCAGATTCTGATTCAGCAGGTCTGAGACAGGGTCTGAAATTCAGCAGTTCTAACAAGCTCCCAGGTGTCTTAGCTCAGGTTGCCATAAAAATTACCGTAGACTGGGTGGCTTAAACAACAGAAATTTATTTTCTCACAGTTCTTAAGGCTGAAAGTCTGTGAGCAGAGTGCTCGTGTGGTTAGGTTCTGGTGAGAGCTCTCTTCCTGGCTTGGTGGAGGGCGAATGAGTTCTGGCCTCTTCCTCTTCCTATACAGACTATAATCTCATCATGGGGGCTCTACCCACAAGACCTCATTTTTTGAAACTAATTACCTCCCAAAGGCCCCAACTCCAAAACCATCACATTAGGAGTCAGGGCTTCAACATATCAATTTTGGGGAGAACACAATTCAGTCCATAGTGCCAGGTGATGCTGTTGTCGTTCTGCAGAACTTACTTTAAGTAGCAAGACCCTAAAAGAAGTTTTGTGTTCCTATGACAGCTTGAGGGGCCCAAACATCCCTTATTTAACACTAAGATACTGGATCTTGGAGATATGTTGAGATCTAAATTTCATGAATATAATAAATAGTTTGGTAAACTCATTGTTCCTTATATTATAGAACTGCACCATCTACATCAAATTGTCATTTATGAGACTCTTAAATGATATGTTGTGATATGGCCTTATGTGTAGAGCTTATGCAAAACAATTCATTGGACCTCTTAACTGACCCAGAAAGACATTCATAATGACATAGAAAAGAGCCAAGCTGGTGAGACTTTATCACTAGAGGCCACAGAAATTAAAGGAACAGCTTACAATAAAAATTATCTGACCATAAATTTCTTGCCAACATGATCAATAAAACAGAGGAAATTCAAGAGTTTTACCAAGTTTAGAGAGTTTCAGATAAACTTTTTAAATGTATTTCAATACTTATATTAATTGCTATGGGTATAGAATGAAAATAAACTGTAACAATATACCAATAATTTACACATATCTTCTCAAGTTTCTTCATGAAAGTCATTGAGATTACTATGCAGTCTTTGAGATCATAATGATCATGTTCATTATGTTGCTGGAAGCTGCCTTATCTGTGTCCAGTGCATTCCACTCATTTTAGTCATTCAACAAATATTTGTTGAGCATCTTCTAAGTGCCAGGAACTGTGCTAGGTATTGGTGATATAGCAATGAATAATACAGATGTGGTCTTTGTTCACAGATACTGATCACATAATATCAAATGTGATGAATGTAGTGAAGGAGTAATGGGACCTTATAATAGGAATCTAACCAAGAGGGGCCAACTGGGAAGTTTTCCTTGAAAAAATGTCATTTCATCTCCATGGAAAAACTTCTGCTTGAAAACGTGGGGCACAAGAACTTTTTGACCAGGAAGAGCCTCTCTTTCTCTTCAGTGAGGAAACTGTGTCCAAGTAATTGCTAAAAAGTGAGTGTCAAAATCATGGGGCTTTAGGAAGTTGTCAATAGGTTTCCTGGAGAAATGAGGGAGTTACTTTATTAAGGTCAGTGATGGTAACTGAAATAAAAGTTATAAAAAAAAAGGGCTTGGGCTTCCCTGGTGGTGCAGTGGTTGAGAGTCTGCCTGCCGATGCAGGGGACACGGGTTCGTGCCCCGGTCCGGGAAGATCTCACATCCCGTGGAGCGGCTGGGCCTGTGAGCCATGGCCACTGAGCCTGCGCGTCCGCAGCCTGTGCTCCGCAACGGGAGAGGCCACAACAGTGAGAGGCACGCATACCGCACACACACACAAAAAAGTTATAAAAAATAATTTCTAAATCAACAAATCTTTTGTTTTAAGAATAAAATAAAAAGAGATAGGGAAAGAATAAAATACCTAGGAATAAACTTAACCAAGGAGGTAAAAGACGTATACTCTGAGAATCATAAATCACTGATGAAGGAAATTGAAGATAGTATAAATAAATGGAAAGTTATCTCATGTTCATACAATGAAAGAATTAAAACTGTTAAAATGTCCATACAACCCAAAGTAATCTACAGATTTAATGCAATCTCTATCAAAATACCCAAGATATTTTTCACAGAACTAGAAAAAATAATCCTAAAATTTATATGGAACTACAAAATACCCTGAATAGTCAAAGCATTCCCAAGAAAAAAGAACAAAGCCAGAGGTAACATTACCTGACTTCAGACTATGCCTACAAAGCTACAGTGATCAAAAAAAGTATGGTACTGGTATGGTAATAAAAACAGACACATAGATCAAGGAAACAGAATAGAGAGCCCAGAAATAAACCCATGCATTTATGGGCAATTAATCTACAATAAGGAAGCAAGAATATACAATGGGGAAAAGACAATCTCTTCAATATGTGGTGTTAGTAATACTGAACAGCAATATGTAAAAGAATGTAATTAGGACACTTATACCATGTACAAAAATAAACTCAAGGGCTTCCCTGGTGGCACAGTGGTTGGGAGTCCACCTGCCGAGGCAGGGGACACGAGTTCGTGCCCTGGTCCGGGAAGATCCCACATGCCGCGGAGCGGCTGGGCCCGTGAGCCATGGTCACTGAGCCTGCGTGTCCGGAGCCTGTGCTCCACAACGAGAGAGGCCACAGCAGTGAGAGGCCCGCGTACAGCAAAAAAACCCCAAAAAAACAAAACAAAAAAACTCAAAAAGGGTTAAAGACCTAAATATAAGACCAGAAACCATAAAACTCCTAGAAGAAAACATAGACAGTATGCTTTTTGACATAGGTCTTAGCAATATCTTTTTGGATCTGCCTCCTCAGGCAAGGGAAACAAAAGCAAAAATAAACAAATGGGAAACTTAATCAACTTAAAATCAAACTTAAAAGCTTTTGCACAGCAAAGGAAACCATCAACAAAATGAAAAAATGGGAGAAGCCATTTGCAAATGATATGTTTGATAGGGGGTTAATATCCAAAATATATAAAGAACTAACATAATTCAATATCAAAAAACAACTTGATTAAAAAATAGGCAGAGGACCTGAATAGGCATTTTTCCAAAGAAAACATACAGATGGTCAACAGGCACATGAAATGATGCTCAACATCATTTATCATCAGAGAAATGCAAATTAAATCTACAGTGAGATATCACCTCACACTGGTCAGAATGGCTATCATCAAAAAGAGCACAAATTACAAATTTTGGCAAGAGTGTGGAGAAAAAGGAACCCTTGTACACTATTGGTGGGAATGTAAATTGGTCCAGCCACTGTAGAAAACAGTGTGGAGTTTCCTCAAAAAACAAAAAAATAGAACTACCATATGACCCAGCAATCCCAGTCCTGGGAATATATCAAAAAAAAAAAAAAAAAGAAAGAAAACACTAATTTGAAAAGATATATGCATCCCAATGTTCATAGCAGCATTATTTATAATTTCCAAGATACAAAAGCAACCTAAGTGTCCATCAACAGATGAATGGAGAAAGAAAATGTGAGATACACATACTCACACGCACACACACACACACACACACACACAATGAAATACTACTCAGCCATAAAAAGAATGAAATTTTGCCATTTGCAACAACATGGATGGACTTGGAGGGTATCATGCTAAGTGAAATAAGTCAGACAGAGAAAGATAAATACTGTATGATACCACATAAGTGGAATCTAAAAAATAAAACAAGTAGTAATATAACAAAAAAGAAACAGACTCACAGACATAGAGAACAGACTAGTGGTCACCAGTGGGGAGAAGGAAGAGGGAGGAGAAAAATAGGGGTAGAGGATTAAGAGGTACAAACTACTATGTATGAAATAAATAAGCTACAAGGATATATTGTACAATACAGGGAATATAGCCAATATTTTATAATAACTATAAATGAAATATAACCTTTAATATTGTGAATCACTATGTTGTATACCTGAAACTAATATAATATTGTAAGGCAACTATACTTCAATTAAAAAAGAGAGAGAGAATGAACTTTTGCCATTTGCAGCAACATGGACGGACTTGGAGGGCATTATGCTAAGTGAAATAAGTCAGACAGAGACAGATAAATACTATATGATATTGCTTATATGTGGAACTTAATATAACGAACTAAGTGAATATAACATAAGAGAATCGAGTTCACAGGTGTAGAACACAAACTAGTGTTTACCAGTGGGGAGGAGGGTAGGGCAATATAGGGGTAGAAATATAGCCAATATTTTGTAATATTGGAAAGTAACCTTTAAAATTGTATAAAAAAAAAAAAAAATTTAAAAACCAAAAACCAAAAGCAAAAGAACAGAAGCTCTCTTTGGAAATCTAAAAAGAGAGAGAGAGGGGCTTCCCTGGTGGTGCAGTGGTTGGGGGTCCGCCAGCCGATGCAGGGGACATGGGTTTGTGTCCTGGTCCGGGAGGATCCCACGTGCCGCGGAGCGGCTGGGCCCATTAGCCATGGCCGCTGGGCCTGCACGTCCGGAGCCTGTGCTCCGCAGCGGGAGGGGCCGCAGTGGTGAGAGGCCTGCGTACCGCAAAAAAAAAAAAAAAAAAAAAAAAAAAAAAGAGAGAGAGAGAGAATTAGAGAATCTAATGTGCTCTGCTGATATATATGTATATACCAATTGCTCAAAACTAAAGAAAAGAGGAACTTTGCGGAAATCTCTCATGTTTAGACCACAGAGTCCATACCTGGTACTTGCCTGTCCTTAGCTGCCATGGTTCTTCCTGAGAGCAGGGTCTTTGCCTTGCCAAAGCTTATAAATAGTTGCTGAAAGTGGGTACTGTTTGAGGAAAATCCTGAGTTAAGAATTTTTAGTTCGGAATTTTATTTTCTTTGAATTTTTAACAAGCTACATGGAAACCCTACTTCCCAGAATTCCTGGAATGACACATATTGTGACTAAAAAGATGCCCACAAAAGCCTGCTGGGTGCTTCAGGTGGGACCCCACAGAGTTTTAGCATCTTGGAAGGTCACTACCTGTTCAGGCTTTCTATTTTTATCAATTAATCAAGGTGAAATAATGGAATCAAACCAGCCATACATACAATTATAAATAAGAATGTTACTTTATTAATTTATAACAGCTGGTAGGTCTAGTTTGGGAGCTAGGTTGGTCATCTGTACAGGCATATTCTTGCTGAGGCAGATCAAATGGGTAAATTAGCCTCCTGTAGGGTAAGTACAGAACCAGACAGAGGAAACTGTAAATTCTGAAAGGACATGACTAAGTGCTGTAGTACTTCAATGCCCTTCTCTCTTTATCTACACACTGTACCTGGGTGACGTCATCTGGTCCCACGGCTTTAAATACCATTGTATTCCAGATAACACAGCATAGTGGTAATGCACTTGGGCTCTGGAGTTAGCCTGCCTGAGCTTTTCTTCTGACTTTACCTCCATTAGCTGAGTGACCATGGGGAAAATTTCTCTGTTTCTTCATCTTTAAAATGAAGATAGGGCTTCCCTGGTGGCACAGTGGTTGAGAGTCTGCCTGCTAATGCAGGGGACACGGGTTCGAGCCCTGGTCTGGGAGGATCCCACATGCCGCGGAGCAACTAGGCCCGTGCACCACAACTACTGAGCCTGCGCGTCTGGAGCCTGTGCTCCGCAACAAGAGAGGCCGCGATAGTGAGAGGCCCGCGCACAGCGATGAAGAGTGGCCCCTGCTTGCCACAACTAGAGAAAGCCCTCACACAGAAACGAAGACCCAACACACAGCAAAAATAAATAAATTAATTAATAAACTCCTACCCCCAACATCTTCAAAAAAAAAAAAAAGAGTTCATCAAGAAACAGGCGTATAACCAGCACCTTAAAAAAAAAATTAAAAAAAATGAAGATAATAATACAGTGCTAACCCCATACGGATGTTGAGAGTATAACTAAGAAAATATTCATGAACTGCTTAGATAGTGCCTGGGACACAGTAAGCACCTAATAAATGTTAGTTATATGCCAAGTACTCTCAAGTCTCTATTTCTTGCCCTCATTTCTCCCCAGAACTCTAGAACTGATTCCCTGCTCAAATCTGCTTCATTCCTGGTGATCATGTTTCATTAAACAACATCACCATCCACTTACATGCTCAAGCTAAAAAACATAGGAGTTGCCCTTGTTTCTTCTCTTTTTCTCATTCCCCACATTCAGTCCTTCTGTCTGTTCCTGGAACACATCTTGCTCATTTTCAACGAAGGTCTTTTATTAGGTATTCTCTGCCTGAAATGCTGACCACTTGACCTTCTTTGCCAGACTCTTGTCATTTAAATGTCAGCTTAATGTCACCCCAAGAGAGGCTTTCTATAAACAGCTCAACCTGTAATAGCCTTGGCAGATAAAGATAGTGTTTCTCTGTGGAGCAGAGGGCAATGACTTAATCAGACTCTTGAGAGTGGCTCTGTGTCAGTAAGCGAGGCTTTGCATTTACTTTCCATTTCACGTGATGGGCCCAGGCTCGAGCAACCAAACTTCTGATTTTGGTCTACCCAAAGCTCTATTTCCTCACTACTGACAGCATTGGTTTTAACTTTGGGGATACCTTGACTAAGTGAACACCGCCTTATCGCCTTATGGCTGGTACTTGTGGGCTTGCTGTTGCATTGTCGCAATAACATCTCTTCCTCCTCCCACTCAGCAGAAAATGAACAGTCAACACCATTTGGACAGCTTGCCTCAATCTTAACTCTCACCTCTCAGCCACATTAACAGGTAGAATATGGGGACCCTTACTCCTCAACTCTTGCCCAACACTTGCCCCCAAGTATGGGGTTCAGAGAGCTTTTGGGTTGGTGAACACATCCACCAATTGGGAGAGTGGGGTCACCCCAACTCCATGGAGACAGAAACTCCTATCCTCAGAACCCTCCCAGACTTCACCCTATGTATCTCTTCATCTGGCTGTTCATCTGTGTATTTTATAATATCCTTTATCATATAATAAACTGATAAACATAAGTAAGTGTTTCCCTGAATTCTGTAAGACATATTAGCAAGTTATGGAACCCAAGGAAGGGGTCATGGGAACCCTGGTTTATAGCTGATTGCTCAGAAGTGCAGGTGATAACCTGAGACTTGTGATTGGCATCTAAAGTGGGGGTAGTCTCATGGGACTGAGCCCTTAATTTGTTGGATCTAATGCTAACTCCAGGTAGGTAGTGTCAGAACTGAACTGATTGCAGGAAACCCAGCTGGTGTCATGGAGAACTGCTTGACATGTAGGGAGCCCACACTTTGGGTGTCAGAAATGAAGTGTTGTGAGTGTAACAGTGTGAGAGTAAAAGAGAAACACACAAGACACAAGAGTGTGTTTTTCTTTACAAAGGTATGTTGAATTTTTAAAAAGTGTAAAACTGAGGGACTTCCCTGGTAGTCCAGCCAGTAAGATTCCACGTTCCCAATGCAGGGGCCTGAGCTCGATACCTGGTTGGGGAACTAGATCCCATACGCATGCCGCAACTAAGAAGTCCGCGTGCTGCAGCTAAGAACTGGTGCAGCCAAAATAAATAAATAAATATTTTTAAAAAGTGTAAAATTGAGGTGAGAGGGCTACTTATATGTGAGACAAGTGAAAATTTGCCTCTGATTTTGCGGTCTATGCTCATTGTGAAGTAGTTTACAGTCTTTTTGTTTGTTTGTTTCTGCATATTCTGCTCAGGTGGGAAAACATTGCCTCACCAGAGTGGGTACTCTTCTGAAAATTAACTTTTAGACTGACTCTGGCTATGCTTTTGGGTACTTCATTAATTGCAAAAACAGGGGTTTCTCACTTCTGGACAAATAAACATTTCTCAAGTTCTTTTCTGACTTTCTGTTTTAGTTATTATAAAATGGTTATTTTGGTTAATAACACAGCCAGGGCTGTGGTCATTTTCTATTCATGGGTATCTTTGCTCTTACCTTTATCAGCTGACTATATTCCCCTGACAGTTCTGTCAAATATTGCTGTTCTCCAAAATCAGAGCCCACTTTCTGAATTCTTGGAGACTAATATGGTGTTTTGTGTTCTTTTTCTTTTGATACCCAGATCATCTTTAGGGCTTCTCAGATGGCTGCTAGGTGGCACCAAGCTTGTGTAGCCTATCACATGGCACACGTGAACAAAAAGTGTTCTAGGAATTATTAGGCATGGCTGGTTTGCTCCATGGGTCCAGAGCTGCTCAATGATATTGTACAAGTTATCCTACCATCAGGCCTCAAGGGAAAGAAGACAGCTCATCCTCCCTCATGGGGGCTTTGGTAAATACTTGGGTTGATTTTATACATGTGAAGTTTCTTCACCTGCATATGCTTTAGTGACCATGTGTACATTTATAGCTTTATAGCATGTTCATAAGTAAGTGCATATGACCAGTGATGGTCAGCAAATGATTTCTAAAGACATTATCTCTCAGTTTTCAATACCTTTGTCTATTGATAGTCGTAAGGGCACACATTTTGTGGGAGAGATGATAAAATTTGAAAACCTTGAGATTCACTGCCTTGAGATCCTATGATTTCACTGCCTATTTCTTCCAGAAAGAAAAGAGGGCAATAAAACATCAATATAGAACTTAAAAAAACAAAATGGCCTAGGATTGTGTCAGTTTATTTATCCAAACCACAGTGGCCAGACGTTCTGTCCATAATTTTAATGAACATGAATGTTATAGCAGATAGAAGGCCAGAACTCTTTCCAAATGAAATACCAATGTGTAGGCCCATGAGTTGTCCAGTCACTCATGGCCACACACTAGTGAAACACCCATGTGATGGATAATGTTGTGTTAAATTATTTTAACGTGTTAAGGGCAATTCATTCACAGGTTCAGGAAGCCCTGACTCAATGGATTAAAATCAAGTTACATTTTCAGAAGACATTGCTTGAACTTTGTAGAGAGTTTTCAACTTTTGTTGAAAAGAAAGTCTCATTTCTGACCTCATGTATTTGTTCCTAAAGTGTAACCTAGATTGTAACTGGATTCATTTATTTGTTCCTAACTAGATTGTGCACCTAGTTCTGCCCCTGAACAACCCCTGTACCACTACCCTCCCTGAAAAGTTATTAATTTCTTGTGTATCCTTCCAGTTTTTTTATACAGCAGGTTCTTATTAGTCATCAATTTTATACACATCAGTGTATACATGTCAATCCCAATCATCCAATTCAGCACCCCCCCTCACCACCACCCCACAGCTTTCCCCCTTGGTGCCCATATGTTTGTTCTCTACATCTGTGTCTCAATTTCTGCCCTGCAACTCGGTTCATCTGTACCATTTTTCTAGGTTCCACATACATGCGTTAATATACGATATTTGTTTTTCTCTTTCTGACTTACTTCACTCTGTATGACAGTCTCTAGATCCATCCACGTGTCAACAAATGACCCAATTTCATTCCTTTTTAGGGCTGAGTAATATTCCATTATATATATGTACCACATCTTCTTTATCCACTCGTCTGTCGATGGGCATATAGGTTGCTTCCATGACCTGGCTATTATAAATAGGGCTGCAATGAACATTGGGGTGCATGTGTCTTTTTGAATTGTGGTTTTCTCTGGGTATATGCCCAGTAGTGGGATTGCTGGATCATATGGTAATTCTATTTTTAGTTTTTTAAAGAACCTCCATACTGTTCTCCATAATGGCTGTATCAGTTTACATTCCCAACAATAGTGCCAGAGGGTTCCCTTTTCTCCACACCCTCTCCAGCATTTGTTGTTTGTAGATTTTCGGATGAAGCCCATTCTAACCTGTGTGAGGTGATACCTCATTGTAGTTTTTATTGGCATTTCTGTAATAATTAGTGACGTTGAGCAGCTTTTCATGTGCATCTTGGCCATCTGTACGTCTTCTTTGGAGAAATCTCTATTTAGGTCTTCTGGCCATTTTTGGATTGGGTTGTTTGTTTTTTTAATATCGAGCTGCATGAGCTGTTTATATATTTTGGAGATTAATCCTTTGTCCGTTGATTCGTTTGCAAATATTTTCTCCCAATTCTGAGTGTTGTCTTTTCATCTTGTTTGTGGTTTCCTTTGCTGTGCAAAAGCTTTTAAGTTTCATTAGGTCCCATTTATTTATTTTTGTTTTTATTTCCATTACTCTAGGAGGTGGATCAAAAAAGATCTTGCTGTGATTTATGTCAGAGAGTGTTCTTCCTATGTTTTCCTCTAAGAGTTTTATAGTGTCCAGTCTTACATTTAGGTCTTGAATCCATTTTGAGTTTATTTTTGTGTATGGTGTTAGAGAGTGCTCTAATTTCATTCTTTTCCATGTAGCTGTCCAGTTTTCCCAGCACCACTTATTGAAGAGACTGTCTTTTCTCCATTGTATATCCTTGCCTCCTTTGTGATAGATTAGTTGACCATAGGTGCATGGGTTTACCTCTGGGCTTTCTATCTTGTTCCATTGATATATGTTTCTGTTTTTGGCCAGTACCATACTGTCTTGATTACTGTAGCCTTGTAGTATAGTCTGAAGTCAGGGAGTCTGATTCCTCCAGCTCCGTTTTTTTCCCTCAAGACTGCTTTGGCTATTCGGGGTCTTTTGTGTTTCCATACAAATTTTAAGATTTTTTGTTCTAGTTCTGTAAAAAATGCCATTGGTAATTTGATAGGGATTGCATTAAATCTGTAGATTGCTTTGTGTAGTAGAGTCATTTTCACAATATTGATTCTTCCAATCCAAGAACATGGTATATCTCTCCATCTGTATCATTTTTAATTTCTTTCATCAGTGTCTTATAGTTTTCTGCATACAGGTCTTTTGTCTCCCTGGGTAGGTTTATTCCTAGGTATTTTAATCTTTTTGTTGCCATGGTAAATGAGAGTGTTTCCTTAATTTCTCTTTCAGATTTTTCATCATTAGTGTACAGGAATGCAAGAGATTTCTGTGCATTAATTTTGTATCCTGCTACTTTACCAGATTTATTGATTAGCTCTAGTAGTTTTCTGGGGGCATCTTTAGGATTCTCTATGTATAGTATCATGTCATCTTCAAACAGTGACAGTTTTACTTCTTCTTTTCCAATTTGTATTCCTTTTATTTCATTTTCTTCTCTGATTGCTGAGGCTAGGACTTCCAAAACTGTGTTGAATATTAGTGGTGAGAGTGGACATCCTTGTCTTGTTCCTGATCTTAGTGGAAATGCTTTCAGTTTTTCACCGTTGAGAATGATGTTTGCTGTGGGTTTGTCATATATGACCTTTCTTATGTTGAGGTAGATTCCCTCTATGCCCACTTTCTGTAGAGTTTTTTTAATCAAAAATCAGTGTTGTATTTTGTCAAAAGCTTTTTTTGCATATATTGAGATGATCAAATGATTTTTCTCCTTCAATTTGTTAATATGGTGTATCACATTGATTGATTTGCTTATATTGAAGAATCCTTGCATCCCTGGGATAAATCCCACTTGATCATGGTGTATGATCCTTTTATTTTGTTGTTGGATTCTGTTTGCTAGTATTTTGTTGAGGATTTTTGCATCTATATTCATCAATGATGTTGTAGTATCTTTGTCTGGTTTTAGTATCAGGGTGATGGTGGCCTCATAGAATGAGTTGGGAGTGTTCCTTCCTCTGCAAGTTTTTGGAAGAGTTTGAGAAGGATGGGTGTTAACTCTTCTCTAAATGTTTGATAGAATTCAGCTGTGAATCCATCTGGTCCTGGACTTTTGTTTGTTGGAAGATTTTTAATCACAGTTTCAATTTCATTACTTGTGATTGGTTTGTTCATATTTTCTGTTTCTTCCTGGTTCAGTCTTGGAAGGTTATATTTTCTAAGAATTTGTCCATTTCGTCCAGGCTGTCCATTTTATTGGCATAGAGTTTCTTGTAGTAGTCTCTTAGGATGCTTTGTATTTCTGCGGTGTCTATTGTAACTTCTCCTTTTTCATTTCTAATTTTATTGATTTGAGTCCTCTCCGTCTTTTTCTTGATGAGTCTGGCTAATGGTTTATCAATTTTGTTTATCTTCTCAAAGAACCAGCTTTTAGTTTTATTGATCTTTGCTATTGTTTTCTTTGTTTCTATTTCATTTATTTCTGCTCTGATCTTTATGATTTCTTTCCTTCTGCTCACTTTTGGTTTTGTTTGTTCTTCTTTCTCTGGTTCATTTAGGTGTAAGGTTGATTATTTATTTGAGATTTTTCTTGTTTCTTGAGGTAGGCTTGTATAGCTATAAACTTCCCTCTTAGAACTGCTTTTGCTGCAATCCATAGGTTTTGGATCATCGTGTTTTCGTTGTAATTTGTCTCTAGATATTTTTTGATTTCCTCTTTGATTCCTTCATGATCTCTTGGTTATTTAGTTACTTTTTGTTTAGCCTCCATGTGTTTGTGTTTTTTACATTTTTTTCCCCTGTAATTGATTTCTAATCTCATCCTGTCGTGGTCAGAAAAGAAGTTTGATGTGATTTCAATTTTCTTAAGTTTACTGAGGCTTGATTTGTGACCCAAGATGTGATCTATCCTGGAGAATGTTCCATGCACACTTGAGCAGAAAGTGTAATCTGCTGTTTTTGGGTGGAATGTCCTGTAAATATCAATTAAATCTATCTGGTCTATTGTGTCATTTAAAGCTTCTCTTTCCTTATTTATTTTCATTTTGGATGATCTGTCCATTGGTGTAAGTGAGATGTTAAAGTCCTCCACTATTACTATGTTACTGTCGATTTCCTCTTTTATAGCTGTTAGCAGTTGCCTTGTGTATTGAGGTGCTCTTATGTTGGGTGCATATATATTTATAATTTTTATATCTTCTTGGATAGATCCCTTGATCATTATGTAGTGTCCTTCCTTGTCTCTTATAATATTCTTTATTTTAAAGTCTATTTTGTCTGATGAGTATTGCTACTCCAGCTTTCTTTTGATTTCCATTTGCATGGAATATCATTTTCCATCCCCTCACTTTCAGTCTGCATGTGTCCCTAGGTCTGAAGTGGGTCTCTTGTAGACAGCATATATATGGGTCTTGTTTTGGTATCCATTCAGCAAACCTGTGTCTTTTGGTTGGAGCATTTAATCCATTCACGTTTAAGGTAATTATCGATATGTATGTTCCTATGACCATTTTCTTAATTGTTTTAGGTTTGTTTTCGTAGGTCCTTTTCTTCTCTTGTTTTTCCCACTTAGAGAAGTTCCTTTAGCATTTGTTGTAGAGCTGGTTTGGTGGTGCTGAATTCTCTTAGCTTTTGCTTCTCTGTAAAGCTTGTGATTTCTCTGTCGAATCTGAATGAGATCCTTGCCGGGTAGAGTAATCTTCATTGTAGGTTCTTCCCTTTCATCACTTTAAGTATATCATGCCACTCCCTTCTGGCTTGTAGAGTTTCTGTTGAGAAATCAACTGTTAACCTAATGGGAGTTTCCTTTTATGTTATTTGTCATTTTTCCCTTGCTGCTTTCAATAATTTTTCTTTGTCTTTAATTTTTGCCAGTTTGATTGCTATGTGTCTTGGCGTGTTTCTCCTTGGGTTTATCCTGTATGGGACTCGCTGCACTTCCTGGGCTTGGGTGGCTCTTTCCTTTCCCATGTTAGGGAAATTTTCGACTATAATCTCTTCAAATATTTTCTCTGGTCCTTTCTCTCTCTCTTCTCCTTCTGGGACCCTTATAATGCGAATGCTGTTGTGTTTAATGTTGTCCCAGAGGTCTCTTAGGCTGTGTTCACTTCTTTTCATTCCTTTTTCTTTATTCTGTCTGCAGCAGTGAATTCCACCATTCTGTCTTCCAGGTCACTTATCCGTTTTTCTGCCTCAGTTATTCTGCTTTTGATTCCTTCTTGTGTAGGTTTCATTTCAGTTATTGTATTGTTCATCTCTGTTTGTTTTTTCTTTAATTCTTCTAGGTTTTTGTTAAACATTTCTTGCATCTTCTCGATCTTTGCCTCCACTCTTTTTCCGAGGTCCTGGATCATCTTCACTATCATTATTCTGAATTATTTTTCTCGAAGGGTGCCTATCTCCACTTCATTTAGTTGTTTTTCTGGGGTTTTATCTTGTTCCTTCATCTGGTATATAGCCCTCTGCCTTTTCATCTTGTCTATGCTTCTGTGAATGTGGTTTCTGTTCCACAGGCTGCAGGATTGTAGTTCTTCTTGCTTCTGCTGTCTACCCTCTCTTTCCAATTTTTTTGTATGCATACAAAATACATTTATATCTTCTTCTCTGCTCACCTCTCATACAAATGATATTCTACTGTTTTGCACCTTGTGTGAAGACATGAAAAGGATAAACTGTAGAAGATAATATTGATAAACTTCACTGTATTGAAGTAAAACACCTTTTGGTTAACTAAAAAATTCCTTGATGTGAGTAAAAAAGATTCATCATAGATGGGGAGAAGATATTTACAATGTATATACTTGTATTATTATAATGGATAAATACATATAGATCTCCTATAAATCAAAAGAGAAAAGACAAATGATTTAATTAAGATTGGGCTGCAGAGATGACAGGGAATCCAAATGCCCAATAAACTATTAAAATATCAGAGAAATACAAAATAAAATTGCAATGTGAACTAAAACTTCCTTTCACATTCATCAGATTAGCAAAAATGGAAGTATGACAATATCAGGTGCTGGTTGCTGATGAGGCAACAGAAGTGAGAACTGCTTCAATCATTTGGAAAACAATTTCATATATCTGGTAATCTTGATGAGGCCCCCACCTGATAACTTGTAATTCTGTAATTAGGCAGAGGACCTAGAGAAACTCTGAATATGTACATAAGGAGACATGTACATTTCAGTCTTCTTTTAAATAGATAAACAAAGCAAAGGGGGAAAACCCCTCAACTTAAATATCCACCATTGTGGTTTATTCATATAGTGGAATACTACACAGCCATGAAAACAAACCATAACATCATGGATAAACATGAATGAATTTTTCAATCACAATATTGTGCAAAAAAGAAAATTATAGAAGAATACATGTAGTATACCACTTGAAAACATACATCATAATAGTTTTTGTGGTCTAGGGACACAAATGTAGTCAAAATATTTTAAAAATGCACAGGAATAATAAGCACCAGTATACTTGGCAAGTATACTTTCAATTAAGAAAAGGTAATTTAGGGCCTCCCTGGTGGCGCAAGTGGTTAAGAGTCCGCCTGCCGATGCAGGGGATACGGGTTCGTGCCCCAGTCTGGGAGGATCCCATATGCCGCGGAGCGGCTGGGCCCGTGAGCCATGGCCGCTGGGCCTGCGCATCCGGAGCCTGTGCTCCGCAACGGGAGAGGCCACAACAGTGAGAGGCCCACATACCGCAAAAAGAAAAAAAAAAAAAAAAAGGTAATTTATATGGTAATCTAAATTTATAAACTAGGTGCTGACTACACAGATTTTATTATTATCCTTTATATTTTTCATTTGTCTGAAATATTGAAAAATAAATTGTGTGATTTTGTGTAGTGCTGTTAATTTTGCTGAGATCCAAATGTTTTGCTGAGATCCAAATATTCATATTAATTGAATATTTGAATAGCATTTTAAAATTTCCAAAGCATTTTCTTATTTTATTTAATCTACAACATAATTTTTGATCACTGGTTGTAAAGAAATCTGCTAACTCACATAATAAAATCAGAAGTTTGCTAGCATAAGGAGACTCTCTACATGAGCTATGGTGCCTGAGTCCAGGTAACAGCTCTCCCACTTGTGTTCTTGTTCCCTATTTGCCTTATCCATGAGTATTTTTCATTTATGCCATTATGACTCAACATTAGACTCACAAATTTCCACTTACTTCCTCAGCGCATGGACAAGACCTTCCCTTCAGGAAAAACTTCACTCTTGCCCAAAGGGGTGAGGTGTTTCCTTGGGACCTCCACAGGTCCACCAAGTAAGAATTCAAGGTTTTAAGCTCCCCATAGTAGCAACGTGTCACAGACAGGAGAGCTGAGGGGTTGGAGTTTATTTAACAAATTAATGGATAAGAATCTTACCTATCATTGTGGCTCTCATCCACTGCAAGCTAATGACTAGGCCAAAATAATAGTGCAGACTTCTCTGTGGTCCCTGAAGTGGTCTGATGGAGGTCATTAATACTTGCCAGGTTTCCCATCACTTGCAACATGTCATTCTAAGCTCAGCAATTGGACACCTGTCAAATGATTGATGGGGTAATACCTCAATTTTAGCTTCACTATCACTATCCCAGTCTGGAATAAAAATTTAATAGACAAAGAAGAATCTTCTTATGCTGCTATGTCTGTAGCTGGACCATAATATTCACTCAATTTTAAACACTGGAGTTGGTCTCTGTGAGTAACGGTGGAACTGGACAAAGGTGAATTTTGGCCAGTGCAGTTGAGGAGATAGGGCCTTTTTCATACATGCTCTAGGACTGAGAAAAATCCATATAGTACTTTCAAACTGATCACCTTTGCAGGTGGTCCTCACAAGGTAATTCAACAGTAGCAAAACCCTTAGCAATTTTTCACTTCTGCGCCATGCTTTTGGGGTTTGGCAGCTTCACTACATGAAGTAAGTAATCATAGATAACTAGTCTAGCCACTGCAACCCGGGTCACACATACCCTGCAAGCATCCTTGAAAAGGGGATCCTCTGAGTAAAAGATAATGTAAGCTAAATGGGGGAAGAGTATTGTGTTTGCTCAGTCTAAGTATTTTCATTTTGAATTTTTTTTTTTTTTTTTTGCGGTACGCGGGCCTCTCACTGTTGTGGCCTCTCCCATTGCGGAGCACAGGCTCTGGATGCTCAGGCTCAGCAGCCATGGCTCACGGGCCCAGCCGCTCCGTGGCATGTGGGATCTTCCCAGACCGGGGCACGAACCCGTGTCCCCTGCATCGGCAGGTGGACTCTCAACCACTGCGCCACCAGGGAAGCCCCATAGTGTTTACATTTTTGTATAAATTTCCTTCTTTCCGCATGTTTGTTTTTTTGTTTTAAGCTGGTTGAGACTGAATATAAAATAAGTCAGAGATTTTAAACTTTCTTTTGGTTCCAGGTTTAAACTGATCTTCCAGCCTTTGGTCCCTCTTGCTGATGGTGAGTGGGGTGGGGTAACTTATGAAAGTGGAGTGAGGACCATCGGCAAAGTCCATCCTGTTTTTGCAGTGGATACCTCCCACTTCCTATTTATTTTTTAATGTTCTATACAGAAATAGCATGAATCCAAATTTAAAAAAGGAGTTTCAGAGTGGAAAAACCAAACCACCTGCTGACTTTGGTGAAGCAGAAATCCACCCTAGTCTGAACAGCCTGCAGCTCTATCTTAAAATGGACCTTGCACATCCAAGGGCTGCTGCCACCACTACCCTGAAAGTCTCGGCAGACCAAGCCTCAGTGGCACATCTGGGTCTCCTGGAAAGGCACCTTGGCATTTGTTTTAGAATCCTTTCAGGGCTTTGGTTCTTTGTGAATCGAGGGGGTTTGATTGGGTGACCTCTAGGTGGATTTTTGAGAGGTCTTGTTCTCTTGAGTTCTAGGATCTCAATTTTGCACTAGGAGGTTGGGGTTAGAAAGAGTATGGCTTAATTCCCTCTTGAGAAACTCAAGTGTTGCATTCACATCTGACTCTGTGTGGAAGGCAGTGTCGGCTCTATCCTAACTCCTGTTGGCTGCTTTGCTTCCAGTGCTGTCAGGGTGATCAATGATAATATACTAACATGGACATGTAAGAGGATAAAAATAGTCATAGTGCTTGCATGGAAACGTGTTCTTTTTCAAAACATATTCATATAATTTTTTGCACCTTTCTGAAACTCTCTGAAGAAATATGAGGGAAGACAATGGGACCCAATAACATGACTAGCATCAGTTATTTCCAAAGTGCCAGGCATTGTGCTAAGCTATTTATATATATACTGTTAACACATTCTTCATTTACATTTATGTATACACTTCAGAACAGCTCTATAAGATAGGTACTACTACTACAGCTGCTTTACAGATGAGGAAATCAATGCCTTAATAACTTAATCAGGTCACAGGGATACAGCTCGTAAGCATGGCTGGGATTTAAACCTAGGTCTGCCTGACTCCAGAACCCCAGTGCTTACCCACTAGTCAACATTGCTTCTCTACAGAAGCAGGGGTAGAAAGCTCCTATGTGGTCTTAGCATCCAGGTTGGAGCCTAATTAGTCATCTTAGAACCTAGGTTTCCTGACTGCTAACTAATGCTTCTTTCTTTTTTTCATTTTTTATTGTGAAATAGATCGTATTGTATAAACACACATATATACGTATATTTTATATTGAGCCGTGTAAAATTGTCAATATTTGCTCAGATTTGACATATAAAATGGCAATTTCATGATTTAATATACTATGTACTTTTTCATGAACTAGTTTAAAGTTAAAGCACATTCTAGTATAACCACCATCCCAGTTTAAAGAATAGAACATTGCTTTCTGTGTCCCTCCCTGGCACATGCTCCTTCTTCCCCCTTCTAGGTAACACTGTCCTGACTTTGTGATAATCATTTCTTTTCCTTATAGCTTAACAACTGTTAAACTTCAAGGATGTTGGCATCCCTAAAGAATATGGCTTATTTTTGCTTGGTTATGTCTTTATATAAATGGATCACACCACACATGTTATTTTGTGACTTGCTTTTTTCATGCATCCCTATGTATGTGAGCTAGATTGATGCCTGCAACTATAGTTTTTTTGATTGTTGTTGTATAATATTATATCATGTGAATAAATCACAGTTTATTTATGCATTTTATTGTTGAAGAGCATTTGGGTTGTTTCTAGGTTTGAGTCAATAAGCACAGTGCTTCTGTGAACATTCTTGCATATGTCTCCTGGTGCACCTGTCAGGAATTCCTTCAAGTCTAAGGTGTACATTTTTGGGTAGAATTTCTAAGTGGAAGAAAAAACTAAACTATTTATACCAAATTTCTCTGCACCCAGCAGGTGTAACTTATACCAAGTTTACATTGCTCTATGTTCCTACACTTGATATTATCAAACTTAAATATTTTTGTATTCTGAAGGTGTGTAATGGTACTTCATTTTGGTTTTAATTTGCATTTCTGTGATTATTAAAAAGGCTGAGCAATTTCTCATGTCTTCATTGACCATTTGGAGTTCTTCCCTGCCCTTTGGGAAATGTCTGCTCATATCTTTTGCCTCTTTGTTTTATTGTCTCTCTCTCTCTTTCTTCATAGGAGTTCATTATATAATTCTGGATATTAGTCCTTTGTCAGTTATATATATATATTATAAATATCTGCTCTCAGTTTGTGGCTTGGCTTTTCACTTTCTTGATGATTTCTTTAGTTGAACAGATTAAAAAAATTTAATGTATGAGTATGATTAGTGCTTTTTGTGTCTTGTTTAAGAAATCATTTCTTATGCCAAGATCATCAAGATATTCTCCTATACTGTCTTTGAAAATCTTTATATTTTTGCCTCTTATATTGAGGTCTTTAATATTCCTGGAATTGCGTTTTGTGTATGGTCTCAGATAGGGGGAGGAGTCCAGTTGTTCCAGTGTGATTTATTTAAAAAATCCATCCTTTTCCCACAGACATGCACCACTACTTTCCACTATGGGTAATCAATGACCCCCTGTTCAAATTTGAGAACAATGGAATTATTAACTTTGTATACCTATTGTTTTACTCTTCTCACTTATTGTTTCCATGTAGTTATTTTACAGATGTAGTATTATGAAAATACTGAAGTATTATTAATATTGTGTATCTCCTAACTTCCCTGAGTTGAGGACTACCACATTCATAACGACCTGTAAATTCCCCTGGATACCTGTCCCGTTCTGCTACCTTGCCCCAAGCCACACAGATCAGAGATGCTTGTGTGGTGACTCTTGTCAATAGCTGACTCTCAGGTTTTGAAACTTTGGAGAGAACAAAGGGATAATTCAAGCCACCAAGCAAAGAGTTAGGGAAATGAGCCAGGGGAGCCAAGTTGTGTACTGGGCCTGGAAGCAAGAAAGCCTGGGTCCCTTCTGTAACTATTTTCTGTGTGATTTTAGACTGACCTCAGTTTTCTTATTTGTTGGGCTACATGAATTATAATGACTCTTTCACTTCTAAAATTCAAATGGGATTCAGTCATTATCTTTCTGTGTGACTATATGTATATATACACATATAGATTTTAGTTTCTTTTTCTATAGCTCTAGTTTCTCTTGCATGTTTATTCAGAGTGAGTGCTTAATAAATATCTGATTTCTTACCTGTTTTAGGACAATAACACTGATGTACCCAGGGAAGAAATGGAAATGAGGTATGGCGAGAGTTGGTGAGAAGTTTACAAGAAAGGGTAAGGCTCACCAGTCTGCCCCCTCAGTCACTATAAAGTTCTTTAACAATACATGTACCTCTTTGAAACTGTTTCCTTCACTTGCAAATGAGGATAACAGTACCTACCTCATTTACTTTATATACTTGTTGGGAAGATCAAAGGAGATATTTGAAATATAAATAATGAAGTCTTTAAAAAAATGGAAGCAGTTATATATACACTCACTGGGTACTGTCTCTGATCCTGCAAAAACAACACATAATCAAGTCCAGCCTTCAAGGAGCTCACAATCCACAGAGACAACATGGTATAGTGGCAAAAACACTGCAGTAGAAAAAGGCGCCCTGTTTCCTGGTATTATATTTGTTGTGTGAACTTGGACAAGTCTTTTAACCTCCCTGAACCTGATCTTTTATTTGCAAAATGGGCAGGGAAAGATTAAACCACACAGTTGATAACATTGCTTCTAAAATTCCCCCGATTCCATGCCCCTGGACAAATTACAACTATTCTTCCTCTTTTTTTTCCTTTAATATTTATTTATTTATTTATTTATTTATTTATTTATTTATTTTGGCTGCACTGGGTCTTCATTGTGGCAGGCGGGATCTTCATTGCGACACGCGGGATCTTCATTGCGATATGTGGGATCTTTAGTTGTGGCATGAGGACTTCTTAGTTGAGGCATGCAGACTCTTAGGTGCAGCATGCAAACTCTTTGGTGCAGCATGCAAACTCTTAGTCGCAGCATGCTGACTCCTAGTTGCAGCATGCAGGCGGGATCTAGTTCCCTGACCAAGGATTGAACCTGGGACCCCTGCATTGGGAGTGCGGAGTCTTACCAACTGGTCCACCAGGGAAGTCCCTCCTCCTTTTTCTTTTTTTTCCTTCTTAAAACATTGTGAGGGTCAAGCAAGATGTGCAAAAGGACTTTGAAATCTTAAGGGGCTGTGTGAATGTGATGTGTGGTTATTTCTATCTCCCCCACCTCCCACCCTTGGTGTGAGTGGGTTTTAGGACCAGCTATGTAATTTGCATGCCCTGTTGCAAGATGAAAACATGGTCCCTTATTAAAAAGTTATTAAGAATTGCAGGACTGCAACATCAGAGCATTAAACCAAACACAGGGACCTTCTCAGTGTGTGGCCCTGTGTGACTGCACAAGCCACAAGACTGTGAAGCCATCCCTCGTGGTTTTGTAATTTCCCAAGTACCCAGCTCTCCTAGAACCTCTTGGTGGTTTACAGGTTTATGACCTGTCCACCTGTCTTTTTACTCATCTGTTGCAATACACAAGGACCAGTCATGCAAGTTATTACCCACTTAGTAGAAAGTGAGGGAATTCATGGCATGGGGTAATATACCAAAATGTAAGTATTCTGAGTTTTAGTTTCATTTAAAATTACACAGTAGTGTTTTGATCTACTTTACTGACAGGTCTTCTTGACTTGGTTGACCTCAGAATTCTGCCTTGAATGGTCTTAAACAGTCCCTTGGACTTTTCAACTCATGTCACCTAACCTCTTGCTCTGTTGCTTCTCATCCTCTACCCCAGACAAGTTCTACAGACACCTGATGTTCCAGCCCATCTTCCAAGCCTATGCTCAATTGGCTTCTTTTACTTACTTCAGTTTTCTGTTTGAAACACAAGTGCTTAAGAATAATACCTTTTAAACCTTCCCCTGGTACTTCCCTTGGATACTAATTTAATGCTCAGTCCAAGAGATCCCCAACTTTTTCCTAGAACAGATAGTTTTGATTTTTACAGTCTTAAGTTTTCTGGAGTTAGGACTTCCTGAAGCTTTTGAGCTGAGGGTTAGGGCTTACAGGAGGTAGCCCATGTGAGGCTTCAGTGCTTTAAAGAATAACTGCAATAAATGGACCTGACCAAGGATGAAACGGGTTGTTAAATAAGACCGTTACTTACCTATCACTGAATGTTGTCTAACTATGCTCAGTAACTATAGAGGCATTTGAGCATGGGTGGAAGTTTGAGTGAGATAGTCTTAAGAGGTCTACGACACTGACAGTCTGGTGATTCTGTGTTAGCAAAGTTATTATCAGGTTGACTCCTCCTCCTTTACTTTTTTGAAAATCTCTTAAACTGCAAATGAGCATAAGGTTCTTTTTTGGAGTGATGGAATGTTTTAAAATTGGATTATAGTGATGATTGCACAAGTTTGCAAATTTACTAAAAATCATTGAACTGTACACTTGAAATGGATGAATTTATGGTACATAAATTATACCTCAATAAATCTGTTTTTAAAAAGTCTTGAGAACATACACTGTCACATTTTTAAAACAATATATTTATTTTACATTGTCATTATATATTTTTAAAGTATATGCTAAGAATTGGGATAGTTTCAAGAGACTAGATACTCAAATAAGAAGTTAAATCTAATGCCTGGAAATTTATCTAGAATATGTTAAAATGATGTAAACTTTAAAAAAAGTATGTGAATCACCACTGAAGTTATTAACTCATTCTTTACAAAATTATTTAATTAGTTTTAAATTTACACACAGTAAAATTCATTCTTTGTGATATATACTTCTGTGGGTCTTCTCAAATGCATATAGTTATATAACCACCACCACAATGAAGATATGTAGCAGTTCTATCACATTCAAAAATCCTCTTGTGCTGCCCATCTGTAGTCAGCCTGTCTCCCATCTGCAGACCGTGGCAACCACTGAGCTGTTCTCTGTCTCTATAGTGTTGTCTTTTCAAGGACATTACATGATATATACATTTTGAAAAGATTTTCAAACAGCGATTACTAATTTTAATTTTTAACTGAGATATAATTGACATATAACATTATATTAGTTTCAGGTGTACAAAATAATGATTCAATATTTGTATATATTGTGAAATGATCACTACAATATGTTTAGTTTACTAAACATCTGTCACCTTACAGAAAAAGTCGTAACAAACTTTTTTTCTTGTGATGAGAACTTTTAAGAACCACTCTTTTAGCAACTTAAAAATATACAATAAAGTATTATTAATTATAGTCACCATGCTGTGCATTACATCCTTATGACTTATTTTATAACTGGAAGTTTTTATTTTGTGACCACCTTCACCCATTTTGCACACACACCCCCTTCCAATGACACCACCAATCTGTTCTCTGTATCCATAAGCTTGTTTTTGTATTTGTTCTTTGGAGGGGGGTGGGGGGGGAGGTTTAGATTCTACATATAAGTGAGATCATATGGTATTTGTCTTTCTCTGTCTGATTTAGTTCACTCAGCATAATGCCCTCAAGACCCGTCTAGGCTGTCGAATTTTATTTTTTGAATTACAAAAATAATGGCTATTTTGGGGTTGTGGGAATTTCCCTGCTGAAAACTAGTCAGATTGAGAAGGCTGAGATAGTCACAGACAGGATGAGGTTAGTCTGAATTCAGTTATTCTCATAGACTCACACGCTTTTAGAGCTGGAAGGATTTTTAGAGTTATTTAGCCAAAATCCTAATTTTAAATATAAAGAAACTGAGGTCCAGAAGAGAAGAGTGAATCTCAAGCTTATGTAACTAGTAGTAGAGTTGACCTGGCACTCAGTTTCTTTTTTTTTAATTTAATTTTTAAAAATAGAAGTATAAATGATTTACAGTGTTTCAGGTGTATAGCAAAGTTACATATATGTAAATATTTCAGATTCTTTTCCATTATAGGTTATTACAAGAAATTAAATATAGTTCCCTGTGCTATATAGTAGGTCCTTGTTAGTTATCTATTTTATATACAGTAGTAAGTATCTGTTAATACCAAATCTCTAATTTATCCCTCCCCACCCCTTTCCCCTTTGGTAACCATAAGTTTGTTTTCTATGGCTGTGAGTATATTTCTGTTTTGTAAATAGGTTCATTTGTATCATTTTTTTTTAGATTCTACATATAAGTGATATCATATGGTGTTTGTCTTTCTTTGCCTGACAACTTAGTATGATAATCTCTAGGTTCATTCATGTTGCACAAATGGCATTATTTCATTCTTTTTAATTGCTGGGTAGTATGCCATTTTATGTATATATCACATCTTCTATATCCATTCATCTGTTGATGGATATTTATGATGCTTCCATGACCTGGCTATTGTAAATAGTGTTGTTATGAACATTGGGGTGCATGTATCTTTTCAAATTAGCGTTTTCATCTTTTTGGGGTATATGCCCAGGAGTAGGATTGCTGGATCAAATGGTTACTCTATTCTTAGGTTTTTTTTTTTTTTTTTTGCTACACGCGGGCCTCTCACTGTCGTGGCCTCTCCCGTTGCAGAGCACAGGCTCCGGACGCGCAGGCTCAGTGGCCATGGCTCACGGACCCAGCCGCTCTGCAGCACGTGGGATCCTCCCGGACTGGGGCACAAACCCACGTCCCCTGCATCGGCAGGTGGACTCTCAACCACTGCGTCACCAGGGAAGCCCTATTCTTAGGTTTTTAAAGAAACTCCATACTGTTCTCCATAGTGGCTGCACGAGTTTACATTCCCACCAATAGTATATGAGTGTTCCCTTTTCTCCACACCCTCTCCAGCATTTTTTGTTTGTAGACTTTTTGATGGTCATTCTGACTGGTGTGAGGTGATATCTCATTGCAGTTCTGATTTGCATTTCTCTAATAAGTAATGATGTTGAGCATCTTTTCATGTGCCTATTAACCATCTCTATGTCTTCTTTGGAGAAATGTCTGCTTAGGTCTTCTGCCCATTTTTTTGATTGGGTTGTTTGTTTTCTTGTTATTGAGTTGTATGAGCTGTGTGCCTATTTTGGAGTTTAATCCCTTGTCAATTGCATTATTTACAAATATTTTCTCCCATTCTGTAGGTTTTCTTTGTTTTGTTTATGGTTTCCTATCCTGTGCAAAAGGTTTTAAACTTAATTAGGTCCTACTTGTTTATTTTTGCTTTTGTTTCCATTTCTCTAGGAGATGGATCCAAAAAAATATTTCTGTGATTTATGTCAAAGAGTTTTCTGCCTATGTTTACTTCTAGGAGTTTTATAGTATCAGGTTTTACATTTAGGCCTTTAATCCATTTTGAGTTTATTTTTGTATATGGTGTTAGAGAATGTTCTAATTTATTCTTTTACTTGTGTCTGTCCAGTTTTACCAGCACCACTTTTTCAAGAGACTGCCTTTTCTCCATTGTATATTCTTGCCTCCTTTGTTGCAAATTAATTGACTGTAAGTGTTTGGGTTTATTTCTGGGCTTTCTACACTATTCCACTGATCTATGTGTCTGTTTTTGTGCCAGTACCATACTGTTTTGATTACTGTAGCATTGCATTATAGCCTGAAGTCAGAGAGCATGAGTCCTTCAGCTCTGTTCTTCTGTCTCAAAATTGTTTTGGTTATTTGGGGTCTTTTGTGTTTCCACACAAATTAAAAATTTTTTTTGTTCCAGTTCTGTGAAAAATGCCATTGGTAATTTGATAGGGATTGCACTGCATAGTGCTAAGCTCTATATTAGCACTCAGTTTCTTAACAGTCAGATTCAGTATGCTATTAACTATTATATAACATGATTTTTACTATTGGTTTTGTCTGACTTTCAGTTCTAGCACAAATTCTGCCTTTTTGTACTTCCTCTGCCACATTCCTGATTGCTGATGATCAAAGCAATACTTGGTATATATCACTAATACTGTAAAAAGGATGGTTTTGGACTACAATCTCATTGTTAATTCCTGACTCTTTGCATCATGAAACTATTTCAGTTACTCACTCATTAATATTTATTTGGTGGCTGTTCATTCTGCTTATAGGAAAAATGCCCAAGAGAAAACACACAATCCAGACTCAAGTCTTTTTATTTTATTTTATTTTTTATGGTCAGAGAGGTAAAGTTTTTTTTTAAAAATTGGGGGTATAGTTGTTTTACAATGTTGTGTTAGTTTCTACTGTACAGTGATCAAGTCATTTTAAATGGTGAGAACAAGAAAGGCCTTTATAGATCATTTGAGGTCGTTCTGAGGCATTGTTAAGCATCTGTAGAGTCCCCACCTGGAGCACCTTAGTAAAGGGGTAAAGAAAGGGGTTGAGTGGTAGCTGTGCTACCTCCTCTGATGAAACCATTTGGTATCATTATCATTCTTCCTGAAAGGCTTCCTTTGACATTTCTTGTGGTGCCAGTCTGCTGGTGATGATTCAGTTTTTGCATGTCTGAAACAGTCTTTATTTCAGTTTTGTTTCTGAAGGCTATTTTCACTGGATATAGAATTCTAGGTTGACAGGTTTTTTCTCTCACTCTCAAGATGTTGCTCCACTGTCTACTGTCTTGCATTGTTTCCAATGAGAAATCTGCTGTCATTCTTACCTTTTTTCCTCTGTACATATGTCCTTTTTCCTTTGGCTGCTTCTAAGCTTCTCTCTTTATCACTGGTTTTAAACAATTTGATTATGATGCACCTTGGCATAGTTTTCTTAAGTTTTTTTGTGGTTGGAATTTATTGAGTTTCTTGGATCTATGGGTTTATAATTTCATCAAACTTGAAAAATTTTACTGTTAATTTTACTTCAAACTTTTTTCCCCTCCCCTTTTCCTGGACTCAAGTTACATGTATATTGGTCCATTTGAAGTTGCCCTAAATGTCAATAGTTCTTGGTTATTTTGTTTTCAGTCTTTTCTCTATGTTTCATTTTGGGTAGTTTCTGTTGCTAATCTTTTTTTACACAGAGTTTAAGTTCACTAATCTTTTTTTTAATGCAGCGTTTAATAAGTTCTTACTTTCAGCCAGTGCATTTATTTATCTCTAGAAGTTCAGATTGGGCCTGTTTTATATCTTTCATGTCTCTCCCTTTTTTTTTTTTTTTTTCCTGGCCATGCTGTATGACTTGCAGGATCTTAGTTCCCCAACCAGGGATTGAACCCAGGTCATGGCAGTGAAAGTGCCAAGTCCTAACCACTGGACCACCAGGGAATTCCCTTCCAAGTCTCTCCTTAATATGCTTATGCTCTCTTCTACCTTCTTGGACATATAGAATATGTTTATAATAGCTGTTTAAATGTCCTTTTCTATTATTTTTTATCATCGGTGTCATTTTTTGGCTGTTTTTTTTTTTGTCCTCAAAATGAGTCATATGACCCTGATTCTTTGCATGTCTGATAATTTTTTTATTGGATGTCAGTTTTGTGAATTTTAGGTTATTGGAGGTTTTTTTTTTTTTTGTGTGTGGTACACGGGCCTCTCACTGTTGTGGCCTCTCCTGTTGTGAAGTACAGGCTCTGGACGTGCAGGCTCAGTGGCCATGGCTCACGGGCCCAGCTGCTCCGCGGCATGTGGGATCTTCCCAGACCAGGGCATGAACCCGTGTCCCCCGCATCGGCAGGCGGGCTTTCAACCACTGCGCCACCAGGGAAGCCCGGTTTTTGTATTTTTTAAAAATAATTCTGAGTTGTGTGTGCTGTTAATTTATTTGGAGACTGTTTAATATTTTGAGTCTTGCTTTTGAGTTTGTTAGGTGAGATTAGAGCCAATCCTCTTTATTCTTTAGTGTACATCCAAATTTCCATCTGCAATCTTTTTATTTTAGCCTTAAGAACTTATTTTAATATTTCTTGTAGTGTATGTCTTCAAGTCATGAATTCTATCCTTTTATTCTTCTTTAAAAGTCTTTATTTTGCCTTATTTTCTGAAAGATATTTTCTCTGGAGAGAACTCTAGATTTAGTGTTTTTTCTTTCAACACTGTAAGGATGTTTTTTGTCTGCTTGCTTGCAAAATTTTTTGACTAAACATCTGCAATAATTCTTATCTTTCTTCCCCTGTATGTAAGGCTCCTTTTTCCCTTGGCTGCTTTTAAGATTTTTTTATCACTGGTTTTCAACAATTTGTTTATGATATTACTTTTTGTGGTTTTTATGTGTATCTTGCTTGGGGTTGACTGAGCTTCTTGGTGCTGACTGAGCTTCTGTGAGTTTATAGTTTTATCAGATTTGGAATATTTTTGGCCATTATACCTTGAAATATTTCTCTGCTCCCTCTTTTGGGTCTCTGATTACATTTATGTTATTCTGCTTAGCAGTGCCACACTTCACTGAGATACTGTCCTTGTCTCTTTTTTAAAGTAATTTTTTCTCTCTATTATTCAGTTTGGATGGTTTTTATTACTATGTTATCAAGTTCACTGGTCATTTCTTTTGTAACTGTTAAGCCCAGCTAGGGAATTTTTATTTCAGATATGTATTTTTTAACTCTATAACTTCCATTTGATTGTTTTCTGTGTCTTCCATTTTTTCCCATATGAACACAATAAGGAGAGAAGTTGAAGTATAGAAAAGAACCAAATGCAACATCAGCTTAAAACATTTTAAAAAATTGATGTAGTCATGAAAGTATGTCACTGAGATCTTTTGTTGCAGAAAGGCTAATTGATTGATGACTCCAGCAACATGCTCTGATCATGGTTTTCATGGGCTGCTCATAGTCAGTGATTGAATGTGGTTTGTATACTAATGCAGACCTTTTCTTGTAAGACGCAGACTCCTCTGATGGGTGATTTTGGCTTGAGGACTCATCAGCCTAGCTGAGACTTTCTTAGAACTGCATAGCAGTTGGAAACTCTACTAATCAAATTCTTCTTCCTTTCCTCTCTTTTTCCTAAGGGTCAGATCTACATCATGGTCTGAAAAGCCTCCCTCCTTCTCCAGTTCCTTCTCTTTTTCTCATAGGCACCTCCCTCAGTAAATCTTTGGCATCTTGTTCATTGGAGGATCTGAACAAATATATTTATTATTATTTTATTTTGTTTTCAGTCCGTATAGAATTTCATTTAAATAAAAGTTTCCAGATCTAAAAGTTTTTGAGAACTAGTGATCTATTTTATGTCATTTATAGTTTAGATACTGAAGCTCAGAGGTTCCTTCTGAATATTGAGTTTGTGAAGCAAAACCAACCTATATTATGGCAGTAGGTCATAAAGGCTTATTCTCCTATCTGGTGACCAGAGGTCCTGGATAAAGAATCAGGAGCCCTGACATTACTGCTAACTCTCTTTTGTACCTAGACAAGACACTTAACTTCTCTAAGTTTATTAAAGGGTTTGGGCTAGCTCACCTATATAGACCCTTTAACTCTAAAATGTAATTTTTTAGATGAGAAAGCTTAAGTAATTTACCTGTCCAATTATCCAAAATTTTGTTAGTGAATATCTGGATTGGACTTTTTTCCCTAACAAATGGCCCAAGACTTTTTTTGTATTGAACTGTCTTTAGGAAAATACCTTGATAAACCACTCGTGGTAAAGGATATAATCTGAGAACATGGATTTTGGGGCCAATATAATGAAAAAAGTGGCTGAACTGTTCTGCATAAAAAGAGAAGCCATTTAGTTTTGACTCTAGGAGGGAATAGAAAAGAGAAGGAAGAAGCAAGGAAAAAGAGTGAAGCTATCAAAAGAGTAAGAAGCTAGAGAGCTACATGGGGTGAACATTCCTGGGTGTAGAATGGGGAAAGGGCTTTTAAAGCTAGAGATACACAACATTTAATTGAAGCTTTTTGTTGTTGTTGTTTTCTCTGTATGAATTAGGCTTCTCTGTTTGAAAGTAACACAAACCCAATTCAAAGAAGCTTCAATAAAAAAAATCTTAGTGGCTCACAAAGTTTGGAAAGATAGTAGGAGAGTTTGTAGCATCTAAGGAAGAGTTACAGAAACCAGAGCTGCAGGAACTGGAACCAAAAAGTTGATTTAACATTGCGAGATCTTCGGAGGAGCTTCAAGATGGCAGAAGAGTAAGACGCGGAGATCACCTTCCTCCCCACAAATACATGAGAAATACATCTCCATGTGGAACAACTCCTACAGAGCACCTCCTGAACGCTGGCAGAAGACCTCCCAAAAGGCAAGAAACTCCCCAGGTACCTCGGTAAGGTAAAAGAAAACAGAAAAAAACAGAGACAAAAGAATAGGGACAGGACCTGCACCAGTGGGAGGGAGCTGTGAAGGAGGAAATGTTTCCACACACTAGGAAGCCCCTTCGCGGGCGGAGACTGCGGGTGGCGGAGGGCGGAAGCTTCGGAGCCACTAAGGAGAGCGCAGCAACAGGGGTGTGCAGGGCAAAGCGGAGAGATTCCCACACAGAGGATGGGTGCCAACCGGCACTCACCAGCCCGAGAGGCTTGTCTGCTCACCCGCTGGGATGGGTGGGGGCTGGGAGGTGAGGCTCGGGCTTCAGAGGTCGGATCCCAGGGAGAGGACTGGGGTTGTTGGCTTCGTGAACACAGCCTGAAGGGGGCTAGTGCGCCACAGCTAGCTGGGAGGGAGTCCAGGAAAAAGTCTGGAGCTGCCGAAGAGACAAGAGACTTTTTCTTCCCTCTTTGTTTCCTGGTGCGCAAGGAGAGGGGATTAAGAGCGCCACATAAAGGAGCTCCAGAGACTTGCGCAAACCTCGGGTATCAGCGCGGACCCCAGAAACAGGCATGAGATGCTAAGGCTGCTGCTGCCGCCACCAAGAAGCCTGTTGGCAAGCACAGGTCACTGTCCACACCTCCCCTCCTGGGAGCCTGTGCAGCCCACCACTGCCAGAGTCCCGTGATCCAGAGACAATTTCCCCGGGAGAACACACGGTGAGTCTCAGGCTGTTGCAACGTCATGCTGGCCTCTGCTGCTGCAGGCTCGTCCCGCATCCGTACCCCTCCCTCCCCCCGGCCTGAGTGAGCCAGAGCCCCCGAAGCAGCTGCTCCTTTAACCCCGTCCTGAGTGAAGAACAGACGCCCTCAGGCGACCTACACACAGAGGCGGGGCCAAATCCAAAGCTGAAACTCGGGAGCTGTGCGAACAAAGAAGAGAAAGGGAAATCTCTCCCAGCAGCCTCAGGAGTAGCGGATTAAATCTCCACAATCAACTTGATGTACCCTGCATCTATGGAACACCTGAATAGACAACGAATCATCCCAAATTGAGGAGGTGGACTTTGGGAGCAACGATATATATATATTTTTTTAACCCTTTTTCTCTTTGTGTGAGTGTGTATGTTTATACTTCTGTGTGTGATTTTGTCTGTATAGCTTTGCTTTTATCATTTGTCTTAAGGGTCTGTCACTTTTTAAAAAATTCTTTTACTTAAAATATTTTTTCTTAATATTTTTTATTTTAATAACTTTATTTTATTCTACTTTATTTTATTTTATCTTCTTCTTTCTTTCTTTCTTTTTTCTCCCTTTTATTCTGAGCCATGTAGAGGACAGGCTCTTGGTGCTCCAGCCAGGAGTCAGGGCTGTGCCACTGAGGTGAGACGGTCAAGTTCAGGACACTGGTCCACAAAAGACCTCCCAGCTACATGTAATATCAAATATTGAAAATCTCCCAGAGATCTCCATCTCATGCCAAGACCAGCTCCACTCAACGACCAGCAAGCTACAGTGCAGGACACCCTATGCCAAACAACTAGCAAGACAGGAACACAACCCAGTCCATTAGGACAGAGGCTGCCTAAAATCATAATAAGGCCACAGACACGCCAAAGCACACTACCAGATGTGGACCTGCCCACCAGAAAGACAGGATCCAGCCTCATCCACCAGAACACAGACACTAGTCCCCTCCACCCAGAAGCCTACACAACCCCCTGAACCAACCATAGCTACTGGGGGCAGACACCAAAATCACCAGAAACTATGAACCGGCAGGCTGCAAAAAGGAGACCCCAAACACAGTAAGTTAAGTAAAATGAGAAGACAGAGAAACACACAGCAGATGAAGGAGCAAGGCAAAAACCCACCAGACCTAACAAATAAAGATGAAATAGGCAGTCTACCTGAAAAAGAATTCAGAATAATGATAGTAAAGAGATCCAAAATCTTGGAAATAGAATGGAGAAAATACAAGAAACATTTAACAAGGACCTAGAAGAAATAAAGGGCAAACAAACAGAGATGAACAACACAATAAATGAAATTAAAAATTCTCTAGAAGGGATCAATAGCAGAATAACTGAAGCAGAAGAACGGATAAGTGACTTGGAAGATAAAATAGTGGAAATAACTACTTCAGAGCAGAGTAAAGAAAAAAGAATGAAAAGAATTGAGGACAGTCTCAGAGACCTCTGGGGCAACATTAAACACACCAACATTCGAATTATAGGGGTCCCAGAAGAAGAAGAGAAAAAGAAAGGGACTGAGAAAATATTTGAAGAGATTATAGTTGAAAACTTCCCTAATATGGGAAAGGAAATAGTTAATCAAGTCCAGGAAGCACACAGAGTCCCATACAGGATAAATCCAAGGAGAAACACACCAAGACACATAATAATCAAACTATCAAAAATTAAATACAAAGAAAACGTATTAAAAGCAGCAAGGGGGGGCTTCCCTGGTGGCGCAGTGGTTGAGAGTCTGCCTGCCGATGCAGGGGACACGGGTTCGTGCCCCTGTCCCGGAGGATCCCACGTGCCGCGGAGCGGCTGGGCCCGCGAGCCATGGCCGCGGAGCCTGTGTGTCCGGAGCCTGTGCTCCGCAACGGGAGAGGCCGCAGCGGTGAGAGGCCCGCGTACAGCAAAAAAAAAAAAAAAAAAGCAGCAAGGGAAAAACAACAAGTAACACAAAAGGGAATCCCCAAAAAGTTAATAGTTGACATTTCAGCAGAAACTCTGCAAGCCAGAAGGGAGTGGCAGGACATATTTAAAGTGATGAAAGGCAAAAACCTACAACCAAAATTACTCTACCCAGCAAAGATCTCATTCAGATTTGATGGAGAAATTAAAACCTTTACAGACAAGCAAAAGCTGAGAGAGTTCAGCACCACCAAACCAGCTTTGCAACAAATGCTAAAGGATCTTCTCTAGGCAAGAAACACAAGAGAAGGAAAAGAGCTACAATAATAAACCCAAAACAATTAAGAAAATGGTAATAGGAACATACATAGCGATAATTACCTTAAACATAAATGGATTAAATGCTACAACCAAAAGACATAGACTGGCTGAATGGAAACAAAAACAAGACCCGTATATATGCTGTCTACAAGAGACCCACTTCAGACCTAGGGACTGAAAGTGAGGAAATGGAAATATAGACTGAAAGTAAGGAAATGGAAAAAGATATTCCATGCAAATGGAAATCAAAAGAAAACTGGAGTAACAATTCTCATATCAGACAAAATAGACTTTAAAACAAAGACTATTACAAGAGACAAAGAAGGACACTACATAATGATCATGGGATTGATCCAAGAAGAAGATATAACAATTGTAAATATTTATGCACCCAACAGAGGAGCACCTCCATACATGAGGCAAATACTAACAGTCATAAAAGGGGAAACCGACAGTAACACAATCATAGTAGGGGACTTTAACACCCCACTTTCACCAATGGACAGATCACCCAAAATGAAAATAAATAAGGAAACACAAACTTTAAATGATACATTAAACAAGACGGACTTAATTGATATTTATAGGACATTCCATCCAAAAACAACAGAATACACATTCTTCTCAAGTGCTCCTGGAACATTCTCCAGGATAGATCATATCATATCACAAAACAAAAACAACAGAATACACATTCTTCTCAAGTGCTCCTGGAACATTCTCCAGGATAGATCATATCTAGGGTCACAAATCAAGCCTTGGTAAATTTAAGAAAATTGAAATCGTATCAAGTAACTTTTCTGACCACAATGATATGAGACTAGATATCAATTACAGGAAAAAAATCTGTAAGAAATACAAACACAAGAGGCTAAACAACACACTACTTAATATCCAAGAGATCACTGAAGAAATCAAAGAGGACATCAAAAAACACCTAGAAACAAATGACAATGAAAACACAATGACCAAAAACCTATGGGATGCAGCAAAAGCAGTTCTAAGAGGGAAGTTTATAGCTATACAAGCCTACCTTAAGAAACAAGAAACATCTCAAATAAACAACCTAACCTTACACCTAAAACAATTAGAGAAAGAAGAACAAAAAAACCCCAATTTATCAGAAGGAAAGAAATTTTAAAAATCAGATCAGAAATAAATGAAGGAAACGATAGCAAAGATCAATAAAACTAAAAGCTGGTTCTTTGAGAAGATAAACAAAATTGATAACCATTAGCCAGACTTATCAAGAGAAAAAGGGAGAAGACTCAAATCAATTGAATTAGAAATGAAAATGGAGAAGTAACAACTGAGACTGTGGAAATACAAAAGATCATGAGAGATTACTACAAGCAACTCTATGCCAATAAAATGGACAACCTGGAATAAACGGACAAATTCTTAGAAATGCACAACTTGCCGAGACAGAACCAGGAAGAAATAGAAAATATGAACAGACCAATCACAAGCACTGAAATTGAAACTATGATTAAAAATCTTCCAATAAACAAAAGCCCTGGACCAGATGGCTTCACAGGCGAATTCTATCAAACATTGAGAGAAGAGCTAACACCTATCCTTCTCAAACTCTTCCAAAATATAGCAGAGGGAGGAACACTCCCAAACTCATTCTATGAGGTCACAATCACCCTGATACCAAAACCAGACAAAGATGTCACAAAGAAAGAAAACTATAGGCCAATGTCACTGATGAACATAGATGCAAAAATCCTCAATAAAATACTAGCAAACAGACTCCAACAGCACATTAAAAGGATCATACACTATGATCAAGTGCAGTTTATCCCAGGAATGCAAGTATTCTTCAATATACACAAATCAATCAACATGATACACCATATTAACAAATTGAAGGGAAAAAAACATATTATCACCTCAGTAGATACAGAGAAAGGTTTCAACAAAATTCAACACCGATTTATGATAAAAACCCTCCAGAAAGTAGGCATAGAGGGAAATTTCCTCAACATAATAATGGCTATATATGACAACCCACAGCCAACATCATCTTCAATGGTGAAAAACTGAAATCATTTCCACTAAGATCAAGAACAAGACAAGATTGCCCATTCTCACCACTATTATTCAACACAGTATTGGAAGTTTTAGCCACAGCAATCAGAGAAGAAAAAGAAATACAAGGAATCCAAATCAGAAAAGAAGAAGTAAAGTTATCACTGTTTGCATATGACATGATACTATACATAGAGAATCGTAAAGATGCTACCAGAAAACTACTAGGGCTAATCAATGAATTTGGTAAAGTAGCAGGATACAGAATTAATGCAGAGAAATCTCTTGCATTCCTGTACAATAATGTTGAAAAATCTGAAAATGAAATTAACAAAACACTCTCATTTACCATTGCAATAAAAAGAATAAAATATCTAGGAATAAACCTACCTATGGAGACAAAAGACCTGTATGCAGAAAATTATAAGGCACCGATGAAGGAAATTAAAGATGATACAAATAGATGGAGAGATAAACCATGTTTTTGTATTGGAAGAATCAACATTGTGAAAATGACTCTACTACCCAAAGCAATCTACAGATTCTGTGCATTCTCTGTCAAACTACCACTGGCATTTTTCACAGAAGTAGAACAAAAAATTTCACAATTTGTATGGAAACACAAAAGGCCCTGAATAGCCAAAGCAATCCTGAGAAAGAAAAATGGAGCTGGAGGAATCAGGCTCCCTGACTTCAGACTATACTACAAAGCTACAGTAATCAAGGCAGTATGGTACTGGCACAAAAACAGAAAGATGAATGGAACAGAATAGAAAGCCCAGAGATAAACCCACACACATATGGTCACTTTATCTTTGATAAAGAAGGCAAGAATATACAGTGGAGAAAAGACAGCCTCTTCAATAAGTGGTGCTGGGAAAACTGGACAGCTACCTGTAAAAGAATTAAATTACAACACTCCCTAACACCATACACAAAAATAAACTCAAAATGGATTAAAGACCTAAATTTAAGTCCAGACACCAACAAAGTCTTAGAGGAAAACATAGGCAGAACACTCTATGACATAAATCACAGCAAGATACTTTTTGACCCCCCTCCTAGAAAAATGGAAATAAAAACAAAAATAAACAAATGGGACCTAATGAAACTTAAAAGCTTTTGCACAGCAAAGGAAAACATAAACAAGACCAAAAGACAACCCTCAGAATGGGAGAAAATATTTGCAAATGAAGCAACTGACAAAGTATTAATCTCCAAAACATACAAGCAACACATGCAGCTCAATATCAAAAAAACAAACAACCCGATCCAAAAATGGGCAGAAGACCTAAATAGACATTTCTCCAAAGAAGGTATACAGATTGCCAACAAACACATGAAAGGATGCTCAACATCATTAATCATTAGAGAAATGCAAATCAAAACTACAATGCAATATCATCTCACACCGATCAGAATGGCAATCATCAAAAAATCTACAAACAATAAATGCTGGAGAGGGTGTGGGCAAAAGGGAACCCTCTTGCACTGTTGGTGGGAATGTAAAGTCATACAGTCACTAATGGGGACAGTATGGAGGTTCCTTAAAAAACTAAAAATGGAACTACCAAGCAACCCAGCAATCCCACTATTGGGCAGATATCCTGAGAAAACCATAATTCAAAAAGAGACATGTACCAAAATGTTCATTGCAGCTCTATTTACAATAGCCAGGACATGGAAGCAACCTAAGTGTCCATCAACAGAGGAATGGATAAAGAAGATGTGTCACATATATACAATGGAATATTACTCAGCCATAAAAAGGAATGAAACTGTTATTTGTAGTGAGGTGGTTGGACCTAGACACTGTCATATGGAGTGAAGTAAGTCAGAAAGAGAAAAATGAATACCATATGCCAACACATATATATCGAACCTAAAAAGAAAAGAAAAGAAAGAAGAAAATTGTCAGAAGAACCTAGGGGCAAGACAGGAATAAAAATGCAGACCTACTAGAGAATGGACTTGAGGATACGGGGAGAGGGAAGGGTAAGCTGGGACAAAGTGAGAGAGTGGCATGGACATATATACACTGGCAAACGTAAAATAGATAGCTAGTGGGAAGTAGCTGCATAGCACAGGGAGATCAGCTCTGTGCTTTTTGACCACCTAGAGGGGTGGGATAAGGAGGGTGGGAGGGAGGGAGATTCAAGAGGGAAGAGATATGGGGACATATATATATGTATAACTGATTCACTTTGTTATAAAGCAGAAAGTGACACACCATTGTAAAGCAAGTATACTCTAATAAAGATGTTTAAAAAACAAAAAAACCAAAAAACATTGCCATATCTCTCTCTCTTTCCCTTCTTCCCCCCTTCCTTCTTTTCCTATCTTGCTCATCTCTGCTTGTCTTTTTCTTTCCATGCCGAATTCACTCTTTACTGCAGACAGGACTTTGCCTTGTGGTAGGAAATATGGTTCCTGCCAGACCCAGCTCAGTGACCACAGAAACAGAGCTTTTTGGGTTCCAAGTATGCATATAACAATCCTAGGGACCTTCTCTAATTAGCCTTCCTTGGATTACATTTCCATCCCTTGGATCAATCATCAGTGCCAGTGATAAAAGGCACTATGAGTGTCCTACATAAGTCATGTGACTACATTTTTGCCTAGAGGGGAAGGGTCTATTACCAGAAGAATGGGAATAAAAATACTTACTGGGAAGATAAAAATAAGAGTGGAACTTTGTGTTGCTTAAACTCTCTTCCAAAAACCTTCAGTACAATCTTCTATCCATGCAACAGCTTTGTGTAAATGGAGCTTTTCAGGTGGAAATTTTGGAAAGAACCTTAGGTCTTGTCTGCTCTTTTTAAAAATATACCTATTTATTTATTTATTTAGGCTGCACAGGGTCTTAGTTGCAGCACGCAGGAACTTTGTTGCGGCATGAGGGCTCATAGTTGCAGCATGTGGACTCTTAGTTGCAGCATGCATGCAGGGTCTAGTTCCCCAACCAGAGATTGAACCTGGGTCCACTGCATTGGGAGTGCAGAGTCTTACCCACTGGGCCACCAGGGAAGTCCCCTTGTCTGGGTTTAAGGTAGTAAGGAGTAGGGAAACACACATAGGTGGTCAAATGATCCATAAACTGAACTAATTTAGCAGAAGCAGGAATTTGGAACCAGTAGTGACAATGAGAACAATGCCATGAAAGAGGGCATTGGATTACTAAAAGATGTAGATGGAGATTTGAGGCCATCTTATGTAGTTCTGTGACCTGGAAATGGGCAGATTAATATTGTTGGCTTATTAAAATGGGGTATTGTACGTTCTTCAAAGATTCCCCTGCTGGGAATCTGTAAGTGTAATTCCTGTCATGTGGGTTATGCTTCTTATCTGACAGGCTGGTTTTAACTTCAACTCCTAAGAATGAGCCTCCTATAGTAAACATAGGTACCTCTATGGAGTCATGAGTTTTCAAACTGGCTCCAGGTCAACTCCATTTTAGAAAACCTGTGTCTGGTATGAGGAAACATTCTTATTTCTGTTCTGCCATCTGTGGATGGTCAGCCTTCTTTTTTCTCTGCTCTGTGGCCTCAGGCCCATGAATCCACAGCCTCTCTTCACAGTCCTTATAAACCCCAAACTCCAGAGGACACAGGTAACTCTGAATGATCTACTGTTTATGATTCTATTGAAGCCCATCCAGTTGGTTTAGGGTGAAGGGAAGTCCCCCTTCCCCATGCTGTGAACACGAGCATTTACACAACTCTTTTTTTTTTTTTTTTTTACAGTACACGGGCCTCTCACTGCTGTGGCCTCTCCCGTTGCGGAGCACAGGCTCCAGACGCGCAGGCTCAGCAGCCATGGCTCACGGGCTCAGTCACTCTGCGGCATGTGGGATCTTCCTGGACCGGGGCACGAACCCATGTGCCCTGCATCGGCAGGCGGACTCTCAACCACTGCGCCACCAGGGAAGCCCTATACAACTCTTTTAAAGAAATTCTGTGCTTCCCCTTCTCTTCAACTTTAACTCCTGATACAGGGGATGTGCTAAGGGTCACAAAGCCAGCTTTTGATTATCTCCTTAGTAAATTCCTGAAAAAGAGGGCAAGCTTTGTACTGTGAGGAGAGCTTGGCATCTATTGTTTTATTTTTGGTTTTGTAGACTTAGCCCAAACTAACAAAGAAAGAATACCGTTTTAAGCTCCTTTTACACAAGCATCACCTCACTTAAACATTTCAATATATTGGTCCCATTTTACACATGAAGAAACAGGTTTAAAAAGGTTATGTGACTTGTTTGAGATCATATAGATAGCAAGTGGCAGGGATAGAATGTGAACGCACATCTTTCTGACTTCAAACTTTATGCACCTTCCGATTTAAAAGTGTTAACTGATTACCAGGGAGGCCGAGAGTCTTGCGGTTATGCTCTGAATCAAGTGTGAGGAGCTTGATCAAGTGCTGGTGCCTCTGACTCACTATGGTGCCAGTCCATCCACCTTTGTGTCTCAGGTTTCCTTTTTGTGAGCTGTGGAACATAAAAGTAATAATTTTATTTATTTATTTTTTTTACTGCTTCCAGGTTGGTGGGTAGAAAAAGAATCTGTAGGATTAAAATTTACTGAACATCCACTACTATGTTCCAGGCTGGCCCTATGATAGGCTCTTTACACACTATTTCATCTAACCAGTATTGACTAAAATCATTTGGCAACAGGTATAGCACAGTCGGCAATCAGGATGACGCTGGCCATTAACAACCAGTAGGCTGTGCTCTTGAGGCCTGCCTGAGTGTGGGCCTCAAGGAAACAGGCTTACAGGGCAGCTCCTACAGGTCAAACAGCTAGCAAGGAGGGACCAGGACCATTTTCAGGTCTGACCCACGACAAAGTCCCTGCTCTTTCCAGCTACTTGATGAACACTTCAGAAGAAAGTATCTACACAGAGTTGAGCTATTATTATTCTTAAATGTAGGTATTCTGATGTTATTTAGGAAAGGTAAACAAGGCTAAGAGCTTTTGTTTTTATGATTCTCCTTTCAAAGGAGCACTGTTTTGCTCCTTTCTCTTACCTGCCTCTTTCTCATGCCTTTGGTGGAATAAGAGTAGTTCAGTTATGAACCTCAAAATCTTATGTTCAGGATCTTACTTCCTCTCCTTGTGACAATGCTCCCCAATCAAGATACATGTGCATTACTGAGAGCAATGCAAAAGAAAAAGAAAGAAGGACAGTGGGGGAACAGATCAAAAAGAAAGAAAAGGAGTCAGAGAAAGACAGAGAAGAAAGGAAGGAAGGAAGGAGAGAGAGAAGAAAAAAAGCCAGCAAGAAAGAAAGCATTCAGACCAGGGCTAGTTCTGGAGCTTTGTTTCTACAGTTTAATCAGATAGGCTCACAGTGAATGGAAAGTTTGCAAATTTAGAAGTTATTTCTGACTCCCTAGCAGCTTTCAACATCAAAGTGCTTCAGACTCCCCAGTGTATTCACTCAACACCAGGGCTCCGGTAATCATGACCTGGGAGGGGAGGTAAGGGTGAAGGGTACAGACTCAACTGTTACTTGTGGAAAAACCAAGGATAAACAGGAAGAATTAAAACAGGAAATGACTCATAAACCATAGAAGGGGGCACTCCCTTTACCTTGATCATTCCTCTCACAGAAAGAAGTATTTCCATTATCTTTGTTTTTAGGATTTTTCCCTCAACAACTCAAACTCTCTTAACTCCCTCCTATGAGGCAAACTCAGTTTTTCTGAAGAAGTCACGACAAACTTCCCTGGCCTCTTCTTTCACTCTGACTTCTTTCAACCATACTGAATACTTGTGTTGAGTATTTGCTACTGAAGAAAACAGGATTGATCAAAGATTTGTAAATGCATTGCTTATAAAAAAGCACAGCAGCAGCTGCAAATTTTATAAGTCTGGTAAAATCATTCAAGGAAGTGATGGATTTAGAAAAGCTCCTCAACAGGCCTGTTTGGTTCAGATCCTGTTCTGATCATGTTCTGAAAAGGGAACAACTGTGACAGAGTTCAAATTGGTCTGCATAATAAAGTAATAGGTGTGTTTCAGTTTTCCCCTTGGGGGAAGGCAAGTGGTGTGTTAGCAAATGTTTAAAAACCACTTCTCTGGGCTTCCCTGGTGGAGCAGTGGTTGAGAATCTACCTGCTAATGCAGGGGACATGGGTTCGAGCCCTGGTCTGGGAAGATCCCACATGCCGCGGAGCAACTAGGCCCGTGAGCCACAACTACTGAGCCTGCACGTCTGGAGCCTGTGCTCTGCAACAAGAGAGGCCGCGATAGTGAGAGGCCCACGCACCGTGATGAAGAGTGGCCCCCTCTTGCCACAATTAGAGAAAGCCCTCGCACAGAAACGAAGACTCAACACAGCCAAAAATAAATAAATAAACAAATGTGGGTTTAAAAAAAAAAACCACTTCTCTAATAAAAACTGCAGATGAACAGAAAACCCACAAAACCCTGATTTATAGCACTTGTCCATTCTGTGGTAGCATTTGCATAAAAATGTGTACCATTATACAGTATATCCACTCAACAGGTAAAATAGATGTAAATAGTCTCAAGAGCATCGAATACTAAAGTGTAGTAACATAATTAGGAAGTGAATACTTACTATCTTTTAAAAATATGATTTATTTAAATGTAAGCTTATATAATTTAGTTTTTAATAATGGCTGTGTTTAACAACAGGCTTGTGAAATTCCTGAAATTTTAACAATGGACTTATGTGTACCTGTATGCAGCTATGGCATACCACTAGCTTTGGGAGCCTGAAACTTTAAGAGGAGAAAGAATGAGAATGGTCTCTCAGGAAGGGTGCATGCCAGAACAACAACAACAAAGCGATACCCAATGAGAAACTCTCTGTGCAGAGATGACCAATGGACTTTGAAGACAGTGATTTAAATAACTCAATTTTAATTTGTTTTTTATTCCAGCCTTTTTCCTCAAATCTTTAAGTGTGTTAAATAATGATTAAAGAAGACAGTTTAGGTGATACAAACAATCTTTACCTACCATGTTATGAAGAGGAATGTCTCCATTTGGAGAACTGCAAAATGGGGTGGAGGGCAGGAGCTTTTCTTTTTTTCTTTCTTTTTCTTTTTTTCTTGAAGTATCATTGATTTACAATGTTGTGTTAGTTTCAGGTGTACAGCAAATTGATTCATATATATATATATTTCAGATTCTTCTTGGCAGCAGCTTTTACAGGGTAAAGACTAAGGCAAAAGCAAGTAAGTATAGAGCCCAGAGTTGTCTTGGTGTTTAGGAATTGGCTGACTGGATATACCGTGTTTCTGGTCAAGCAGAATGTAGGTGAGTAAAACTTGCCACCCCAAAACGTCTCTTTCACATGAGGATTATTTTGAGCTGAAAACAATGAAGTCTTAAAAGACTCAGGAAGAAATTTCTACCTTCCCCCTATTTGCCTGAAATAATTTAGATAGACTGTTCGTGGAATAGGGCTGTCACCAGAGATAATCTGCAAAGAATATGGACTAGGGGTGGTGGGGAAACTCAGCAGGGCCTATTGATAAGAGTCCACTCTGTGAACTATTGTCTCAGGTGGCCCAGCAAACATTTGTTTACCAAACATTTCCTTTTCAATCTCCATGTGAGTTACTTTCCTCCCCTTTGAGGTCTCAAACCACTACACTCACCATCCTCTTTTGTCTTTAGCTGAAGATGATATTTAAGGTGAGGGTTTTGACCATTTTTGTAAGTTACTCAGTTTTCCAGGATCTCTCCCACTTGTACATGCTATTAAATTTTCGTTTTATTTTCCCCTGTTCATCTGTCTCATGTCAATTTAATTCTTGGGTCAGCCAGAAGAACCTACAAGGAAAATTTCTTCCTTCCTGACAAGAGCATTTACTAGGACATGAAAGTTGTCAAAGTTTTGGTTTGATGACATGACATCTGGGGGAGGCAGAGCTCCATCTTGGGCCCAGAAAGTTATTTGAACAAGTGAAAGTGTGATAGACACACAGACTAGTGTTTGGTGGTACTTTCAGGGTCAGGGTCCATGCAAATGTAAAACAAAGAATGTTGCCCACCATCCTTGGGCTGTCTGTGAGGATTAAGTCATTAGCCACTGCAGTTGCTGACTGACAGTATGCCCTGAAAAGAATACCAGATGAAAAACAGCATAAGGCACCCTGTGCTTTGGAAAAACAAGCCCCTTATTTAGTTAGATATCCCAGAAAGAATTTTAATGAACCCAAATTCTTGTGTTTTCCCACATATATATTTTAAAAAGCACTTAGATCATTAACAGAGATACCTGTTCCTCGTGACTAGCAGTTACATTTTACTGAGATGTGTGTGTATATATATAGGCTGGTCCTCCTACCTCTTCAGAGCAGTTAGCCAGAGCTACCTGAGAGGCTGTTTCCCTGGCTATAGTGCTCAGTAAGACCCTGAATAAAATTCAACTCAAAGCTCTGACAGGGCCTCCCTGGTGGCGCAAGTGGTTGAGAGTCCGCCTGCCGATGCAGGGGATACGGGTTCGTGCCCCGGTCTGGGAGGATCCCATGTGCCGCGGAGCGGCTGGGCCCGTGAGCCGTGGCCGCTGAGCCTGCGCGTCCGGAGCCTGTGCTCCGCAACGGGGGAGGCCACAGCAGTGAGAGGCCCGCATACCGCAAAAAAAAAAAAAAAAAAAAAAAAAAAAAAAGCTCTGACATGTATTTTTTTTCAGTCAACACTAGTGATGAAATAGTATGGAGAGAACACAGCTGTAGAAGGTGAAAGGACAATAGGAAATGGAAACTCTATAGGTGTAGCAATTTGGAGTGAGGTTACCAGGTGAGTATAAGCACTGCTTCTGTCCCACCCATACAGCAATCCCCTGGAACAGGAATTTCTGAGTGTGGGATGGGGCTTGAGGTGTTTTATCTGGGTGTTAAAGGAAAGGGTGACCCTAGAAGTCTAGAAGAATTAAAAACATTTGGCTTGGACTTCCCTGGTGGCACAGTGGTTGAGAGTCTGCCTGCCAATGAAGGGGACACGGGTTCGAGCCCTGGTCTGGGAAGATCCCACATGTCACGGAGCAACTAGGCCCGTGAGCCACAACTACTGAGCCTGCACATCTGGAGGCTGTGCTCCACAAAAAGAGAGGTTGCGACAGTGAGAGGCCCGTGCACCGTGATGAAGAGTGGCCCCTGCTCACCGCAACTAGAGGAAACCCTCACACAGAAACGAAGACCCAACACCCCACCCCCCCAAAAAAATAAATAAATAAATTTAAAGAAAAGGTTTAAATGAATAAGAATGACACAAAGAGATAAGGCTTCATTATTTCCTTTGGATATTAGATAAATGAAGAGTTTTTGTAATTAATAGCGGTCATTTTTTCCATTTCCACTTTTGTCTTGACGATAAGGATGGCATGGCAAAATGTATTGAATGCTAATAAAGTTAATTTACGTAATGGGACTCACAAAATGGAGGCTGCCCCAGTGGCCTGCTCCACATCACAAATCTAAGCCTAAGTCAACCTGCACTTATGGGAAGCACCTGTCAAGGAACCTAACATCCACCAGTCACAATCCTCCAACTCAACTTTGCCTAGCTCACCTTACCCTAGAAACTAGGACCTGGTAGCCTTATAAGGAAATCCCTAACCTCCTAGCCAATCATGTTCTGTTCCCATGTTGCCTCTTCTAATGTCCTATAAAACTCGCTTTTGCCCAAAATCCCATGGGAAGAGTGCTCCACTTCTTGTGAGGAACTGTACTCTCCCAATCCATAGACTTATTTCCCTTGAATAAAATTCATCAAACTCATTACCTAATCATTTTAGTTTTCTCATTTGACAGTACTAAAAGCAAGTTTCAAAAGTTGTGTCAGCAAAATTATTATAAAAATTGCCCCAGACTTCTGGAAACTTTAGACGTTCAGATTACCTGACCAGGAGAAACAGTTTATAAAGAAGATCTGGGCTGCTGGACTGCTAAAATGGCTGCCACCATGCCTTTGTCTACAGCTTTGTAGGAGAGGTCCTTGGGTCATCTTTCAGAGTCCACCAAATCTTAATTCATATAGAACCAGTGGCACTGTATTTCTCTGACCACAGCAAAAATGAAACATCAGGTTAAAAGGTACTGAGTTATAAGAGACAGGTTCTATGACAAAGGAAGTAACTATTGTTCTCCTGACATAGTAGGAGATTTTAGAAAATAGAGTACAGTAATTAATAGTTCTAATAACACACATGATTAATCAAGAAATGGTAAAATAATAGTTACTATCAACTATTTAAGAAGGAGGGTGCTAATTAACTCTTCTAGACAGATTTCCATAAAAAATGTTTACAATATAAAGAAGTTACTTGAAGGGGTAAACTTCAGTTACCTGAAAAAAATGCATTAATACAAATCACTTTGTTCCTTAAGCATCCTGGTTAAATGCAGATTTACTATATAATTTTTACGTTTGATTTTTTATTAATTTATTTTTTGCTGCACTGTGTGGCACATGGGATCTTAGTTTCCTGACCAGGCATCGAACCCATGGCCCCTGCAGTGGAAGAACAGAGTCTTAACCACTGGACTGCCAGGGAAGTCCCTACATTTGAGTTTTTTAAAAAAATCTGTAACCACTTTCCTAATTTGTCAGAGTTGTTGAATAATAACAAGAAGTCTAAATTATGCCTCTTGCTACACTTTTCCATCTGATGTTCTGCTTTCATCTCATTCTCAATTTATTGACAACCAAACACATAAATTTTCCTATGAAATAACAAAAAATATATATTGGTCTCTTCCCCCAGTTCCTGGCACAGAGCTCCTAAAACCCTGGTAATTTCCTAAGTCTTAAGGGCACTAGGAGCATCTTTTGTTCTAATATTTGGTCTTTGATCCCAGTTTCTGACACAGCAACCAAATACCTTGGAATTCAAGAAATTAGGTGGCAGAAGTGTCTTTTGTCCTGAAGACTCTTGGTGGGATCCTGGATAGTTCAGGATGGGGGCTGGTCACAAGAAAGACCAGCTCATGATTAGAAGCTTGGAACTTTCAGCTGCATCTCCCATCCTCCAGGAAGAAGAGAGGGCTGGAGATTGAATTGATGATATATCATCTGTACGTGATGAAGACTCCATAAAAATCCCCAAAGTATTGGGGTTTGGAGAACTTCTGGGTTGCTGAACACATGGAGGTACTGGAAAGGGGGCATGCCTAGTGATAGCATGGACATTCCATGCCCCTTTCCCCATACCTTTCCCTATACATCTCTTCCATCTTCATGTTCATCTGTATCCTTTATCATATCCTTTTATAATGAATAAATATAAGTGTTTTCTGGGTTCTGAGAACAATTTAAGCAAATTATTGAACCCAAGGAAGGAGTTGTGGGAAACCAGATTTATAGCTGATTGTGCAGAAGTGTAGATAGCAATTGAGGACTTGTGATTGGCATCTGAAGTGGGCGTGGGGTAGAGTTTTGTGGGACTGAAACATTAACCTGTGGGATCTGACGCTAACTCCAGGTAGATAGCCTCAGAACTGAATTGAATTGTAGGACAGCCAGTTGGTATGGAGAATTGCTTGCTTGACACCACACATTTGGTGTCAGAAATGTGAGTGTGGTAGTATTATGAGAGTAAAGTAGAAACACAGGAGTGTTTTCCAGCTCATCTTCCAAGCTGACTTCTCTACATTCTCAAGTTTCTATTTTTGTATCACAATCATCAAGTGTGAGGCTTAGGATTCATCTTTGAATAACTATTTCCCATGTGCAATCAGTTTTAAAGTTCTGTCAATGTTTCCTTGGTGATGTTGCTGTCCCTCCATTTTTATTCTCCTGGTTAACCCTTATCATTTAACACCCAAGTTATTCCATAGCTCTCCAAATGTAATGGTTTCTGGTTTTCTTGGCTCTTTCTCCATACTATACTGTAAACTGGCTGTCATCACATTAGGCTTTTGAAACCCATTTCTTTCTGTGGTGTATTGATTCAAAGTGTGGAAGTTGCTTTTAGTCTTGGATTTTAGTCCTAGCTCTACCTCTTTCTCTTGTGGGAACTTGGGCAAGTAACTAAGCTTCTAAGCTTCAATTTCTTCATCTATAAAACAAATAATAACAGTGGCTAAACCATAGAGCTGTTGTGAGGATTAAATGAGGTAGTTTGTATACAATATTAGTATGGGGCCTGACACATAACAGTGGCTTCTCTCTCACCTCTCTCACCACTCCTTGTCAGACTACTTTGTTGTATCTTCCTCTTCCAGAGGCAGCAATCTATCTGACTTTGCCTCTTCTCTTTTCAATCTATACTCACTCTCTAGGTGACCTTATTTAGACTCATGCCTTGAAATATTACTTATATGTTGATGATTCCCAGGTATAAGTTGTCTATGCCCACTGGTTTTACTGGGTTGCTGACTTCTTCAGCTCCAAGCTTGGGATATATGAAGCAAAAACAAAACACAGGGAACTCACGACTGAGTCATTCTTTGGGTCCTGAGTTCCCTAGCCTGTCTGTCTTCTGTTCACTTTTCAGAGTCTTCTTATGTTTGTTTTACATATAATGTCTAGGGTTTTTCATTGTATTTAGTGGGAAGAATAGAAAAAATATATCTATTTCATCTTGATGGAAATATCTATTGAATTAAAATTTTTAAAAATTTTAAAATTGTGGTAAAAGGCACATAAAATTTATCCTCAACTCTCTTTAAGTTACAGTTCAGTAGTGTTAACTATATTCACATTGTTGTATAACAGATCTCTAGAATTTTTTAATCTTGCAAATCTGAAACTATACCCATTGTACAACTCCCAATTTTCCCCTCTCCAACACCTGGCAACCATCATTCTACTTTTGTCTGCATGATTTTGATGACTCTAGATATCTCTTGTAAGTGGAATCACACAGTAATTGTTCTTTTGTGTCTGGCTTATTTCACTCAGCATAATGTCTTCAAGGTTCATCCATGTTGAAGCATGTAACAGGATTTCCTTCTTTTTCAAGTTGGAATATCTATTGAGCTTTCAGTTTCAGTGATTATATGCTTCATTTCTAGAAATTAAATTTTATAAAATTTAATTTTAAATTAAAATTAAATTTGCTTTAAATTTTAATTTTAAATTAAAATTTAAATTAAATTAAATTTGCTTTTTGTTTTACTTTATGTCTTTAATAATTTTAAGCATTAATAATTTAAATTCTACTTCACATTGTCAATCTGTCATTTTACATGATTGAGGGCTCTAATTTTAATTTTCCTTTTTTATATGCAGACTTTAACTTATAATGAATTGCTTCCTTGTGTGCTTTACATGTTTTAATGTGTGCTCACAGATTTTTGTTAGATAACTAATTCAGATACCATAAATGGTTTTCCTAGTTTACTCTTTTGCTAGTTTAAGGCCTTAAATCTATCCTTGATAATCTTGATCTAGTACTTTAATCTTCTTGATTCAGATCTTTATTTTTACCACCCTCTTCTATATCCACAAACTAGATCTTGCCAATTGCCATCTAGAACTGTTCCACCTGTCTGAAATATTAAACTTCTATATTCTACCTTTTGACCACAACTTTTAATCCTTCTAGCTTTTGTGTCATGTCTCTGCACAAATTATAAGCCTCATCAATATCTCTAGTCCAATGACGGACTCATTTTTTCTCAACTTACTTATCTTCTCTATGGCCTCACTTTGATTTTCTACCATAGTTGACCTATTGCTTTTCTGTATGCTGAATCCTATATCTTTTGGGAACTGCTCTTCTTCCCTTCCACATGGTATTGGTAGGGCTGTTGATCATGTGTTCTAACCACCTCACCATAGGTGTGGGCACCTGACTCAGGCTGTCCAAGCAATCTTTGTTAGGGATTGATATGTATACAATGAGAGAAATGGTCAGGGTCAGGCTATGGGGTCATGAGCTCTAAAGAATATATAAAAGTCAAGCTGCCAGAGGTTGTCCTGCCATATATACTTGGAGAGATTTGGGATAGAATGAAGTCAAGCAGAGACAAGTAGAGCTTAGAGATGAGAACAAAAACCTTCCTTCTCATTTACCTCCATCCACGTCCTAGCTAACATCTAAATCTTCTCTTTTTCTATTGAACTGAGCTTCTCAAAATATTAATAGCCAGGCAGTCCCAATGCAGGAGGCCTGGGTTCCATCCCTGGTCAGGGAACTAGATCCCACATGCCACAACTAAAATTCCTGAACGCTGCAATGAAGATCCTACACATGGCAACGAAGATCCTGCATTCCACAACCAAGACCCAGTGCAGCTAAATAAATAAACAAATATCAAAAAAATAGTAATATCCAATTTCAGTCTCTACTTTCATACCTTCCAGCCATTTCTCAACTCATTGTTTACCAGCTTCAACACTACCATGTCAGTGAACTGTCTTTGCTAAGGTCCCTGATGACTCCCTACTTATCAGACTCATATATTATGTAAGTCTACTGCAGAATTTATTTACACATATCCTATTTCTTGCAAATATCCCTTTCCTTGAATTTTTGTGACACTCTCTTGGAATTAAATTATAGAAGAATTGTAGCTTTTGGTACTAGGGCATGACTATAGGAGATATCCAGTCAGCAGAATCTAGGGACACAAGTCTCTTTATGGTACAGGAGTCATAAGAGAAACCAAGACAAGGAGAAGTAAGGAGGGGCTGGAAAGACAAAGGAGTATACTAGGATGGTGCACCTGAAAGGCTAAAGGAATTAAAGGAGTGGAAGACAAATTCATTGGAGGAGAGGAAGTCAAGAATCTAAAAAACTAGGCTGATGCAAGGACCATCTACTTGGATAGAATTATGAAATTAGTAGTGTTGAAGAATATAAGTTAGCCAGAAGCTAAACTCTTCAGGGAATTTGGGGAAGATTACCGTAACAGGAATAGTGATGTTATACTCTTAAAAAATGAGATTCAAAGCAAAATTGCTCATCTTGTGGTCATGCATGACATCCTACTTACCAAAAATTTTATCTTAAGTTTTCTGCATAATTTGTCATCACTTCCACTTTCTTGAACTTCTCTTTTCTTGAAATTGTTTGATCTTGAGATCTGTTGGTTCTCCTACCTCTCTGTCAATACCGTTTGTTGTCATCTCTTAGGTTCTCCTTCTCAGCGGTGTTACCCACAGCTCCCTACATGTCATTTTCTCTCCTCACTATATGCATACTCCCTGGGTGATCTCACCAATCTCATGGCTTTAGCTGCCGCCCAAATTCATGTGGTTCTCAAATCTCTAGCTCCAGCCACAACTATGCTCCCTTGCTCTAGTCCTGTATTTCTGATTGCCCACTGAATAGCATTTGGATGTGCTTCAGACAGCTTAAATTCATTCAAGAGTGAATTAATTATCTTCTTCCCCAAACTTCGATCTCTTCATTTTTGAATTTTAATCACTAAGATATATTTGACTCATCATAGTCCAATTCCTCTTCCTCATCTCCCAAATGTAGTCAAGTCATGAATTCCATTTCTCTACTATGAATTCTATTTCTGAATTGTCAGCACTGATTAAATCCAGCTCTTTGACTCCTTCAAACCTATATCTATATAACAAAAATTTGGTGAAAAAAACCCCCCACAAAAGGCATTGCCCCAGTCTCATGGAAGTCTAGAAAATATAGTTTATCAGATGCTCTGTTTCTATAGCACAGAGAGGCACATAGAAGGAAGATGGAATGGATGTTGAAAGTCAACTCATTACACTGACATATCAGTTATGAGGCATGGGGCTTCCCCAAAGCAGGCATATTCTAGGTTGAGAATTCTTCTATTGTGTGTGTGTGTGTGTGTGTCCACACCAGATAAGAAGTTTTTGTTGCATTTTGATATTTGCAAATTAAAAAACAAAAACAAAAATGAAAAACTCACTACCTCAGAGAAACCTTCCTTGATCACCTTACCTAGGTAGGATTTTCCCTATTATTCTTATTGTTCCTTCATTGATTTACCAAATACTTAGAGTACCTATTTTGTGTCAGGCACTATTCAGAGTGATAGGAATATAGCGAAGAAAAGAGACAAAATCCATATCTTCATTGAACTTAGAGTCTAGTGGGGGAGCCAATCAAGAAACCTGTATGGAAATACATAATGTATTTTCCAATAGTGATCCATCCTACGGGAAAATAAAAGATAACAGAACAGAATAAATGGTGGTGGGGAGGCTGGGAGCAATTTTAGGTAGGAAAATCAGGGAAAGCCTCTTTGAGAAGATGAGGTTTTAGTATAGATATGAATGATGAGAAGAAGCTAGCCACACAAGGACCTCGGGGAAGAGATCTCCACAGAGAGCAGAAATTGTAAAGACCCTGATGTATACGTGCTTGGCATGTTCAAAGATGCTGTCAATATCTCTGAAAGCCTTCTTCAAAGCACTTATCCCAGGCTGTAATCATATGTTTATTTGTGCTTACCTAGTTGGATCTATTATATATTTGCTTATTGTCTTTTATTCCCATGGTTCCTGAGGACCAAGGCTGTGTTTATCTTGTTAAAGTTTCATACTTAGCACCTGGCACACTGTGAGTAGTTTAATGTTTACTGAATGAATAAATAAATAACAACTATTTAATAAAAAATTTTATTTGTAGTATTAGCTGTTGAAGAGGTACTTTTTTTGTTTTCTAAATATAAAATTACAATTTTGACTATGCTCTTTCAAACAACATATTCTATCATATCATAAGTAGGCTCTTTTCCTGTACCCTTCCTCCCTTGAAAATATCTGTTCTAAGATGTTTGATATTAAAGTTTCTTTTCCCTTTATCTTCAATTGTCATGAATTCACTCTATGATTTGGATTTTTATCAGACCCTGAGAGGGGCTTTGATAGAGATATTCTCCATTCCTTGGGTCACTAGAAGCATTAATCATATTCAGTCTATAGAAATGAATGAAGGGAGAGAGAAAAGTAAAATTTAAGGTGATTATGGGACATTCAGGTGTCCATTCAGCAGAGTCTAGGGAGACCAGTCTGTTTATGGAACAGGAATTGTAAGAGAAGCCAAGTTAAGAAGAGGTAAGGAAGAGCCAGAAGATGGAGAAGAAGACTAGGATGGTGCAACTTAATGAGAGCTGAAAAGGGGGAAACTTAAGGGTAGGGAGGATTCTGTAATGTCAAATGCTGCAGCAAGCACCAGAATACAGAGTAAAGACCCTTGCGTCTGGACATTTGTACCTTTTAAGACTGAAGCTTCAGGGCCTCCCTGGTGGCGCAGTGGTTGAGAGTCCGCCTGCCGATGCAGGGGATACGGGTTCGTGCCCCGATCTGGGAGGATCCCATATGCCGCGGAGCGGCTGGGCCCGTGAGCCATGGCCGCTGGGCCTGCGCGTCCGGAGCCTGTGCTCCGCAACGGGAGAGGCCACAACAGTGAGAGGCCCGCATACCGCAAAAAGAAAAAAAAAAAAAAAAAGAATGAAGCTTCAGAAGAGTAGTGGGGCTAGATGAGAGGAAGTGAAAGCTTTGGACATGAGCCATTCATTCTAGAGGTTTGGTAGTATAAGGTCAGTTATAATGCCCCCATCCTTCCTTCACACAGGAAGTGTCTTTAGCTCACCTCTGGGAAGAGGAAAGTCAGGAGGTCATACTCCCTTCCTCTCTAGTTGAGAAGTCACTTCTCAGCCTATTCTTCTCATCACTTTGAAATTCAGGATGAAATGTCTCCCTAGTGATTCTTGAACAGGGTTCTTGTCTCTCGGTTCTGCAACCATCAGCAGCAATCTTCCTATAGCAACATATACACTGGACCCTGAGGGAGGGGTTAAGTGGTTCTTTACTGAAAGCTTCAGGTGAATATTCTAAAGCCACACAGGGTCCAAGTGTTGTTTTGAGGGTGGGTTGGGTAGTGGACAAGGGAGATCAGGCATTGTTATTTTAGGTCTGGCTAATTTGCTCCTTTGACCAGCATGAGGTGGGGCAAAGCTTCACGGCTTAGGCTAACAGTTGGAAACTTAAACATTTATAGGTATCAGGCAGGTATAATAAATGAATGAAGTAGGCAAGGCAGGCCAGGGATGAAGTGTAGAGTGCAAGCTCCGTTTAGAATAGGATGAATGCTACTCAGCACCAGATAGTTGTTGCCCTGTAGAAATGTGGTTCCACTGTGGTCAGATATCTGGAAAACATTTTAAAAAATCAGGATCTTTAAGTGAATTGTCCCAATTTCTCATTTATAAAAAAGCACAGTGGGGGTGAACATCTGTAGATAGGATCCTGATCTCCAGCTGCCAGTTTGTGATTTTTTTTTTTTTTTTTGGTGGCCCTGTGGCTTGCGGGATCTTAGTTCCCCGACCAGGGATTGAATCCCGGCCCTTGGCAGTGAGAGTGCAGAATTCTAACCACTGACTGTCAGGGAATTCCCAGTTTGTGATTTCTGGTTTAGAACTTAAGGAAGTATGACAAGGGAATACTTTCCTCTTTCCTTAATTCTTACTGGTCACTCCCCACCCCTACAACACTTCCATCATGGAGTCCTGGTCCCCCTTTCCTCAGGCACTCACTGAATTTGGATTATTTTCTCATCCATCCTTATCTGTTAGCTCTGAGGGAAGTAGAAGGATGGGCAATACCCTATAGGTAGGAATGGGGAAAAGATTGTAGCTTTTTCAACTCCAGTTTGGTTTCTCACATCCACAAGGATGCTATCAGTTTTCTCCTATAATACCTGAAGATAAACTCATAACCTCACTGAGAAGGTTAATTTTTTCTTGAAGACCACCCCATGTAATCTACATGCAAAAGTGAATGTTTCTCCTATTAAGTAGACTGGAATCACTCAAAAGTTAAAAATCTATACTGATGACTGAGTCCCATCTTAGACCAATTAACTCAGTATTTCTGGGCACTGTAGTTTAAAAAACTCCTCAAGTGGTTCTAAAGAGCAGCCTTAATAGGTTATATGGAGGATATTATTGAGAATATGTGAAGGGTGAGAGTTTGGAATGGCTAGGAGAGTAAAAGTATCATTGAATGGAGCAAAGACCCAAAGAGAAATTAAATGGATCTGTGGTGTGTTGCATGCTTCACTGATTTTCTTCTACGGACTTTGCAGGTTAAGTGTAGTCACTGGGAAATTGAGATGGAGGATAGAGGATCCTTTGGACTGGATACTGACCCAGCAAACTGGAAAACTAAGGAAGAGGGCACACAGAGTATTAATGATGACTTTATTGATCTGTGGAAAGGGAATGAAAGATACTTAGATAGGGACTAAGGACCTGGATGACTTAAAATGCATGAAGGAGAGAGGAAACACCAGTGAGTATAGGCGAAGTGTAAGGAAGAGGAATAAGGGTAATTGCAAATTTGAGATTTCAGAGGCAGATCAGGCCATTGTGTTGAGAAAGTTCGGGTTTTGTCATCCTGGTGTGACTCCATTGAAGAGCTGTCCCTCCGTTTGAAGGAACCCCCTCATTGACTTTCTATCTATCGTTTATCCATTCATTCAACAAGTATTTACTGAGTGTCTACTTGATGAACAAGGTAACATGTGAGGTTCTGGGGAATTTTCTATCCTCTTGGAATTTCGAGGCCAGTGGAGATATATGTCTAGATATATAGATATACCAAACATAAAATTACATAAATGCTTATAAAATTACAGTTTTTATAAAGAAATACAGGGAGCTATGAGACAATATAACAGGCGTAGCTGACTTAACTAGAGGTAAGGATAAATATGTCAAAGAAGACTTCTCTGGAGAAATGATGTAGAAGCTATGTCCTGAAGACTAAATAAGAATTAGCCAGCCTGCTTCTGTGTGTGTGTGTGTGTGTGTGTGTGTGTGTGTGTGTGTATGTATCTATGTATAGAAGGCATTGCAGAGGAAACTGAATATGTAAAGGCACAGAAGCAAGAGAATTTGGATAACTCTAGGAGCTGAATGAAGACCAGTGTGGTTGGGATACTGCGAAAGGAGTGACGATGTAGTAGGGGTCTTGGAGGTCATGCCAAAGGTTTGGAACTGCCAGTTGGTGTGACTGGGGTCTGCTTAAAAGGGAAAAGGACTTTTCTTCCCTTTTATTACCTTCCCAGGACAGCGAATCACAATCATCTTATCTCAATCAAAGCAGTTTAATGGTGATATCATTTCCTCCATTCTATTAAAGAACAAGCTTACTTTCTGGACATAGAAAGGTTTTTTTCTGGGTTGAAATTTTGTAAGCATTGCATATTTTCTTCCCTGATGGCAAAATGCATAATTTATCTTTTGGGAATGGAGCATCCAGTTCTTCATGTGTTTACCTACAGAGCAATAGATTAGTTATGGTTGGTTAATTTCTTTTATTTCCCATAAGAAAGGAAAAAGTAATTAATTACATGGTGAGAGTTGAGTGGTCTTCAGGCCTATAAAGGAGCTCTGACTGAGAGTGTCCTACAGCAGTGGTGCTATTTACTCTTATGAGAAAGAATAGTAGAAGAAAAGACTTGGAGAGGAAATTCAGAGTTTTCTTTTTTTTCTTCTTTTTGACATATTAAGTTTGATATGTGAATTAGACATATCAAAGATTCCAAGTAGGCAGTTTGTGAGGTAAGCCAGGAGGCCAGGGCTAAAGATATAAATTTGGGAACCATTAGCATATAAATTGTATTAAAGCAATGGGAATGGTTGACATCATATAATAAGATGTAGATAGAGAAGTAAAAGGGTCCCATGTCTGAGCCTTATCTCCAGTCCTTACTGGTCCTACAGAGGAGAAAGAGGTTCAGAAGAAGACTGAGAAGCAACTCAAATTCCTAGTTCTTGTTTTAGTAGTGATCTTCCTCAGTGCTGCCCAGACTCAAGGTGAATTCTGGTAGATTTCCTGATCTTGACCGTTTAGCAGTCCCTTCCATGCCATGGTCATTATTATTATTATTATTATTTTGCTGGTTTTGGGCATCCTAGATGTTGAAAACATTTCTCTACCTGCCCTGACTTCCAGATTATTCATTTTTACCCTCTGAAAGACCTTGGAAATCTTATTTTTTTTCTTGGTCCCCTTGAGAACAAGGCATTCTCTTGTCTACCTAAAGAGATTTCCCCCAAACTTTAGGCCATCTTGCATGAGCATAGCAGTAACTCTCTTCTTTTTTTCTTTGATGCCTCCATGACTCTATCCCTGGAAGTCCTTCCTTCTTCCTGATCAAATTTCTCAGTCCTGTCCTATTCCACTGACTGATAATGTAATTAGTAACCAGTATTTGAGATTAATTTAACTTTGGTGAATTTTGTTTTGCTCATATATTGTTCCCATCATTATTTCAGTTCTTCCCTACTCAACTATTCCACCCCTTCCCATTAAGTCTTGAGGTCTTGAGAGCTGGTCTTCATTACACAGTCTCCAGCACATGGGCTCTCTCCAACAGTCCTGTGTTGTTTAAAATTTTATAGTTAATTAAAAAACTTAATTAAAAATTTTAGAAGAATTTGACTGGTTTAAAATCCCCCAAACAATACACCCTTACTGTAACTATTTAAACAATTCAGAGGTATATAGAGAAAATCATGAGATACAAAAATTAGGGTCTCTCACAGAGAAAGTAGGTAAAATGGTTGTCTAAGATGATGACAAAGGGAAGTTCCAAAACAACTGCTTTGCCTCAGGCATAGAAAACACCAGTTCAGGGTTGAATATGAGGTCAGATGCTCCAAAAGTCAGAATTAAGTCTCTAGAAGAGCATGAAGCTGATAAATTATTTAACAGACTTAACTGGATAGAGAATTATATTGAAATCACTTTTTACAGAACTAGTGGAGAGTGTGGGAAGACAGTCAGATGTTCAATGAAAACAAAGCAAAGTGGAAAATGAGGCAATTCACTCTAAGAAAAACTGAGAGTTGTACAAGGGGGTAAATGGAATTGTAGTCACTTCTTGGCTCAGCAGCCAAGAATATTTTACATGGTGATAATGATGAAAACATTTGAATATGTATTTAACCAAAATTGAGCTGTCTTTGTATTAGGAGAATCAGGCAGGGAAAGAATGAATTTAAACACGTAAAAAGTCAATACATAATATTTTTTGTGTGTAGATGTGTGGAGAAGGGGAAGTATTGGAGAGGGGAATATAAAATAAGAGACTGTAATTAGTTGTTTTATGCATTTTAAAGCACTATTTTAATTTTAACTATCTGTAGGTAAAACTGATAAAATTTAACCAAAAGCAAAAAGAATGTAGTAGAGCTACATATTTTGACATTTGAAAGTTGTTTAAGAAATATTCTTAAGCAAAAAAAACCCAAACAAATTCTAAAAAAATTTCATTCTGGTGAAAAATTTGTTCTTTTAATATGGAATCATTAATGATGGTTATCTTAGAGATTGTAGGGGATTTTTGCTTATGGAATGTTTGAATTTACAATGAGCATATATTTATTATTTTGTGATCAGAAAAGTACACACTAAAGAAAAGATATATTAGGATGACATCAGGTAGATGGTGGAATAAGAGGTCCTAGCCCTCGTCCTCCCACAGAAACACCAACTTAACAACCATTCATGGACAAAAATACCTTTATGAGAGCTCCAGAGTCCAGTTGAGAGGTTCTAGCACCATAGTGGAACAAAAAATATGAGAATGAGGAAGGGGGCAGAAAGCTTGTTTAAAGAAATAATAGCTGAAAACTTCCTGAATCTGGGGGAAAGAAATAGATGCACAGATTCATAAAGGCTAAAGGGTTCCAAAAAAGTTGAATCCAAAAAGGTCTACACCAAGACACATTGTAATTAAATTGTCAAAAGTCAAAAACAGAGAATTTTGAAAGCAGCAAGAGGAAAATGACTTGTCAAATACAAGGGAATCCCCATAAAACTGTCAGAGGTTTCTCAGAAGAAACTTTGCAGGTCAGGAGGGAGTGGAATGATATATTCAAAGTCATGAAAGAAGACAACTGCCAACAAGAATATTATATCTGGCAAAACTCTCCTTTAGAAATGAAAGAGAGATAAAGACTTTCCCAGACAAATAAAAACTGAGGGAGTCCATCGTCACTAGACCTGCCTTACAAGAAGTGCTAAGGGAAGTTATTCATATTGAAATGAAAGGATGCTAAACAGCAACACCAAAGCATATGAAAATATAAATCCCATTGGTAAAGGTAAGCACAGACAGTCCTTGGCTTATGATGGTTTAACTTACAATTTTTTGACTTTACAATGGTGTGAAAGTGATATGCATTCAGTAGAAGCCATACTTTGAATTTTGATCTTTTCCCAGTTAGCAATATGTGGTAAGATACTCTCTTGTGATGCTGGGAAGGGCAGTGAGCCACAGCTTCCTCTCATCCACATGATCATGAAGTTAATAACTGATACACTTACAACCATTCTGTACCCATATAGCCATTTTGTTTTTCACTTTCAGTACAGTATTCAATAACTTACAGGAGGTAGTCAACATGTTATTATAAAATAAGCTTTGTGTTAGATGATTTTGCCTACCTGTAGGATAACATAAGTGTCCTGTGCACATTTAAGGTAGGCTAGGCTAAGCTACAATGTTCGGTGTTGGTCAAGGATATAAAGTTTCAATTATGCAAGAGGAATAAGTCCCAGAGATCTACTGCATAGCATAGTGTCTATAGTTAACAACATTGTACTATACATTTAAAAATTTAAGAGGGTAGATCTTATGTTATGTGTTCTTATCACACACAAAAAATTAAAAATTAAAAAAATAAAGAAGGTGGAGGAAACTTTTGGTTATGATGGATATGTTTATAGTATTAATTGTGATGATGGTTTCATGAATGTATACTTATCTTCAAACTCACTAAGTTGTTTGCATTAAGTATGTGCAGCTTTTTGTATGTCGGTCATTCCTCAATAAAGTTTTGTGTTTTTTTTAAAGAGAATTCACCCCAGAGGAAAAGGAGGGTTATTTCTCATATGAGGTAAAAGAATGGAATTAGAAAATTTGAGCAGAGGAAAGGTAGGAAATAATGTGGAAGTGGCATACACAGACAATTATCCTTTTTCCTTTCTTATTGTGCTGAAGGCATGTAAGAAGATTCTGTCAGTGCAGGAGAATGTAATTTAATAATAATAATAACAACAACAGCAACACAACAATAATGATGACTGGCTGACATTTATTGAGTTCTTTTATGTGTTAACCATTATGGTAAGGGTTTCAGGTGCATTGTTTACTTAATTCTCACAAAACTCTATTACATATTTTATTTATTTATTTATTAAAGATATTTATTGAACATTGTGCTAGATACTCTGCTAGGTGCTAGGGATACAGTGATAAACAAAATTGTCATGGTCCCTATTCCTGAAGAGCTTATGGTATAGAAGGAAAAACAGACATTAAACAAATAAAAATAAATATTTAATGACACACGATAAATGACATGAAAGGTGTGACTGAATAATAGGGAGATCTACTTCAGATAGAGGGACCTGAGAAGGTCTCTCTTAGAAGGTGACATATGTAAGCTGACATCTAAAAATAAGGAGGATCCAGGCAGGCAGAGGAAGGGCCTTGAGGCAGATGTAAATAACTCTAACATAGAGTACTCTTTCCTCTAATAGGGGAGCTGAAAGAAGATCAAGGAAGCTAAATAAAGACAGTGGAGGGAGAATGATGCTAGCTGAGGCTGGGATGGGCCAGACTATCCAAAACTATGTTACTGGGAAGTCTTGCAGGATTTTAAGCAGACAAGTGAAGGCTCTGATTTATATTAACAGTAATACTTTTGTTGTGTCATGGAGAATGGATTGGAGGGAGCCAAGGGCAAATGTTGGGGAGAGTTGCTCAGAGTTTATTGCAGTATTCCAGGCTGAGAGGATGATGGTTGTATATAGGATGGTGGTTGAAGATTTTGAGAAAAGTAGATAGGTCCACTAGTTGGAGGTAGAGTCCAAAGGGCCTGGTGATAGAGAAGCTGAAGCCAGCGATAACTCAGGTTCCTGGTTTGAATAAGAGGGCTGAGGTACTGCTAGCCTCCTTTTTCAGTCTAGGAGACCAAAGCTCCAAGAGGTTAGGTAACATGTCCCAGGAGGTATATCTAGTAAATAATGTATGACGATTTGAACATGGGCCTGTTCAACTCCAGAGACAACACATATAACCAATATAACTCTACTGCCTCCTAGTGAGTCACAATCCTGCTGCTCTTTAAAAGGAGAGAAGTGGTTGTCTTCTGAATTATAATCTCTCTGCCAACCATAACTCCATTTGCTTAGTTACCAAACAGAAAGTGAATATCCAGACTTTTTTTTTTTTACCCTTCCCCGCTGGTAACCATAAGTTCATTCTCTAAGACTGTAAGTCTGTTTCTGCTTTGTAAATAAGTTCCTTTGTATCATTTTTTTAGATTCTGCATATAAACAAGTTCATATGATACTTGTCTTTCTCTGTCTGACTTTCTTCACTTAGTATGATAATTTCCAGGTCCATCCATGTTGCTGCAAATGGCATATCTCATTCTTTTTAATGGTTGAGTAATATTCCATTGTATATGTACCACATCTTCTTTATCAATTCATCTGCTGATGGACATTTATGTTGCTTCCATGTCTTGGTTATTGAAAACAGTGCTGCAATGAACATTGGGGTGCATGTATCCTTTTGGACCATGTTTTTCTCCAGATATATGCCCAGGAGTGGGATTTCTGGATCACATGGTAGCTCTATTTTTAGTTGTTGTTGTTTTTTTTAATCTTTTAAATTTATTTACATTTATTTATTTATTATTTTCAACTGTGTTGTGTCTTCATTGCTGTGCACAGGCTTTCTCTAGTTGCAGAGAGCAGGGACTACTCTTCATTGTGGAGCACGGGCTCTGGGTGCACGGGCTTCAGTAGTTGTGGCAGGCAGTCTCAGTAGTTGTGGCTTGTGGGCTCTAGAGTAAAGGATCAGTAGTTGTGGTGCACAGTTTCAGTAGTTGCTCCATGACATGTGGGATCTTCCCGGACCAGGGCTCAAACCCGTGTCCCCTGCGTTGGCAGGCAGATTCTTTACCACTGTGCCACCAGGGCAGTCCCTATTTTTAGTTTTTAAAGGAACCTCCTTACTGTTCTCCATAGTGGCTGTATCAATTTACATTCCCACCAACAGTGTAGGAGGGTTCCCTTTTCTCCACACACTCTCCAGTATTTATTGTTTGTGGATTTTTTTTTTTTTTTTTTTTGGCGGTACGCGGGCCTCTCACTGCTGTGGCCTCTCCTGTTGTGGAGCACAGGCTCCGGACGCGCAGGCTCAGCGGCCATGGCTCACGGGCCCAGCTGCTCCGCGGCATGTGGGATCTTCCTGGACCGGGGCATGAACCCGCGTCCCCTGCATTGGCAGGTGGACTCTCAACCACTGCGCCACCAAGGAAGCCCTGTTTGTGGATTTTTAAAAAGACTTTATTTTTTATTTTTATATTTAAAACTTTATTTATTTATTTATTTAATTTTGTTGATTTTTGTCTGCATTGGGTCTTCATTGCTGCATGCGGGCTTTTCTCTAGTTGTGGCGAGTGGGGGCTACTCTTCACTGTGGTGCGTGGGCTTATTGCTGTGGCTTCTCTTGTTGAGGAACATGGGCTCTAGGTGCATGGGCTTCAGTAGTTGTGGCACGTGGGCTCAGTAGTTGTGGCTCACAGGCTTAGTTGCTCCGTGGCATGTGGTATCTTCCTGGAGCAGGGCTTGAAGCCATACCTCCAGCATTGGCAGGCGGATTCTTAATGACTGCACCACCAGGGAAGCCCATTTGTGGATTTTTAATGATGACCATTCTGACTGGTGTGAGGGGACATCTCACTGTATTTTTGATTTGCATTTCTCTAATAATTAGCGATGTTGGCCATCTGTATGCCTTCTTTGGAGAAATGTCTATTTAGGTCTTCTGCCCATTTTTGGATTGAGTTGTGTTTTTTTTTTTTTTGATATTGAGCTGCATGAGCTGTTTGTAAATTTTGGAGACTGATCTCGTCTGTCACATTATTTGAAAATATTTTCTCCCATTGTGTTGGTTGTCTTTGTTTTGCTTATGGTTCCCTTTGATGTGCAAAAGCTTTTGAGTTTAATTAGGTCCTATTTGTTTATTTTTGTTTTTATTTCCATTACACTGGGAGTCAGATCGAAAAAGATATTGCTGCAATTTATGTCAAAGAGGGTACTACCTATGTTTTCCACTATGAGTTTTATAGTATCTGGTCTTATATTTAGGTCTTTAATCCATTTGGAGTTTATTTTTGTATATGGTGTTAAAGAATAATTTAATTTCTTTTTTTTTGCTTATATGTGGAATTTTTCTCTTTTTTTAAAACATCTTTATTGGAGTATAATTATTTTAAAATGGAGTGTTAGTTTCTGCTGTATAACAAAGTGAATCAGCTATACACATACATACAACCCCATATCTCCTCCCTCATGCATCTCCCTCCCACCATCCATCCCCTCTAGGTGGTCACAAATCATGGAGCTGATCTCCCTGTGCTATGAGGCTGCTTCCTGCAAGCTATTTTACATTTCATAGTATATATAAGTGCATGCCACTCTCTCACTTCTTCCCAGCTTACACTTCCCACTCCACGTGTCCTCAAGTCCACACTCTATGTTTGCATCTTTATTCCTGTCCTTCCCCTAGGTTCTTTGTTTAGGATTTTTTTTTTATATTCCCTATATATGTGTTAGCATATGGTATTTGTATTTCTCTTTCTGACTTATTTCACTCTGTATGACAGACTCTAGGTCCATCCACCTCACTACAAATAACTCAATTTCGTTTCTTTTTATGGCTGAGCAATATTCCATTGTGCATATGTGCCACATCTTCTTTAACAATTCATCTGTCGATGAACACTTAGGTTGCTTCCATATCCTGGCTATTGTAAAGAGTGCTGCAGTGAACATTGTGGTACATGACTCTTTTTGTTTATTTTATTTTATTTTATTTTTAACATCTTTATTGGAGTATAATTTCTTTACAGTGGTGTGTTAATTTCTGCTTTATAACAAAGTGAATCAGCTTTCCATATACATGACTCTTTTTGAATTATGATTTTCTCAGTATTTGCCCAGTAGTGGGATTGCTGGGTCATATGGTGGTTCTATTTTTCATTTTTTAAGGAACCTCCATACTGTTCTCCATAGTGGCTGTACCAATTCACGTTCCCACCAACAGTGCAAGAGTGTTCCCTTTTCTCCACACCCTCTCCAGCATTTATTGTTTCTAGATTTTTTGATGATGACCATTCTGACCCGTGTGCGATGATATCTCATTGTAGTTTTGATTTGCATTTCTCTAATGATTAATGATGTTGAGCATTCTTTCATGTGTTTGTTGGCAATCTGTATATCTTCCTTGGAGGAATGTCTACTGCCCATTTTTGGATTGGGTTATTTTTTTTTTTTTGATATTGAGGTGCATGAGCTGCTTGTATATTTTGGAGATTAATCCTTTGTCAGTTGCTTCACTTGCAAATATTTTCTCCCATTGTGAAGGTTGTCTTTTCATTGTTTTTATGGTTTCCTTTGCTGTGCAAAAGCTTTTAAGTTTCATTAGGTCCCATTTGTTTACTTTTGTTTTTATTTCCATTTCTATAGGAGGAGGGTCAAAAGGATCTTGCTGTGATTTATGTAATAGAGTGTTCTGCCTATGTTTTCCCCTAAGAGTTTTATAGTTTCTGGCCTTACATTTAGGTCTTTAATCCATTTTGAGTTTATTTCTGTATATGGTGTTAGGGAGTGTTCTAATTGCATTCTTTTACATGTAGCTGTCCAGTTTCCCTAGCACCACTTATTGAAGAGGTTGTCTTTTCTCCATTGTATATTCTTGCCTCCTTTATCAAAAATAAGGTGACCATATGTGCGTGGGTTTATCTCTGGACTTTCTAACGTGTTCCATTGATCTATATTTCTGTTTTTGTGTCAGTACCATACTGTCTTGATTACTGTAGCTTTGTAGTATAGTCTGAAGTCCAGGTCCAGCTCTGTTTTTCTTTCTCTAGATTGCTTTTGCTATTCGGGATCTTTCATGTTTCCATACAAATTGTGCAATTTTTTGTACTAGTTCTGTGAAAAATGCCAGTGGTAGTTTGATAGGGATTGCACTGAATCTGTAGATTGTTTTAGATAGTATAGTCATTTTCACAGTATTGATTCTTCCAATCTAAGAACATGGTATATCTCTCCATCTGTTTGTATCATCTTTAATTTCTTTCATCAGTGTCTTATAGTTTTCTGCATACAGGTCTTTTGTCTCCTTAGGTAGGTTTATTCCTAGGTATTTTATTGTTTTTGCTGCAATGGTATATGGGAGTGTTTCCTTAATTTCTCTTTCAGATTTTTTTCATCATTAGTGTATAAGAATGCAAGAGATTTCTGTGCATTAATTCTGTACCCTGCTACTCTACCAAATTCATTGATTAGCTCTAGTAGTTTTCTGGTAGCATCTTTAGGATTCTCTATGTATAGTATCATGTTATCTGCAAACAGTGACAGCTTTACTTCTTCTTTTCTGATTTGGATTCCTTTTATTTTTTTTCTTTCCTTATTGCTGTGGATAAAACTTCCAAAACTATGTTGAATACTAGTGGTGAGAGTGGGCAACCTTGTCATGTTCCTGATCTTAATGGAATAGGTTTCAGGTTTTCACCATTGAGAACAATGTTGGCTGTGGGTTTGTCATATATGGCCTTTATTATGTCGAGGTAGGTTCCCTCTATGTCTGCTCTCTGTAGAGTTTTTAACATAAATGGGTGTTGAATTTTGCCAAAAGCTTTTTCTGCATCTACTGAGATTATCATGTGGTTTTTATCCTTCAATTTGTTAGTATGGTGTATCACATTAATTGATTTGCATATACTGAATAATCCTTGCATCCCTGGGATAAACCCCACTTGATGATGGTGTATGATCCTTTTAATGTGCTGTTGGATTCTGTTTGTTAGTATTTTGTTGAGGATTTTTGCAGCTATGTTTATCAGAGATATTGGCCAGTAGTTTTATTTTTTTGTGACATGTTTTTTTTTTGTGTGTGTGTGACATATTTGTTTGGTTTTTGTATCAGGGTGATGGTGGCCTTGTAGAATGAGTTCAGCAGTGTTCCTCCGTCTGCTGTATTTTGGAAGAGTTTGAGAAGGATAGGTGTTAACTTTTCTCTCAATGTTTAATAGAATTCGCCTGTGAAGCCATCTGGTCCTGGGCTTTTGTTTCTTGGAAGATTTTTAATCACAGTTTCAATTTCAGTGCTTGTGATTGGTCCGTCTATATTTTCTATTTCTACCTGGTTCAGTCTCAAAAGGTTGTGCTTTTCTAAGAATTTGTCCATTTCTTCCAGGTTGTCCATTTTATTGGCATATAATTTCTTGTAGTAATCTCTCATGATGCTTTGTGTTTCTGCAGTGTTTGTTGTTACTTCTTTTTCATTTCTAATTCTGTTGATTTGAGTCTTCTCCCTTTTTTTTCTGATGAGTCTGGCTAATAACTTATCAATTTTGTTTATCTTCTCAAAGAACCAGCTTTTAGTTTTATTGATCTTTGCTACTGTTTCCTTCATTTCTTTTCATCTATTTCTGACCTGATCTTTATGATTTCTTTCCTTCTGCTAACTTTGGGATTTTTTCTTTTTGTTTTTATTCTTGTTCTTCTTTCTCTAATTGTTTTTGGTGTAAGGTTAGGTTATTCATTTGAGATATTTCTTGTTTCTTGAGGTAGGCTTGTATTGGTATAAACTTCCCTGTTTGAACTGCTTTTGCTACATCCCATAGGTTTTGGGTGGTTGTGTATTCATTGTCATTTGTTTCTAGGTATTTTTTGATTTCTGTGTTGATTTCTCCAATGATCTCTTCATTATTTAGTAGTGTATTGTTTAGCCTACATGTGTTCTTTTTTTTTTTTTTTACAGTTTTTTCCTTGTTATTGATATCTTCTCATAGCACTGTGGTCAGTAAAGATAAATGATACATCAATTTTCTTAAATTTACCAAGGCTTGATATGTGACCCAAGATATGGTCTATCCTGGAGAATGTTCCATAAGCACTTGAGAAGAAAATATATTGTGTTGTTTTTGGATGGAATGTCCTATAAATATCAATTAAGTCCATCTTGTTTAATGTGTCATTTAAAGCTTTTATTTCCTTCTTTATTTTCATTTTGGTTGATTTGTCCATTGGTGAAAGTGGGGTGTTAAAGTCCCCTACTATGATTGTTGTACTGTCGATTTCCCCTTTTATGGCTGTTAGCATTTGTCTTATGTATAGAAGTGCTCCTCTGTTGGGTGCATAAATATTTACAATTGTTATATCTTCTTCTTGGATTAATCCTTTGATCATTATATAGCATCCTTCTTTGTCTCTTGTAATATTCTATTTTGTCTGATATGAGAATTGCTACTCCAGCTTTCTTTTGATTTCCATTTGCATGCAATATCTTTTTCATCCCCTCACTTTCAGTCTGTTTTGTCCCTAGGTCTGAAGTGGGTCCCTTGTAGACAACATATGTATGGGTCTTGTTTTTGTATCCCTTCAGCCAGTCTATGTGTGTTGGAGCATTTAATCCATTTACATTTAAAGTAATTATCATTATGTATGTTCCTATTACCATTTACTTAATAGTTTTGGGTTTGTTTTTTTAGGTCTTTTCCTTCTCTTGTGTTTCCTGCCTAGAGTAGTTCCTTTAGCATTTGTTGTAAAGCTGGTTTGGTGGTGCTGAATTCTCTTAACTTTTGCTTGTCTGTAAAGGATTTATTTTCTCCATTGAATGTGAATGAGATCCTTGCTGGTAGAGTAATCTTTGTTGTAGGTTTTTCCCTTTCATCACTTTAAATATGTCCTACCACTCCCTTCTGGTTTGAAGAATTTCTGCTGAAAAATCAGCTGTTAACCTTATGGGGATTCCCGTGTATGTTATTTGTTGCTTTTCTCTTCCTGTTTTTAATATTTTTTCTTTGTGTTTAATTTTTGATAGTTTGCTTAGTATGTGTCTTGGCTTGTTTCTCTTTGGGTTTATCCTGTATGGTACTCTCTCCTGTATGGATTTGATTAACTATTTCCTTTCCCATATTGGGGAAGTTTTTGACTATAATCTCTTCAAATATTTTCTCAGACCTTTTCTTTTTGTCTTCTTTTTCTGGGACCCCTATAATTTGAATTGGTGCATTTATTGTTGTCCCAGAGGTCTCTGAGACTGTCTTCAATTCTTTTCATTCTTTTTTTCTTTATACCGCTTCCTGGCAGTTAATTCCACCCTTTTATCTTCCAGGTTACTTATCCGTTCTTATGCCTCAGTTATTCTGCTATTGATTCCTTCTAGAGTATTTTTAATGTCAGTAATTGTGTTGTTCATCACAGTTTGTTTGCTCTTTGGATCTTCTAGATCCTTTTTAAATATTTCTTGTATTTTCTCCATTCTGTTTATGAGATTTTGGATTATGTTTACTATCATTACTCTGAGTTCTTTTTCAGGTCGGTTACCTATTTCATCTTCATTTATGTGGGCTTATTGGTTTTTACCTGGCTCCTTCGTTTGTAACATAATTTTTTGTCATTTCTTTTTTTTTTTTTTTTGCTGGGTGGTGCTGTATTCCTGTCTTACTGGTTGTATGGCCTGAGATGTCCAGTACTGGATTTTACAGACAGCTGGATAGAGCCGGGTCTTGGTGCTGAGATGAGGACCTCCAGAAGTTCTCACTCCTACTGATATTCCCTGGGGTTTGACATTCTCTGTTAGTCCAGGGATTTGGTCTTAGAGCTCCCACCACAGGAGCTCAGGCCCAACCTCTGGCCTTGAAACCAAGATTCCACAAGCTTCATGACACAGTAAAAGAAAAGAAAGAAAGAAAGAAAGAAAGAAAGAAAGATAAAAAGGAGCAGTACAATATCAAAGTTAAAAACCAAAGTAAAATTAGAAAGATAAAAAATATATTAGGAAAAATAAAAGTTTAATTGAAACAACTGCAACAAGGCAAAATAAAACCAAAACAGAAAAAGGAAAAAAAAAAAAGAAAAAAAAAAAGGTGGTGGTGGGGAACAAGCCAAAAGTAGAGAACAATAACAAAGTATAAAGAATAAAATAAAATTAGAAAAATAAAAGATTTATTAGGAAAAATGAAAATATAAAAGAATCAACAACAATGAATCAACAAGGTAAAACAGAACCCCAATCTAAAAGAGGAAAAAAGAAAAAAAAAAAAAACAGCCTTGGCTATGGGGGTGGAGTTTAGGTGGTGGTGGAACTTAGGCAGGGACGGAGTTTAGGGTGGGGCGGGACCTAGGCAGGTGGGAGCATGATGTTTGCGTGTGGGCCAGGGCCTAGACTCAGGACCACATAGCCAGAAAAGGCCCTGGGGGCGGGGCCTAGGCTGGGTGATGTTCAAGCATGGGGCGGGGCCTCTGTTTAGGACCTGCATGGAAAGGAAGAGGCAGCACGTAGAAAGGAGGGCCTCTGGAGTGTGGAGTTCTGGAGTTTGGAGGTAGGGCCCTGAGTGAGGGTGTGTGCGTGGTGTTTAGGCCCCGCATTGGAGGGCGTCTCAGAGGGGTCTCCGAGAGTAGAGGTAGAGCCCTGGGTGGGGGTGTAGGAACAGGGCTTGGGCTCTGCAGGTAAGGAGGGAGACTCCAAGGGCAGAGGATTAGGCCAGGGAGCCCAACAGGCTCTCCAGTGCCTAAGTGGACAGGGAAAGCACTGGCCACATTCCCTTCCATTCCTTTGTGCCCCTCCCCCACTGTCACCTCCAGGGTCTCCCCTGTAGCCACTGGACCCCTAACCATGGATGGGTCCCGCTAGGTGTAGGAACTCCTCCCCTCCCCCAGCCACCCCTCAGGGGTGCCAGTCCTGGAGGTCTGGCCTTTACTTTTGCTCCCCCTTCCCTCTCTCCTTCTCCCTCAGACCCGTGTGGCTGGAGGATCCCTAGGTGGGCAGAGGATCAGGCCCAGGATCTCAGCAGGTTCCAGGGGGCCCAAGTGGACAGGAGAAACCTAGCCACACTCCCTGTTGATCCTCTGCCCTCCCAGTGGTTCCCCAATTTCCCCCTTCGAGCGTGGAATCCCTTCCCCTCCTCCAGCCACCCCTCAGGGGCACCAGTCCCCTCTGACCTCCACTTCTTCTACCCCTACACTCCCCCCACGCCCTATCTGGTTGCTGGGGGTTCCTCCTGTCCACTTAGGTGTTCATGGTCCCCTACCAGTGCCCGGTAGGTGCCCTAGTTGTGAGGAGATGTGAATTCCACATTCTCCTAGAATGCCATCTTGACTCCACCCCTTATCATATGGTTTTTATTCTTCAATTTGTTGATGTGGTGTATCACACCGATTGATTTGCAGATATTGAAATTGCTCAATTGATATTGATAATGGTGTATGAGCCTTTTAATGTATTTTTGGATTCGGATTGCTAGTATTTTGTTGAGGATTTTTTTCAAGCATGGTATCTGATGTATGTTTTCACTTGGAGCTGATTAGAAATTGTTATTTGGGTCATATGCTGAAGATGATGTTATTCCTTAAATGTTTGACCTAGGTAAGCAGATTCAAGTCTGATAATCCTAGATATTCAAATTCTGTTGTCAGCCAGAAACCAAGCTCTGTTCTCTCTCATAGGATTAGGAGAAGATGTGTCGTTCCTGAATTCCATTGAAGATTTTCAGCAACTTACATGACATTGTGAAGGGCAGTTGTCCTGGAATAGATGGGCTTTCTGTAATGGAAAAAAGAGAAAAATAAAGTAGGTCAATAGGGACTACAGCATCAGGCCACTCCTCATGGATATAGAGGTGGTTTGGAGAGTACTAACAGGCAGAAAGGGATATTGACAGCATAAGCAGGATTAAATTTAAAAAACAAGTAGCTTAAAAACTCAGTTATGTGTGGTGATCCTAATACAAGATAGCTTCTTGGATGTGTTTTGGAGCTGTCCTGAGACTTTCTGTATCCTGCTGGTATTTGTGCATCTGTAAAATGGTCCCTTTACTTTTACTATATTTGCAAAGTCATAGGTCTGAGAAGAGAGGTAAGAATGTAAAAAGAAGTGTCAGTCATAGGCTTACCTGTTGGGACTGTTGAATTTCAGAGTAAATTGTGGTGGAGTCATTGTTTTTCACAGGTTTTGGGATTTCCATTTCCTGTAAAACACAATCATACCAATTTGGCTCACATAAAGAGAAATGCACACATACACAGATACAGTAAGTCCCCTACCTATGAGACTTCAAGTTGTGATATATCAAAGATGTGAACGTGTGTTCACATGTCCAATCACGTAAGTTAGTTCACGTGTCTGGTGTACATTGTCATGTCAAGTGGTTGTGTACTTGACAACAAAGTAAGTACATAAGCTTTTGTGTACTTACTTTGTGTAGCTTACTAATGAAGACCTGATAGAATTGGAGGCTCAAAGAAAAAAGAGAGACAAGAGGAAGAAGAAGTAATTGAAGAACTGAATAGATTCATGATATAGGAAATGGCAAAGGGATTTTCTTTATTTGAGGAGGCACTGTTAGTTTTTGAGGCACAGGACCCAAATATAGAACAGTATATGAAGTTTGCAACAGCCGTTCAGAATGTGATCCAGTGCTACCGTGTCATCTATGGTGAGAAAAAAAAGCTACTACCCAGACATCACAGGATCATTTCTTCAAGAGAATAGATAAAATTGAATGCAGCAAGGAGCCAGAACCTGTACCATCAGTGTCAGGTATGGGTGAAATTGCAGCTTGCCCTCCACCTCCTATTGCAGGAGATCCTTCAGCTCTGCCATCTCCCATGTCCTCTTCCTCTGCCAGTCAGTAACTCTTCTTGCCTGTTCACTCGATGCCAGCCCCTGTATGCTAGCTCTTGTACCATATTACTGTACTTTTCAAGGTACTGTACTGTAAAATTAAAAATGTTTTCTTTATTTTTTGTGTTTTTTGTTTTGTATGTATTATTTTTGTGAAAGATATTATAAAACTATTACAGTACAGTACTATATAGCTGATTGTGTTAGTTGGGTATCTAGGCTACTTTTGTTGGACTTAAGAACAAATTGGACTTATGAGCATGCTCTCAGAACAGAACTCATTCATATGTAAGGGACTTACTGTATATTCTTGGGAAAGGCAGTGTGACAAAAGAGGGATGATGTCAAAGTTCTTTAGGAGGAATTCTGGGGAGTGTTTAGCAAGAGAAGCTGGAAACAAAGCACCACTAGCTCTTAAACCTGTGAAGGATTAGTCACCTTCCCTGAGCCCTAAACAGAAGCACAACACTCCAGCAAACCGGTGGTCTCAAGAACCAGAGAGAGACAGAAGGGCGACCTTGTTGGCAGGTGGTGTGAAGGAAAGAAAGCATTCTTGTCCTGCATCCAAATCTACTCTCCTTCCTCTATTTTTAGGAACTAACCTACACACTAGATGGTTATTGTATTATATCTTTTGTCTCAGATCTTTACTACCTATAACTGGAGTTATTGCCTGCTTCATTTTACCCCTGTGTTTCTATTTGCCTGGTCATCATGTCATTGGGGTTCTCCTCAAGCATGGGGAACTGGTAGAGCAGGAATATCTTGTCTTAAGAATGGCTCTGCTTGGAATAAAAAGTCCGGCAGTAACAGAAGTCCCCCATGCTCATAGTTTTTGGCATTTTAAATTAATTAAGGCATATTTTGGGTGTTATCAAAACCTCTGAAACTCTTCAAAGTACCATGTTTTGCTAAGCAAAAGATAACAAACTTGCTGGAGAGTTTCTTGGTTTGTTGAGAGTAATTCATCTTGTCTTCAAGAGGAAATTGGAAAGGCAATTGAAATATCTGAAGTGAGAGCACTTCTTATTGTTGGCTAGCTTCAGAGGCTACTTTGCAAATACCTGTGAGGGGCTTTGTGAAGGGAGATTTGCTTGTGGAATCCAAGATTTCTAGGCAGACCATTGTTTCCATCAACTGAAGAATGATGGCTCTCTTGGCTTGTTTTTCAGAAGACATGGAAATTGGCCTCTCAGGATGTGTAGTGTTATTTAGAAATGTACCACCTGCGGGTGCTTTATTTTGGGGTTGATGGGGAATTACTGATGCATGGCGAGGAGTTCCTGATGCCTGACCAAGGCCATCCTGTTATGTTGCTAGAGGGCAGGGGACGATTGAGGACTGCTCATGCCTTTAGTGTCCTATACTGTTGAGGGATTGCAAATTCTTGCCCCTCTTTCCCTCTTGAGAGATTCTTCTGAGCTCCCCTATTTCCCCTACATCCAGGATGAGAAAGCCCCTGATACAGAATCGTGCCCTCCGAGGGCTCTCAAACTTAAATGAACTCTGATCCATCCAGCAAGTATTTACTGAGCATCATGCTAAGACATAGGGGAAGAGAGAGGAAGACATAATTTTCACTTCCAGGCAGCTTGTAATTAAGCTGAAGGGACAAGACTTACTGATGCATTAAGCAGTTAGATTAAGCAATGTAAAGCAGGATATGAGTCAACATTCTACTGAGGTGTGAACATTGAGGTCTAGAAAGGTCCCTCACATAACTCTGCAGTTCTTGTCGCTGCCTTTGCCTCTCCTCAATGGTGTATGTCATTTGAATTTAGAAAAGTTTGGTGACAAGGTCATGTATAATGACTGTAAAAATAATGACCATGAAGGAGTATAAACCTGAAAGTACTCACCCTGTTTGAATGGGTGACCTGAGCATACACAGTGCTCCCTGGAGAGAAGGAAGCATACTCTAAGTTCCTCACAGTCTCTGCTGTTAACACAGGAAGGCACAGTCAGTAGCTGAAGGACTCTGGTCTGCTCTCCCAGGACCTTGTCTACCCCAGGCCATTCTCTGACCCCAGAGAGGCAATTGTTCAAAGCATGGCCCTTCCTTAGGGTTCATTCATTTTTGATAGTCTTTGGAGTTCTGGGTTGAACCAGAACATTCTCAGTCATGTGATCTATTTCTGACCTCATCTCCTTAGGGACACATGGCCTTGAGCTATCCTAAAGCCTCAGAGTCTCCCTCTGACTTCACAGGAAGGGAAGCTTCTGGGACCAAATAGCACTGCCTACACAGGAGCTAGAGAACCTCACTGGTGAGCATAATGGAGCCAGATTATTTCACATATATAATACTATTAAACTTTTTAGAGCTCCTTAGAGTGGATTTGATTATATTAGAGATGAGGAACTGGAGGCTCAGAAAGTTTTACAGACTTGGTGCAAACTCACACAGGAAGTGATCAGACAAGAATTTGAATGCATGCCTTGTGACTCCAAACCTCATGCCAGGTCCTCCGTGCATGAAGTCATGTATCTCTCACCCATGAAATGAGACTCAATGCCAATCTGAGTTCAGAGCCTGTGTTTCTGTCTCTATATCATACTTTCTCTTTTGACTGTGTCCACTCAGTGCCCAAACCCTGGCTGAAGAGCGTGATGGGGTCAGGCAATTTGTCTTTGGGCATTTGATGCCATAATCCTGTCTTTACCCTGCTCCTCCTGTTGATAATGGACAGGTCATGAGTCCTTTCACTGGCGCTTAGTCTCTCCATTGTCAGAGCGGGGAATGACCCTAATCTACCCCAAGAAATTGCATGAGTGACCGGTTTGCATGTTTGTAAGGGACCCTGTAAGTCACACAGGGGACAAACTTTCACAGTTCCAGGTGTTATCCCCTTGCACCATCTGGTCCATCTGGGTAATGACATTCTGACTCCCTCCTCTCTCATTATCCGGCCCTCTGACCGCCCCTCTTTCCTTTTCACTTGGTTCTTCCCATCTGCTTTATGATTGGGAGTTAAGAGTCTGGATGCTCACCAGGACACTGGGTTTGCTGAGTAGAGAATTGAAAGAAACCTGAAAAATAAAATCAGGGAAATTGAAATCTGTGACTATAGTGAGAGAAGCCTTCCACCCCCTACCCCTAGATGTATCTCTCTAGAGGGTGTGTTGGAAGGGGACCCGAAAGGGAAGGGCAGGCAGGCCCTGAGACGGGGTCCTGCATTTTCCAGTAAGACACTTTTCTAGGAGATTAACACATGTGTATTCACAACCCAGGTGTCATCCCAGTGGACCAGCTGAACCAGGGTTTGCATCCTCCTTCCCTTTATCTGTCTTCTACAAGACAGAGTCTTGTGGAGGCCCCAAACACTAAGTCTCTGGAACTTTGGAGAAGAGACAGTAAGTAGGAAGAAAGGAAACCTATTTTTTTCCTGCAAACAAATAACGACACGATGATGACTACGACTATACACATTGAAGAAACTGCCACTACAATCCACATGGTATCCAGGTGTTCATTTTTTTCATTAGTAACACCTAAAGAGAAAAAAAAAGAAGTTGCACTTGAGACACATCGAGTGAGGGCCAGAGTGGTTTTTTAGAGCCTCTACTGCATCTCTTCTAGACCATCTTTGGGGGTTGGGTGGGTTCTTCTATACCCAGAGGCTCTGGTGGTCTGAGCAGGCTTTCTGGGAGTGGGAGTCCCATTTAGGCAGACAGGGCATGGTGGAGCCTGGTAGAGCCAGTGGGAGTAAGCAATCATGCCTTCCCAAGGACTTTGCTCTTGGGCTCTGAGTGGGCTGGAGAAAGGGTTGGTGGAGGGGGAGGGAGGAAGGAGAGACCTTTGGGGGAGTGAGAGGCATGGAGCCCCAGGGGATGTCTGTCCCATCCCAGTGTCACTTGGCTGTCTCCTACTGGACTGCTGTTTTAGGAATCATAAAGAGCACAAGAGACACCCCTCACCCCACAGCCACTCAAGGATCTCAGAGAAACCTGAGACAGACTTACTTTTGCAGAGACTCTGGACAGAGACAGAGAAGGATGAATTGCTGACAGGATTCTCAGCTACGCAGGTGTAAGTCTCTTCATCGAAACTCTTGGGGTCCCAGGAGATAGTGAGGTTTGCTTCACTTTGAAGTGTGTTTCCTGAGACCTGCCACCTGAATAAGATGTTATCATTTGGATCCTCCACAGAGCAGGTTAAGTGGATCTCACAGGTCCTATTTTTAGACCATTTGGTGTGAGGGACAACTTGTAAGTTCCTTAGTCGTCCTGTGTGCAGAGAAGAGGCTTGGATTAAGGACAAATGGCTTGACTCAGCCCTCTGTGAAAAATATCTCTCACCTCGACATTTCTGTATTCCACCTGACACTGCTGTGTACTCTGTAAATAACTCTGCATGTACTGCCTAATTGATGACATCAAGGTCTGGGGTGATCAAATGATAAGGGACATCAGTATGAGAGAGAGTAGGCAGTGGGAGAGAGGGAAGGGAAAGGCTGGGGTTGTTGCCAACTAGTCTGGTGATTTTGAGCTGATCACTTTAATTTTTGGAGCTCCAGTTTATTCCTGGGGGTCCTTCTAACCCTTGTTCACTGCCCCTCATGTAAAAATAATTTGGAGACTAAGCTAAGGGCCAGCCCTACCTTAGCCAGGTCCAAAACCAGAAGACCAGGCACACTTCTCCATTGTCAGAATTCCCTAGATGGGATGGAAGATAAAAGCTTAACACTCTTGGAGAACTGTATTTCCCACAAATTTGTGGGAATATTGGTTCTCACTGGAGCTGATGCTGGCTCAAATGATGACAAAGAGACCTTGATGTAGAGTGTCACCAGGTCAGAAAGGGAAATGTTGAGAACTAAAGAATTAGGAAAGGAAAAAGTGAAGAAACAGAGAGAAAACAAGAAATTCTGAGGAAGAAAGAAGTGCAATATATTTGGGACTACATATGTTGCAGAAATATCTGAGAACAGAGCCCAGAAAATATCACCTAGTAAGGTGTCAGTGGCTGTGAATCAATGGGGACATGAAAGCAGTACAGAAAAGCTCTCTGACCTAGACTCCGCCCAAGGGTTGGAATAAAGGTGACCCAATAGAAACAGAATGACTCCAACTGTCTGATTAGAAGAGATTAAGTAATGCTTTAAGCTTAGCTAACTGAGTAGGGATGGTGGAACACAACTTGCTAGAACAGATTTTTCATGTCATGGCAAGAGTGTTGGATTTGGAGTTAGGAAGACCTAGGTTAGAATCACGGCTTTGTCATTTACTGGCTACATGGACAAATTTTAGTCTCTTCATGCCTAAGTTTCCTCATCTATAAAACTGGGCAATAATACTTACTTCTTGGGTAACTATGAGGATTAAATGAGATAGCATGTAGCACAGAAATGGAAAATATTTGGCATGAATATTACATCTCCTTCAGCCAATGTCTGTTGCTGACCTCAAAAACCTATCTTGATATCTTTCTCCACTTGATGAATATATAACTACTGACTTGACATTTCCACCTGGGTATAATGTATATCTCCAACTCAACATGTTCAAAAAGACTCCTGTTTTTCTCTCCAAAACCTTCTCAGTCTGCAACTTTCCCCATCTTAGTTGACAACAACTGCATCCTTCCAGTCATCCAAGCCAAAAGCCCTGGAGTCATCCCTGACTCATCTTTTCCTCTCATACTCCCACATCACAAAATCCTGGTGGCTTTACCTCTAAAATATATCCAGAATCCAACCACTTCTCACTACCTCCACTGCTCCCACTCTGGTCCAAGCCAGTATTACCTCTTGCTTAGATAGTTGCAATGGTTTCCTAATTGGTTCAGTGGCTTCCACCCTTGTCCAAAGAGATCCTTTAAATAAGTTAAATTATATTACTTCTCTGCAAAACCCTCCAATAGTTGGCCATTCCCCCCAAATAGAAGCCAAAGTCCTTATGATGGCTCTCATAGCCTTGGAAGATATGGCCCCCTACTTCCTTACTGACCTCATTTCCTATTGCTCTCTCTTACTCTGCTCCTTGATGTTTGACCTTCTTTATATTCCTTGAGCTGCCAAACACAGGGAGTGCTTGTGTGGGATGGCTCTTCCTCCAGATATCTACATGGCTCACTCTTTTACCTCCAACATGTCTTGGCTGTAATGTCATCTTCTCAATGAGGCCTATTATGACCACTCCATTTAAAATTGACCACTGCTCTCTGGCACTTCTGATGCTCCTTATTCTGTTCTAATCTCTCTTTCTCCATAGCACTCGCAGCTTACTGTGTCATTTGTTTATATATTATGTGTACTATTTATTATTGCTCCCATATTCCCTTCCCAGAATGTCAGTTCCATGAGGGCAGGGACCTTTGTTTTGTTTGCTGATGTATTTCAAGGGCCTAAAACAGTGTCTCGTATATTATCCCTGGTTAACAAATATTGTTGACTCAGTGAATAAACAACATGACTCTGATATCTTTCTTAACACTGAACCCTAGACAGTTACTCCCAGTTAATTGATATTGGCCCATAAGATCAAATCTTTGCCATCCCTAGCCTAGTACATACAGAACAATTGGCCAGGTTTTTTTTTTTTTGAAAAAAAACCTATATAATTTATATCTTAAAATTCCTTTGCACAATTGTAAAACATGTTGGTGTAGCTTACACATCTCTCTGTGTATGTGCCTTTGAAGGAGAGGTACTCCAAAAGGTCCTGAGAAGCCATTGGCATTCAGCCTCAGGAGTGTGGTTGTTGCAGAAGAAGTTGTGCTTGGTCTTCTAAATAGTGGCAGAAGAAACTTGTCTCAACAAGTGTAATGGAGCCTAGTACAGGGTCTAGAAGTCACAAGATTTAGGTTCTAATCTCAGCTCTGTCACTAACTGCTGTGCAATGCCATTGAATTGTTTTGTTGCTGGACCTCAGTCTAGCTCCAAATGCCATGCTTTTTACCACTAAGCTATAGTGCACACTTGCAGTCACATAGAATTGAAATATGTACTATTTTTCAGTCCATACACAATTAAACCCCATGCTTTGACTCACTGAAGATCCTCAGATAATAACTGGTAAACAGTGAAGAGGTCAGTGTGGTTATCTGGGCGCTGTAAGGTCCTGTGTCTGCCATCGTCAGGTTGCTGAGCTGCAAGGAGTAGGACTCGGTGACATTCAATCGATTTTTCCGCTTTGGGTCAGTCACCCTCTTTAGTGTTTCATTTGGATCTATGAAGATGATAGATTTTCCACCATGAAGCCAGGTGATGGACATGATCTTCTCTTCCACAGGAAACTTCAGGGTAAGTGTTACAGAGTCCCCCATGACCCCGTTCACAATCAATGGGGTTGAGCTGGTTTGTGAAACTGTGTTCCCTGTGAACACAGAAAGGAAACTGCTATAACTCTCCCTGCCCTCCCCCTGCTCCCCACACCCTTTCTCCATCCTCTGCCAGTCAGTTAGAGCTCTCTGATACTGAAGCCCAGAAATGTGATGAAAAGGGAAAGGGTTAGGAGGAGTGTTGAAATGGGCAATCACAGAGGCTCCACCCCAGCAAAATGTCTGGCACTCTTGTTTAATGAGTACTTGGTCCAGATGATCCTGGCCAGTCTACCCTCCCACACTAGCTGGTCACTCCTGGGTTATGGCCACACTATCTGACCCCAGCTTCTGACTTATCTGGGCATGAGATAGAGAGGGACAACTATATCAACTCTCTGGCACAGACTTCAAAACACACAAGTCTTTGATGATGAAATATAATCAAAGCTTGACATTTATCAAATACCTACTGTGTTCAGCATAATAGGCTTGTGAGCTTTAGAGGACTAATAATAGGAATTTACAGTTCTTATACATTATTTCATTCAACGCTGACAACAATTCTGTGAGGCAGTAGGATGAATATTACCATCTCCATTTATAGACAAGGATCTGAGGCACAGAGAGGTTACCTAGTTTTCCCAGGGTTATCTAGCTAAGGAATAACAGAGTCAGGATTCAGACCCAACTCCTTTGACTCTAACTACTTTGTGCTCTTTCCATGATACCAGAAGATATCTTTTCTTCTCCCAAAAGATTATTGTCTAGTAGTTGAGGAGATAAAAACTGATAAGCATAAAAGTAATACATATAACCTCAAAGTAACATATAATGACTATACTCTCATAAGCCTATCTCAGAGCCATTAATATTCAAGCAAAAATGGTGAAATAGTCACAATCATTCTTAAAGAAGATGTTTCTTTACCATCCTTTGCCAAATTCCTAGCATTTATCATACCATTTTTTAGCCCTCTGTTTACTTGTTTGTCCAGCTGACCATGCCTTAATTATCTTTATATCTCAGCACTGTGCCTGACACAAAGTAGGATCTGGAAATGTTTGAGTGAATCAATGAATAAGTAACCATTACCACAACCTCAACCTTCTCAAGACCTCTTACTTCTCAGGAGAGGATCTGAGTAGGGGAGGAAATATCTCTTGGGATCTTTGCACTCAGCTCCTGGGTGACCTCACACTTCCTCTCTTTCTCTCAAATTGTCACATGCATGCCTGTCACATGAACACTGCCATCAATTCCCCCTCTTTACTACATCTTTCCCATCAGCACTTTAACATGCTGTTGTTTGTCATTTGACCATTCTTCCCTCTCGGAATCACATGGGTGAATATCACAAGCAAAATCTTGAGTGAAAAAAGAAAATACAAATACAAGTAGAATACAGTGGCATGCTTACATTTATTTAAAGTTAAAAAACAGGCAAAACAAATCTATTATTTTAGAAGTCAGGATAGGGTTACTTTTGAGGAGAAGGGAGGGATAGCAAGTAGGAGGGAGCATAAAGGGGGTTTTCTGGGCTGCTGGTAATGTGCCATTCCTTAACCTGTGTCTGGATACACAGATTTATTCATTTTATGATTATTCATTGAGCTGACACAAAGGATTTGTAATTTTCTCTTTGTATGCTATATTTCAGTAAAAGAGGTTAAAACAACAAGAAAAAAAAACCAAAGCAATTACAATGGCCTATGAGGGCCAGAATGATCTGGTCATTCTTCTCTTTTTAGCCTAATTTCCTATAACTCTCCCCCTTGTTCCCTTTTCTCACACTATGCTGGCCTGGTTATTCCTTGAACAGGCCAGAGTTGTATACTTGTAATTCCCTCTGCCTAGAAGGCTCTTCCCCCAGGTGTCCACAAGGCTCACTCTTTCATCTCCATAAGGTCTTTAATGTAAACATCACCTCTCAAGGAGGCCTTCTGTGACCATGTTTTCCTCACCACAAGCCCTCACTCCTGTGTACTCACTGCCTTTGAATTTGTTTTTCTCTGTAATACTTACTTTCTACCACACTTTGTAATTTGAATATTTGTGTGTGTTTTTTTTGTTGTTGTTGTTCTTTTCCCCTTCTATAAGAATGTAAGCTCCATGAAAGCAAGGATTTTTTCTGTCTTGTTCACGGTGCTGGACATTCTTGAACAGTGCTTTGCACATAGTAGGCACCCAATGAATATTGCTGAGTGAATGAGCATAGCTCCATCCCTTGTTTTGGAGGTTCTCTGCCCAGGATGTTTAGGACCAGTTTCTCTTTGTAAGGGGTCTTGGCATACCCTGTGGCCCAAAGACTCTCCAGGAACTGTTCTTCCTTCTCTAGCACAGACCTTTAAGTTTCCTTTGTTTTTATAGATTGAAATCATTCATTTATTTAACAGGCCATTCATTGTACTATTTGCTCAGCTCTATGCAAATTCAGTGAGTAAAAGCCTTAGAAATCATGGCATTCAGACCATATTTATTAGACTCCTTTTATGTACCAGTTTCTGGACTGAAGACTGAATATAGAAATGAATAAGACATTATCCGTTCTCTGGACTCACCGTGTGGTAGAGGAGTCTGACAGGTAAACATGTAGCTATGGTGTGGTGAGTTAGGCATTAACCTAGGATAGGGTTTGCTTCTGCATTGCCCTCACACCACTAATTGCACCCTGAACACTCAATATCTTTCTCTTAGATATAGTTAAAATGTTCTTTTCCTCTATTTTTCATAATCTTGAGGGTAGGGATTATGCTTATTATCTCTGTATTCCTAGCATTTAGCACAATTTTGAGCTCAATAAATGTTAAATTGATAGAGATAAATGCTCTATAAGAGAACAAATAGTGAAAATGATGGGGTAGAAAGGGCTGGGGGTTGTCAGAGAACACTTCGCAGAGAAGGTAACATTGTAGTAGAGTTTTGAATAAAAACAAGAAGTTCTCCATTGCTTGATTATTTCAAGAATACCCAGCTGTTTCTTTGCTCTATTGTTCCCTTTGCCTGAAATACCTTGCTCACATTTTCCCATCTGGTGAGCTCCTATTTATCCTTCAAGGATAAGTTCAAATATCTGTTTGCCTTTGCTTATATTTGTGGGGTTTGCATTGGTACAGGGGAGGATAAAGGAGTTTGTGGTGGGAGAAGAGGAGAAGTTATAGAAGGAGGAGAAGGGGTTGGTAGAAGTAATTCCCTGCAAATCTAAGAAAAAAAAGAAGATAAGAGTCACTGTGCTTAATGAAGGTGAAGGTAAGAAGTTACTGAAAAAGTTCAAAGGCTCCTCTGAAAGACTTTGGACTGAAGGAGAGCTGCTTTGGGACCCAGATGATGTGGTGTGGCCCAGAAGGCACAAGAAGGCCTTTTTCTCTACTCTGTCTGGGATCAGCACTGATGCTTTGGGAATGTCCTGGGTCAGCATGTTTGGCATGAATATCTATGTTCTCTGCAGAGCATTGAGGTCTTCTGTAAGTGGTTCAGCTGGCAGCAGATTTGGAGGACTAGAACCAGAAAAGAGTAAGAATTGGGAGAATGCCTTATGACCTTAACAGAAGGCTGCTTTGTGGGCCTATGTGAAGCATCCCTTAAACATCACTGGGAGCCACTTGGAGCATGGGGGTGGTGCTGAGGCCCATACCCTGGTGTGGATGTTCAGTCAGCAGAAATTTGGGATATGTTTGTTGACATGTTTCACTCACTCTGGAAACATGAGTAATGTATCGGTCAGCTCTTTATGCCCCCAGAATCTGGCCCAGGGAACTTGGAATACTAAATATGTTGAGATTAGAATGTAAAGTGTCTTGAATGATTTTTTTTTAATGTATTAAGGAACATGGAGTATTTTTGAGAAATGCGAAGAAATAAAGAAAGCAGGTAAGGTTGAACTGATTCTGAAAAAGAGAAAAGTCAGAGAAACTTTGGGATATCTAACCTAGGGGAATGGCTTAGGCCTAGGACTGGCTTAGGCCTATCTATAGGAAAAAGAGATATAGTGGGTTGTTTCAGCTCAGCATGAAACAAGTTCAGAAGGAGGGTAGGGGCTGATTTCTCAAGAGGTTTAATAGAGAAGGGAAGAGATATATAAGGCAGGATCTTGAGTAAGACAAGTGAAAATGAAAATACAACATACCAAAACTTACAGGGTGCAGCGAACACAGTGCTCAGAGGGAAAATTTTTTCTTTGAAAAGATCAGGAAGATTGACATACTTTTAGCTAGATTAATTGAGAGAACAATAGACAAGGCTCAAATTACTAAAATTAGAAATGAAAGAGTGGACATTATTGCAGATCTTATAGAAATAAAAACGATTATAAGAGAATATTATGAATAACTGTATGGCAACAAATTAGATAGCTTAGATGAAGTAGACAAATTTCTATAAACAAACAGATTACCAAGACTGACTTAAGAAGAAATAAAAAAATCTAAGAGGACCTTTAACAAGTAAAGAGATTGAATCAGTAATCAAAAACCTTCTGGCAAAGAAAAGTCCAGGACCAGATGGTTTCACTGGTGAATGCTACCAAGTATTTAAAGAATAATTAACGTCAATACTTCTCAAACACTTCCCCAAAAAAGAGAAGAAAACACTTTCTAATTCATCCTATGAGGCCAGCATTACCTTTACCAAAGCCAAAGATATCATACACACACACACATGCACACACGCACAAACTATGGACCACTATCCCTTATAAGCATTGATGTAAAAACCCTCAACAAAATATTAACAAACTGAATCCAGCTACATATTAAAAGGATTATACACCACGACTAATTGGAATTTATTTCAGGAATGTAAGAGTGATTCAACATATGAAAATCAATCAATGAAATATACTACATTAATAGAATTAAGGAAAAAAGACACATGATCATCTCAATTAATACAGAAAAAGCATTTAACAAAATCCAACACTGTTTCACACATAAGAATCTAAGAATAGAAGGGACATTCCTCACCTTGATAAAAGGCATTTGAGAAACCCACATCTAACATTCTATTCAAGAATGGAAGGGACTTCCCTGGTGGCGCAGTGGTTAAGAATCCACCTGCCATTGCAGGGTACACGGGTTTGATCCCTGATCTCAGAAGATCCCAAATGCCGTGGAAAACAAAGCCCATGCACCACAACTACTGAGCCTGTGTTCTAGAGCCCGTGAGCCACAACTACTGAGCCCGTGTGCCACAACTACTGAAGCCTGCATGCCTAGAGCTTGTGCTCCACAACAAGAGAAGCCACTACAATGAGAAGCCTGCCTACTGCAATGAAGAGTAACCCCAGCTCACTGCAACTAGAAAGAACCCACCCACAAAAACAAAGACCCAATGCAGCCCAAAATAAATAAATAAATAAATAGATTTTTTTTTTTTTTTTTTTAATGAAAGATGGAAAGCCTTCCACGTAAGGCCAGGAACAAGATAACAATGCCTACTTCCATCACTTCTATTTAATATTGTACTGGAAGTTCTAGTTACAGCAATTAGACAAGAAAAAGAATAAAAGGTATCTTAATTGGAAAGGAAGAAGTGAAACTATTCCTATTCACAGATGACATGACCTTATATATAGAAAATCCTAAAGAGTCCACAAAAATAGATTGGTTCAAAACAGTGGAGTAGAAGGACATGGTCTCACCTCCTCTTGCGAGAGCACCAAAATCACAACTAACTGCTGAACAGCATTGACAGGAAGACACTGGAACCCACCAAAAAAAAAAATCCCATATCCAAAGACAAAGGAGAAGCTGCACTGAGACAGTGGGAAGGGCACAATCATGATAAAATCAAATCCCATACCTGCCAGTTGGGCAATCCACAAACTGGAGAACAATTATACCACAGAAGTTCTCCCACTGGAGTGAAGGTTCTGAGCCCAATGTCAGACTTCCAAACCTAGGGGTCTGTCAGTGGGACTAGGAATCCCCAGGGAATCTGACTTTGTGAAGGTCAGCGGGATTTGATTACAGGACTTCCAAAGGACTGGGGGAAACAGAGACTCCACTCTTGGAGGTCACACACAAAGTCTTGTGTGCATGAGGACCTGGCTAAAAGAGCAGTGACCCCATAGGAGACTGAACCAAACCTACCTGCTAGTGTTGTAGGGTCTCCTGCAGAGACGGGGGCAGCTGTGGCTCACTACAGGGACAAGGTCACTGGCAGCAGCAGTTCTGGGAAGTACCCACTGGTGTGAGCCCTCCCAGAGGCCACCACTAGCCCCACCATATAGCCTGTAGGCTCCAGTGCTGGGTCACATAAGGCCAAACAACTAACAGGGAGGGTAAACACAGCCCCACCCATCAACAGACAAATGGATTAAAGTTTTACTGAGCACAGGCTCTGCCCACCAGAGCAAGACCCAGTTCTACCCACCTCCAGTCCCTCCTATCAGGAAGCTTGCACAAACCTCTTGGATAGTCTCATCCATCAGAAGGCAGACAGCAGAAGCAAGAAGCAATCCTACAGCTTGCAGAACAAAAACCATAGTCACAGAAAGATAGACAAAATGAAAAGGCAGAGGACTATGTCCCAGATGAAGGAACAAGATAAAATCCCAGAAAAACAAGATGAAGTGGAGCTAGGCAACCTCCCAGAAAAAGAATTCAAAATAATGATAGTGAAGATGATCAAGGATCCTGGAAAAAGAATGGAGGCAAAGATTGAGAAGATGCAAGAAATGTTTAACAAAGACCAAGAAGAACTAAAGAACAGAGATGAACAATACAACAACTGAAGTGTAAACTACACTAGAAGGAATCAACAGAAGAATAACTGAGGCAGAAGAACTATCATTATTCTGAATTCTTTTTCAGGTAGACTACCTATTTCCTCTTCACTTGTTTGGTCTGGTGGTTTTTACCTTGCTCCTTCATCTTCTGTGTGTTTCTCTGTCTTCTCATTTTGCTTCACTTACTGTGTTTGGGGTCTCCTTTTCACAGGCTGCAAGTTCGTAGTTCCTGTTGTTTTTGGTGTCTGCCCCCAGTGGCTAAGGTTGGTTCAGTGGGTTGTGTAGGCTTCCTGGTGGAGGGGACTAGTGCCTGTGTTCTGGTGGATGAGGCTGGATCCTGTCTTTCTGGTGGGCAGGTCCACATCTGGTAGTGTGCTTTGGCGTGTCTGTGGCCTTATTATGATTTTAGGCAGCCTCTGTCCTAATGGATTGGGTTGTGTTCCTGTCTTGCTAGTTGTTTGGCATAGGGTGTCCAGCACTGTATCTTGCTTGTCATTGAGTGGAGCTGGGTCTTAGTGTCGAGATGGAGATCTCTGGGAGAGCTTTTGCCATTTGATATTACATGGAGCTGGGAGGTCTCTGGTGGACCAATGTCCTGAACTCAGCTCTCCCACCTCAGAGGCACAGGCCTGACACATGGCCAGAGCACCAAGACCCTGCCAGCCACATGGCTCTGAAGAAAAGGGCAAAGAAAGAAAGAAAGAAAAAATAAATAAATAAAATAAAAGTTATTAAAATTAAAAATAATTATTAAAAATAAAAAAGTAAAGAAAAAAAAGAAAGAAAGAAAGAAGAGAGCAACCAAAACAAAAAACAAATCCACCAATGATAACAAGTGCTAAAAATTATACTACAAAACAACAACAACAACAAAATAACAGACAGACAGAACCCTAGGACAAATGGTAAAAGCAAAACTATACAGCCGAAGTCACACAAAGAAGCATACACATATGTATTCACAAAAAGAGAAAAAGGAAAAAATCTATCTATCTATCTATCTATCTATAAAAGGAGGAAGAGAGCAACCAAATCAATAAACAAATCTTCCAATGATAATAAACTCTAAATACTAAACTAAGATAAACACAAAGCCAGGATCAAATTAGACGCAGAAAGTAAACCCCAAATCTACAGTTGCTCCCCAAATCCACTGCCTCAATTTGGGGATGATTTATTGTCTACTCAGGTATTCCACAGATGCAGGGTACATCAAGTTGACTGTGGAGATATAATCCACTGCTCCTGAGGCTGCTGGAAGAAATTTCCCTTTCTCTTCTTTGTTCGCACAGCTCCTAGGGTTCAGCTTTGGATTTGGCCCCGCCTCTGTGTGTAGGTCACATGAGGGCGTCTGTTCTTTGCTCAGACAGGATAGGGTTACAGTAGCAGCTGATTAGGGGGCTCTGGCTCACCCAGGCCAGGGGGAGGGAGGGGTACGGAATGCCAGGTGAGCCTGTGGCAACAGAGGCCACTGTGACGTTGCAACAGCCTGAGACATGCTGTGTGTTCTTCTGGGGAACTTGTCCCTGGATCACGGGACCCTGGCTGTGGCGGGCTGCACAGACTCCCGGGAAGGGAGGTGTGGATAGTGACCTGCTTGCACACAGGCTTCTTGGTGGCTGCAGCAGCAGCCTTAGCATCTCATGCCTGTCTCTGGTGTCTGTGTTGATAGCTCGCACCTGTCTCTGGAGCTCGTTTAGGCGGTGCTGTGAATCCCCTCTCCTCATGTACCACTAAACAATGGTCTCTTGCTTCTTAGTCAGGTCCAGACATTTTCCCAGACTCCTTCCCTGCTAGCTGTGGGGCACTAGCCCCCTTCAGGCTGTGTTCATGCAGCCAACCCCAGTCCTCTCCCTGGGACTTGACCTCCAAAGCCCGAACCTCAGCTCCCAGTCTCCACCCACCCAGGCTGGTGAGTGCTGGTCGGCACCGATTCTGTGTGGGAATCTCTCCACTTTGCCCTCCACACCCCTATTGCTGCACTCTCCTCCATGGCTCTGAAGCTTCCCCCCACCCATCCCCCATCTCCACCAGTGAAGGAGCTTCCTAGTGTGTGGAAACTTTTCCTCCTTCACAGCTCCCTCGCAGAGGTGCAGGTCCCTTCCCTATTCTTTTATCTCTGTTTTTTCTTTTTTCTTTTGCCCTACCCAGGTACGTGAGGAGTTTCTTGCCTTTTGGGAAGTCTGAGGTCTTCTGCCAGCATTCAGTAGGTGTTTTGTAGGAGTTGTTCCACATATAGATGTATTTCTGATGTATTTGTGGGGAGGAAGGTGATCTCCATGTCTTACTCCTCAACCATCTTGAAGGTCTCTCTGGCATGATATATTTAAAATGATGGAAGGGAAGAACCTGCAACCAAGAATACTCTACCCAGCAAGACTCTCATTCAGATTTGAACGAGAAGTCAAAACCTTTACAGACAAGCAAAAGCTAAGAGAATTCAGCACCACCAGACCAGCCTTGCAACAAATGTTAAAGAAATTCCTCTACACAGGAAAGAGACTAGCAACTTACAAACAAAGAAACAAACAAAAACAATAACTACAAAAAAACCTTGCACATATATAGACTGATATATCAAAACCTCATGGGAACAGCAAACCCAAAAACTGCAACAGATACCCACACACAAAAGAAAAAGCAACCCAAACACAACACTAAATACAGTCATCAAATCACAAGAGAAAAGAACAAAAGAGGAAGGGAAGAAAAAATACCAACAAAAACAAACCCAAAACAACTAAGAAAATGGCAATACGAATGCACATATTGATAATTATTTAAATGTAAATGCATTAAATGTGCCAACCAAAAGACATAGACTGGCTGAGTGGATACAAAAACAAGACTTGTATATATGCTGTCTACAAGGGACCCACCTCAGACCTAGGAACACATACAGACTGAAAGTGAGGGGATGGAAGAAGTTATTCCATGCTAATGGAAACCAAAATAAAGCTGGAGTAGCAATACTTATATCAGAAAAAATAGACTTTAAAATAAAGACTGTTATAAGAGATAAAGAAGGACACTACATAATGACCAAGGGATCAGTCCAAGAAGAAGATATAACAATTGTAAATATATATGCACCCAACATAGGAGCACCTCAATATATAAGGCAAGTACTAACAGCCATAAAGGGAGAAATCAACAGTAACATGATAATAATGGGGGACTTTAACACCCCACTTTCATCAATGAACAGATCATCCAGACAGAAAATCAATAAGGAAATGCAGGCCTTAAATGACACATTAGACCAAATGGACTTAATTTATATTTATAGAGCATTCCATCCAAAAGCAGCAGAATAAATATTCTTCTCAAGTGTACATGGAACATTCTCCAGGATTGACCACATGCTGGGCCACAAGGCAAGCCTCAGTAAATTTAAGAAAATTGAAATCATATTAAACATCTTTTCTGATCACAACATTATGAGATTAAAAATAAACCACAGGAAAAAAACTATAAAAAACACAAACATGTGGAGGCTAAAAAATATGCTACTAAAGAAAAAACGGATCATTAAAGAAATTAAAGAGGAAATTAAAAAATACCTAGAGACAAATGAAAATGAAAGCACAATGATTCAAAACCTATGGGATGCCTCAAAAGCAGTTTTAAAAGGGGAGTTTATAGCAATACAATCTTACCTCAGGAAACAATAAAAATCTCAAATGAACAACCTAACCTTACACCTAAAGCTATTAGAGAAAGAAGAAGAATAACAACAACAACCCCTCCCCAAAGTTAGTAGGAGGAAAGAAATCATAAAGATCAGAGCTGAAATAAATCAAATAGAGACAAGGAAAACAGGAGCAAAGATCAATGAAACTAAAAGCTGGTTCTTTGAAAAGATAAACATAATTGATAACGTTTAGCCAGGCTCATCAAGAAGAAAAGGGAGAGGATTCAAACCAATAATATTAGAAATGAAGGGCTTCCCTGGTGGCGCAGTGGTTGAGAGTCCACCTGCCAATGCAGGGGACATGGTTTCGTGCCCCGGTCTGGGAGGACCCCACATGCCGTGGAGTGGCTGGGCCCGTGAGCCATGGCCACTGAGCCTGTGCATCCGGAGCCTGTGCTCCACAACGGGAGAGGCCACAACAGTGAGAGGCCCGCATACCACACACACACACACAAAAAAATAATAATATTGGAAATGAAAAGGAGGAGTTACAAATGACACCACAGAAATACAAAGGATCATAAGAGACTACTACAAGCAACTGTATGCCAATAAAATGGACAACATGGAAGAAATGGACAAATTCTTAGAAAGATATAGTCACCCAAGAATGAACCAGGAAGAAATAGAAAATATGACAGACCAATCACAAGTACTGAAATGGAAACTGTGATTAAAATACTCCCAAAGAACAAAAGTCCAGGACCTGATGGCTTCACAGGTGAATTCTATCAAACATTGAGGGAAGAACTCACACCTATCCTTCTGAAACTGTTCCGAAAAATTGCAGAGGAAGGAAAATTCCCAAACTCATTCTATGAGGCCACCATCACCCTGACACAAGACAAAGATACCAGAAGAAAGGAAAATTACAGGCCAATATCACTGATGAACATAGACTCAAAAATCCTCAATAAAATACTAGCAATCTGAATCCAACAGTACATTAAAAGGATCATACACCATGATCAAGTGGGATTTATCCCAGGAATGCAAGGATTTTTCAATATCCACAAATCAACCAGTGTGATACATCACATCAACAAATTGAAGAAAAAAAAAACATGTGATCATCTCAATAGATGCAGAAAAATCTTTTGACAAATTCAGCACCATTTATGATAAAAATTCCCCAGAAAGTAGGCAAAGAGGGAACATACCACAACATAATAAAGGCCATATATGACAAAACTATAGCTAACATCATACTCAATGGTGAAAAGCTGAAAGCATTTCCTCTAAGATCAGGAAAAAGACAAGGATGTCCACTCTCACCACTTTCATTCAGCATAGTTTTGGAAGTCCTAGCCATGGCAATCAGAGAAGAAAAAGAAATAAAACGAATTCAAATTGGCAAAGAAGAAGTAAAACTGTCTCTGTCTGCAGATGACATGATAATATACATAGAGAATTGTAAATATGTTACCAGAAAACTACTAGAGATAATCAATGAATTCTGTAAAGTTGCACAATGTAAAATTAATACACAGAAACTTGTTGCATTTCTATATACTAACAATGAAATTCAGAAAGAGGAACTTAAGAAACAATCCCATTTACCACCACATGAAAAAGAATAAAATACCTGGGAATATACCTACTTAAGGAGAGAAAAGACCTGTACTATGAAAACTGTAAGATACTGATGAAAGAAATCGAAGATGACACAAACAGATGGAAAGATATACCATGTTCTTGAATTGGAAGAATCAGTACTGTTAAAATGAAAATACTACCCAAGGCAATCTACAGATTCAATGGAATTCCTATCAAATTACCAATGGCAAGTTTCACAGAACTGGAACAAAGAAAATCTTAATTTGTATGGAAACACAAAAGACCCCAAATATCCAAAACAATCTTGAGAAAGAAAAATGGAGCTGGAAGAATCAGGCTCTTTGACTTCAGACTATACTACAAAGCTACAGTCATCAAAAGAGTATGCTGCTGGCACAAAAATAGAAATACAGATCAATGGAACAGGATGGAAAGCCCAGAAATAAACCCACACGCCTATGGTCAATTAGTCTATGACAAAGGAGGCAAGACTACACAATGGTGGAAAGACAGTCTCTTCAACAAATGGTGTTGGGAAAACTGGACAGCTACATGTGAAAAAATGAAATCAGATCATTCTTTAACACTATACACAAAAATAAACTCAAAATAGATTAAAGACCTAACCTATAAAACTCCTAGAGGAAAACATAGGCAGAACACTCTCTGACATAAATCGCAGCAATATCTTTTTTGATCCATCTCTCAGAATAATGGAAATAAAAACAAAAATAAATGAATGGGACCTAATTAAACTTAAAAGATTTTGCACAGCAAAGGGAACCATAAACAAAATGAAAAGACAACCCACAGATTGGGAGAAAATATTCACAAATGATGTGACCAACAAGGGATTAGCCTCCAAAATTTACAAACAGCTCATGAGGCTTAATATCATCAAAACAAACAACCCAATTAAAAAAATGGGCAGAAGACCTAAACAGACATTTCTCCAAAGAAGACAGACAGATGGCCAACAGGCACCTGAAAAGATGCTCAACATCACTAATTATTAGAGAAATGCAAATCAAAACTACAATGAGATATCACCTCATACCAGTCAAAATGGCTATCATCAAAAAATCCACGAACAATAAATGCTGGAGAGGGTTTGTAGAGAAGGGAACCCTCTTACACTGTTGCTGGGAATGTAAATTGATACAGCCACTATAAAGAACAGTATGGAAGTTCCTTTAAAAACTAAAAATACAGCTACCATATGACACTGCAATCCCACTCCTGGGCATATATCCAGAGAAAAACATGGTCTGAAAGGATACATGCACCCCAATGTTCATTGAGGCACTGCTTACAATAGCTAAGACATGGAAGAAACCTAAATATCCATCAACAGAGCAATGGATAAAGAAGATGTGGTATATGTATATATGATGGAATATTACTCAGCCATTAAAAAGAATGAAATAATGCCATTTGCAGCAAAATGGATGGACCTAGAGATTGTCATACAGAGTGAAGTAAGACAGACAGAGGAAGAAAAATATTGTATGATATCCCTTATATGCAGAATCTAAAAAGAAATGATACAAATGAACTTATTTACAAAACAGAAACAGACTCACAGACTTAGAGAATGAACTTATGGTTACTGGGGGGAAGGATTGGGGAAAGGGATAGTCAGGGAGTTTGGGATTGACATGTTCACACTGCTATATTTAAAATGGATAACCAACAAGGACCTACTGTATTACACAGGGAACTCTGCTCAATGTTATGTGGCAGCCTGGATGGGAGGGGAGTTTGGTTGAGAATGGTTACATGTATATGTATGGATGACTGAGTCCATTTGCTGTGCACCTGAACCTATCACAACACTGTTAATCAGCTACACTCCAATATAAAATAAAAAGTAAAAAAAAAATCCACAAAAAACTATCAGAGCTAATACATGAATTAAGCAAAGTTGTAGCATAGAAGATCAATTTACAAAACTTTACAATTACAACACATATTTTTAAAATTGTAAATTTACAATTGTATATTTTTAATTTGTATTTTACAAATACACATTGTATTTTGTGTATTTGTACACAAATCTGAAAAGAACAATCTGAAAAGGAAATTAGGAGAACAAT